>NC_073638.1:15987500-16612500 GCF_029407905.1 Bubalus kerabau | reverse complement strand
CACGTCTACTAGCTTTGTTGGTAGTAATGCTTCGTAGGGCCCACTCGGCTTCACATTCCAAGATGTCTGGCTCTAGGTGAGTGACCACATCATCATGCCTATCTGGGTTAAGGCCTTTTTATGTATAGTTCTTCTGTGTATTCTTGCCACCTCTCAGTCTTTTCTGTTTCTGTTTGGTCTTTGCCATTTTTGTCCAATATTGTACTTATCTTTGCATGAAATGTTCCCTTGGTATTTCCAGTTTTATTGAAGAGATCTCTATCTAGTCTTTCCATTCTATTTTTTCCCTCTATTTCTTTGCATTGTTCACTTAATAAGGTTTCCCTTTCTCTCCTTGCTATTCTCTGGAACTCTGCATTCAGTAGTTGTATATCTTTCCCTTTTTCCCTTGTTTTTGCTTCTCTTCTTTTCTCAACTATTTGTAAGGCCTCCTCAGTCAACCACTTTGCCTTTTTGCATTTCTTTTTCTTTTGGATCATTTTGGTCATCACCTTCTGTACAATGTTATCAATCTCAACCCATAGTACTTTAAGCAGTCTGTCTACCAGATCTAATCCCTCAAATCTATTTATCACCTCCACTGCATAATCACAAGGGATTTGTTTTGGGTCATACCTTCCCCTTTTTTTTTTTTAATTTTATTTTTAAACTTTACATAATTGTATTAGTTTTGCCAAATATCAAAATGAATCTGCCACAGGTATACGGCTTAGTTGCTTTCCCTATTTTCTTCAACTTAAGTCTTAATTTTGAAATTAGGAGCTCGTGATCTGAGCCACAGTCAGCTCCAGTTCTCCCTTTTGCTGACCATATAGAACTTCTCCATCTTCATCTGCAAAGAGTATAATCAATCTTATTTCAGTGTTGACCATTTTGTGATATCCATGTGTAGAATCGTCTCTTCTGTTGTTAGAAATGGGTATTTGGTATGAACAGTGCATTCTTTTGTCAAGACTCTGTTAGCCTTTACTCTGCTTCATTTTGTGCTCCAAGGTCAAACTTACCTGTTAGTCCAGTTACTTCTTGACTTCCTACTTTTGCATTCCAATCCCCTATCATGAAAAGGACAACTTTTTTTTGGTGTTAGTTCTAGAAGGTCTTGTAGTTCTTGTCTTCATAGAACCATTCAACTCCAGCTTCTTCAGCATTAGTGGTTGGGGCACAGATTAGGATTACTGTGATAGTCAATGGTTTGTCTTGGAAATGAGCAGAGATCATTCTGTCGTTTTTGACACTGCACCCAAGTACTGCATTTCTGACTCTTTCTTCACTATGAGGGTACTCCATATTTTTTACGGGATTCTTTCCCACAGTAGTAGATATAATGGTAATATGAATTAAATTCTCCCATTCCCCTCCATTTTAGTTCACTGACTCCTACAATGTTGATGTTTACACTTGCCATCTCCTGCTTGACCATGTCAGGTTAACTTGATTCATACATAGGACATAACATTGCAGGTTCCTATGCAATATTGTTCTTTACAGTATTGGACTTTACTTTCACCACCAGATAGGTACACAACTAAGAGTCACTTGCACTTTGGCCTAGGCTCTTCATTCTTTCTGGAGCTTTTTCTCCACTCTTTCCTAGTAGCATACAGACTCTAAGTATTGCTTTTTGATTCTCCATGCTCATGTCACTATTTGGAGGGAAAGGGGCATGCTAAATGCTAAGAAGTCTCTTCTTAAGTATGAAAAGGAAATCCTTAAAAAAAAAAAAAGGAAATCCTTAAATTATTAAAGGCAGTATAGGATGCTAAAGAAATACTTGTGGTACACTGTAAGGGACACCAACCTCTAGCTTCTGGGTTAGAAAATGGAAAGGGAAATCATTGAGCTGATGAGAAACAAAGAGAGCAGCTTGTAAATTAACAGATAGCATTCAGGCAGTTGTAAAATTCCCAAGCCTAGTAGAAGAAATGCTACAAACTTGCTACTCCAAGGAAGAGGAGGACTGGGCTAAAAGTAGAGGATTAATAAATCAAAGAGGATGAAAGTAAAAGTGAAGTCGCTCAGTTGTGTCTGACTCTTTGAGACCCCATGGACACCAGGATCCTCCGTCCATGGGATTTTCTAGGCAAGAGTAGTGGAGTGGGTTGCCATTTCCTTCTCCAAAATAAAAGGATTGTGATTCCACAAGTCCAACAGTAAAAACTAATTAAGGCTTTACACAAAACTTCCCATTATGAATATGAAGTTTTTGGAATTTGTTACTATATTTGTTTATGGGAAGGGAAATGAAGACTGTGGGGGCACAGATCACCAAATCATG
Organism: Bubalus kerabau; assembly: GCF_029407905.1. Lineage (NCBI taxonomy): Eukaryota > Metazoa > Chordata > Mammalia > Artiodactyla > Bovidae > Bubalus > Bubalus kerabau. Next base: position 16,610,225 of record NC_073638.1, on the reverse strand, counting down.
TGACACCTACTTACAAAATAACCCTAAAACTTTGCCACTTCCCCCTGTATTAGTTAAACCTGTTCAACACAGAGGAAGCTATCTAAGAGAGGATTGGCAGATTGATTCCACTCAAATGCCCAGGTCCCAAGGATATAAATATTTGTTATTGATGGTAGACACATTTACAAATTGCATAAAGGCATTCCCTATATGAACTGAGTGGGCTTCAAAAGTAACAAAAAATTTGCTTAAGGAAATAATCCCTTGCTTTGGTTTACCTCAATCTATACAAAGTGATAATGAGCCCACTTGAGTGCCTAGATACTAAGTCACTTCAGTCATGTCTGACTCTTTGCAACCTGTAGACCCCCAGGCTCCTCTTTCCACAGGATTCTCTAGGCAAGAATACTGGAGTGGATTGCTATGCTGTCTTCCAGAGGATCTTCCTGACCCAGGGATTGAATCTGCGTCTCCTGTGCCTCCTATATTGCAGGTGGATTCTTTACCGCTGAGCCACCAAGGAAGCCCAAATGGCCTGCATATTTCTCTAAAATCACCCAACAAGTATATAAAACTTTAGAAGTAAGGTATTTCTTTCTTGCTGCATGGAGGTCCCAATGCTCAGGAAAAGTAGAAAAGATGAATGAGCTAGCTCACAGTGAAGTGAACTATAGTTGAATTATGCCAAGAGACTGGAGAAAAATGGGTCCAAGTATTAACAGTTTCTCTAATGAGAATAAGAGCAGCCCCTAAGGAATAACTAAAGGTCAGTCCCTATGAGTTAATGTATGGGAGAACTTTCTTAACAAATGACTTTGTGTTAAATGAAAAAGCAACTGTACTTAAAGATTATGCTATTAATCTAGGACAAGTACAATGGGCTCTAAAAATCATAGGAAAATATATTGTCAGATAAGACACAGATTCATCAAAACACTGTTAACATCAATCCGAGAGATTGGGTTCTAAGTAAAAGTTAGAAAGAGGGGTCATCCAATGATCAGTTATGACCAAGGTGGCTAAAAAAGGTCAACCTCCCAAGACTGAACCAGGAAGAAACAGAAATTATGAACTCCCCAATTACAAACACTGAAATTGAAACAGTGATCAAAAATCTCCCCAAAAGACTTTAATGCCCATCTCACACCTATGGATAGATCAACCAAACAGAAAATTATCAAGGAAATACAAACTTTAAAGGACCCTATGGACCAGTGAGACCTAATTGATATCTATAGGACATTTCACCCCCAAACAATGAATTTCACCTTTTTCTCAAGTGCACATGGAATATTCTCCAGGCTAGATCACAACCTGGGCCATAAATCTAGCCTTGGTAAATTCAAAAAAATTGAAATCATTTCAAGCATCTTTTCTGTTCATAATGTGGTAAGATTAGATGTCAATTATAGGAAAAAAGGATCTTCACAACCAAGATAATCACGATGGTGTGATCACTCACCTAGGGCCAGACATCCTGGAATGTGAAATCAAGCAGGCCTTAGAAAGCATGACTATGAACAAAGCTAGTGGAGGTGATGGAATTCCAGTTGAGCTATTTCAAATCCTTGAAAGTGCTGCACTCAATATACCAGCAAATTTGGGAAACTCAGCAGTGGACACAGAACTGGAAAAGGTCAGTTTTCATTCCAATCCCAAAGAAAAGCAATGCCAAAGAATGCTCAAACTACTGCACAATTGCACTCATCTCACATGCTAGTAAAGTAATGATCAAAATTCTCCAAGCCAGGCTTTAGTAATACGTGAACTGTGAACTTTCAGATATTCAAGCTGGGTTTAGAAAAGGCAGAGGAACCTGAGATCAAATGGCCAACATCTGCTGGATCATCGAAAAAGCAAGAGAGTTCCAGAATAACATCTATTTCTGCTTTATTGACTATGCCAAAGCCTTTGACTGTGTGGGTCACAATAAACTGTGGAAAATTCTGAAAGAGATGGGAATACCAAATCACCTGACCTCCCTCTTGAGGAACCTGTATGCAGGTCAGGATGCAACAGTTAGAACTGGACATGGAACAACAGACTGGTTCCAAATTAGGAAAAGGAGTATGTCAAGGCTGTATATTGTCACCCTGCTTATTTAACTTATATGCAGAGTACATCATGAGAAACGCTGGGCTAGAAGAAGCACAAGCTGGAATCAAGATTGTTGGGAGAAATATCAACAACCTCAGATATGCAGATGACACTACCCTTATGGCAGAAAGTTAAGAGGAACTAAAAAGCCTGTTGATGAAAGTGAAAGAGAAGAGTAAAAAAGTTGGCTTAAAGCTCGACATTCAGAAAACTAAGATCATGGCATCTGGTCCTATCACTTCATGGCAAAAAATGGGGAAACTGGCAGACTTTATTTTTCTGGGCTCCAAAATCAGTGCAGATGGTGATTGCAGCCATGAAACTAAAAGACGCTTATTTCTTGGAAGGAAAGTTATGACCAATCTAGACAGCATATTAAAAAGCAGAGACATTACTTTGTCAACAAAAGTCTGTCTAGTCAAGGCTGTGATTTTTCCAGTAGTCATATATGGATGTGAGTGTTGGACTCTAAAGAAAGCTGAGCTCCACAGAATTGATGCTTTTGAACTGTGGTGTTGGAGAAGACTCTTGAGAGTCCCTTGCGCTGCAAGGAGATCCAACCAGTCCATCCTATAGGAGATCAGTCCTGGGTGTTCATTGGTGGGACTGATGTTGAAGCTGAAACTCTAATATTTTGGCCACCTGATGTGAAGAGCTGACTCATTTGAAAAGACCCTGATGCTGGGAAAGATTGAGGGCATGAGGAGCAGGGGACAACAGAGGATGAGATGGTTGGATGGCATTACTGACTCAATGGACATGGGTTTGGGTGGACTCCGGGAGTTGGTGATGGACAGGGATTTCTGGCATGCTGTGGTTCATGAGGTCTCAAGGAGTTGGACACGACTGAGCAATTGAAATGAACTGAACTGAAAGTCAGGAACAAGAAAAGGTGCCCATTCTCACCACTACTATTGAACAGAGTTTTGGAAGTTTTAGCCACAGCAATCAGAGAAGAAAAATAAATAAAAGGAATCCAGATTGGAAAAAAAGAAGTAAAACCTTCACTGTTTGCAGATGACATGATCCTCTACATAGAAAACCCTAAAGACACAACCAGAAAATTACTAGAGCTAATCAACGAATACAGTAAAGTTGCAGGATATAAAAAATTAACACACAGAAATGCCTTGCATTCCTATACACTAACAGTTAGATAACAGAAAGAGAAATTAAGGAAACAATTTTATTCACCATTGCGACAAAAAGAATCAAACACTTAGGAATACATCTACCTAAAGAAACAAAAGACCTACATATAGAAAACTATAAAACATTAATGAAAGAAATCAAAGATGACACAAATAGATGGAGAAATATACCATGTTCATGAATCAGAAGAATCAATATAGTGAAAATGAGTATATTACCTAAAGCAATCTATAGCTTCAACACAGTCCTTTTCAAGCTACCAATAGTATTTTTCAGAGAACTAGAACAAATTATTTCACTGTTTGTATGGAAATACAAAAAATCTTGAATAGCCAAAGCAATGTTGAGAAAGAAGAATGGAACTGGAGGAATCAACCTGCCTGACATCAGATATACAACAAAGCTACAGCCATCAAGACAGTATGGTACTGGCGCAAAGACAGAAATATAGATCAATGGAACAAAACAGAAAGCCCAGAGATATGTCCATGCACCTAAGCACACCTTATCTTTGACAAAGGAGGCAAGAATATACAATGGAGAAAAGACAATCTCTTTAACAAGTGGTGCTGGGAAAACTGGTCAACCACTTTAAAAGAATGAAACTAGAACACTTTCTAACACCATACACAAAGAAACTCAAAATGGATTAAAGATCTAAATGTAAGACCAGAAACTATAAAACTCCTAGAGGAAAACATAGGCAAAACACTCTCTGACATAAATCACAGCAGGATGCTCTATGACCCACCTCCCAGAGTAATGGAAATAAAAGCAAAAATAAACAAATGGGACATAATTAAACTTAAAACCTTTTCACAACGAAGGAAATTATAAGCAAGGTGAAAAGAGAGCCTTCCGAATGGGAGAAAATAATAGCAAACAAAGCAACTGAGAAAGAATTAATCTAAAAAATATACAAGCAGATCCTCCAGCTCAATTCCAGAAAAATAAAAAACCCAATCAAAAAATGGGCCAAAGACCTAAACAGATATGTCTTCCAGAGAAGACATAAAGATGGCTAACAAACACATGAAAAGATGCTCAACATCACTCATTATCAGAGAACTGCAAATCAAAATGTAGCACAATGAGGTACCAACTCACGCCAGTCAGAATGGCTGCTATCAAAAAGTCTATGAGCAATAAGTGCTGGAGATTGTGCAGAGAAAAGGAAACCCTCTTACACTGTTGGTGGGAATGCAAACTGGAGAACATTGTGGGGTTTCCTTAAAAAAGTGGAAATAGAACTGCCATACAACCCAGCAATCCCACTGCTGGGCATACACACCAAGGAAACCAGAACTGAAAGAGACACATGTATGTCAACATTCATTGCAAAGCAACCTAGAGGTTCATTGGCAGATGAATGGATAAGAAAGCTGTGGTACATATACACAATGGAATATTACTCAGCTATTAAAAAGACACATTTGAATCAGTTCTAATGAGATGGATGAAACTGGAGCCTATTTTACAGAGTGAAGTAAGTCAAAATGAATAACACCAATATAGTATGCATGCATGCATGCATGCTAAGTCGCTTCAGTCGTGTCCGATTCTGTGTGACCCCATAGACAGCAGCCCACTAGGCTCCCCTGCCCCTGGGATTCTCCAGGCAAGAGTACTGGAGTGGGTTGCCATTTCCTTCTCCAATGCAGGAAAGTGAAAAGTGAAAGTGAAGTTGCTCAGTCATGTCCGACTCTTAGTGACTCCATGGACTTCAGCCTACTAGGCTCCTCTGTCCATGGGATTTTCCAGGCAAGAGTACTAGAGTGGGGTGCCATTGCCTTCTCCCAACCAATATAGTATATTAATGCATATATATGGAATTTAGAAAGATGGTAACAATGTCCATATATGCAGGACAGCAAAAGAGAGACAGATATAAAGAAAGGACTTTTGGACTCTGTGGGAGAAGGTGAGGATGGGATGATTTGAGAGAATAGTAATGAAACATGTATATTTCCATATGTGAAATAGATCACCAGTCCCAATTTGATGCTTGAAATAGGGCACTCAATGCCAGTGCGCTGAGACATCCCTGAGAGATGGGATGGGGAGGGAGGTGGGAAAGGGGTTCAGGATGGGGGATATGTGTACACTCATGGCTGATTCATGTCAACATATGGCAAAAAACACTACAATATTATAAAGTAATTAGCCTCAAATTAAAATAAATAATTTTTAAAAACTCCCCAAAAATAAAAGCCCAGCGTCAGATGGGCTGGGGAATTCACTGGGGAATTCTATCAGACATTTAGAGAAGACTTAATGCCGATTTTTCTGAAACTCTTCCAAAAAGTTGCAGAGGAAGGAACACTTTCAAATTCATTCTACAAGGCCACAATCACCCTTATACCAAAACCAGGCAAAGACAATATGAAAAAAGAAAATTACATGCCAATATCACTGATGAACATAAATGCAAAAATCCTCAACAGAATTCTAGCAAACAGGATTCAACAACACATTAAAAAGCTGATACACCATGATCAAGTCAGGTTTATTCCAGGGATGCAAGGATTCTTCAATATATGCAAAGCAATCAATGTGATACACCATATAAACAAATTGAAAGATAAAAACCACATGATCATCTCAACAGATGCAGAAAAAGCCTTTGACAAAATTCAGCACCCATTTATGATAAAAGTGCTTCAAAAAATGGGCAAAGAAGCAACCTACCTCACTATAGTAAAGGCCATATATGATAAGCCTACAGCAAACATTATTCTCAATGGTGAAAAACTGAAAGCATTCCCCCTAAGATCAGGAGCAAGACAAGGGTGTCCACTTTCACCACTATTATTCAACATAATTTTGGAAGTCATAGCTATGGCAATTAGAGAAGAAAAAGAAATAAAAGAAATCCAGATCAGAAAACAAGAAGTAAAACCCTCACTGTTTACAGATGACATGATACTATACATGGAAAACCCAAAAGAAACTATCAAAAAATTACTAGAGCTAATCACTGAATTCAGCAAAGTCATAGGATACAAGGTCAATACACAAAAATCACTTGCATTCCTATATACCAGCAATGAAGAATCAGAAAGAGGAATTAAGGAATCAATACCATTCACCACTGCAACAAAAAGAATAAACCTACCTAAGGAGACAAAAGACCTGTATACAGAAAGCTATAAGACACTGATGAAAGAAATCCAAGATGATGTAAACAGATGGAGAGATATTCCATGTTCCTGGGTAGGAAGAATCAATATTGTGAAAATGACTATACTACCAAATGCAATCTACAGATTCACTGAGATCTGTATCAAATTACCAAGTTCATTTTTTCACAGAACTAGGACAAAAAATTTCACAATTCATATGGAAACACAAAAGACACCGAATAGCCAAAGCAGTCTTGAGAAAGAAGAAAGGAGCTGGAGGAATCAACCTTCCTGACTTAAGACTATACTACAAAGCTACAGTCATCAAGACAGTATGGTACTGGCACAAAAACAGAAATATAGACCAATGGAAAAACATAGAGAACCCAGAGATAAACCCATGCAGAGATGGGTACCTTATTTTTGACAAAAGAGGCAAGAATATACAGTGGGGCAAAGACAGTGTCTTCAACAAATGGTGCTGGAAAAACTGGACAGCTATGTGCAAAAGAATAAAATTAGACACTACCTAACACCAAACACAAAGATAAACTCAAAATAGATTAAAGACTTAAATGTAAGATCAGTTAGTTCAGTCACTCAGTCGTGTCCAACTCCTTGTAAACCCATGGACTGCAGCACGTCAGGCCTCCCTGTCCATCAGCAACTTCCGGAGTTTACTCAAACTCATGCCCATTGAGTCGGTGATGCATCCAACCATCTCATCCTCTGTCCAGAGACTATCTCTTAGAAGAGAACATATGCAGAACATCTGATGACATAAATCAAAGCAAGATCTTTTATGACCCACCACCTAGAGTAGTGGAAATAAAAACAAAAATAAACAAATGGGACCTAATTAAACTTAAAAGCTTTCAATAGCAAAGGAAACAACAAACAAGGTGAAAAGACAACCCTCAGAATGGGAGGAAATAATAACAAAGGAAACAACTGACAAGGATTTTCCAAAATATACAAACAGTTCATACAACTAAATACTAGAAAAGCAAACAATCCAATGAAAAAGTAGGAAACGAACCTGAAAAGGCATTTCTCGAAAGTAGACATACAAATGGCTAACAAGCACATGAAAAGATGCTCAACATCACTCATTTTTAGAGAAATGCAAATCAAAACTACTTTGAGATACCACCTCACACCAATCAGAATGGCCATCCTCCAAAAGTCTACAAACAATAAATGAGGAGGGGGTGTGGAGAAAAGGGAATACTTGCACTGCTGGTGGGAATGGAAACTGATACAGCCACTATGAAAGACAGCATGGAGATTCCTTAAAAAGCTAGGAATAAAACCACCATGTGACCCAGTAATCCCACTCCTAGGCATATAGCCTAAGGAAACCAAAATTGAAAAAGACATGTACCCCAGTATTCACTGAAGCACTATTTACAATAGCTAGAACATGGAAACAACTTAGATGTCCACTGACAGATGAATGGATACAGAAGCTGTGTATATATGTACACATTTACAATGGAATACTACTGATCCATAAAAAGGAACACATTTGAATCTGTTCTAATGAGGTGGATGAAAGTAGAGCCTATTTTACAGAGTGAAGTAAGTCAAAAAGAGAAATATAAATACCATATACTGACACATATACATGGAATCTAAAGAGATGGCACTGATGAATTTATTTTCAGGGCAGCAATGGAGAAACAGATACAGAGAACAAACCTATGGACATGGTGGTAGGAGAGGAGGGAGAAGGGGAGCTGTATGGAGAGAGTAACATAGAAACTTAAAATACCATATGTAAAATAGATAGCCAATGGGAATTTGCTATATGACTCAGAGAACTCAAACAGGGGCTCTGTGACAGGCTAAAGGCTGGGATGGAGAGGGAGGGGACATGGTTGTATCTATGGCTGATTCTTGTTGATGAATGACAGAAAACCACAAAATTCTGTAAAGCAATTGTCCTTCAATTAAAAAACTAAAAAAAAAAAAAGAAATAACAATAAAAAGTTATATTAACAAATCCCACTGCAATAAATAATAGAGGGATATTCTTCTTGGTCCACCTCTCTAGAGTTAAACCCTATAACTCAACCAACCAAAATGAGGGCACTTACTCTTATAAACCTGTTAATGATCTTAAGTTTCTGTTTAAAAGGCAATCATAGATGGGATATGCTGATCCTATCTAGGGACCCTACATGGATAAGTGATTTCCTTGCTCCTTGTCTTATTTGTACCTCTCCTCTAGATATTGAGGTGTCACATTTGCTGGAAAAACATTGAAAAATCCCACTCTACAGCCTCCAAAACAGATAAATACTTAGTTAAAATTTCCATTTAAAAAAATAAATAAAAATTATAAGATGGTATATGATTATTAGCTTAGTTCACAATGTTGCTTCCATAAAAGCTGAAGAGAGTTCAAATGTTTTCCTACTCTGGGCTAAGTCTTATGCAGATTTTACTGATAACTCTAACTGCTGAATATGTGGTCAACTTCCACTTTCCAGCAGCTCTGGATTGCCATGGTGGGTCTCCCTACTCCAGCATGCTGATTGGTTAGTTTTAAGACATTTAATTTTAGAAGAAAAAAATGCTAGTATGATCCTCCAAGAAAAAATCCATCACTTTATGGGATCACTTTTCCTGGCCTATAGCTTCCACCATATAAAATCCTGGACATTCTATGCAATTTTCATATAGTAAGACAGTTTCTCAGGCTCACTGGCAAGCCTACCCTAAAGTTAAAGACAAAACCAAAAGTCTATGGGCTGGAAATATATTCCAAATTTGGGACAGGTTTATTTGGCTCATTACAGGATATGGTAGACTAAATGATAGAACTCTTTTTTGCCGGGAGCAGAAAGATCACTCTTGGATAAACAAAGAATATTTTACTAGAGATATGGGATGGTTACCTAGGGATGACTGTCACCACATCACAGTTCTAAGAGATAATGATTGGTTTAAAACAAACTGGGAAAGGAGGCTTAAAACACACTCTAGGATTCTCTTGGGCCCAAGGACATATGTTAACTTCTTTGAGCCACTCTCCAGTCAACCTCCTTATGATGTGTGCTAGATGGACTTGGTCTGTCATTCAATAGTATGATCATTTAGCCAACATCCTTATGCCAGGACTAGGCTTTGAAAATGTAGTTCACATTAAGGCTCTAACAAAATTTATTCAAGGAGCCTTCCATGATAGAAATAATGCCAAATCCCTCCAAATAATGAAATGTCTCTAATGAGAAAAGCTGTTCTATAAAAAAGGATGGTCTTGGACATCATTACAGCTTCTTAGGGAGAGACCTGTGCTATCATCAAAACAAAATGTTTCTCTTTCATTCCAGATGAGTCTATTAATGTATCTCAAATGTTAAAACATATGCACACACACAAAATTGAGGCCTTACATAACCCATAACCCTCTTTCTGATTTGGGAACTGTTCTGGGAAAATGGCTTGGATCTCCCAAATCCTGATTACAATCTCTTTTGATGACCCTTCTAATGTTCATTGTTGTGTTTCTTTTGATCTGCATCTTTAACAGACTTATAAAATACTTAGAGTGCTTATAGAAAAGATAATTTGAGTATTATAAACTGAATAAGTAAAATAGTATATTCTCTGGTAATATTTAAAATTAGAATTTTAGCCAATCAATTTTACACTTATTGATTCAAGGACATAACAAAACATTTGCAAGCAATTATAATTGATAATTCAAGTTCCTATTTCCTATCATGATAGCTGCCTCAATGGTGTGTAAAACCATATAAAATTTGTAATTTGTTTTTCAAAATTTGAGAGACTTAGGGAATTTTCCTTTGTCTTGAGCAAGTATTGCAACTCAAATAACTTAAATTTTAAAAGGCCTAAAAGCTTAGTTTGAAATAAACAGTCAACTGATCACATATAAGCTACTGTAACAATCAAACTTGTTTAATGAAAGATTCTTCCAATAAGTTTAGAAACACGCCCATGGAAACAAGTTAGTAGCCAAATCAAAATCAAATAAAAATGACAAAAAGCAACTCTAAACTTTGCAAGCAATATAAATTAGTAATGAAGCTAAAATTGAGAGGGACAGAATAAAGAGACAAAGTAGGGTAATCTCACTAGGGGACTATAAGTAAAGGGAAAAAGTATGGGAGACTCCTGTAAGTTGAGCTTTACTCAAGAAAGCAGCTTTGCTTAACCACAAAACCAAGCAAGCTTGCTTAGCAACAAATCATTCAGCAGATGCAAGAGACATGACCCAGAACAATAAAGCAATGTGGCCCAAGACCCATATTCTGCCTACAGAGCTCAGTAAGTTAATGACCCCTAGGATATGCTCTCTGCACACATAAGAAACAAGACTTTATGGAAAGGTAATATTTCAAAGTAAAGATTCTTATTGTACTGAGACTTAAAATATTTTTTCCATAGTTCCATGATAGTTCAGGCTTGACCATCTAGGGACAAGAAACTCCCCTGCCCAAACTGGTGGAGGAGTTGATGATAGAAGTGTGACATCTACTCAAGAATAAAGAAGAAAGTGGTCTTTTCTCCTTCCCCACTTTTCCTTTGATTCTAAAACCGTAGCCCAGGTTCTCAGGTGCACCCTCTCATCCTCCACTTGTAAACATCACAAACATCCTATCCTAATAAATCACTTCTTATCTATCACTTTACATCTTGCTGAATTCTTTCTGTGCTGAGACATAAAGGACTAGAGCTCCTTGGAGCTCCCTGAAATGTCACTAAATGATTTCAAAATGATTAAGGGGATTTTAATATTTTGAATTCTCTGTTTGAATCCTTATTAAACCATTATTAAACCTTTATTGGCATGCCCTCTTCTGATTTGATAAAGTAATTCATAGTCAGACCAGTTTTACATCCCCCAAAAGAAAATACAGATGAGCACACTGTAAAACACAATTCCTTTGGTTTGGTTCTATAGTAATTTAAGTTTGCTTTGACAATGCTGCATCAATATAAACATTATATCTCCTATAAAAGAAAACCCAACATAGAAAAACAATCCCAAACGATAAATTTGCTGAGCTGGTAGCCTTGAAAATGTTAAGATGTGATATCAGTTCAATCTGGAATGTGTATTTTTGCCGTTTGCTTCACATTTGAGACATCATTCCTTTTTTTTTTTTTTTTTTCCTGGCAGTAGTAGGAGTGTCAGTCACATGCGTAAAACTTCAATAATTACGTTGAGGGAACTTAAACTTAGATTAAAAAAAAAATTATTGCTCCATGCTTTTCTGTTTTCACCATTGTTGGGAGTGGTTTGAAAACTGTTTATCCACATTTAAAAATTTTCAAATGTAAACATACATATACACATTTAGCATGTGTTGTGCTAAGTCACTTTAGTCATGTCCGACTCTTTGCAACCCTATGGACTGTGGCCTGCCAGGCTCCTCTGTCCATGGGATTCTCCAAGCAAGAATACTGTAGTGGGCTGCCATTTCCTCCTCCAGGGAATCTTCCTAACCCAGAGATTGAACCCGCGGCTTGTGTGGCTTCTGCATTGCAGGTGGATTCTTTATTGCTGAGCCACCAGGGAAGCCCCACACATTAAGCATAGTAATAAAATGAATAATTTTGCTATAATCTCTATATTAACCTTCTTTATTGCATGCCCTGTCATCCAATCACTGTATTTCTTTCCCTAGAAGATAAGCAACATCTTGAATTTTGTATTAGTCATTTTTCACTTTCTACTTTCTCCATCAAGGTATTTCAAAATAACATATTTTTCATCTTTCTAGTTTCTAATTTTAATTCAATAGAATAATACTATAGCATTGTTTATAATACTATAAACAATACTATAGCATTTAACCAGAAATCAAATTGCCAACATCTGTTGGATCATAAAGAAAGAGAATTCCAAAAAAACATCTACTTTTGCTTCATTAACTACGCTAAAGCCTTTGAGGGCGTAGATCACAACAAACTGGAAAATTCTTAAAGACAGGGGTACACCAGACCATCTTATCTGCCTCTTGCAAAACCTGTATGCAGGTCAAGAAGCAACAGTTAGAACCGGACTTGGAACAACAAACTGGTTCCAAATTGGGAAAGGAGTATGTCAAGACTGTATGTTGTCACCCTGCTTATTTCACTTCTATGTAGAGTTCAGTTCAGTTCAGTTTAGTTGCTCAGTCATATCCGACTCTTTGCAACCCCATGGATTGCATCACGCCAGGCCTCCCTGTCCATCACTAACTCCTGGAGTTTACACAAACTCATGTCCATTGAGTCGGCGATGCCATCCAACCATCTCATCCTCTGTTGTCCCCTTCTCCTCTATGTAGAGTACATCATGAGAAATACGGGGCTGGATGAAGCATAAGCTGGAATCAAGATTGCTATGTGCTGTATGCTGTGCTTAGTCGCTCAGTCATTTCTGACTCTTTGCAGCACCATGGACTGTGGCCTGCCAGGCTCCTCTGTCCATGGGGAGTCTCCAGACAAGAATACTGGAGTGGGTTGCCATGCCCTCCTCCAGGGGATCTTCCCAACCCAGAGATCGAACCCAAATCTTCCACATTGCAGGGCATTCTTGCAACCGTCTGAGCCACTGAGATTGTGGGGAGAAATATCAATAACCTCAGATATGCAGATGACACCACCCTTATGGCAGAAAGCAAAGAGGAATTAAAGAGTCTCTTGAAGGTGAGAGTGAAAAAGCTGGTTAAAAACTCAACATTCAAAAAATGAAGATCATGGCATCTGATCCCATCACTTCATGGCAAATAGATGGGGAAACAATGGAAACAGTGAGAGACTTTATTTTCTTGGGCTCCAAAATCACTGTGGACAGTGACTGCAGCCATAAAATTAAAAGACGATTGCTCCTTGGAAGAAAAGCTATGCCAAACCTAGACAGTGTAGTAAAAGACAGAGACATTGCTTTGCTGACAAAGATCCATATAGTCAAAGCTATGATTTTTCCAGTAGTCATGTAAGGATGTGAGAGCTGGACAATCAAAAAAGCTAAGCGCCAAAGAATTGATGCTTTTTAAACTGTAGTGTTGGAGAAGACTCTTCAGAATCCCTTGTCAGCAAGGAGATCAAAACCTATCAGTCCTGGAGGAAATCAACCCTGAATATTCATTGGAAGGACTAATGCTAAAGCTGAAGCTCCAGTACTTTGGCCACCTGATGCGAAGAGCTGACTCGTTTGAAAAGACCCTGATGCTGGGAAAGATTGAAGGCAGGAGGAGAAGGGGATGACAGAGGCTGAGAGGTTGGATGGCATCATTGACTCAATGGACATGAGTTTGAGCAAACTCTGAGGGATGGTGAAGGACAGAGAAGCCTGGTGTGCTGCAGTCAATGGGGTCACAAAGAGTCGGACATGACAGAGTGACTGAACAATGATGATTCTTCCATCATGTGCTTCCTTTGCACAATATTATGTTTTTGACATCCATCCATGTTGATGTTCAGTAGCTGAAGCCATTCTTTTTCCTTGCTGTAATAGTATACCGAGGTATAATGTATCATAGTTTATCCATTCTATTTTTAAATGGATATTTATCTCAAGACTCTTTGGGGCCTTTATGAAAATATCATTGTGAATAATATTGTGTGTGACTTCTCCTGCATACGTACACCAACTTTCTTGGAGCAAACATTTGAGAGAGGGATTACTGGGTTGTAAGAAAGGCACAAGTTAAACTTTACTAGTTAATGCCAAGCAAATCATACCATTTATACTCCCACAAGTTCTGTATGAGACTTCCTGCTACTCCAATTCCTCAGCAATAAAGTCACTGTCAGACCTTCAAAGTTGTGCTGAACTCATATGTAGGAAAGCTACATTATAGTGTTATTAATATATCTAATGTGAATGCTGATGAGATTAACCAATGATATTTTATTGCTTATATGTATTGCAAAAAATTATCCTAGCTGTGGTTAACTTTTCATTCTCTATAGGTGTTCTTTGTCAAACAGAAATGTTTTAGTTTTAATGTAGTAAAATTTATCCATATTTTCTTTTATGGTTTGAAAGTTTTTGGCCTGCCTAGTTTCCAAAAAGTTCTCTACTCTTATTCAAATTTCTAATTATATCATATTGTATGCAAATGTCAAATCATTATGTAGTACACCTGAAACTGACATGTTGTATGTTAATTATAATTTAGTAAATAAATCACTGAGTTTATAAATTCCTAATTATAAATTAATAATTGTATACTACAGCCTATAATATTTAATCCACCTGTAATTGATTTATGTGCATACACAGGAAGTAGGGATGCAATTACATATTTTTTAAACATGGATAACCAATTGGCCCCCAAACATTTATTGAATAGACCATCTTTTCCCTACTGATGAATGTCACCATTGTCTTTTATTGTGTCCTCTTTTTCTCTCATGCACTGCAGTCTCATCGTTGCTCAGTCACTCAGTTGTGCCTAACTCTTTGTGACCCCATGAACTGCAGCACACCAGGCTTCCCTGTCCTTCACCATCTCCCAGAGCTTGCTCAAACTCATGTCCATTGAGTCAGTGATGCCATCCAACCTTCTCATCTTCTATCACCTGCTTCTCCTCTTACCCTCAGTCTTTTTGAACATCAGGGTCTTTTCAGATGAGTTGGCTCTTTGCATCAGGTGGCCAAAGTATTGGAGCTTCAGTTTCAACATCTGTCCTTCCAATGGATATTCAGGGTTGTTCTCTGTTAGGATTGACTGGCTTGATCTCCTTGCTGTCTGAGGGACACTCAAGAGTCTTCTCCAGCACCACAGTTTGAAAGCATCAATTCAGTGCTCAGGCTTTTTTATGGTCCAACTCTCACATCCCTACATAACTAATGGAAAGTAGCTTTGACTACTGACCTTTGTCGACAAAGTGATGTCTCTGCCTTTTAATATGCTGTCTAGGTTTACATAGATTTTCTTCCAAGGAGCAAGCAGTCTCACTAAGATATGTCTAGTTTTGTTAAAATGTTTTGAATAGCAAAGGAAACCTTGGACAAAATGAAAAGACAATCTACTGAATGAAAGAAAACATTTGCATATAATATAATATAATATAATATTTGAATATAATGATTGATAAGCAGTTAACGAATAAAATATATAAACAGCTCATACAACTCAATGTCAAAAAATAAACAAGTCAATTAAAAATGGGCAGAAAACTTGAACAGATACACTTCCATCAGGCACATGAAAAAAATGTTCAACATTTCTAGTCATTGGAAAAATGCAAGTTAGAACCACAGGGAGATACCACTTCATACCTGTCAGAATGACTCTGATCAAAAAGACCACAATAACAAATGGTGAGGATGTTGAGAAAATGGGACTCTTGTATACTGTTGACGGAAATGTGAATTTGTGTAGCAACTGTGTAAGACAGTTTGGAACTTACTCAGAAAATTAAAGATATAAGTATCATATGACCCATCATTTCAACTCCTGGGTATATATAGCTAAAGAAAACCAGAACACTTATTTGAAAGGGTATGTGCACCTCAATGTTCATGGCAGCATTATTTACAATTATGAAGATATGGAAATATTCTAAGGGTCAATCAACAGATTGTGGTATATATATACTACAGAATACTACCCAGACATTAAAAAAAAATGAATAAAATTTTGCCATTTGCTACAAAATGGATGGACCCAGAGGATATTATACTTAGTGGAATAAGTCATACAAATACTGTATGTTATCACTTGAATGTGAAATCTAAAAATTAAAACAAACTAGTGAATATAACAAAAAAGAAATAGACTCACAGATATAGGAAAAAAAAAATACTGATTACCTGTAGGGAGAAGGAAGAAGGGAGGGGAAAAATAGGGATAGGGGAGTAAGAAGTACACATTACTATGTATTAAATAAATAAGCTGTAAGGATATAAACTGGGCTTCCCAGATGGTGCTAGTGGTAAAGAACCCACCTGCCAATGCAGGAGACATAGAGAAATGGGTTCTAAGCCGGGGTAAGGAAGATCCCTGGAGGAGGGCATGGCAACCCATTCCAGCATTCTTTCCTGGAGAATCCCATGGAAAGCGGAAAGCCCTGGCGGGCTGTGGTCAATAGGGTTGCAAAGAATCTGACATGGCTGAAGCAACTTAGCACTCACAAGCATGCAAGGATATATTGTACAGCACAGGGTATATAGCCAATATCTTATAATAACTATAAGTAGAGCATAATCTGTAAAAATTTTGAATCACCATGTTATATACCTGAAAATAAGAAAATATTGCAAATCAACTATATCTCAAAAATATATACATATCCCATTATACACATTGCAGATGTATCATGAAATTAAGTACAAATGAAGTAAAACATTAAAAGTAAACTAAAATACTTTTTGTTTAAAAAGTAAAAAAAAAACAACAACACATTAATGTAAAAAAAAGATGTAGCTTTGAATTCCCATGATTTCTCTTTTGCAGAATTCTTTAAGATTACAGTGTCTGAGACCTGATTTGTGTCTTTCAATAATTCCAGAGAAATTTTTAAAAATATTTTCTCTATTATCTTCATGTGCAGGTAATTCCAACTGAACTTATAATGTCGCCAGTCCAGGTTCGATGTACGATACTGGATGCTTGGGGCTGGTGCACTGGGACAACCCAGAGGGATGGTATGGGGAGGGAGGAGGGAGGAGGGCTCAGGATGGGGAACACATGTATACCTGTGGCGGATTCATTTTGACATATGGCAAAACCAATACAATATTGTAAAGTTAAAAAATAAAATAAAATTTAAAAATAAACACAAAAAATAATGTCTCCTATATATTTTACATTCTTTTATTCATATTTCCCCATTTTTAATTCTCTGGACAAATTTATGGATATTTTCTTTAGCTGTATCTAATCTGCTTCTAAACTAATCTACTGAGAGTATTTTTGTTTTGGTTTGCTTGATTTTTTATTTTTGTTTGTTTTGGTATAGTGTTGATTGCTTAGAAATTCTCTGGTTCATTTTCAAACCTAGCTTTTCCAGCCTTGGATTTTAAGCTTCTCTTTATTTCTTTAATTATACTAAGTAATGTAATTTAGATTATGTACAATAATTTTGATTTCTGACAACATTCCATGTCTGTTCTTCTCATCTCCTGTTTCTATTGGTTCTTACTCATAGTACTTTGCTTTCCTATGTGAGTGTGTGTGTGTTTTCCCCTTAGTTTTATTTTGCTTTGTATTTAGTATTAGGCACCCATTTTTTAGAGAATTTTATCTGTGGAAATTCTTTGAAGAGGGAATTGAGGTTGACTTTCCTCGTGGAGGGATAGTGTTTTCTAGTGTCCTGTTATCACTTCTAATGATAGAGCACTTCCCAAAAAGCTACTACTTATAAACTATTTAACACTACATTTTAATAATTTTATTCAGAAGGGTCACTCAGAGTATCTACTTTGCCATAATGCCAAACTAGAAATATATTCATATTTTGAGGCATTCTCTGTATTTTTTAACCCATCATTGATGAACTGTTATTAAAGAGATGCCTTGAATTCAAGGTTACTTTGCCAAATACAAATTTTGGTTTATACATATCCATACCAAAAGTATTTCTGGGATCTATCAGGTGCTTTCAGAAATATAGCTGGGTGACTTCATCCATTCTCAGATATAAATCCCAAATTGCAGACAGCTATCAGCATCAAAAAGAGTACAATACACTGGAAACTACATTTTCCAGCTTTTGATGTTTCCTCAGTCTTGGGCTTGTCAACCACAAGTTGGCACTTGCCATGGGCACTTGCCATCTACCTCTATGAGGACTGAATCATGTGCTGCTGCAGCTGCTGATTTTCAACACTCCCTGAAGAATTCAGGGTGGAGAGGAGAAACGAAGCACTCTGTGCTCAGGGAAAAACTGACCGGCAGATCTTCAGATAGCTATGTATTTTCAGGAGCTGCTTTTATTAGCCCAATTCTTGTATCTCCTCATATCTAGAAAAGCACTAAATTCCTTCATGGTGATGATTGCTCCTTGTGACTAGCAGAAATCATCTGCCAAAAAATATGTGCTCGATTGCATGTATTCCCCCATCACCAAAATTACATATATACTGACCTTTGCCCCTGCCTATTTGGAGCAGTTCCTCAGATCTATCTGAGGTGCTATATCCCAGTCTACCGTCCTCATTTTGCCTCAAATAAAACTAAATTCACAACTTTCATGTTGTGCATTTTTTTTTTAAAGTCTGAAGGTTCCAATGTTCAAGCTCTGAAACAAAAAAAATTTAAAAGTAACCCTGAGCCCTGAGCTTTATAAGAACACCTGTACACTATGCACAGGAAGTTGTCCAGGTCCTCCAATTTCTTGCTTCTTATTTCTTGTTCTATGGATTATCTCTCAGGACCAATTCTTATCATCACCCTTCCTGATCATGACAGCAGGTTCACAACTGGTCACTGACAGCAGGTTCCTTCCTTGGTTTAATCCTTTTTTTCCCCCATGGTAATTTGTCTTCCTCATACTTTTTCCTATTCTGGGTGGGTCATATTTCATTTGTTCCTTTCCTGGATTTATAAGTTATCTCTAGTAATCCCTCCTTAAGCAACTGGCTTATCTAGATCTGTAAACTATAGTAAGTAGAATTCAGAATGGAATTTCTTGCCTTTTTCAGTTACAGGTGCATTACTATTCAAACAAGATTGTTGAGAGGCTTACCTGAATTGGTCTTCCATCAGGTGTCAACACCTCTTCTGAAAGTTCCATCATCTTCAGGGCCATCAGAGCAATGGGTTTAGCATGGCAAAGGCTTTTTCTGTGGAGCCCTGCAGCAACACAGTATGCATCACCTATTGTTTCCACCTGCAGCAATCAGACAAATTAAATGCAAATGTATGATAATGAACCAAAATAGAAATATTTAATTATCTGTGATCACAAATGTTGCTGGAAAATATATCAGCAAAGCACCAATAATTAAACAATTAGAAAACCTGAGTGTAATCCTAGAGGACTGTGGTGTTGGAGAAGACTCTTGAGAGTCCCTTGGACTGCAAGGAGATTCAACCAGTCCATCGTAAAGGAGATCAATCCTAGATGTTCACTGGAAGGACTGTACTGAAACTCCAATACTTTGGCTACCTGATGCGAAGAGCTGACTCATTAGAAAAGACTCTGAATCTGGGAAAGATTGAGGGCAGGAGGAGAAGGGGACGACAGAGGATGAGATGGTTGGATGGCATCACCGACTCAATGGAATTGAGTTTGGGTAGGCTCTGGGAGTTGGTGATGGACAGGGAAGCCTGGCGTGCTGCAATTTGAGGTCACAAAGAATTGGATACGATTGAGCGACTGAACTGAACTGATTCCAGTGCATTTTAGTTCACTGATTCCTAAAATGTCAATGTTCACTCTTACCATCTCTTTTTTGACCACTTTCAATTTACCTTGATTCATGGTCCTTACGTTCCAGGTTCCTATGCTATGTTGTTCTTTACAGCATCGTACTTTACTTCCATCACCAGTCCCTTCCACAACTGGGCATTTTTTTCGCTTCTGCTCAGCCTCCTCATTCTTTCTGGAGCTATTTCTCCATTCCAGTACCATATTGGGCACCTACCAACCTGGGGAGTTCATCTTTCAGTATCATATCTTTTTGCCTTTTAATACTGTTCATGGAGTTCTCAAGGGAAGAATACTGAACTATTAAATATAATTAAAATAACAGATAATTATAAATGTAAACCATAATGCATAATATAATTTTAAAATTGTAACTATAAAATTTAAAAACAAAATATAATTAATATAATTTATTCCAATCGTTGGCTCATTTGCTCCATTTATTTTATAAATACAAATTAGTCTTGTGTGCAATGGAGATCTGGATATGATAAAAAATACCTCTAAATTACTGGAGATGCTTCTACTATAATAAGAATTATAATATATTCTATTGGTAAGATTTAATTTTGCTGTTACTGTTGTTTAGTCACTGTGTCCTACTCTTTGAGACCCCATAGACTGTAGGTGCCAGGCTCCTCTGTTCATGGGATTTCCCAGGCAAGAATATTGGAATGGGTTGCCATTTCCTTCTCCAGGGGATCTTCTTGACCCTTAATAGGAATATATAGATTTCATATGAATACATCCTAACACTTTAACATTAAAAAGCTTATTGCATTAAATTCTATTACATATAAAGGAACATGAATCTCATGAAATAGGGATACCAAAATTATCACTTGATTTTCACAATCATTCAGGAAATATGCATAAAAAATGATTCCGATATCCTTGGACCTATCATGAATTTCTGAATCTTCACTTCAAGATCCGTTGTCTGATGCTAGAAAATGGAAATTAAGATTGTATGATGAGAACAGAGAGATGATGCAGTGTGAGTCAGCAAAAGTTTTATACTAAACACTAAAATATATTTCCACCAAAGAACTCTTACTGGGGAAGAGTGGCCATTTACCATTTTCCCTTAAAAACTCAATGTCTTTTGATAACCCCCACATTTATCTCATACCTTTGTATTTATATACAATTAAAAAACCTAGAATGCTGATAGTTATATAATTAGAAACTTACTTCTGACTTTACAATATTAGAACATATAGGCAGTTAATTATTTGTATAAACTGAATTGCTCTCCAGTCATTCTGAACATGCATGTTCCTGGAGTATGATCTCTTCTTGGAGTCTCTATCATCATCAAACTTATCAGCATCTAAATGTGTATTTCTAGAATTTGTAACACAGGAATATATAAAGATTAGTAATAAGTACGGATGAGATAGACTAATATGTTACAGAATGTATAACAAATCCAATGAAGTGTACAACATAAATATAAGAAATTCGCATCAAAGTCAATATATGATCATGTAAGATTTCATATTATTTAGTTTCCAAATATTTAAAGTCACACTGGTTATCAGAAATAATAGGATCAAGAACTTGGTTTAAGACAGATATAAAAAGCCATATATTTAGATATGAAATTCTCAAAATTACTCTAAAAAGATTATTTATTTATTTATGGCCTGTTGGGTCTTCATTGCTGCACACGGGCTTTCTCTAGTTCTGACAAGTGGGGTTTATGCTTCATAGTGGTGCTCGGGCTTCTCACTGCAGTGGTTTTTCTTGTTGTGGAGCACAGGCTCTATGTGTGTGGGCTTCAGCAGTTGCTGTCCACAGGCTTAGTTGCATGTGGGATCTTCCTGGAGCAGGGCTCAAACTCATGTCCTTTGCATTAGCAGGTGGATTCTTAATCACCAGGGAAGTCCCACAATTATTCTTAGACACTCACCATAAAGAAAAAAAAAATCTAAATGATGTTTTTTCATCAGGCCAACCTAGGTTATGCTTCAGTGTCAATACAACCTTCAAATCATAATGCACTAAAATAACAAAGATTTATTTCTGATTGATGTTGCATATTCATGTGCGTTAAAGAAACGGGGTAGAGGAGAGAAATCCAGGGCCACATTTCTTCACTCCAGAGATAATGCTAACAGAACCTCCTCATCTGAAGTTGGTTGCCATGGCTGAAGAAAAGAGGTTCTGATTGTATACTAGCTCTTAAAGTTTCCTCCCAAATGTGACAAATACAGCTTTTCTCATGATTAATTAACAACAGTAAGTTATATGATGGCCATTTTTAACATAAAGAAGATGGGGAAATGCAACCAACATTGTGCCCAGAGAAGAGTCAGAAATACTTGGTAACTAGTATTAATGAGAACACGAATGGATATGTAATCTTTTAAAAGTTTTCAAATAAATAGATGTATGTAAAGTGCAAGTAATACATCCTTGTGATGTTTTTCTTTCCTTGAAGATATATTTCGCATTTTCACCTGAAAATCTTGGATGAAACACCTCAGTAATGCAGCTTTCCATTAAAGCTCAATTCTTCTCTCCTCTTCCTTCACATCAGTCAGATCCATACAGGCTCAGCGGAATTGGATACTTATGAAAATTTTAGTGGATTCTCTTCAAAACAATGTCAACTTTGCTTTCACAAGGAGCAGGGAAAGTGAAAGAATTATATACCAATTAACTTGCTCTTTAGGCTTTTTTCTTGAGTTAAAGTTAAACAAGTAGACATTATAAGCATATAACAGCAGCAATAGCAAAAATCGGTTCAAATAGATGACTATGATCTGTATTAATTTATAATTATCCCAGTCTTTCTTAATAGACACGTCTAACATAGTGCATCTCATTTACTTTCAGTATCTCTAACCTGTTCTTAAATGACATTAAATAAAAATAAAGATGACTAAACTAAGTTTGGAGATGGAAAAGATAGTGCTTATGCAAATGTCAGAAAAATCTTACATCCTTCTCTGAACATAAAAGAGAAGGCTTAAATACTAAAAATATTATATAACAACTGCTAGCCCACACATTATTATATTTACTTTCATCAAACTTTAAATTTATCTATCTCAGTATATTTTCTCAATACTTTATAATCAAAGTCCCCACATTATTCCAGAAATAAAGATGATATAAATAAACTTCTTAGATTATATATTACATTATTTTAGCTTTATATTAATTATTTAAAATAATTTCTTTAGACTTTCTTTTAGAATATCATCCCCAAGAATGTTCAAGTAATATCTGGGAAATTTCATGGAAATTTGGGCACAGTGGGGAGGAGAAAATGTCATTTGTAATTTGATAGGGATTGCACTGAACCTGAAGATTGCCTTGTGTAGTATAGTAATGTTGACAATATTGATTCTACCAATCCACGAACATGGTGTATCTTTCCATCTGTGTGTTTTCCTTCATCAGCATCTTATAATTATCAGAGTACAGGTCTTTATACCCTTAGGTAGATTTGTGCTGTGCTGTGCTAAGTCACTTCAGTCATGTTTGACTCTATGTGGCCCTGTGGACTGTAGCCTTCCAGGCTCCTCTGTCCATGGGATTCTCCAGGCAAGGATACTGGGTTGCCATGCCCTCCTCCAGGGGTTCTTCCTGACCCAGATATAGAACCCACGGCTCCTATGGCTACTGCACTGCAGCAAATTCTTCACTGTTGAGCCACTGGAGAAGTCCCAGGTAGATTTATTCCTATTTTATTATTTTTTAGGTCATGATAAATGGGATTTTTCTTGAATTTTCTTTCTGATCTTTCATTATTTGTATATATAAATGCAACAAATTTCTGTGTGTTAATTTTGTAGCCTTCAACTTCACCAAATTAAGTGATGAGTTCAAGTAATTTCCTGGTAGCATTTTTAAGATCTTCTATGTATAGTATTGGAGAAGGCAATGGCACCCCACTCCAGTACTGTTGCCTGGAAAATCCCATGGATGGAGGAGCCTGGTGGGCTGCAGTCCATGGGGTTGCTAAGAGTCAGACATGACTGAGTGACTTCACTTTCACTTTCCACTTTCATGCATTGGAGAAGGAAATGGCAACCCACTCCAGTGTTCTTGCCTGGAGAATCCCATGGACAGAGAAGCCTGGTAGGCTGCAGTCCATGGGGTCGCACAGAGTTAGACACGACTGAAGCGACTTGGCAGCAGCATGTATAGTATGTCAATTGCAAACAGTGACAGTTTAACTTCTTTTCAATTTGGATTCCCTTTATTTCTTTTCTTCTCTGGCTACTGAAGCTTGGACTTTGAAAACTATGTTGAGTGGCAGTGGTGAGAGTGGACATCCTTGTCTTCTTACTTAGAGGGGATGCTTTCAGCTTTTCACCACTGAGTATAATGTTAGCTGTAGGTCTGTTTTATATGGAGTTTTTCTTACATTGAGTTATGTTCCCTCTCACCCACTCCAGCATTCTTGCCTGGAGAATCCTGGCAGGCTACAGTCCATGGGGTCACAAAGAGTTGGACACAACTGAAGCAACTCAGCATGCATGCATGCATGTTCCCTCTATGTCCAGTTTCTGGAGAGTTTTTTTTTTTTAATTATAAATGCTGAGCTTTGTTTTGAGAAGGTTGGATGACTTCACTGACTCAATGGACATGAATTTTAGAAAGCTCCAGGAGATGGTGAAGGACAGAAAAGCCTGGCATGCTTCAGTTCATGGGTTCACAAAGAGACGGACACGACTGAGTGACTGAACAACAACTTCTGCCAGGTAACAGATAAATTTTTATTCTCACCAGGTAACAGTTAAATTTTATGATTCTCAATGCTGAAGACTTCTGATGTATGATGTGAGTTAAAAATACATAAAATCTACCCAGGTTTTTTTAAAAGTGCCAATAAGCCTTCAGAGTGGAAGAAAGCAGTCTTATTCTGAACTCCAGCCATTCCCATATAACCCTCCTCTGACTTTCACCCTAATCATGGGGGTAAAATCTTCTCCAGCTATTTCCTTATTTTTCAGAACTTTATATTAAAACCCCCAGCTGACCTCTCCTCAACCCTACACACACACACACCAAATGCTTTGAGTCATGTGGCATATTAGGTATTCAATGACCCAAAGTCTGTTATTAAACACATCCAAGTATATTCATTGTGCATAATGGTTTAACAGTTCAAATGGAGACAAGTTTAACTAAGGACTTACTGATAAAACTACTTCAAAAAACTCATTCGTTAAAAAATCTAATTATACTCATTTTGATTGGTATTTCTGACCCAAATACTACTTCTTTCAAGAATGCCTCTATAGTGCTCAAGTGATACAGCATATTGAAAAAGAGGTCATGGATATAAATAGAACAGTGATTATCCTGGAAACTACTCCCAAATGAGGGAAAATGGGTTCCAAATGCCTACCTAACAAAGAAAGCTCTTCTGATAAAACTCTTAGTAGATCTATTAATGCAAATTCCAGTTCCTGCTTAAGAATGTCAATCATGTGGAAAACAATATTGCCAAGCCTTAGACCGTTTATCACAAAGGTTATTAAATATCTAGATATGCTAAGATATTCTATATAGATATAGATGGGCTTCCCTGATGGCTCAGTGATAAAAAATCTACCTACAATGCAGGAGACATGGATTTGGTTCCTGGGTTGGGAAGATCCCTTGGAGAAGGAAATGGCAACCCACTCCAGTATTGTTGCCTGACAGAGGAAAAGCCTAGAAGCCTATAGATTATGAGGTTGCTACAGTGTCAGCCATGACTTAGCAACTAAATAACTATGATATATATAGATGATAGACAGATAACTATTTTTCTGGTCAAAATTTTCTTGTAAATCCTCAAGTTAGATGTGGCAACTGAAAATTTCTTTCTGCTACATAGTAGACTCTCCTGTAAGATCATCATTAATATGGCTCTAATATTCTACCCTTACCCATCACTGTCATCCTAATTTATTCCATGCTTCAATTGATATGAATAATTCAATGTTCTTTGCAAACTTTCTGTACCCCCACCACCTATATTTATACCCAGTTATTTCTCTCCCTGGAATCCACACATTCACTATTTATAAAATAATAATTGAGCCTACGATTTTTTAGAAAAAGTTTTCCAGAGATTCCTAATTTATCAGAACTTTAAATGTGTCCCCAGAGAATAGTGAATGTCTGCTGTATTTTCAGTAAGTACGTAATTAGTGTTAAATCATGTTAGTTGATGTCACAAAAGTGAATAGCTTCAAGACTTACTACAAAGCTACAGTAATTTGGACAATATGGTATCAGTAAAAGGATACATAAATAGATCAGTGAAACAGAATAGAGTCCAGAAGCAGACCCCATAAATATAGTCCACTGATCTTCGACAAAGGGGCAAAGGAAACACAATGGAGCAAAGATAGTGTCTTTTTTTTTTTTTTTCGTAATCAAAATATTTTTATTTTTTTTTTAATTTTATTTTATTTTTAAACTTTACATAATTGTATTAGTTTTGCCAAATATCAAAATGAATCCGCCACAGGTATACATGTGTTCCCCATCCTGAACCCTCCTCCCTCCTCCCTCCCCATTCCATCCCTCTGGGTCATCCCAGTGCACCAGCCCCAAGCATCCAGTATTGTGCATCGAACCTGGACTGGCAACTCATTTCATACATGATATTTTACATGTTTCAATGCCATTCTCCCAAATCTTCCCACTCTCTCCCTCTCTCACAGAGTCCATAAGACTGTATAACAAATCGTGCTGTAACAACTGGACATCTACATACAAAAATATGAATCTATGGGCGGAGGAGCCTGGTAGGCTGCAGTCCATGGGGTTATTAAGAGTTGGACACGACTGAGTGACTTCATTTTCACTTTTCACTTTCATTCATTGGAGAAGGAAATGGCAACCCACTCCAGTGTTCTTGCCTGGAGAATCCCGGGGATGGCAGAGCCTGGTGGACTGCCGTCTATGGGCTCGCACAGAGGCAGACACGACTGAAGCGACTTAGCAGCAACAGCAGCAGCAGACACCTATCAAAAAATTAACTAAAACTGGAGGGTAGATCTAAATGCAAAATAAAAACCTATGCAACTCCTAGAAGATTGCCGGGAGCCAGCGTGAGGAACTCCGCCCATGGCAAAGGTCATGAAGAAGGAGGCTTGGCATATGCAAAGGCGGGATTGGGCCTCAGGAGTCCCCCTGGAAATTCTCGAGCATCTACCCCCCAAACCAGAGTCTGCCTACTTTACTGCTTTGTGCTCTCACCTACACCTCTGACTTTATGGGGGGCTGTTCCCCACCACCTCTTGCTGAAAAAGAGTTAACTTGCTGCTGCTACTGCTAAGTTGCTTCAGTCGTGTCTGACTCTGTGCGACCCCACAGATGGCAGCCCACCAGGCTCCGTCATTCTTGGGATTCTCCAGGCAAGAACACTGGAGTGGGTTGCCATTTCCTTCTCCAATGTATGAAAGTGAAAAGTGAAAGTGAAGTTGCTCAGTCGTGTCTGACTCTAGCGACCCCATGGACTGCAGCCTACCAGGCTCCTCCATCCATGGGATTTTTCCAGGCAAGAGTACTCGAGTGGAGTGCCATTGCCTTCTCTGAGAGTTAACTTAGAGCTCCAGTTAATAATAATTCCTGGGCATGACGGGAGTGTTTCAACCTACAAACTCCTCTGAAGGTTCTCTAGCCTGCCTGACAGGCTTGTCTGGCCACATGTGATTGTTCACAGCTTCCCAACGGTGAGGATATGGAGCAACAGGAACTTAGTCATTGCTGGTGGAATTAAAAACGGTACAGCCTCTTTCCATTGGGAGAAATATCAATAACCTCAGATACACAGATGTGAAGAGGAACTACCCTTATTGCATAAAGTGAAGAAAAACTAAACAGCCTTTTGATGAAGGTGAACGAGGAGAGTGAAAAAGCTGGCTTAAAACTCAACATTCAAAAAATGAAGATCATGGCATCCAGTCCCATCACTTCATGGCAAACAGATAGGGAAATAATGGAAACAGTGACAGACTTTATTTTCCTGGGCTTCAAAATCTCTGTGGAAGATGACTACAGCCATGA
Organism: Bubalus kerabau; assembly: GCF_029407905.1. NCBI lineage: Eukaryota > Metazoa > Chordata > Mammalia > Artiodactyla > Bovidae > Bubalus > Bubalus kerabau. The sequence goes on along the minus strand of NC_073638.1, from coordinate 16,582,497 downwards.
AATTAAAAGATGCTTGCTCCTTGGAAGAAAAGCTATGACAAATCTAGACAGTGTATTAAAAAGCAGAGACACCACCTTGCCAACAAAGGTCTGTCTTGTCAAAGCTATGGTTTTTCCAGTAGTCATGCATGGATGTGAGATTTGGACCATAAAGAGGGCCTGAGCACTGAAGAATTGATGCTTTCGAACTGTGGTGTTGGAGAAGACTCTTGGACTGCAAGGAGATCAAACTAGTCAATCCTGGAGGAAATCAATTCTGAACATTCTTTGGAAGGACTGATGCTAAAGCTGAAGCTCCAACACTTTGGCCACCTGATGCAAAGAGCCGACTCACTGGAAAAGACCCTGATGCTGGGAAAGATTGAAGGCAGGAGGAGAAGGGAATGACAGAGGACAAGATGGTTGGATGGCATCACTGACTCAATGGACATGAGTTTGAGATAATCCAGGAGATGGGGAAGGACAGGGAAGTCTGGCATGCTGCAGTCCATGTGGCTGCAAAGAGTCTGACATGACTGAGTGATGGAACAACAATAACAACAGCCTCTTTGGAAGACAGTTTGGTTCTTTCTTACACTACTATACAAATTCTTATGACACAATCTTTTCAGCAATCAGTATTTACCCAAAGAAGTTGAAAATAGATATCTGAGTAAAAATTTACATATGGAAGCAAGTGAGATATCCTTCAGTAGGTGAATAAATAAACAAACTGGTACATTCAGATCATGGAATATTATTAAAGAAATGTTACTGAATCATGACAAGACAGAGGAATCTTAGATGCATGTAACTAAGTGAAACAAGTCAATCTGAAAGTTCTACACATTATATGATTTCAACTATACAACATTCTGTGAAAGACAGAATTATGGAGACAACAAAATTTTGTTGCTGGAGGTTGAGAGAGATGAGTAGATGAAGCACAGAGGATTTTTAAGGCAGTGGATATATTCTGTACAATACTATAATGATGGATATACATCATTATATATTTGCCCAAATCCATATAATGTACATCAAAACTACCAACTTGGTGATGATGACATGTCAATGGGTTCATCCTTCATCACTCATCATCCTAGTGAGTGATGTTTATAGTGTAGAAGGCTATGCATGTATAAGGGTACTGGTATAATGGGGAAGCTCTGTACCCTCTGCTCAGTTTTATTGTAAAGCTAAAACTACCCTAAAAAATAAAATATTTTTAAGTGAATAGTGTAGACAAATTAGCAACTTAAATGGAAATACTCCACTAAGAATTTGATTTTTAAAAGATAATTAAACTTCTGTAAATCCTACCATCCTCAGATTATCTATGTAAATATAGCTTTTATCCCCTCAAATTAAATACGGTTTTAAAAAATACATTTTCCCCAAACTATCTTTCATGAGTCAAACTTGTCACTTCTAAATCCATCTTCATGCCATATCTTTTCTCAAAGTATTTGCAATCCTTCAATAGGATACCATCATTGCTTTTTTTAGAACCCCAATAAAACTTGGTTTCTCCATCTTTTATTCTGCAGTCATTTGTGTTCATACTTTCTCTAATATCAAGCTGTCTAGACTGTTAAGTGTAATTTTGAAGGCAGAAACAATGCTTTAGTTATTTTTTCATTTTTAAAATATTTTTCTATTTTATTTTTTACTATAAAGACCCTTTTCTTTTTTTGACTATTATTTTTATTGAAGCACAATTGCTTTACAAGGTTGTATTAGTTTCTGCTGTACAAGGTAAATCAGCTATAGGTATACACATATCCCCTTCTTATTGAATCTCTCTCTGGCCCCATCCCCCATGCTACCCTTCTAGATCTTCACAGAGCAAAAAGCTGAGCTCCCTATGTTATATAGCAGCTTTCCAGTCAGTTCAGTCAGTCAGTTCAGGGGCTCAGTCATGTCCAACTCCTTGCGATCCAATGGAATGCAGCACGCCAGGCCTCCCTGTCCATCACCAACTCTCGGAGTTTACTCAAACTCATGTCCATTGAGTCAGTGATGCTGTCCAACCATCTCATCCTCTGTTGTCCCCTTCTCTTCCCACCCTCAATCTTTCCCAGCATCATGGTCTTTTTAAATGAGTCAGTTCTTAGCATCAGGTGGCCAAAGTATTGGAGCTTCAAAATCAGTTCTTCCAATGAATATTCAGGACTGATTTCCTTTAGGATGGACTGGTTGGATCTCCTTGCAGTCCAAGGGACTCTCAAGAGTCTTCTCCAACACCACAGTTCAAAAGCATCAATTCTTCGGCGCTCAGCCTTCTTCACAGTCCAACTCTCACAACAATACATGACTACTGGAAAAACCATAGCCTTGACTACATGGACTTTCATTGGCAAAGTAATGTCTCTGCTTTTTAATATGCTGTCTAGGTTGGTCATAACTTTCCTTCCAAGGAGTAAGCGTCTTTTAATTTCATGGCTGCAGTCACCATCTGCAGTGATTTTGGAGCCCCCCCCCCAAATAAAGTCTGCCACTGTTTCCATTGTTTCCCCATCTATTTGCCACAAAGTGATGGGACCGGATGCCATGATCTTAGTTTCCTGAATGTTGAGCTTTAAGCCAACTTTTTCACTCTCATCTTTCACTTTCATCAAGAGACACTTTAGGTCTTCACTTTCTGCCATAAGGGTGGTGTCATCTACATATCTGAGGTTACTGATATTTCTCCCAGTAACCTTGATTCCAGCTTGAAGCACAGCTTGTGCTTCATCCAGCCCAGTGTATATCATGATGTACTCTGCATATAAGTTAAATAATCAGGGTGACAATATACAGCCTTGATGTACTCCTTTTCCTATTTGGAACCAGTCTGTTGTTCCATGTGCAGTTCTAACTGTTGCTTCTTGACCTGCATAAGGATTTCCAGGAGGCAGGTCAGGTGGTCTGGTACTCCCATCTCTTTCAGAATTTTCCACAATTTGTGGTGATCCACACAGTCAAAGGCGTTGGCATAGTCAATAAAGCAGAAATAGATGTATTTCTGGAATTCTCTTGCCTTTTCAATGATCCAATGGATGTTGGCAATTGGATCTCTGTTTCCTCTGCCTTTTCTAAATCCAGCTTGACCATCTGGAAGTTCACGGTTCGTGTACTGTTGAAGCCTGGCTTGGAGAATTTTGAGAATTACTTTACTAAAGTGTGAGATGAGTGCAATTGTGTGGTAGCTTGAGCATTCTTTGGCATTGCCTTTCTTTGGGATTTGAATGAAAACTGACCTTTTTCAGTCCTGTGCCACTGCTGAGTTTTCCAAATTTGCTGGCATATTGAGTGCAGCACTTTCACAGCATCATCTTTCAGGGTTTGAAATAGTTCAACTGGAATTCCATCACCTACACCAGCTTTGTTCTTAGTGATGCTTCCTAAGACCCACTTGACTTCACATTCCAGGATGTCTGGATCTAGGTGAGTGATCACACCATCATAATTATCTGGGTCGTGAAGATCTTTTTTGTACAGTTCTTCTGTGTATTCTTGCCACATCTTCTTAGTATCTTCTGCTTCTGTTAGGTCCATACCATTTCTATCCTTTATTGAGCCCATCTTTGCATGAAATGTTCCCTTGGTCTCTAATTCTCTTGAAGAGATTTCTAGTCTTTCCCATTCTATTGTTTTCCTCTATTTCTTTGCACTGATCACTGAGGAAGGGTTTCTTATCTCTCCTTGCTATTCTTTGGAACTTTGCATTCAAAGGAGTATATTTTTCCTTTTCTCCTTTGCTTTTCATTTCTTTTCGTTTCATGGCTATATGTAACGCCTCCTCAGACAGCCATCTTGCTTTTTTGCATTTCTTTTTCTTAGGGATGTTCTTGATCCCTGTCTCCTGTGTCTCCACCCATCACCAGAATATTGGATTAAAGATTTACTGAGCATGGCCCCACCCATCAGAAGAAGACCCAGTCTCCCCCTCAGCAGCTTCCCACTAGCTATCTATCTTGTGCATGGCAGTGTATATATGTCAATCCCAATCTCCCAAATTGCCCCACCACCCTTCAACTACTCTCTGGGTTCACATGTCTATTCTCTACATCTTTGTCCCTTTTCGTGCCCTGCAAATAAGTTCATCTGTACCATTTTTCTAAATTAGTTTTAAGATATATTTTAAGTCCAATAGGGCCTAGCACCTTGCTAACATAATAGACATGTAGAGAATTATGATTGAGTCAAATTTCATTATAAATGCTTATAGGAAGAGCTAGGTCAATATAGACAATGTGTGAATCACCTTTCCAAGTCACAGTCATTGTTACATGGCTCTAAAACATTCAGTCAATACCGTTCAAGCCTACATAATTTCAAAACAAGAACATATTCAGGTGACCAGGTGATTGCATGAATGATGAAAGAGAAATGCTTCCAATATTAAGTAGACAAAACTGACCACTTACTTCAAGGTTCCAGCACTGACTCTTGTACATGTCTCACCAGTCCAGGTAATGCTACCACCATCCTTCAACTGAATTATGGCATTAATATCCTTATATTCGACTACTTCCCATCCACCCCTCCCATACTATTGTTGACGTGATTTCTTTTAAAGCACATCTACCTGGGTCACTCTTGTATTCAAGTCTTCAATGTCTTCACCTTGCTTTTATGACTAAGAACATAAACACTGAAATAGCTAAATTTCAGTAAATACCTATACATTCTACTTCCTACCTACTTCTATACATTTAGCTTGTCTTGCTGTTCTCTCCCCTTTATGGCCCACTGCCTTATCACAGTGAAGGGACTTTCTTAACTCAATGGAGCTATGAGCAATGCCATGCAAGGCCACCCGAGGCAGACAGGTCATAGTGGAGAGTTCTGACAACTGTGGTTCACTGGAGGAGGAAATGGCAAGCCACTCCGGTATTCTTGCCACCAGAAACCCATGAATGGTATAAAAAAGCAAAAAGGTACAGCAGATACAAAGATACAAAAGACACCAAAAGATACAAAAAGACATCAGCAGATGAGCCACCAGGTTGGAAAGTGTCCAATACGCTACTGGGGAAGAGCAGATGCAATTACTAATAGTCCCAGAAATAATGAAGTGGTGGACAAAAGTGGAAATGATGCTCAGTTGTGGATGTATCTAGCAGTGAAAGTATAATCTGATGCTGTAAAGAACAATACTGCACAGGAACCTGGAATGTTAGGTCCATGAATGTGGTCAAGCAGGAAATGGCAAGAGTGAACATTGGCATCCTAGGACTCAGTGACTAAAATGGATGGGAAGGGGCAAATTTAACTCAGATGACCATTTTATCTACTACTATGGGCAGGAATCCCTTAGAAGAAGTGGAGGAGCCTTCATAGACAACAAAAGAGTCTGAATCCAGTACTTTGGTGCAGTTTTAAAAACGACAGAATGATTTCGGTTCATTTCCAAAGGAAACCACTCAACATCACTGTAATCCAGTCTATGCAGCAACCACTGATGCTGAAGAAACTAAATTTAACCTGTTCTATCTGAAGCTGAAACTCCAGTACTTTGGCTACCTCATGCGAAGAGTTGACTTACTGGAAAAGACTCTGATGCTGGGAGGGATTGGGGGCAGGAGGAGAAGGGGACGACAGAGGATGAGATGGCTGGATGGCATCACTGACTCGATGGACGTGAGTCTGAGTGAACTCCGGGAGTTGGTGATGGACAGGGAGGCCTGGCGTGCTGTGATTCATGGGGTCGTGAAGAGTCGGACACGACTGAGCGACTGAACTGAACTGATGAGACCTATAAGACCTTCTAGTGGTGGTGGTAGTTTAGTAACCAAGTCATGTCTGACTCTTGTGACTCCATGGACTATAGCCCATCAGCTCTTCTGTCCATTGAATTTTCCAGGCTGGACTGGGTTACCATTTTCTTCTTTTCTTCTCCAGGGGATCTTCCTGACCCAGGGAACCAACCTAGGTCGCCTGCACTGCAGAAGGATACTTTAACGACTGAGCCACCAGGACTTTCTAGAACTAACACCAAAAAAAAAAAAAAAAGAGAGAGAGAGAGAGATGTCCTTTTCATCATAGAGGATTGGAACGCAAAAGTAGGGGGCAAGTTTGGACTTGGAATACTAATGAAGCAAGCAAAATTAACACAATTTTGCCAAGAGAACACACTGGTCATAGCAAACACCCTCTTCCAACAACACAAGAGATGATTCTACACATGGACATCACCAGATGGTCACTACCAAAATCAGACTGATTATATTCTTTGCAGCCGAAGTTGAGGATACTCTTTACAGTCAGCAAAAACAAGACCTGGAGCTGACTGTGGCTCAGATCATCATTCTCTTTTGGCAAAATTCAGGCTTAAACTAAAGAAAGTGGGGAAAACCACTAGGTCATTCAGGTATGAAGTGAAGTGAAGTGAAGACACTCAGTCGTGTCCAACTCTTTGCGATCCCATGGAATGTAGCCTACCATGCTCCTCCATCCATGGGATTTTCCAGGCAAGAATACTGGAGCGGATTGCCATTTCCTTCTCCAGAGTACCTTCTGGACCCAGGGATCGAACCTAGGTCTCCTGCATTGTAGGCAGGCGCTTTACTGTCTGAGCCACAAGGGAAGTTCAGGTATGACCTAAATTAAATCCCTTATGATTATACAGTAGTGACAAATAGCTTCAAGGGATTAGATCTTATAGATAGAGTATCTGAAGAACAATGGATGGAGATTTGTAACATTGTACAGGAAATGGTGACCAAAACCATCCCCAAGAAAAAGAAACGCAACAAGGCAAAAAGGGTTGTCTGAGGAGATCTTACAAATAGTGGCGAGAAAAGAAGAGAAATGAAAAGAGAAGAAAAGGAGAAAAGGAAACAAATACCCATTTATATGCAGAGTTCCAAACAGTAGCAAGGAGAGGTAAGAAAACCTTCTTTAAGTGAACAAGCAAAGAAATAGAAGAAAACAATAGAATGGGAAAGACTAGAGATATCTTCAGAGAAGTAAAGACCAAGGGAACATTTCATGAAAAGATGGGCTCAATAAAGGACAGAAATGGTATGGGCCTAACACAAGCACAAGGGATTAAAAAGAGGTGGCAAGAACACATGGACGAACTATACAAAATGATCTTAATCACTCAGATAGCCACAATGGTGTGATCACTCACCTAGAGCCAGATATCCTGGAGTATGAAATCAAGTGGGCCTTAGGAAGCATTACCACCAACAAAGATAGTGGAAGTGATTGAATTCCAGCTGAGCTATTTAAAATACTAAAAGATGACAGTGTTAAGGTGCTGCAATCAATATGTCAGCAAATTTGGAAAACTCAGCAGTGGCTACAGGTCTGGAAAAGGTCATTTTTCATTCCAATCCTGAAGAAAGGCAATACCAAAGAATGTTCAAGCTACTGCACAACTGCATTCATTTCACATGCTAGCAAAGTCATGCTCAAAATCCTTCAATGTGGCTGTCAACAGAATGTGAACTGAATTCCAGATGTACAAGCTGGATTTAGAAAAGGCAAGAACCAGAGCTCAAATTGCCAAGATCCAATGGATCATAGAAAAAGCAAGGGCATTTCAGAAAATCATCTCCTTCTGTTTCACTGAGTAAACTAAAGCCTTTGACTGTGTGGATCAAAACAAACTGTGGAGAACTCAAAGAGATGGGAATATGAAACCACGTTATCTACCTCCTGAGATCTGTATGCAGGTCAAGAAGCAACAGTTAGAATTGGACATGGAACAACGAACTGGTTCAAAATTGGGAAAGGAGTACGTCAGGCTGTATACTGTCACCCTGCTTATTTAACTTATATACAGAGAACATTATGCCAACTGCCAGGCTGGATGAAGCTCAAGCTGGAGTCTAGATTGCTTGAAGAAATATCAATAACCTCAGATATCCAGATGACATTATCCTAAAGGAGGAAAGTAAGGAGGAACTAAAGAGCCTCTTGCTGAAGGTGAAAAAGGAGAGTGAATCATCTGGCTTAAAACTCAACATTAAAAAAAACTAAGATCATGGCATCCGGTCCCATCACTTCATTGCAAACAGAAGGGGATAAAGTGGAAGCAATGACAGATTTTATTTTCTTGGTCTCCAAAATCACTGTGGAGAGTGACTGCAGCCATCAAAAGATGCTTTCTCCTTGGAAAGAAAACTATGACAAACCTAGACAGCATATTAAAAATCAGATACATTACTTGTTGACAAAGGTCAAAACTATGGTTTTTCTTGCAGTCATGTACAAATGTGAGAGTTGGACCACAGAGAAGACTGAGCACCAAAGAATAGATGCTTTTGAACTGTGGTGCTGGAGAAGGCTCTGATGAATCCCTTGGAAAGCTAGGATTTCAAGCAAGCCAATCCTAACAGAAATAAACCCTGAATATTCATTATAAGGACTGATACTGAAGCTGAAGCTCCAATACTTTGTCCACCTGATGTGAAGCTTTGACTATTGGGAAAGACCCTGATGCTGGAAAAGACTGAAGGCAAAAGAAGAAGGTTGCAGCAGAGGATGAGATATTTAGATAGCATCACGAACTCAATGGACATGAATTTGAGAAAATTCCAGGACAGAAGAGCCTGGTGTGCTGTGGTCCATGGGGTCACAAAGATTCAGACACAATTCAGTGACTGAACACCAAAAACAAGATGTAATAGTCCACCTAAAATCGTCACAAGATTGTTTTATCGTTCACTTACTGTCTGACAAAAAATGTGACATAAATGGTATTTCTAAAGTCATTATATAACTATATGGTCCATTGGTTGGATAAGTGAAGCAATACTGAGTGACATATGTACTACTTTGATGGTAAAATGAAAATAAAATTGTCCATAAATGGTGTGTGACCAGGAGCACTGTTTAACAACAAAATAATGCAGAATGGAATGCCCTTCTCCAAGCAATGTTTCTCTGTCTCTGGGATAGTGTAGTTTAAAGATCAGTCCTGGAAAATGACATTTTGTAACCAGGTTTTGGACTTAATCTTCCACACAACAGGAAGAGACTCCTTGGCTATGATTTTAAGAATTTCGGGGTTTTCTGAATAATAATCTAAAAGAGACTTCAGCTTCATATCAACAGAAGCATTGCCATCAAACAACAGTCAGCATATCCTTTGCTGCTTTATGGACTGACATCAACTTTTCCTCCATGATGGCGTAACTTTGGTCTGGCATTTTCTTCCAGTACAACTTGTCTCATCCACATTAAAATCCTGCTTGGACACTGATGTATAGATCAGTCATATGGACTCTGTGGGAGAGGAAGAGGGTGGGGAGATTTGGGAGAATGGCATTGAAACATGTATAATATCATGTATGAAACGAGTCGCCAGTCCAGGTTCGATGCACGATACTGGATGCTTGGGGCTGGTGCACTGGGACGACCCAGAGGGAGGGTATGGGGAGGGAGGAGGGAAGAGGGTTCAGGATGGGGAACACAGGTATACCTGTGGCGGATTCATTTCGATATTTGGCAAAACTAATACAATATTGTAAAGTTTAAAAATAAAATAAAATTAAAAAAAAAACCTGCTTGGGTAAATACACACCTTAATCAATAATTTCTCAAAGCATTTCAAGAATTCCCGAGCAGCCATCATATCTGCACTTTCTTCTTTGCCACTTACTTTTAAATTGTGAAGTTTGGCTCAAGCCTTAAGCCAATAAAACCAGTCATGGCTGGCATTAAAAAATGTTCCCTCTGATTCTTTGCCATGTTTATTCTTCAAGTCTTCATAAAGACTATTAGCTTTCTCTTGAATCAGTATTAAGCTGAGTGGGACTGATTGCTGATGCTGATTCTGCATCTGAGAATTTTCTCCATCTGCTCCATCATTTTTCCATGTTTCATTGATATTATTTTCAACATCACTGGCAAAGCAGACTTCACATGTTCCATGATCTTGTTGTTTAGAATCATGCCAATGGTTCAACAATTCATGTTATAAGAATGAGTGATGTCTACCATCTTTCTGCCTCACTTCACTCTCTCAATTATTTCACTTTTGTTTCCATTGTTATTGCTTGGTTCTTCTTAGCAGTACCAGCTATATCACCATTGCTATTACATTTGCTTTTACACTTCCAGATACCTGGGCTTGAAGTAAAGACACTATCCTACTGCACTCTATATACTACTGTCCAGTATAGTTCACAAAAGCACAACCCCTTGTAGAGGATGCATGCTGGTACAATGTATGCCAGACACATGAACTAACTTACACAACTGGACATGTGAACACAAATTCCCAACCTTTGAAAGTTCACAATTTGAAGATTCATATGTAGATGATGTACAGTACCAGTGGACAGCTCCTAGGGAAGAATATACAGTGGGATATGCGTGGAGACTAAACAAAATATCAGTGGGCTAACAATGAGATCAAAGAGGAGATCAGAAAATACTTCAAGACAAATGGCAATGAAAACACAACTGTACAAAATCTATGGACTTCAACAAAAGCAGTCCTAAGAGGCAAATTCATAGCAATACATGACTTCTTCAAAAAACAACCTAACCTACAATCCAAAGGATTATGAAAATAACAAACGATATTAATTCAGCAGAAAAAAATAATAAAGTTCAGTGAGGAAATAAATAAAATGGAGGAAAAAAAGCAGAAAAAATAAATTTAAAAGTATATAGAATAACAGAAATCACCCAATCAGAAAGCAGAGATAAAGTTTAAAAAATGGAAGCAGCACATGAGACCTATGGGATAATATAAAGCATGGAATCCATACCAAGTAGGAATCCCAGAAAAAAGAACAAGAAAATGGAATAAAAAATGACCCAAAGTTGGCCATCCCCTATATACCAAAACCAGACATAGATACTACTAAAAAATAAAATATAGCCCAAAATCTTTGATGAATATAGATGAAAAAAGCCTCAATACAACATTAGCAAACCAAATACAATAACACATAAAAAGGATTATACAGCATGATCAAACTGAATTCATTCAGATCACAAGGATGGCTCAGTTCAGTTCACTTCAGTCGCTCAGTCATGTCTGACTCTTTGCGACCCCATGAATCGCAGCACGCCAGGCCTCCCTGTCTGTCACCAACTCCCAGAGTTCACTCAGACTCAAGTCCATCGAGTCAGTGATGCCATCCAGCCATCTCATCCTCTGTCGTCCCCTTCTCCTCCTGCCCCCAATCCCTCCCAGCATCAGAGTCTTTTCCAATGAGTCAACTCTTCGCATGAGGTGGTCAAAGTACTGGACTTTCAGCTTTAGCATCATTCCTTCCAAAGAAATCCCAGGGCTGATCTCCTTCAGAATGGACTGGTTGGATATCCTTGCAGTCCAAGGGACTCTCAAGAGTCTTCTGCAACACCACAGTTCAAAAGCATCAGTTCTTCGGTGCTCAGCTTTCTTCACAGTCCAACTCTCACATCCATACATGACCATAGGAAAAAGCATAGCCTTGACTAGACGGACCTTTGTTGGCAAAGTAATGTCTCTGCTTTTCAATATGCTACAAGGATGGCTAAATATATGCAAATCAATAAATGTAGTACACCACATTAAGAAAAGACAAAAATCAAAAGATCATCTCAATAGGTACAGAAAAAGCATTTGATAAAATTCAGTATCCATTCATGATAAAAATTGTCACCAAAGTGGGTACTGAGGGAACTTATCTCAGCATAATAAAAGTCATTTATGACAAACCCACAACCAAAATAATACTCAACACTGAAAAACTAGAAGCCTTCCTGCTATATTCTGGAACAGAACAAGGATGCCATTCCCATCACTTCTATTCAACATAGTAGTGGATGTCTTAGCCAGAGGAATCAGACAGGGAAAACAAATAAAAGATATCCAAATGTGAAGGGAAGAGGTAAAATTGTCATTATATGTAGATGACATGATACACTATATAGAAAACCTGAAAGACTCCACACAAAAATTCTTAGAACTGATAAATAAGTTAATCAATGTAGCATGATACAAGGTTAATATACAGAAATATTTTGCATTTCTTTGCACTACAATGAAATATTGGACTTCCCTGATAGCTCAGTTGGTAAAGAATCCACCTGCAATGTAGGAGACCCCGTTTGGATTCCTGGGTTGGGAAGATAAACTGGAGAAGGGATAGGCTAGACACTCCAGTATTCTTAGGCTTCCCTGGTGGCTCAACTGGTAAAGAACCCACCTGCAATGTGAGAGACATGAGTTTGAACCCTGGGTTGGGAAGATCCCCTGGAGAAGGGAACAGCTACCCACTCCAGTATTCTGGCCTGGAGAATTCCATGGACTGTGTAGTCCATGGGGTTGCAAAGATTCAGACATGACTAAGTGACTTTCACTTTCACAAAGAACATCAGAAAGAGAAAGTAAAAAAAAAAAAAGCTTAAAATAAGATCAAAAGTAAAATAGAATATCAAGGAGTACACCTGACCAAGGAGGTGAGAAACTGCTATGCTGAGAACTATAAAACATATATAAAGGAAACCGAAGGTGATTCAAAGAAACAGAAAGATATCCAATACTCTTGGATTGGAAGATTTAATGTTATTAAAATGGCCATACTACCCAAAGAAATCTATAGATTTAAAGTGTACCCTATCAAATTACCCATGAAACTTTCACAAAAGTAGATGAAATAATCCTAAAATTTATATGTAACCATAAAAGAACCAGGATTACCAAAACAATATTGAGGAAAAAGAACAAAGCTGGATGAAAATCCTTCCAGACTCCAGACAATACTACAAAGCCACAGTAATCAAAACAATGTGGTATAAGTACAAAACAGATGGATCAATGGAACAGACTAGAGAACCTAGAAATAAACCCACTCAATTAGTCTTCAACAGAAGTTAGAAAATATAATGGAGAAAAGACAGTCTCTTCAACATGTGGTGTTGGGAAAACTGGGCAGCTACATGTAGATCAGTGAGGTTAGAACATTCTCTCATATTGTATAAAAAATAAATTCAAAATGGTTCAAAATTGTAAATATAAGATATGATACCATAAAACTCCTATAAATGAACATAGGAAAAATGCCCTTTGAGATAAATCATAGAAATATTTTCTCAGATCATTTTTCCAAGACAAAATAAATAGAAACAAAATAAACAAATGAGGCCTAATCAAGAGGCCTTTTTTGTAATAGAGGAAACCATAAACAAAACAAAAAGACAGTCTACAGACTGGGACAAAATATTTGGAAACAATGTGACTGACAAAGTCTTTATTTCCAAATATATATATATATATATATATATATATATATATATGGCTCATAGAACTATAAATATACGTATATAAACAAACCAGTCAAAACAAGCACGGAAGACCTAAATTGATTTCTCCAAAGAAGACATACAGATAACCTCAACATTGCTACTTATTAGAGAAATGCAAATACTTATTAGATAAATGAAATCAAAACTACAATGAGGCTTTATCACCTTTTACCTGTAAAAATGGACATCATCATACAAATAATAAAAGCTGGAGAGAGAGTAGAAAAAAGAAAACCCTGCTACACTGTTGGTGGGAATGTAAATTAGTGCAGCCACTATGGAAAACAGTCTGGAGGTTCCGTCAAAAACTAAAAATAGAGTTATCATATGATTCAGCAATCTCACTCCTGGACATATACCTGGAAAAGATAAGAACTCTAATTCAAAAAGCAATGCACTCCAACAATCAGGAAATGGAAGCTACCCGCTGTCCACCAACAGAGAAGTGGATAAAGAAAATTTGGCTTATATGCACAATGGAATATGATGCCATCAAAAGAATGAAATATTAATACTATCATTTGTAGCAACATGGATGGAACTAGAGACTGTCTTACTGAGTGGGGTGAGTCAAAGATAAATAATATATGATATCATTTATATGTGGAATCTAAGACAATAACAGAAATGAACTTATTTACAAAACAGAAATTGACTCACACACCTGGCTTGGTTGATACATTCCTTTGCTGTGCAAACTATTTTAAGTTTAATCAATTGCTTATTTTTTGCTTTTGTTTCCATTACTCTAGTTGATGGATCTCAAAAAAATATATTGCTGAAATTTATGTCAAACAGTGTTTGATGTTTTTCTCTAGGAGTTTTATAGTATCTTGCCTTACATTTAAGAGCTTAATCCATTTTGAGTTAACTTTTGTGTATGGTGTTAGAGAATATTCTAATTTTATTCTCTTACTGGTAGCTGTCCAGCTTTCCCAGCACCACTTATTAAAGAGACTGTATTTTCTCTGTCATATATCCTTGCCTCCCTTGTCATAGATTCATTGACCAAAACTGTTGGAATTTACTTCTGGGCTCTGTATTCTGTTCCACTGATCGATTGTCTGTTTCTGTGCCAGTATCATACTCTTTTGATGACTGTAGCTTTGGAGTATAGTCTGAAGTTAGAGAGCTCAATTCCTCCAGCTCTGTTTTTCTTTCTCAAGATTATTTTGGCACACTGAGGTCTTTTGTATCTCTTGACATGAATTTTAAAATCATTTGTTCCAGTTTTGTAAAAAATGTCATTGGCATTTTGACAGGGATCGTTTTAAATCTGTAGATTGCCTGGGATAGTACAGTCATTTTGACAATATTGATTCTTCCAACTCAAGAACATGATATATTTTTCTCTCTATTTCAGTTTCTTTTATCAGTGTTTTTCATCAGTTTTCTGAGTGTGGGCCTTTTACCTCCTTAGACAGATTTATTCCTAGGTATTTTATTCTTTTTGATGCAACCATAAATAGGGTTACTTCTTTAATTTCTCTTTCTGATATTTAACTGTTAGTGTAGAGAAATGTAACAGATTTATGTATATTAACTTTTTATAACTTTATCATATGAATTGATGAGCTCTAGTAGTTTTCTAGTGGCCTCTTTAGAATTTTCTATGTATAGTATCATATCATCTGCAGACAGTAAAAGTTTTACTTCTTTTTCAATTTGGATTCCTTTTATTTCTTTTTCTTATATGACTGTTGTGGCCAGAACTTCCAAAAATGTAAAAGTGGTGAGAGTGGACATCTTTGTCTTGTCTTGACCTTAAAGGAAATACTTCCATATTTTCACCATTGAGTATGATGTATGATGTTAGATCTTGGGTTTTCATATGTGGCTTTTATCATGTTGAGGTATGTCCCCTCCTTGCTAATCTACTGAACAGGAAGAGATATTTTCAGATGATATGACCAATAAGGAGTTAATATCCAACATACATAAACATCTTATAAAACTCAACATAAAAAATATTAGCAACTTGATAAAAATGGATGATCAACGAGCACATGAAAAGATGCTCAGTATTGCTAATCAACAGGCAAATGCAAATCAAAACCACAAGGAGATATCACTTCACAGAGGTCAGAATAGCTATCATTAAAAAGAAAACAAAATATAAAAGTTGGTGAGGATGCAGGGAATAGGGATCCCTCCTACACTGTTAGTGGGAAAATATTGATAAATTGGTGCAGCCACTCTGCAGGTAAACTGGTACTGCTACTGCTGCTAAGTCACTTCAGTCGTGTCCGACTCTGTGCGACCCCATAGACGGCAGCCCACCAGGCTCCCCTGTCCCTGGGATTCTCCAGGCAAGAACACTGGAGTGGGTTGCCATTTCCTTTTCCAATGCATGAAAGTGAAAGGGAATTCGCTCAGTCATGTCTGACTCTTAGCGACCCCATGGACTGCAGCCTTCCAGGCTCCTCCGTCCATGGGATTTTCCAGGCAAGAGTACTGGAGTGGGGTGCCATTGTCTTGCAGTAGCCAATTTTGAGGTTTCTCAAAAAACTAAATATAGAATTACCATATGACCTAGGAATTCCACTCCTGGGTATATATTAGAAAGAAACAAAAAGACTAATACAAAAAGATGCTCCCAGAGTTCCTAGGAGCATCATTTATTATTTATAATTGCCAAGGAATGGAAGCAACCTAAAGTGTCCAACAACAGATGAATGGATAAAGAAGATGTGTTTTATGTAGACAATAGAACACTACTCAGTCATAAAAACAATCAAATTTTCCCATTTGCAATAACATGAATGGACTTAGCAGGCATTATTCCTAGTGAAATAAGTCAAGCAGAATAGAAAAATACTGTATGATATCACATATTGAAAATTAAAAATACAACAAATGCTTTAACAGAAAAGGAGACTTTTCATAGATATAAAGATTAAACTAGTGAACTAGTGGTTTATCAATAGGGAGAGTGAAGGGGAGGGGGCAAAATAGGGTTGAGGGTAAAAAAGCGTTTCCTGTGGTATTATATAAAGTCATGTGCATGAAAATTTTGAAAAATTGTAAAGCACTATAGAATTTAAAGAATCTTACATCCAATTTAAAAAAAAAATTAAAAACTGGCTCTGGTATCATTTTACCTTAAAATTTATCACTAAAATTCATAAGAAAGTTCAGTTTAAGATAATTTCTGAACCAAAATTGTTTGCTATTTTTTTTTTACTTCTGTATTTATTCATTTATTTTGGTAACCTCAGCAGTTATCACATTTCTTGTCTCAAAACCAAACTTATATGTATATTTAAATCAGAGATTTCTATTTTTTACCATAAGATAATATATCTATATTTTTCACACTCATTTAGTTTTACAGACTTAGGGCCACAAAAAATACAACTACTTTAGCTGAAGAAAAAATGAACGTGAGTGAAAGTTGCTCAGTCACATCCGACTCTTTTGTGACCCCATGGGCTATACAGTCCATGGAATTCTTCAGCTGAAGGAAACTAGCATGGCAAACCAATGATTTAGAAGGGAGAGATCGTGGTTGCAGGGCTTGTGCAGTAGTGCACAAAGTCTAGGGAATTCGCTGGCTACCCAGTGATTACTACTGTGTGCTATTACTGCTTCACGAGTTCAATCCCTGGTTGAGGAATTATGATCCTGCAAGTCAGGTGCCCCCCAAAATAAAGAGCATACAAAGTCTGAAGGAAAAATAGTGCTGGAAATTCAGGGCAATCTGCTTTCTTTTCTGGCATTGACAATGATAGATTCATATGTCTCCATTTAGCATCAGACATTGGCTACTTCTACCATAAATTACATAAAAATAAAACATAAGAAAGTTAATTTATAAAAACTTTTGTTTTATATAATAAAGCAAATCCCTCATACGTATATCACATTGAATGTTTACTACACAGAAGAGGCTTTCTAAAATATTTAACATTGGCTATGTATCATGCATAAGTCACCTCTAGTGGCTAGAGTGGTAAAGAATCTGCCTGCAGTGCAGGAGATCAGGGTTCAATCCGTGGGTTGGGAAGACCTCTTGAAGAGAGGCTTAATGAAACTAGTGAATATCTTTCCCTAAAGGAGATATACCTTAATGAAAACACCCTCTGGACCATAATATGAAACTAAAATGTAAAACAAGTTCTTTTTGAATCTGCTTATGTGAAGATCATACTATGAAGAGAAGTTTAGATGATGTAAAAAAGAAAATAAAAATCACTAGTTCAACTAGTTTGTTTTTACTAAAAGTAATGACTATCCTTCATATTAAAAAAAAAAAGTCATTCACTATGTAATCCATGTACAAGGTAAAGTCACACTTATTCATTAGATGGATGGAAAGCTGAATCACTCAAAATATTGCTATAATTTTAATAAGAAATTAAAACCATAATTGTTTTAAATTATGACACAGGACCCCCAATGTTCATTGCAGCACTATTTACAATAGCCAGAACATGGGAGCAACCTAGATGTCCATCCGCAGATAAATGGAAAAGGAGTTGTGGTATATATATATATATATATATATACCATATATATATATATATACCACATATATATATGTGGTATATATACACAATGGAACATTAGTCATAAAAAGAAACAAATTTGAGTTGATTCTAGTGAGGTGGATGAAACTAGAGCCTGTTATACAGAGTGAAGTAAGTCAGAAAAATAAAAACAAATATCATATATTAACACATATATATGGCATCTAGAAAAATCGTACTGATGAACCTATTTGTAGGGCAGAAATAGAGACTCTATAAACATAGAGAACAAACATATGGACACAGTGTGGGAAGGAGAGGGTGGGGCAAATTGAGAGAGCAGCACTGAAATACATATATTACCATATAAAAAACAGATAGCTAATGAGAAGTTGCTGTATAACACAGGGAGCTGAATCTAGTGTTACACTGTGACAACCTAGAGGGATGGATGGAAGGGAGGTGGGAGGGAGATTCAAAGAGGGAGGGAACATATATATACTTATGGTTGATTCATGCTGATATATGGCAGAAACCAACATAACATTATAAAGCAATTATCTGCCATTTAAAAATAAAGAAAAAGAAATTAATAAGCAGCTCACCAAGTCAGGCTAACAAACGGTGACCTGCACACATTTTCAAAACTCTTCCATCAAGTAACTTGGAAAATTAACACGCTTCCACTAAAAATCATTGGTTATTTGGACAATAGCTAGAACATTTATATGCATTTTTTTCAGAATGAAAAGGATCTCAATTAATTCTCAGTGAAGTAGAAAATACTGATTAACTGTGATTTAGTTAATAATAATGATGATAATGCAAAGATAATGCATTGATAATGATAATGCAATGCATGTTTTAACATAAATTGCTGTTCCTTTTAACTACCGATATAAAATTTTTAGTTTATATTATAATCCTAGTCTTTAAGGAAAACTAATTATGTGGTTAAAAGTTGCCTATATTTCAGCAAGCTTATTTTATCTTTTTGATAATAATGAATTTAGAAGATTAGTTCCATAGAATTTTTCCTTTCTGACAAATATATAAATCAACTCATAGCGAAAATTCACTCAAAGATCAGAAATACTTGTATTCTGAATATTTCTAAATGAAAATTATCCATCACTTATTCTTGTTTAAATAGAAAAATATATTGCATGCTTGTAATTTAATGAAGATGATAATTTACCACTAAAAATACTTTATATAAATAACCAAACCCCATTACCTTATAAATATCCAAAAATCCACATTGGTGGTCGAATCTTGTGTACAGTTCATTCAGCATGCTGATGACTTGCATGGGGGTACACTGGGCACATATGGCCGTGAAGCCAACAATGTCTGAAAACAGCATGGTGACATCATCAAACTTTCTGGCCTGCACTTGCTGCCCTTGCCACAACTGCTGGGCTACATCACCAGGGAAAATGGAGTATAGAAGATCCACTGTTTTCTTTTTCTCTTCTTCCAGGGCCTGGTGAGTTCTTTCTAAAGTTGCTTTTAATTTATCCATCCTCTTCTTCAGCCCATCCTGGGCCTTTGCCTGCTCGCCAACCAAGATGACATCTCGAGTAGCATCATGGATAGGGATGTCTGAGAGATGTAGCCCTCGTCCCATAAGTTCATCCAACTTGTCCACACATGGAGAACCCAAGAATAAAATGGAATTTGATTCCGAGACATGGATCATTTGTCCTTTAACTTCCATCACCTGCAAAATTAACACGGAATTTTAGTCAGCAGTCTTCACATAGTAGGTTCACAAAAATTAATTTATTATCAGATGGAGAAGAAGACTAAGAAATTAGCCTTACAGACTTTCTCCCTATAGGCAAATCTAACTGTGATTTGGGGCCAATGTAAGTTATGATTCTAAACAGAAATATTTGTTACTGTTTCCTACTTGGCCACTTTCTTAAGAGAATGATCAAATGGAAAGAGAGATCAATGAGAATTGAAACAGAAAAACATTTTCATTCAAATGAAATTGTACCCAGGTACACCACGAAACTGGTTCACCAACCAGTTAAAACCTTTCAACCTGCTTAGTAATAATAAAATTTGGATAATTCCACCTGTCAAAATACTAGATTTAATTGTCATTAAAATAAAACTCAGAAAATAAGTCCAGGAGACTAGATGAATCCAAATAATTGTTTAGTCATATGTAAGTCATTTTTTTCATCTGTTGTAGTCCTATGAAAGTATATTGATTCTTGCATTGACTAGATTAGTTGACAATTCATTTGGTCTTAAAAATAAAAATTTAAGCTAGATTTCATTAATAAGTATTAGCAGAAAATGACTACCAGTTAACTAGCATATTCAATGTAAGCTAAAAGTAGCCCCCTCCCCCAAGTCAGGATAGTATTAAAGAAACCCAGCTAGTAAGATAAAAAATCTGAATATATAGTAATTTAAACTATCCCTCCTTTCTGTGCTTTTTGGAGAATTTAGAGAACTGATGTTTAATGAAAAACTTCATGAACACTGGCTCATGCTACCTTAGATTAATGCCCTAAGGAACCTCAGAGGGGATGAACATCAGCAAGAAAGGAAGGGAGTCTTAGGCTATATTTATCCAAATACCCTTACTTGGGTTAAGATAGGATATTTCAGCACATCTCAAGAGGAAGCTAGTTGTCATTACCTGAAGAGAGTGCTAAGTGCTAAATTGCTTCAGTTGTGTCTGACTCTTTGCGACCCCATGGACTGTAGCCTGCCAGGCTCCTCTGTCCTCTGTCCTGGAGTGGGTTGCCATTTCCTCCTCCAGGGGATCTTCCAGACCCAGGGATCAAACCGATGTCTCGTATGTCTCCTGCACTGGCAGGTAGGTTTTTACCACTAGCGCCACCTGGGAACCCCTGAAGAGGACTGCTTACAAATTGACCAACTGAGATTGTGTATCAGTTTTATCTATGTCACATTCTGCAACTACATGGAATGTGCTCAATAAATTTATTTTCTTTTGATCTTCATAGCATGAAGTATAGGTTAGTTGATGAAATTGGAGGCATAGAATAAATATGGGCTAAAACTACAGAGATTTTGTCTTCTAAGCCTGCAAATATTTTACTTTGTTCCACCTGCACCATTTACCAAGATCTAGTCTATATAAGGCGGAGAAGGCAATGGCACCCTACTCCAGTACTCTTGCCTGGAAAATCCACGGACAGAGGAGCCTGGTAGGCTGCAGTCCATGGGGTCGCTAAGAGTCGGGAACGACTGAGCGACTTCACTTTCTCTTTTCACTTTCATGCACTGGAGAAGGAAATGGCAACCCACTCCAGTGTTCTTGCCTGGAGAATCTCAGGGACGGGGAAGCCTGGTGGGCTGCCGTCTCTGGGGTCGCACAGAGTCGGACATGACTGAAGCGACTTAGCAGCAGCAGCAGCAGTCTATATAAGGAAAAAATGAACCCTTGCTTCATGTTATAAATTGTATGAAACAAAACATTCACTTTTTATACAAAGTCTGCTAATGTTCAGTATTTCATCATTTTATATATAATTTATTCATTAAAGTGTTTATTGAGTGTTTTCTATTTATCAGTGCTGCCCTGGCTGATAACCATAAAAAGATAATACAAGGTTCCCTTTTTAAAAGATATCACACTATGGAAACAAGAGACACAACTATATAGCCCATAGAATAGAATGAAGAAACATTTCAATTCCCTATTTAAGATAGGCTGTCAAAATACTGCAGGCTATGGTTTGAATACAAAGAATGCAATTGTCCTGAAAAGTATTTCCAGATTATTTCATATATGCTGGGTATGCTTTTTTTCTGGGGGGGGGGTGTTAATGATTCATACTCGTTAGACTATTAGAAGTGTAATAAAGAAGATACACAAAATGTACAACCTCATAGCTTGAAAACTAGTATAATAATTTTTTTCTTAAGATTTAAGGTAAAAGCAAACCTCTGATGCTCATATAGTTAGACCTCCATCTGGTCTCTTTCTTCTCACATTTCTTTCTAATCATTTCCTTTTTCTTCTACATCTTGCTTTTTTCTCCCTTCTTCCCTTTGTTCTTTGGACTTACTCTTTTGTTTTCTTTTTCAAACATTCTTTCTTCATTTACTCTTTATCTCTCCTGCTTGCCTGGCTTTCTTTGTCATCACTGGTTACTTCATTTCCTTGTTGGTTCTTCATTTTTGTTTCTCTTTTTTTCCCTAGGTATTAACTTTCACATTTCCTATTATAAATTTACCTTTTTCTTTTCTGCCTTTGCTTCTACCTCTTTTTATTTAAAATATAAATCAGTATATGTATATAGGCATAAATAATATTATATATTATTTGCTATATGTAAAAAATATGTTTTTCTTTAACTTCCAAAGAAGCGAAATGGAATATATTATATTCCATCTCAAAAAAACCATAAATATATTCCCGATTTATATATGGCATAGTTCATTTTTTTTTGAAATTTATGACAGAATAAAATATTTTTATTTTTATTTTATTAATTAAAACAAATTTCTGACAATGAAATAATTAAAATAAAATATTTAATACTTGGATCACATGTTTTTCTCTTTTAACAATGCCATAGAAAGCTTAAGAAAATATTAAGTATAAGAACTTTACTCAGTTCTAAAGATGGAGTTGAGGTTAAGACAGTTATGGTCTCTGCCCTCATGGAGCTTATATTTTAACAGAGGGGATGATATATATATATATATATATATTTTTTTTTTTTTTAAAGAAATGGCAGGTTATGGAGGGCTGTGGGACCCTCTTGCGGTAGAACAATTAGATACTTATTTTAAAAAATACTTATGAGTCATCTCTTAAGAGGCAAAGGTTTCCAAGTACATCCCCATATACACGCACTAGCAAAAGAAACAAACAAATTAAAACAAGGCAAACAAACAAAAAGCGAAACCTTGATCTGAACCCCCAACAGGAGCAAAGAGAAACCAGGTTGTCCTAAGAGTCATGTGGAAAGAACACTTTTATTGGAATTCTGAGACTTGGAACATTTGTAAGATTAGAGAGCCTAGTGAGATTCTTGACTTAAAGATTCATCCTCAGAGAGAATTAAAGAGGTCTTTAGCCAACTGGCACCTAAAACTTCCCCATCTTAGGCTCTCAAAACTCTCGATATGATTAACCTCAAGCAATGAACAAAAACAAAAAATGAACACAAGATTTAGATGACAAAAACTGAGTGATGGGAATGTCAACTTCAGAATATACAGCAGCTATTTATTTACAAGTAAAGATACAATTTCAGAGAAAGATTAATGACAGAAAGGATATGGACCTAACAGAAGCAGAAGATATTAAGAAGAGGTGGCAAGAATACACAGAAGAACTATCCAAAAAAATCTTAATGACCCAGATAACCACGATGGTGTGATCACCCAGCTAGAGCCAGACATCCTGGAATGTGAAGTCAAGTGGACCTTAGGAAGCATCACTATGAACAAAGCTAGTGGAGGTGACGGAATTCTAGTTGAGCTATTTCAAATCATAAAAGATGATGCTGTGAAAGTGCTGCACTAAATATGCCAGCAAATTTGGAAAACTCAGCAGTGGACACAGGACTGGAAAAGGTCAGTTTTCATTCCAATCCCAAAGAAAAGCAATAATGCCAAAGAATGCTCAAACTACCACACAATTGCACTCATCTCACACACTAGCAAAGTAATGCTCAAAATTCTCCAAGCCAGGTTTCAACAGTACATGAACAATGAACTTCCAGATGTTCAACCTAGATTTAGAAGAGGCAGAGGAACCAGAGATCCAATTGCCAACATCCGCTGGATCATTGAAAAAGCCAGAGAGTTCCAGAAAAACATCTATTTCTGCTTTATTGACTATGCTAAAGCCTTTGACTGTGCGGATCACAACAAACTGTGGAAAATTCTGAAAGAGATGGGAATATCAGACCACCTTACCTGTCTCCTGAGAAATCTGTATGCAGGTCAGGAGGCAACAGTTAGAACTGGACATGGAACAATGGACTGATTCCAAATTGGGAAGGACTATGTCAAGGCTGTATATTGTCACCCTGCTTATTTAACTTATATGCAGAGTATATCATGCAAAATGCCAGGCTGATGAAGCACAAGCTGAAATCAAGATTGCTGGGAGAAATAGCAATAACTTCAGATATGCAGATAACACCATCCTTATGGCAGAAAGCGAAGAGGAACTAAAGAGCCTATTGATGAAAGTGAAAAAGGACAGTGAAAAAGTTGACTTAAAACTCAACATTCAAAAAAATGAAGAGCATGGTATCTGGTCCCATCACTTCATGTAAAATAGATGGGGAAACCATGGAAACAGTGACAGAGTTTATTTTCTTGGACTCCAAAATCACTGCAGATTGTGACTGCAGCCATGAAATTAAAAGATGCTTGTTCCTTTTAAAGTAAAAGCAAAGCTATATATCAACATGACTATAGCTTTGCTTTTAATTTAAAAGGAACAAGCGTCTTTTAATTTCATAGCAAAACCAATACAATATTGTAAAGTTAAAAAATAAAATTAAATTAAAAAAATAAAAAATGACAAGCAAAAAAAAAAGAAAATTATTCTCCAGAAAAAAATAAAAATAAAAGCAAAGCTAAGACAAACCTAGACAACATATTAAAAAACAGAGACATTACTTTGCTAAGAAAGGTCCATATAGTCAAAGCTATGGTTTTTCCAGTAGTCATGTATGGATGTTAGTGTTGGACCATAAAGAAGGCTGTGTGCCCGAGAATTGATGCTTTCGAATCTGTGGTGTTGAGAAGATTCCTGAGAGTCCCTTGGACAACAAAGATATTAAACCACTCAATCCTAAAGGAAATCAGCCTAGAATATTCATTGGAAAGACTGATGCTGGAACTGAAGCTCCAGTACTTTGGCCAGCTGATGCGAAGAGCTAAATGCTGAGAAAGATTGAAGGCAGGAGGAGAAGGGGGCAACAGAGGATGAGCTGGCTGAATGGCATCACCGACTGGATACCCATGAGTTTGAGCAAGCTCTGGGAGTTGGTGAAGGATTGGGAAGCCTGGCAAGCTGCAGTCCATGGGGTTGCAGAGTTGAACATGACTGAGTGACTGAACTGAACTGAACAGAGAAAGATTAGCACCAAGAGACTATAAGGAAGGAGTAGGCAGTTAAAAACTTAGAACAGGTCATAATGTAAATGATAGTAGTATTTAACTCAAATAATTGTAATGAAATAATTACATACAGGCCTGTTTACCATATTGAGTGTGATATCTGTCACAAATGAGCCTTTGATAAGTATTAGGTGACCTTACTGTGGGTTTTGAAACTACCTCAAGCCTCCTAAACCAGAACCCCTTGTTGTTGAACTCAGAAACTGATTTTTTTAAAAAATAAGGAGTACATATGATCCTGAAATTTCACTAGACAGGAATTATTGTCTCAAATGTCATCTTACACAATCTAATTGTAAATGAAGTATAAATAAAGAAAATAAGGGATGGAAAGGAAATACAGATTGCATGGAATAACAAACCAAGTTGGTAAAGGGTAAGGACTTGAACCAGACATCTTGAAATACACAGCCACAGTGTAGACTGTCAGAAAGAATATTTGGATAAAACAAAGAGTGAAATATGAAGTTCAGAGATGACTTAAAGCTCGGACAGGAACAAGACCACCAAATTCCCTATGAATATATCAATCAAAGGTAAATCACAAAACTGTTTCAACAAATGTTATAGACAGTTTTGTATTAACAAGTTTATACATGACTTTCCTTCATATCTGTGGAAACATTCAAGATGTACAAGGATCCATTACATTTTTTCATTGGCATGGTACTACATTTATGAGAGGAATTATGTAATTTTGTTATCCAATTTGGGTACTTGAGTATCCCATAAATGTTTGCCAAAGGTCTGCTTGAAAAATCCTATTTGTAACCCAATAATATCTCCTAACTGTCCCTTAGTTGGTACAACAAATAACATTTTCAAAATGCTTCCACAGACATTGCTGCATTTTGTCTTCTTGACAGTGTAAGCGGCACACAAAGTTGCTATAATCGAGGTAGCTAAGACCAGGGAAGGTGGAGTGAGTTGCCAGAGATCACACAGTTGAGTTAGAGAGCCTTGAACTGCCTGACCCAGTGTTCTTTTCATACATAAGTAAAGAGCTGAAAGGAGTGAGAGCTTTTGAAATTAAAAATGTGCAGAGTTTAAAGCCTAGTTTCACCACTTGCTGACTCAGTCACCACAGGTGGATCACACGGCCTCTCAGAGGTCCAGTAGCATCATCTGTAGTGATGTAATGTAATGATGGAATAAAGGTAATTTTATAGAACAGCATTAAGATAAAGTTTAAATGAAATAATATATATATAAAAGTTTAGCCTAATACCCACATAAGCATTCACTCAGTTTCTCTCAGTTATTAGTGTTACTGTTATTAATCATTATGAAATAAGATAATGATGATTTGGTTGGTGCCAGAGAGATATTACAAATAGGAAATAATAATAATAATGAATAGGAAATATAATAAATAGGAAATAAACAATAATAATGCATCTCTAAAAAAATCTCTAATATGATGTTAGAGAAATCATAGTTATATTTTATGAAGCTATATTACATAGGCATCATTTACAAATTATTTTCAGTAACAGTGAAAAGCTATAAACAACTTTCATGTTTATAAATGCATTTCTACTTAAATGATTTATGATCTATCAGTTAAGAAAAAAGTTTCACAAACCATACAAAATGCTACAATAATTAAAATATCACAATGCAGGTTGACTTTGAATTGGCAAAATGTCTCAGACATGCATTATCAGAATTTGTCTTGTAAACTTCCCCTTGAACATGGACAATGTATAAGAATTGTCAAGACAATTGTCAAGACAATAACATTTAGCTGAAGAAACATGCCCTGGAGGCTGCCTATTATAGTGAAAAATGTAATAGCTATTGGAATATGGCAAGGGAAGTATTCCAAGATGAGTAAAGGAAAATTCAAATCCCCAGAGAGAAAGAAGAGCATAGCATATTTAGGGCATTTATGAAGGACCAGTATGAATACACGGAGAAGGCAATGGCACCCCACTCCAGTACTCTTGCCTGGAAAATTGCATGGGCGGAAGAGCCTGGGAGGCTGCACTCCATGGGGTCGCTAAGAGTTGGACACGACTGAGCGACATCACTTTCACTTTTCACTTTCATGCATGGGAGAAGGAAATGGCAACCCACTCTAGTATTCTTACCTGGAGAATCCCAGGGACGGTGGAGCCTGGTGGGTAGAGGCTGCCATCTATGGGGTTGCACAGAGTCGGACACAACTGAAGCAACTTAGCAGCAGCAGCAGCAGCAGCAGCAGTATGATTACAACAGAGAGCAAAGGGGCAATGACCAGGGTCTAGTGAGGTCAAGGCCGTACAACTGAGTTATAATTGGAATGTGAACCTACTCCTTATAATTCTCCAGTCCTCCCTACTCTTTCCTCTATTATCATGAGAGCCACATGTCAACAATGTGGGAAGCAGAAGAAGGAGCCTGGTTTCTAAAGTCTCTTTTGCAACAAGACTGCTCAAAAGACACCTAACCTGTCCCAGATCTATGATGTGAACAAGAAATATATTTTTACATAGTTAATGGACAGGGATTTGAAGATTCTTGTAGCAGTTAGCATTATTAATCTTGACTAATATACCAGGTCCTGGTAAAAGATCAGTTTCAGCCATCTCCATCACACATTTGCAATGTGGTCTAGACTTACACCTAATTCATGCTAGGATCTTGGTGAAAAGAATCCACCATGATTCTTTCCCATTCAATCCAATTACAGTCACCATCATTCTAATTAATACCATTCCCATTTACAATTCTATAAGACCAGTAAATTAAGGATTGGTCCTAAGATTAATACATAGTTGAATCTTTAAGTGTGAATCTAAAGCTTTGCTTAAAGGACTGGTTGGTTTTATGCTTATCCAACTTGAATCATCATGAATTATAACTTCATACATTTTTTTATACTGTTGAAGCTAAATTACATGTGCATCTTAGATTCCAGTAATGTGATATCAAAACTTTTTAAGTATATTATAAGTCATTTTTAAGTATACTGTAAACTATTTGAATGCCTTCTTAGATACAAATGTTCACAAACGCTGTAGAAGTTAATACATTCATTTGGGGGGATATTAAGGAGATATTCCTCCCCAAACTGAAAATCTTCAGTGTAAGTTATTTATTCCTTTTTTGATGTTTATTTTTAAATATACCTGATTTAATTATATCAGGTATTAATTATATTGAATATATAATATATACTCATATATGTTAATTATATAATCATGATGGCATGATCACTGACCTAGAGCCAGACATCCTGGAATGTGAAGTCAAGTGGGCCTTAGAAAGCATCACTACAAACAAAGCTAGTGGAGGTGATGGAATTCCAGTTGAGCTATTTCAAATCCTGAAAGATGATGCTGTGAAAGTGCTGCACTAAATATGCTAGCAAATTTGGAAACTCAGCAGTGGCCACAGGACTGGAAAAGGTCAGTTTTCATCCCAATCCCAAAGAAAGGCAATGCCAAAGAATGCTCAAACTACTGCACAATTGCACTCATCTCACATGCTAGTAAAGTAATGCTGAAAATTCTCCAAGCCAGGCTTCAGCTGTACATGAACCGTGAACTTCCAGATGTTCAAGCTGGTTTTAGAAAAGGCAGAGGAACCAGAGATCAAATTGCCAACATCCACTGGATCATCGAAAAAGCAAGAGAGTTCCAGAAAAACATCTATTTCTGCTTTATTGACTATGCCAAAGCCTTTGACTGTGTGGATCACAATAAACTGTGGAAAATTCTGAAAGAGATGGGAATACCAGACCACCTGATCTGCCTCTTGAGAAACCTATACGCAGGTCAGGAAGCAACAGTTAGAACTGGACATGGAACAACAGACTGGTTGCAAATAGGAAAAGGAGTACGTCAAGGCTGCATACTGTCACCCTGCTTATTTAACTTCTATGCAGAGTACATCATGAGAAATGCTGGGCTGGAAGAAGCACAAGCTGGAATCAAGATTGCTGGGAGAAATATCAATAACCTCAGATATGCAGATGACACCACCCTTATGGCAGAAAGTGAAGAGGAACTCAAAAGCCTCTTGATGAAAGTGAAAGTGGAGAGTGAAAAAGTTGGCTTAAAGCTCAGCATTCAGAAAACAAAGATCATGGCATCCGGTCCCACCACTTCATGGGAAATAGATGGGGAAACAGTGGAAACAGTGTCAGACTTTATTTTTTGGGGCTCCAAAATCCCTGCAGATGGTGACTGCAGCCATGAAATTAAAAGACGCTCACTCCTTGGAAGGAAAGTTATGACCAACCTAGATAGTATATTGAAAAGCAGAGACGTTATTTTGCCAACAAAGGTCCATCTAGTCAAGGCTATGGGTTTTCCTTTGGTCATGTATGGATGTGAAAGTTGGACTGTGAAGAAAGCTGAGCGCCGAAGAATTGATGCTTTTGAACTGTGTTGTTGGAGAAAACTCTCGAGCGTCCCTTGGACTGCAAGGAGATCCAACCAGTCCATTCTGAAGGAGATCAGCCCTGGGTGTTCTTTGGAAGGAATGATGCTAAAGCTGAAACTCCGTACTTTGACCACCTCATGTGAAAAGTTGACTCATTGGAAAAGACTCTGATGTTGGGAAGGATTGGGGGCAGGAGAAAAGGGGACGACAGAGGATGAGATGGTTGGATGGCATCACCGACTCGATGGATGTGAGTTTGAGTGAACTCCAGGAGTTGGTGATGGACAGGGAGGCCTGGCATGCTGCGATTCACGGGGTCACAAAGAGTTGGACACGACTGAGCAACTGAACTGAACTGAACTGAACCCAGCTTTTTTAAGTGTAAGAATGGAAACTGAAAAAAGTTAAGTGATGTGTTCAAGGTCTGTAGCTAAGGAAAGAGAGATGGGACTACAACGTGGGTGTTCTCATCTTAGGTTGTATACCCTACATATTTTCCTACATATTTCACTCTCACAATAAAAGGGACTTCTAAAAATTGTAATGAGTACTTGTGTATTGGAAACCTTCAGGAAATTCTTCTATATCAGACTTAAGAATCTCTACACTGTTATATAATATTTGCTTGAATGTTTTCCCGCTCTTCAGAAATAAATGGCATGACAAAACGGACTCCACACTTTTAAAATGGAAATAGTAATTAAATCTACCTAATAATATTGTTATTAAAATACACATTGTAAATGTTTACAAAGTACTCAAAATAGTCAACAATATATAATAAACAAGTATATGTTTAATTAAAACTGCCTGACTTGCAGTTGCTATAAGTACTTTTAGAATTCTATAACTAATCATCTACTATTGTCCTACAGACAATTTAAGCTTTGATTACAACGAATAGAGGCTGTATTAGTTTTCTAGGGATGCTATAATAAATTAACACAGAATGAGTGGTTTGAACAACAGAGGTTTATTGTCTTAGCTCTGGAAACTAGAAGCCCAAGATCAAAGTGTGGTGGGGCCAGGGCGTTCCCTCTCCCCTCCTTTTGGCTATGGCAGCATAAGGATAACATTCACATGGTGCTCTCTCTATGTACATGTCTGTCTCTGTGAACAAATTTTCACATTTTATAAGAACATTAGTCAGAAAGTGGCCAAGGTGGTAGAAAGACCCTGGTTCATCTCTTCTCATGAGCACACCAAAATTACTATTATCTTCAAAACAATCATCAGTTAAAATGATTGCAAGCTGTGAGAAAAAGTCTTTTAAAACTAAAGACATAAAGAAAAAACCACAATGCGATGACTAGGAGGGGTGGACTTGAGATATAATCAAATGCCATACCCCCAGGTGGGTGACACACAAGTTGGAGAAGGATTATAAGTTCTGAGCCCCACATCAGACACCCCTGGACAATAGGTCCTGCACCAGGAGGATGATTCCCAAGAGCATTTGGCTTTGAATTCCAGTGGAGTTTAATTTTGAGAGTCCCAAAGGACTGGGAGAAATAGACTTCACTCTTAAAAGATATATACAAAATTTCACACATACTGGGACTTTGGGCCAAAGCAATAATTTAATAGGAGCCTGGGCCAGATAGAGCTTCTGGACTTGGAATGTCTTCCAGAGAAATGGTAGGGGAGGCTGTGGCTCACACAGGGGACATTAGACACTGGTGGAAACCATATTTGGGAACTTGCTACCACAGAACACTACTACTGGTGGCTGCCGTTGTGACTCATTAGGGCCCCAACCTGGCCGTGCTGAAAAACCACAGGGACACAGTCCAGTCCCACTCACCAACAGAAAGGTTCCTAAAGACTTCCTGACCCCATAGCTACCTCTAGACATGCCCCTAGACATGGCCCTGACCACCAGAGGCTCAAGACCAAGTCCCACCCACCAGTGGGCAGGCACTGGCACTTCCCTCCTAGAATCCTGTGTTAGACACTAGACCAGTCTCACTAACCAAAGAGCAGATATAAGATGCTACAAAACTATGATCTCACCACCTGAGAAACCAGCCCACTCAAAGCAGGACAGACCCAACCCTGGGACCAGCTAGACATGGGCCCAGAGCACTAGCAGGCCAATGCAAGATTCAGAACACCATGGAGCAAACACCAAACTGTCAGGAGCCATCACTCACCACCAACAACAATCTAAAATGAGCTCTGTGATCCCTGACTCCAGAGACCAGCTCTGCCTGCCAGTAGTCCAACATTATCCCCAGGACCTGGTTTCGCCTGGCAGTGGCTGAGCAACAACCACAGAATCTTCAAGATCCTGACTCAGCCCAACAGGGAGTTAGTACGAGCCCTGGGGCTCCACAGGGTTCTACAGACAGTCACCTCAGGCCAGGCCCCATTAAACAGCATCCAGCAGCATCCATACAAGGCAGGACCTGGCAACCCACTGGGATAGGAGCAAATGAAGACTACTAGACCCCCACATATTTAGCCTGCCACAACAGAAGGACCCACAGCCCTCTCAAGGGGAATCCCTAGAGCATATAACCTGGTGGAGGGGTGTGCACTGTTGGGAAATACAGGACGTCTCCTACTGAAGGCTTATTTGCAAGGCTGAGAAAGGTACCAATGTACCACATACATAAATATACAAATGGCAAATTATTAAACAACAACAACAACAACAACAAGCAGAAGAGTGCATATTAGATGAAGGAACAATATCAAATCCCTGAAGAAAAGCTAAGTGAAGTCAAGAGAGACAACCTATCTGAGAAAGTGTTCAGGGTAATGATCATAAAGATGATCAAAGAACTTGGGAGAAGAATGGATGCACACAGTGAGAAGTTAGAAGATTTAACAAAGAGTTAGGAAAATAAAAACAGAGATGAAATGAAAATGAAAAATACAATAGAAGGAATCAAAATTAGACTAAATGATACAGAGGAACAGATCAGTGAGTGGAAGAAAAGTAGTGACAATCACTGGTGCTGAAAAGAAAAAGAAAAAAAGAGTATGAAAAGAAATGAGAGCAGTTTAAGAGACCTCCAGGACAACATCTAGCCCACATTCACATTATAGGGGTCCCAGAGTTCAGCACCAGCAAACAAGCTTTAGAACAAATTAAATACAAAAATTTCCAGGTGAAAAAGTCCATAAATGGAGACAAGAAAATGTGAGATGAAAAAGCTCACTGGTAAAGGAAAACATACAGTAAAGTCAGGAAATCACCCACACACAAAGTGAGTAAAGAATGAAAAAAGACAAAAATGTAAAATCATGTATAGCCACAATAAGGAGTTAAAGAAAGAAAAAAAGTGAAGTCACTCAGTCATGTGTGACTCTTTGCGACCACATGGACTGTAGCCCACCAGGCTCCTCCATCCATGGGATTCTCCAGGCAAGAATACTGGAATGGGTTGCCATTTCTTTCTCCTGGGGATCTTCCGGACCCAGGGATCAAACCCAGGTCTCCCGTATTGCAGGCAGACACTTTAACCTCTGAGCCACCAGGGGCATATTCAAAATAATTGTGTGTAAATTATAATTTCAAATTATCTAACCTATCTTAAAAACAGTAATTGTAAGGGGAGGACAGTATGAATGCAAGGTTTTTAAAATGCATTTGAAATTAAGAGAACAGTAACTTAATCATGTTTATATATAGATTGTTATACAAAGACCTCATTTCAGCTGCAAACCAAAACTTATAATAGATATACCTTCAAAAAAAAAAAAATCCAAACGTGAAAGTATAGATAGTCAAGAAATCAGAAGAGAACAGAACGAAAGAAGAAAAGGGGAAAAAAACCTACAAAAACAAGTCCAAAACTATTAACAAAATGACAATAAGAGCATACATGTCGATAGTTACTTTAAAGGTAAGCCAACTAAATGCTCCAACCAAAAGACAGAGTATGGCTGCATGGATTTAAAAAAAAAGTGGCCTGCATATATGCTGCCTTGAAGAGAGTCACTTCAGATTTAGAGGCACATACAAACTGAAAGCGAGGGGATGGATGGAGAAAGGTATTCCATGCAAATGGAACCCTGTAAAAGCCAAGACAGCGATATGTATACCAGACAAAACAAACGTTAAAATAAAGACTATTACAAGAGACAATGAATGACACTATTTAATGATCCAAGAATCAATCCATGAAGAAGATATAACAATTGTAAATATAAATGCACCCAAATACAGAACCTAAATATATAAGGCAAACATTACCAGACAAGAAAGAAATAACAGAGTAACACGATAATAGTTCAGTTCAGTTCAGTCACTCAATCGTGTCCAACTCTTGGCGAGCCCATGAATTGCAGCACACCAGGCCTCCCTGTCCATCACCAACTTCCGGAGTTCACTCAAACTCACGTACATCAGGTTGGTGATGCCATCCAGCCATCTCATCCTCTGTCGTCCCCTTCTCCTCCTGCCCCTAATCCCTTCCAGCATCAGAGTCTTTTCCAATGAGTCAACTCTTCGCATAAGGTGGCCAAAGTACTGGAGTTTCAGCTTTAGCATCAGCCCTTCCAAAGAACACCCAGGGCTGATCTCCTTCAGAATGGACTGGTTGGATCTCCTTGCAGTCCAAGGGACTCTCAAGAGTCTTCTCCAACACCACAGTTCAAAAGCATCAATTCTTCAGCACTCAGCTTTCTTCACAGTCCAACTCTCACATCCATACATGACCACAGAAAAAACCATAGCCTTGACTAGATGGACCTTTGTTGGCAAAGTAATATCTCTGCTTTAGAATATGCTATATAGGTTGGTCATAACTTTCCTTCCAAGGAGTAAGCGTCTTTTACATGGCTGCAATCACCATCTGCAGTGATTTTGGAGCCCCCCAAAATAAAGTCTGATACTGTTTCCACTGTTTCCCCACCTATTTCCCATGAAGTGATGGGACCGGATGCCATGATCTTCATTTTCTGAATGTTGAGCTTTAAGCCAACTTTTTCACTCTCCTCTTTTACTTTCATCAAGAGGCTTTTTAGTTCCTCTTCACTTTCTGCCATAAAGGTGGTATCATCTGCATATCTGAGGTTATTGATATTTCTCCTGGCAATCTTGATTCCAGCTTGTGCTTCTTCCAGTCCAGAGTTTCTTATGATGTACTCTGCATATAAGTTAAATAAGCAGGGTGACAATATACAGCCTTGACGTACTCCTTTTCCTGTTTGGAAACAGTCTGTTGTTCCATGTCCAGTTCTAACTGTTGCTTCCTGACCTGCATATAGGTTTCTCAAGAGGCAGGTCAGGTGGTCTGGTATTCCCATCTCTTTCAGAATTTCCCACAGTTTATTGTGACCCACACAGTCAAAGGCTTTGGCATAGTCAATAAAGCAGAAATAGATGTTTTTCTGGAACTCTCTTGCTTTTTCGATGATCCAGCGGATGTTGGCAATTTGATCTCTGGTTCCTCTGCCTTTTCTAAAACCAGCTTGAACATCTGAAAGTTCATGGTTCACATATTGCTGAAGCTTCACTTCCTTAGTCAAGTTTATTCCTTTATGTAATTTTAAACAGGATTTTTTCTTTACTTTTTCTTTCTGATTAATCATTATTAGTATATAGAAATGCAACAGATTCCTGTATATAATCTTGTATCCTGCAACTTTGCAGAATTCACTTATTACTTCTAATAATTTTGAGGTGGAGATTTTAGGGTTTTCATATAAAGTATTAACTTTATAGTGACAATTTTATCTCTTCTCTTTGCATTTGGATACCTTACATTTTGTTTTCCTGTCTGATTGCTGTGGCTAGGAATTCCAATACTATGTTAAACAGAAGCGCCAAGAATGGGCATCCTTGACTTCTTCCTGGCCCACAAATGGGAGGTAGGCAATCCACAAATGGGAGAATTACAAATGCAGAGTTTCTGCCCAAGGAGCAAAGTTTCTGAGTCCCAGACCAGGACTTTCACACGGTAAAGATGAGCCCTGAGAAAGTTTGGCTTTGAAGGTGAGTGGCACTTACTTTCAGGAGCGCCAGAGGACTATGGGAAACAGATGCTCCACTCTTAAAGGACACACACAAAATCTCACACACTCTGGGACCTAAGGTAGAAACAGCAATTTAATGACAGGAGGGATCATATCTACCTGCTTATCTTGGACAGTGTCCCAGAGAGTCAGGAGGTGACTGGACCTTATACCCTAGTGACATAGACACTGGTGGTAGCCAGTTTTGGGAGCTTGTTTACCATAAAGTCACTGGTGCTGGAAACCACCATTTTGGAAGCATCCCTCTAGCTTATCCCTGGAGCCTAGCCCTGCCCATCAACATGTCTGCCCCTGTAAGTGGGACACCTCAGGCCAAGCAGCTGGCTGACAGGGAAACAGCACTGCTCAACAGCAGGCCAGCTATGTGAAGACCCCTGAGCCTACAGCTTCCTTGAGACACAGACTTGTTCACCAGAAGGCCCAGGATACAGTCCTGCACACCAGGACACTGGGAATAGGTCGAGGACCCCAGGGCCCTTCAGGCAGAGACCCCCCCCCACATCCGTCTGTAGGCACCAGCCCAAGAACCCTAAGAGCCCTGGTCTTGCCCAGCAGCAGTCTAACATACCAACTCCAGAATGCCCAGGGGCCTGCAACCAGAGGTCTCCAGGACCTAGTTACCTGCAATAGAGAGCCAGGACTAGCCTAAGAACATGGCCTCATCCACCAGTGGGCTGGCACCAGCCTTGAGACCACTTGGGCCATGACCCCACCAACTAATAGATCAATACCAAGTCTGGGACATCTAAAGAACCTCAGGCAGCCACCCAGGGACCCTGTCTTACATGCCAGTGGACTGGCACAAACTTCAGGAAACCATAGAACCCACAGCCAGCTGTGTCAGGAACCAGCCCCTCCTACAAGAGAGCTGACATCAGCATTGCAACTTTCAGGGCCCTGCAGACAGAAACCAAGTGATATGGATCTACAAACCAGTGATACAGCACTATGCCCAAGATCCCTTGGGACTTATCCTTGATCACAACCAGGCCAAAAACAGCCTTAGAATATGACTCCTATTCCAGGCCATGGCCCAACCCATCAGCAGGCCAATACCAGATCTGAGACACCTTGGACCTTTCAGCCAATGGCCCCAAGATTTAGCACCACTCACCAGTGAACTGACATGAGCTTTGGGACCACCCAGAAACTGTAGCAATCTGTGTCAAGAGCCAAAATTCCCACCAGCAGCCTGACAGTAGATCCAGGACTCCAGGCACTACAACCAACCACCTCAGAATCAGATCCAGTCGCCAGTGGCCAGCCCTAGTCCCAGGACCATTCAGGAAGATGCAGCCATCCACCTTGTGACCTGGCCCCTCCTACCACTGTCTAGCTCTCTACACACAAGGCAGGAGCTGGAAACCTACCAGAGCAGAGATCAGCAACACCTACCCTTCCACCCATGGTAGTCAGCCCGACACAGTGCAAGGACTCATGTAGCCTACATGGGCTACATGTAGGACACTCCTACAGCATATAGCCCTCATGCCCAGGGAAGAGCGTGCTACTAAGACACACAGGAAATCTGCAACAAGCCACTTCTCCAAGGAAGTGATGTTGTAAGAAACGTAGCCAACGTATCAAACATATAAATATAAAACAGCAAATTAGTCAAAATAAGGTAACAGGTAAATATGTTCCCAATGAAGGAACAAGGTAAAACCCCAGAAGAAGAACTAACTGAAGTGAAGATAAGTGATCTACCCTATAAACAGTCTAAGGTAATAAACATCAAGATGTTTGAAGAACTCAGAAGAAGATTGAATAAAATGAGAAAATTTTAACAGAAAGTTAGAAAACAAAGGAAAAACTAAAGATGAAAAATACAGTAATTGAAGTTTTAAAAAAATAACTAGAAGAGAAATAGCCCAGTGAGTTAGAAAGCAGAGTAATGCAAATCACTGAAGTTAAATAGAAAAAAAAAATAAAAATAGAATTTAAAAAATGAGGACAGTTTAAGAAATCTCTAAGACAATGCCAAATGTACTAACATTATAAGGGTCCCAGAAGAAGAGAGAAAGGGGAAGAAAATACATTTGAAGACATAATAGCTGAGAATTTTCCTAACTTAGGAAATGCTTTCATAATAGCACCATTAGTGGAAAAAAATGTGTTGTCTGCCAAGGAAATTCCTAAGAAAGATGCTTATTTGAATGTTTGGTCCTTTAATGAAAATTCCACCTTATTGTAGTATTTGTTGTTGTTTAGTTGCTAAGTCATTTCCAACTCTTTGTGACTCCATGGCCTGTAGCCCACCAGGCTCCTCTGTCCGTGGGATTTCCCAGGCAAGAAAGCTGGAGTAGGTAGCCATTTCCTTCTCCAGGGCATCTTCCCAATCCAGGGATATAATCTGAGTCCTGCCGTGTAGGCAGATTCCTTACCACTGAGCCACCAGGGAAGCCCCCAATTCCTATAGCCATCTCCAAACAGACAAAGCCCTAAAACTTGCCTGTGAGTCCACACAGAGTGCCAGCAGGGCCCAAGGGGACCTTCTGGAACAAAGTCAGTCCTTGATATATCTTAGCGTTTATTAGTGTTCCTAGATCTGCCCCTCTCCAAGCTTCTGCATCTGGAATAAATAAGTTCATTTGTATCTTTATTTTTCTGTTTTTAGATTCCAAATATGATAATATTTATCTTTCTATGTCTGACCTACTTCACTTGGTATGATATCTGCCGTTCCATCCATGTTGCTGCAAGTGGCATTATTTCATTCTTTTTAATGGCTAAATAATATCCCATTGTATATAAGGACCACACCTTCTTTATCCATTCATCTTTTCCATCTATGTTTTTGCAAATAACATTATTTTCTTTATAATAGATGAGTAATATTCCATTGTTTATATGGAAAACATCTTTATCCACTCATCTGTGGGTGGACATTAAGGTTATTTTCATGTCTGGGCTATTGTAAACAGTGTTTCAATGAACATTGGGGTGCATGTATCTTTTTAATTATGGTTTTCTCTGGATACATGTCCAAAAGTAGGATTGCTGGATTATATGGTATCTTTACTTTTAGTTTTTCTTTAAAGGAAACCCCACACTGTTCCATAGTGGGTGCACTGATTTTCATTCCTACAAACACTGGAGAAGAGTTCCCATTTCTCTACACACTCCCCAGCTTTTATTGTTGGAAGACTTTTTTATAGTAGGTATGACGACTGGTGTAGGGTGATTATCTTATAGCTTTGATTTGCATCCCTCTAATAATTACAATGCTGAGCATTTTTTCATTTGTCTCTTGGCCATCTGTAGGTCTTTTTATTTTCGAGAAATGTCTCTTTCAATCTTCTGTTCATTTTTTATTGTGTGGTTTGTTTCTCTTGATACAGAGCAAAATGAGCAATCTGTAAATTATGGAGACTAATCTTTTGTTGGTCGCATCATTTGCAAATATTTACTCCAATTCTGTGAGTTGTTTTTTCATTTTGCTTATGGTTTCCTTTGCTGTGTAAAACTTTCAAGTTCAATTAGGTCCCATTTGTTTTGTTTTTATTTATTTGGGGAGACATATCAAAATGGATATTGCTGTAATTTATGTCAAAGAGTGTTCTGCCTATATTTTCCTTTAAGAGATAGTATCTGGTTTTACATTTACATCATTAATCCACGTTGAGTCATTTTTGTGTGGGATATTAAGGAATGTTATAATTTAATTTTTTTACACACAGCTGTCTGGTTTTCCAAGCACTACTTATTCAAGAGACTATCTTTCTTCCCTTTTCAATTCTCCTCTCCCTTGTTGTAGATTGACTGATCATAGGTGCCTGGGTTTATTTCTTGGCTTTACATCCTATTCCATTGATCTATATTTCTCTTTTTGTGCCAGTATAATACTATTTTGATGACTGTAGCTTTTATTTTTTAATATTCATTTATTCATAGATCTATATTATTTGGTTGTGACAGGTCCTAGTCACAGCATAGGGATCCTGGTTGGGTCATCTGGCATCTTTAGCTGCAGTGTGTGGGCTCAGGAGTTGCAGTGCATAGGCACAATTACCCTTTGGAACAAGCGATTCCAATTCCTCCACCAGGGACTGAACACACATCCCTTGCATTGCAAAGTGGACTCCCAACCATTAGACCACCACTGTAGCTTCATAGTATAAGCTGAAATCAAGGAGCCTGATTCCCACACCTCCATTTTTCTCTCTGAAGATTGCTTTGGCTACTTGGGTCTTTTGCATCTCCACACAAATTTTAAGACTTTTTCTTCTCATTCTGCAAAAAATGCCATTATTTTGATAGGGATCGCATTGAATCTGTATACGACCTTGGGTAGCTTTCAATCCAAGAATATGGCATATCTTTCCATCTGTTTGTGTCACCTTTGATTCCTTTCATCAGCATTTTATGGCTTTTAGAGTACAGGTCTTTTGTTCCCTTAGGGAGCTACATTCCTAGATATTTTATTCATTTTAATGCAATGTTAATGAGATTAACTTATTTAATTTCTCCTTCTGGTCTTTTGTTGTTAGTGTATAGAAATGCAAAGGATTTCTGTGTATTAATTTTGTATCCTGCAACTTTACTGAATTCATCAATGAGCTCTAGTTTTCTGGTAGATCTTGTATCATATCACCTGCAAACAATTACACTTTTACTTCTTTTGCAATTTGGATTCCTTTTATGTCTTTGCTTCTATGATTGTTGTGTCTAGGACTTCCAAACTATGTTGAATAAAAGTGGCAAGAGTGGATACACTTATCTTGTTCTTGATCTTAGAGGAAATGCTTTCAGCTTTTTACCATTGAGTATGCTGTTAACTGTTAAGCAGGCCTTATATAGCATTTATTATGTTGACGGAGATTCCCTGAATGCTCCCTTTCTAGAGTTTTTAGTCATAAATGGGCGTTGAGTTTTGTCAACAGTTTGTTCTGCACATGTTGAAATGATCATATGGCTTTTAATTCTTCAATTTGTTGATTTGGTGTATGAAACTGATTGATTTGTGAATATCATCAATCCTTCCATCGTTTCCACTCGGCCATGACGTACGATCCTTTTAATGTATTGCTGGATTTACATTGCTAGTATTTTGTTGAGGATTTTTGAGTCTATGTTCATCAGTATTATTGGTCTATAATTTTCTTTTCCCAGGGCATCATGGTCTGGGTTTGGTATCAGGGTGATGGTGACCTCATAGAAAAAGTCTGGGAGTATTCCTTTTAATGCAAGTTTTTAGAAAAGCTTGAGGACAGTCTTATCTAAATGTTTGATGGAATTCTTATGTGAAGCCATCAGTTCCTGGACTTTTGCTTGTTGGGAAGGAAGATTTTTAATCACAGTTTCAATTTCAGGACTTGTTATTGGTCTGTTCATATTTTCTGTTTCTTCCTGGTTCAGTTTTGGGAGATTGTGCCTTTCTAAGGGCTTGTCTGTCTCTTCCAGGTTGTTCATTTTATTGGCATGCAGGTACCTCTAGTAGTCTTTTATGATCCTTTGTATTTCTGTGGTGTCAGCAGTAAGTTCCCCTTTTACACTTCTAATTTTATTGATTTGAGCCATCTCCCTTCTTTTCTTAATAAGTCTAGATAAAGGTTTATCAATTTTGTTTATTTTTTCCAAAAAAAAACCCCAGCTTTTAGTTTCATTGAATTTTCTATTATTTTCTTCATATCTACTTCATTTATTTCTACTCTGATCTTTATGAGTTTGTTCCTTCTGCTAACTTTAGGTTCTGTTTATTCTTTCTCTATTTGCTTTAGGTATGAGGTTAGGTGATATATTTTTTATTTTTCTTGTTTCCTGATGTAAGATTGTGTTGTTATAAACTTCTCTCTTAGATCTGTTTTTGGTGTGTTGCACAGGTTTTGGATCATCATGCTTTCATTTTCATATGTCTCTATTTTTTTATTTCTTCAGTGTTGTTTAGTAGCATATTGTTTAGCTTAAATGTGTTTGTTTTTTATTTTTTCTTGTAGTTCATTTCTAAGCTCACAGCTTTGTGGTTGGAGAAGATGCTTAATATGATTTCAATTTTCTCAAATTTACTGAGGCTTGCTTTGAAGCCCAGCATGCAGTCAGTCCTGGAGAATGGTTCATGTACACTTCAGAAGAATGTGTATTCTGCTGCTGCTGCTTTTGGATAGAATGTCCTATAAATATCAAATAAGTCCATATGGTCTAATGTGTCATTAAAGGCCTTTGTTTCCCTGCTGATATTGTATCTGGATGACCTGTTTATTGATGAAAGTGGGGTATTAAAGTCCTCCAGTATTACTGTGTTACTGTTGAGTTTTCCCTTTATGGCTCTTATTATTTGTCTTTTATACTGAGGTGCTTCTATTTTGGTTGAATATATATTTACAATTGTTATATAATCTTGTTGGTTTGATGACTTGTGTCCTTCCCAGTCTATTCTTTCTGACATGGATGTTGCTAATCTAGCTTTCTTTTGATTTCCATTTGCATGAAGTACACTTTCCATCCCCTCACTGTCAGTCTGGATTTGTTCCTAAATCTAATCTGTGTATTTTATACACATATAATATGTGTATACACATATCTTTTATATACAATACACACGAGCTTTGTTTTTGTATCCAACCAGCCGGTCTATGTCTGTTTTTTGGAGCATTAGTATGTTTTTGTTTAAGTTAATTATTAATATGTATGTTTTTATCACCATTAATTGTTTTGGAATAGCTTTTGTATGGCTGTTTCTTCCCTTCCTCTTTTGTTCTCTATTTATTCCTGTTAATTGATGAGTAACATTACTGCTGTAACTGAATTCTTTTGTCTTTTTTGTGTGTGTATCTGTTGATTTTCAAGCATTTGTGATCTCTTACAGTTGCTGGTTTTGATATTGCATTTGTGTGTAGATGATTTCTTACCTTACTGTATGTTTTCTTTTACTGGTGTCCTTTTCCATTTGTAATTTTTCCTATTTTTAATTGTGGCCTTATCTTTTCTGCTTAGAGAAGTTCCTTTAGCATATGCTGTAGAGCTGTTTGGGTGTTCCTTAAATGTCTTAGTTTTTGCTTGTTGGTAAAGTCTTTGATTTCTCCATCAAGTCTGAATGAGTGCCTTGCTTGTTTAAAGAGGCATGGATGTAGGTTCTTCTGTTTCATCACTTTAAATATACATTTCATTCCCTTCTGGTCTGCAGAGTTCCTGCTGAGAAATCAGCTAATAACCTCACAGGAACTCCTTTTTGCATGCTATTTGTTACATTTCCTTTGTTGCTTTTAATATCTTTTTGTCTTTAAAAAATATTTTTTTGATTATCATTTTGGCATGTTCCTCACTGAGTTTATCCTGCCTGGGTTTCTCTGTGCTTCCTAGACTTGAATGACTGTTTCCTTTTATATGTTAGGGGAGTTTTCAGATATTATCTCTTTGAATATTTTCTCAGTTCTTTTCTCTTTCTTCTCCTTCTGGGAGACCTATAATGCAAATGTTGATGTATTCAATATTTATCCCAGTGGTCTTTTAGCTGTCTTTATTTCTCTTCAGTATATTCTTTTTATTCTGTTCCATGGCATGGTTTCCACTATTCTGTCTTCCACATCACTTATCCATTCTGCCTCAGTTACTTTGCTATTTAATTCCTCCTAGTATACTTTTACGGAGAAGGCAATGGCAACCCACTCTAGTACTCTTGCCTGGAAAATCCCATGGATGGAGGAGCCTGGTGGGCTGCAGTCCATGGGGTCGCAAGAGTCGGACACGACTGAGCGACTTCACTTTCACTTTTCACTTTCATGCATTGGAGGAGGAAATGCAACCCACTCCAGTGTTCTTGCCTGGAGAATCCCAGGGACGGCAGGGCCTGGTGGGCTGCCATCTATGGGGTTGCACAGAGTCAGACACAACTGAAGCGACTTAGCAGCAGCAGCAGTATACTTTTAATTTCAGTTATTTTATTGTTCAATTCTGTTCATTAGTTCTTGTAAGTGCATCTTAAACATTCCTAGTATCTTCTCAATTCTTTCCACCATTCTTTTTCTGAGATCTTCAGTCATCTTCAGTTCAGTTCAGTTGCTCAGTCATGTCCGACTATTTGTAACCTCATGGAGGTTGAAATAAGGCCTGCTTTTTAATACGCTGTCTAGGTTGGTCATAACTTTTCTTCCAAGGAGTAAGCGTCTTTTAATTTCATGGCTGCAATCACCACATTCAGTGATTTTGGAGCCCAGAAAAATAAAGTCAGCCACTGTTTCCACTCTTTCTCCATCTATTTGCCATGAAGTGATGGGACCAGATGCCATGATCTTCGTTTTCTGAATGCTGAGCTTTAAGCCAACTTTTTCACTCTGCTCTTTCATTTTCATCAAGTGACTCTTTAGTTCCTCTTCACTTTCTGCCATAAGGGTGGTGTCATCTGCATATCTGAGATTATTGCTATTTCTCCCGGCAACCTTGATTCCAGCTTGTGCTTCCTCCAGCCCAGCGTTTCTCTTGATGAACTCTGCATATAAGTTAAATAAGCAGGGTGACAAGATACAGCCTTGACGTACTCCTTTTCCTATTTGGAACCAGTCTGTTGTTCCATGTCAAGTTCTGACTGTTGCTTCCTTACCTGCATACAGGTTTCTCAACAGGCAGGTCAGGTACTCTGGTATTCCCGTGTTTCTCAGAATTTTCCACAGCAGATGTTACTAATTTGATCTCTGGTTCCTCTGCCTTTTCTAAATCCAGTTTGTACATCTGGAAGTTCTTGGCTCATATACTGTTGAAGCCTAGCTTGGAGGATTTTGAGCATGCCTTTGCAGCATGTGAAATGAGTGAAATTGTGCAGTAGCTTGAACATTCTTTGGCATTTCCCTTCTTTGGTATTAGAATGAAAAGTCACCTTTTCTCCTGTAGTTGTTCAGATTTCTCAATACCATTTTTTGAAGAGACTGTCTTTCCAAAATTGTGTATCTTGCCTCTTCTGCTATAGATTAATTGACCATAGGTGCATATATTTGGGGACTTCCCAGGTGGCTAGTGGGAAAGAACCTGCCTGCCAATGCAGAAGTCAAAAGAGATGCAGGTTCAATCCCTGGGATGGGAAGATACCCTAGAAGAGGGCATGGGAACCCACTCCAGTTTTCTTGCTTGGAGAATCCCATGGACAGAGGAGCCTGGTGGGCTACAGTCCATGGGGTTTGTTGCAAAGAGTTGCACACAACTGAGTGACTAACAGTTTCACTTTGTGTCTCCATAAAATTTTGAGATTTTTTTTTTCTAGCTCTGTGAAATGCCATTGATAATTTGAAAGTGATTGCATTATATCTGTAGGCTGCAACCAGTCCACTCAAAAATGGACAGAAGACCTAAATACACATTTTTCCAAAGAAGACATACAGATAGCCAATAGGCACACTAAAAGATATGCTTGATCACTAAGTATTAGAGAAATGGAAACCAAAACTACAGTGAAATATCACCTCACACCACCCAGAATGGCTATCAACAATAAATCCACAAACCATAAATGCTGAAGAGGCTGAATTCTACACTGTTGATGACAATGTAAATTGGTATAGATACCACAGAGAACAGTATGGAGGTTCCTTAAAAAGCTAAAAA
Organism: Bubalus kerabau; assembly: GCF_029407905.1. Lineage (NCBI taxonomy): Eukaryota > Metazoa > Chordata > Mammalia > Artiodactyla > Bovidae > Bubalus > Bubalus kerabau. The sequence goes on along the minus strand of NC_073638.1, from coordinate 16,537,771 downwards.
TAGAGTTAACATATTACCCTGCAACCTCACTCCTGGGCATTTATCTGGAGAAATACATGATGCTAAAGGATACATGCACCCAAATATTCACTGCAGCACTGTTTATACTAGCCAAGACATGGAAGCAACCTAAATGTTCATCAACAGAGGAATGGATAAAGAAGATGGGGTACATATATATGATGGAATACTATTCAGCCATTAAAAAGAATGAAATAACATCATTTGCAGCAACATGGATGGACCTAGAGAATGTCATACAGAGTAAAGTAACTCAAAGTGAGGAGAAATATTTTATGACACCCTAAATGTGGACTCAAAAATAGAAATGTTACAAACAAACTTACTTACAAAATATAAAGAGACTGACAGATTTAGAGAATGAACTTATGGTTGCCAAGGTTAAGGATAGGGGGAAAGGATAGTTAGGGAATCTAAGACAGACATGTGCATATTGCTACATTTAAAATGGATAATCAACAAGGACCTTGTTGAATTTTTTTTTTTCCATGACAAACTAAAGTTTATATTATATCAGTGTGCTATGCTGTGCTTAGTTATTCAGTCGTGCCTGTAGCCCAGCAGGCTCCTCTGTCCATGAGGATTCTCCAGGTAAGAATACTGGGGTGGGTTGCCATGCCCTTCTCCAGGGGATTTTCCCAATCCAGGGATCTAACCCAGGTCTCCTACATTGCAGGCAGATTCTTTACTGCCTGAGCCACCAAGGAGGCCCATATATACCAGTAATACAAAGTAATTAAAAATAGCAAAAATTAAGAAATGAATAATCCAAAGAAACAGAGGACAACAATAAAATGGGAAAGACTAGAGATCTCTTAAAGGAAATTGAAGGTATCAAGAGAATATTTTTTGCAAGGACAGGAATGATCAAAGACAGAAACAGAAAGGACCTAACAGAAGCAGAAGAGATTAAGAAGAGGTGGCATGAATACATAGAAGAACTATACAATAAACGTCTTAATGACCAGTACAACCACAATGGTATTGTGACTCACCTAGAGACAGATATCCAGGGATGTGAAGTCAAGTGGGCCTTAAGAAGCATGACTACAATCAAAGTTAGTGGAGGTGATGGAATTCCCGCTAAACTATTTAAAATACTATAAGATAATGCCATGAGAGTGCTGCACACAATATGTCAGCAAATTTAGAAAACTCAGCAGTGGCCAAAGGATTGGAAAAGGTGAGATTTCATTCCAGTCTCAAAGAAAGGCAGTGCCAAGAATGTTCAATTACAGCATAATTGTGTGCAATCCATGTGCTAGTAAGGTTATGCTCTAAAACCTTCAAGGTAGACTTCAGCAGTACTTGAATCAGGAACTTGCAGATGTTCAATTTGGGTTTAGAAAAGGCAGAGGAACCGGGGATCAAATTTCCTACATTTGTTGGATCATAGAGAAAAGAAGGGAATTCCAGAAAATACTTTTACTTCATTAAGTATGCTAAAGCCTTTGAAGATGTGGATTACAATAAACTGTGGAAAATTCTTAAAGTGATGAGAATATCAAACCACCTTGGTTGTCTCCTGAGAAACCTGTAAGCAGGTCAAGAAGCAACAGTTATAACCAGACATGGAACAATGGACTGGTTCAATATTAGGAAGAGAATACACTGTCACCCTGCTTATTTAACTCATATGCAAGCACATCATGCAAAATGCTGGTCTAGATGAATCACAAGCTAGAATCAGGATTGCTGGGAGAAATATCAACAACTTCAGATATGCAGACGATAACACTCTAATGACAGAAAGTGAAGAGGAATTAAAGAGCCTCTTGATGAGGGTCAAAGCAGAGAGTAAAAATCCAACATTCAAAAAACGAAGATCATGGCATCTGGTCCCATCATTTCATGACAAATAGAAGGGGAAAAGGTGGAATCAGTGACAGACTTTATTTTCTTGGGCTCCAAAATCACTGCGGATGGTGACTACAGTTATGAAATAAAAAGATGCTTGCTTCTTGGAAGGAAAGCTATGACAAACCTAGACAGCATATGAGAAAACAGAGACATCACTTTGCCACAAAGGTTTGTATAGTCAAAGCTATGGTTTTCTCAGTAGTCATGTACAGATGTGAGAACTGGACCATAAAGAAGGCTGAGCACTGAAGAATTTATGCTTTCAAATTGTTGTGCTGGAGAAGAATCTTTTATACAGCAAGGGGATCAAACCCATCAATCCTAAATGAAATAAATCCTGAATATTTATTGGAAAGCCTGATGTTGAATCTGAAGCTTGAATACTTTGGTACCTCATGCAAAGAGCTGAATCATTGGAAAAGACCTTGATGCTAGGAAAGATTGAAGGCAAAAGGTATGGGGACAGTAGAGGATGAGATGGTTAGATAGGCTCACCAATTCACTGGCCACAGATTTGAGCAAACTCCAGGAGACAGTGAAGGACAAGGGAGCCTGGCATGCTCCAGTCCAGGGGGGTGGTAAAGTGTCCAACATGACTTAGTGACTGAACAACAACAATTATAAGTGGCACTAATAGACATATTTACAGGATCCAGAAAAAGGTCAGAACATGCTACACCAAATTAGGCAACATATTAGTTGCATTAGCCAAAGCTTAAGGTTGAAATGTTCCTAGAAGAACATGATTAATAGGTAAAATGACTGGAATTTTAAGTTTGGAGAATTAAAAGATAAGGAAGAGTCACCTTTAAATATCTGGGAAATGGATATATAAAATGAGGAGTAAGACTAAAATTAAAGTAATGCAGTTGAGAATATTACCCATGTATAAACATCAGAGGCAGATCTTAGCAAAATATATAGGTAAAAATATCTGGCAGTAAGCACTATTCAAAAGTATGATTGGTGTGTTTTGTGAACTCTGGATGTGATCATGGTATCTGGATTACCTGTTTAAGTCTCAGCTCCTCAGAATGGCACATGCACAGATAAAAATAGCCTTTTGTGGTTTAGTCTTTACCATTTCATATCATGTCAATCTACTCATAATTCTTTAAATTTTCTGTGTTCTCTTCTTGTCTGTCTTTGAATATTACCTACTTTACTTGGCATGCTCTTCACTGTTAGTGTTCAAGGCGTGTCTCAAATGTTATTCCTCAGAATGAATTTTCCAGCTTTCACCACATGTGTCAAGTATCCTACTCCAGAGTTGTTATAGCCTGAATATACACATCTATTTTACTCTTTGTTACAGGGTATTGTAGTTGTCTGTTCACTTTATTCTTCTTCCCTACAAGATCATGGGCTTTGATAGGGAAAATATGTTTTGATTTTATCTATCACTCATGTCCGACATAATGCTTGCTATAGGTGATAAAAATATGCTGAATAAATTGTGTCAAGTGCATTCCCCTACTGAATAGAATGTTGTGTTTGAAAATCTTTAGGTGATCTTTAAAATCCAATAGAATGTAGCTTTTGTATATACAGTAGGACTGAATACAGAAACCAAATAGTCTAGGAATTTATTAATACAGAAATAGTAGGTATAAGTGTTGAGGAATAACATTAGTATACATGCAGATACCTGATATTAACTTAAAAGTGGTCTATTTATCCAAAAATAAAATGTTTGAATCTTCCTTTCTTTTGCTTATCCCTGTTATTGTCAAATACTTCAAAGCAGGGTAGTTCTGAATAGTCATATACTGCATGTTGCTGTTGTTGAGTCACTGGGTTGTGTCTAACTCTGTGACCCCATGGACTACAGCATGTCAGACTTTCCTATAAATCACTGTCTCCTGGCGTTTACTCAAGTTCATGTCTATTGAGTCGGTGATGCTATCTGATCATCTCATCCTCTGTCACCCTCTTTTCCTGTTGCCTTCAATCTTTCCCAGAATCAGGATCTTTTCCAATGATTTGGCTCTATGCAGCAATGTGGCCAAAATATTGTAGCTTCAGCTTTAGCATCAGTCCTTTCAATGAATATTCAGGGTTGGTTTCCGTTAGGACTGACTGGTTTGATTTCCTTGCAGTCCAGGGGACTCTCAAGAGTCTTCTGAAGCACCACCCAGCCTCCCTTATGGTCCAACTGTCAAACCATAGCTTTGTCTATACGGACCTTTGTTGGCACAGTGATGTCTCTGCTTTTTAATATGCTGTCGAGGTTTGCCATAGCTTTCCTTTCAAGAAGCAAGTGACTTCTAATTTCATGGCTACAGTCACCAACCACAGTGATTTTAGAGCTCAATAAAAGAAAATCTGTCACTGCTTCCACTTTTCCCCCTACTATTTGCCATGAAGTGATGGGACCAGATACTATGATCTTAGTTTTTTTAATGTTGAGTTTTAAGCCAACTTTTTCACTCTCCTCTTCACTCTGGAATAACCATATACTGCACAAGGACAGGCAAAGGGAGGGAAGATCCAAATTATATATATATATATATATATATATCACAAAAATTTATATATATATATGAATTTGCTGTACATCTGAAACATTGTAAATCAACTTAACATCAATTTAAATAAATGCATGAATAAACAAAAAAATAGAATTCTATAGCCTTGACACAACTCCCCCAAAATCACAGAAATTTTAACTCCTTATCCAAATAACTATTTACTTTTTCCAGGTAAAAGTAGTAGTAATAATAAAAACCTCCAGTTAATATGCATTTAAAGTTAATTTTCAGGGGAGACCTTCAAGATGGTGGAAGAATAGAATGGGAAGACTGCCTTCTCCCCCAGAAATATATCATAAAAATCATCTGCATGGGGGACAATTCCCACAGAACATCTTCTGAATGCTGGTAAAGGACCCCAGATTTCCAGAAAGGCAAACCAATCTCCTTGCAATGAGACAGCGCAAAAGATAAAGACAAAATGGAAGACCAAGGAGCTCAGGACTGGGCCCTTAACTGGGGGAAGGAAGTCATGAAGGAGGAATATTTTCTGCACACTAGAAAACCCCCTCACAGGTGGGGCCAGTGGGGGGCTTCAGAACCTCAGAGGGGAGCACAGTGAGCAGATGTTCTGAAAGCAAAATGGAGAAAATTCACCACAGAGGTCACACCAAACAGCACTTCCCAACCAAGAAGAGGCTCACACGCTTATGTCCACTCACAGCAAGATGGGGCTGGGTGCAGAGGCTAAGGCCTCTGGGGTCGGTCCTCAGGGAAGGGACCAAAACTGACTGCCATGAAGGTACTCTGAGGAGGATAATGTGACACTACAGAAGCAGCCCAAGGAAAACCCTGGGACCTCCAAAGAAGAAAAAGATAACTCCCACAGGGAGGCTCTAATGCTTTGCTCTAATTCACATGCTTACAGAGCAAAGGACCCTGCCCTAATGAACGCTGAAAGGGGGCAAACTTTCTGCATCTATGGAGCCAAAGGCAGAGAAACAGGTGGTAAGGCCAGAGGTGAAAGGAAGCGGACTGCTATGGTCCCAGCCCGAGATCACAACTGCTGCCAAGCTGTGAGTGACTGCAGATCGTCACCCACATCTTCCTGGGGTCCTGAGTGTATCAGCTCTGCCAAGGGTGTCACAACCAGGACCGACTCGCCTGGGGAAGTGTAGGACTCACCTCAGGCTGAGGTGACCTCCTACAGAAACCAGCTGTGGTGAGTATTCCCCATACACACCTTGTGGCATCTGCTGTACTGCTCCCCTTTCCCAGCACAACTGAGCAAGACAGCCCTAAGAAGCGGCCACTTTTGCACCCTCGTGCCTGGGTGGAGAACAGAACACTGTAGAGACTTACAAATAGAAGCAGGTCCAAAACCAGAGTGAAATTCCAAGGGCTGCATAAGCAAACAAAAGAAGGGGAAATTACGAAGGAAGTAGCAGGTACAAAGCTTTAATTTCTTGCCATTAGCCTGAGACTGTGTGCTTTAGGGGAAACTGTAGACTTTGAGAACAAGTACAAGCTGGAGCAAGGGAAGATCTAAGTTTGATCTGACCCACAATGCCTAAAACAGGTTTAGAGACCTTCTTGGATATATTGGAGGACTTTCTGAGTAGGTAAATCTGGAGCAGGAAAATGGAAAAATAATTTTGGCATTCCCCTCACTACCAGTCTATATATTGGAGAAGGAAATGGCAACCCACTCCGGTACTCTTGCCTGGAGAATCCCATGGATGGACCAGTCTATATATAGCCCTTCTTTATTCCCCCATTCCACTGTCCTAATATGGTTCTTTATTATTCTTTCAATTATTTTATAACCTATATTTTCCTTTAAAAACTATTTTAATATAAATTTATTTATTTTAATTGGAGGCTAATTACTATCGTAATCGTATTTTTAAATAAAATCCATGTTTTGTATTTTTGTTTTTGATTTTGTATTTTTGAAAGTTTGATTATTGGCTTGACTGCTCTTTTCCCTTTTGACTCCCCTTCTTATTTTTTTCCCCACTTTTTATCTTCTTTCCCTCTTTTTTCCCCCTATATAAGGGTGTGAATCTCTATGAGTGTTCCTGACTGTTGAGAATTGTTTCACAATTGTCTATGGGTTTTCTCTTCTATGCTGTGTGGTCTGTAAATTCTTGATAGTACAGTTAAGGGGTCAGGCCTGAATCCCGGAGGCAGGATACATGACGCAAGGACTTTGGACCACCAAAGAACTCCCAACTCCATGGAACATTTATAGTCTAAAGCCCTCCCAAAGGCCTCCATCTCAACACTAAGACCAAGATCCACCCAAAAACCAACAAATTCCAGTGCCAGGAGCCCCACATCAATCCTTCAAACAGGGACACAACTCTGCAAATTAGCAGACAGTCAGCTCAAAGCCATACCAAGCCAATGGGTACCCCATAATACCACTAGACATGGCACTGCCCTCCAGGAAGACAAGACCTAGGTCCATCCATCAGAATGCAGGCACAAGTCCCCCCATCCAGGAAAACTTCACAAGGCACTGGCTCAACTCCACCCATAAGAGGCAGACTCCACAATTAAGAGGAACTACAACCTTCCAGCCTGAAGAAAGGAGACTCCAAACACAGCAAATTAAACAAAATGAAAATACAGAGAAGTATGCAGCAGATAAAGGAACATGGTTAAAAAAAACCCAAAAGATTAAACAAATGAAGAAGAAATAAGCAGTCTAACTGAAAAAGAATCCAGAGTAATGACAATAAAGATTACCCAAAATATTGAAGATAAAATGGAGGCACAGATAAATAGACTGGAGGCACAGATTGAGAAGATGCAAGAAATGTTTAACAAGCACCTAGAAGAATTAAAGAATAAACAGTGATGAACAATGCAATAACTGAGATTAAAAAGACACTGGATGGAAGATGGTGGAGGAATAGTATGGGGAGACCACTTTCTCCCCTACAAATACATCAAAAGACCATTTAAATGTGGAGCAGCTCCTGCAAATCAACTTCTGAATGTTGGCAGAGGACACCAGACACTCGGAAAGGCATATAGGAAAGGTGTACAGGGGTAGGTGTGTCCTATCCCTTTGAAAGGAGGTAGGACAAAAGATAAAAGACAAAAGGAGAGAGAAAGGATTTAGGGACAGAGACTCATCTTGAGGAGGGAGTCATGAAGGAGGAGAAGTTTCCACACAATAGGAAATCCTCTCATAGTTTGGGTCAGTGGGGAACTTTGGAATCTCAGAGGGCAACATTACCGAAAGAAAAAAAATTACCACAGAATTCATGCAAACTGCAATTACAGCAGAGAAGCAACTCAGATGCTCACAGCCACCAGCAGCAAGTGGGGGCTGGGCATGGAGGCACGGGCTACATCAACGGTCCTTAGGGTAAGGACCAGGCTTGAATGCCCTGAGGGCAATCTGAGGAGGCTCATGTGACATAGGAACCCAAACCATTGAAACACCAGAGAAACAAAGAAAAACAAAGGACCTTTCCCTTGGGAAGGCTCTAATATCCCACAGTGACCCTGGCACACTCACCGAACAAAGGATCACACCATAGCAAATACCAAAGGAAAGCAAGCCTGCTGCCATTTATGACCTTCCTCCACGGAGCCAGAGAGGCAGGTGTGTGACAGCCAGCGGTGGAAGGCAAAGGGCTGCTGCTGCAATCGACCCCAGAGACTGCATCTCCTGCCAAGCTGTGAGCAGGCTGCCAGTCGTTAACCATGTCTTCCTGGGATCCTGGACAGTGCACGTTGGCCAGGAATGTCACAACCTGAGACCAGCTCCCCTGAGAAGACACATGGCACACCTGAGACAGTGCCCTTGTGGCACACACAGGAAACTGAGCAGCTTGGGTCAGGGACGTGCACAAGACTCAGGGGCCCCCTGGGACAGCATACTCGCCGAGTATCTGGTCACCTGAACAATTATTTCTGCTAACCCTAACCAACATGTTACTGAAGAAATAAAAAAGCAAATCAATATATGCCTAGAAACAAATGACAATGAACTCACAACAACTCAAAATGTTGGGATACAGTAAAAGCAGTGCTATGAAGGAAGTGTATAGCAATAGAAGCCTACCTCAAGAAACAAGAGGCACATCAAATAAACAACCTAAATTTACACCTAAAGCAACTAGAAAAAGAAGTACCAAACAAAACAAAACAAAACAAAAAGTAGAAGGAAAGAAATCACGAAGATCAGAGCAGAAATAAAAAAGTAATGAAGGAGACTATAGAAAAGAGCAATAAAACCAAATGTTTGTTCTTTGAGAAGATAACTAAAATGGAAAAACCATTAGCCAGACTCATCAAGAAAAAGAGAAAATTCAAATCAATAAAAATTAGAAATGAAAAAGTTGAAGTTACAACAAAAACACAGAAATACAAAAGATCATAAGAGACTACTATAAGCAACCATATCCCAATAAAATGTAAAACCTGGAAGAAATGGACAAATTCTTAGAAAAGTATAAACCTCCAAAACTGTAAAGGGATGAAATAGGAAATATGAACAAACCAATCACAAAGATGGAAATTGAAACTGTAACCAAAAATCTTCCAACAAACAAAAGCCCAAGGCCACATGACTTCACAGGTGAATTTTACCAAAAACTTAGAGAAGAGCTAATACCTATGCAGCTCAAACTCTTTCAGAAAATTGCAGAGAAAGGAAAACTCCCAAATTCATTCTAAGGGGCTACCATCAACCTGATAACAAAACCAGACAAATATAACACCAAAAAAGAAAATTACAGGCTAGTATCACTGATGAATATAGATGCAAAATCCTCAACAGAATTCTAGCAAACAGAATCCAACAACACATTAAAAAGATCATATGTAATGATCAAATGGGCTTTATTTCAGGGATACAGCCAATATACACAAATCAATCACTGATACACCATATGAACAAATTGAAATATAAAAACAGTAGGATCATCTCAATAGATGCAGAGAAAGTTTTAGAAAAAAAATTCAACACCAATTTCAATAAAAATTTTCCAGAAAGTATTCTTGCCTGGAAAATCCCATGGAGCCTGGTAGGCGACAATCTATAGCATCACAAAGAGTCAGAGATGACCAGAGTGACTTAAGCCAGCATACACTCCAGAAAGTAGGCATAAAAGAAACATACCTCAACATAATAAAAGCCATATATGACAAACCCACAGCAAATATTATTCTCAATGGTGAAAATCTGAAAGCATTTTCTCTAAAATTAGGAACAAGACATGGGTGACTCTTGCCTGTATTATTCAGCATAGGTTTGGAAGTCCTAGCCACAGCAATCAAAGTATAAAAAGAAATAAAAGGAATATAGATTAGAGAAAAAGAAATAAATCTCTATTTGCAAATGACACAATTATTTACATAGAAAAATCCTAAAGATACCACCAGAAAATTACTAGTGCTAATCAATGAATATAATAAAGTCACAGGATAATAAATTAATACACAGATATCCCTCACATTCCTATACACTAACAATAAAAAATCAGAAAGAGAAATTAATGAAACAATCACATTCACCACTACCACAGAAAGAATCAAGTACTTTGGAATAAACTTATCTAAAGAGACAAAAGTCCTATATGCAAGAAAAGCAAAAGATGCTGATGAAAGAAATTAAAGATGACAGAAACAGATGGAGAGATAATACCATGTTCTTGGATTGGAAGAATCAATATTGTGATAATGACTATACTACCCAAGCCTATGGCTGATTCATGTTGATGTTTGGCAGGAAACAACAAAATTCTGTAAAGCAATTATTCTTCAGCTAAATAAATAAATAAATTTTAAAAAAAGAAAAAAGAAGCAATCTATAGATTCAACACAATCCCTATCAAACTATCAATGGTATTTTCCACAGAACTAGAAATATAATTTCACAGTTTGTATAGAAACACAAAAGACCCCAAATAGCCAAACAATCTTGAGAAAGAAGGATGGAGCTGGAGGAATCAACTTTCCCAACTTCAGACTATACTACAAAGCTACAATCATCAAGACAGTATGATACTGTCACAAAACCAGAAATATAGAACAAAGGGATAAGATAGAAAGCCCAGGGATAAACTCACGCACCCATCAGCATCCTGTCTTTTAAAAAGGAGGTAAAAATATACAATGCAGAAAAGACTGTCTCTCCAATAAACAGTGCTGGGAAAATTGGGCAGCTACATGTAAAAGAATGAAATTAGACTACTTCCTAATACTATACACAAATGCAAACTAAAAATGGATTATAAACCTAAATGTAAGGCCAGAAAATATAAGGAAAACATAGGCAGAATACTCTTTGACATAAATCCTCTATGACCTATCTCTTAGAGTTATGGAAAGAAAAACAAAAAATAAACAAATGGGACCTAATTAAACTTAGTAGCTTTTGCACAATGAAGTACTCTATAAACAAGGTGAAAAGACAACCTTGACAATGGAAGAAAATAATAGCAAATGAAACAACTGACAAAGAAATCATCTCCAAATTATATAAGCAGCTCATGCAGCTCAATACCAGAAAAAGAAACAACCAAATCACAAAGTGACAAGAGACTTGAACAGACATTTCTCCAAAGAAGACATACAGATGGCTAATAAACTCATGAAAAGTCAAAGTCAGCTTGTATCTTATATCTTTTGGGTGTCTCTCCTTGACACTCTTCCACATTCATTCTTCTATTGCTCTTGCTGAGTTAGTTCCTTCATGCTCTCTTAGGACACTGTGCATATATTTATTCTTTCAACAAATAAATGTCTGCTGAGTAACCAGCACTGTATATCTTTAGTATAACCATCATATATACTGTAACTGATGCTTAAAAATTGGTTACTCATAGTGCTAGAGAGAATATAGATAGCATATTCCCCATTTCTTTCATCCTTAATGCACTATATAGATATTAAGTAACTGATTAACCAATTCATTATTGGAAGTCTGCTTTACCTACAGTTCAGCTAGATGACACATCCAGCACCCTGCTGTCATAGTTCCTTGACTTCATTTATCTCATTGACCTTCCTCTACTTACATGACATCAATTTAGACAGTATTATCCAGAGACAAAGATATCTTTAATCTCAAAATCTGAAAGCTGTCTTACTTACCCATAAAACTCCAGCTATCTCTCAACCACAAAACCTCCACTTAATTGTACAGTCCCTTGATTTCATGCTTTCCCCCAGACACTAAATTCTCACTTGCTTCTTTTCCTTTATTATCCAGCTTGGACCTCATACCAATCTTTTCAATTCCTTTCATTTTCACTATTTATTCCCAATTTATCTCATCTTTATGTTGTGTCACAACCACCCAGTCATTGCAATTAGTTCAAGTTAATTATTTGTTTACAATGCTGGGTACTACTGGGAGAAGAAAAGGTAGCCTGTGACAGGGATTGTGGACTTTTAGCTTAAGTGGCAAGCATCAAGACTAAAGTAAGACATTTCTCCATTCTAAGATATTCTAGGATAGTTACACTGATTAAAAGCCATAGAATTAGACCCTTCAAGACAGAAGTAATTACAGCCTTATATTGTCATTATTCCACTAGAGATTTTCAACTACTGCAATTCATAATGTCATTTTTATCTTTTGCCAGTAGAGCCAGAGTCCTACCTCGTTTTTCATAAGTCTCTGAAGGTTATTACCGCAGTGATTCTGTATATAAATCACTTTAAAAGTTGCCTAAGGAGGCTTCTCTTTGAAGGGATAAATGAACAAATAAATAATCACCTGTGCCTCGCTAGTGTGTCCTGAGTCTAAGTTGTCTAAAAATGTCTTTTAAAGATGCTGAGGAATACAACTTATTCTGAATGAGAAATTTATTTTTATTGTACAGGCTTTGAATATAAATGCATCAACACATGCTGTCAGAAAAGTAGCACAATTGTTATTATTTTCCTTATCTTCTGCTTTTTTTTTAAGGGCTGTACTTTTGTTTTATAGCCAACAGGTCTTTCTACTATCATCAGTATAATGATTTAGTAAATATTTAATTAATCCTTTCTGGTTGCTGGATAGAATGGTTAAAGCAATTACTTGCTTCTCCCAAAAGAATAGTTAGAAAAACTCATTTCCTTGGTGTTATATTCTCTTTGAATTTTGGAAAAGCAATTGATTTCCTTTCCAATTTGGCATTATGATATATACTCCTACTTTGGCCCATTCCCTACTTTAAAACAACCTATTCCTGTAAGATTTCTGTAGATAGTACAAAATGGTTTCTCAAAACAGCAACAAAAGTTCTCTTCAAAAGTACAACTAATGAGGTTATACTTTAACTAAGTAATCTTCATTAAAAAATATTGAAAACTTTCCATTGGATAAAAAGAAATTATGTGCAATGCAGTGTGCCTTTTCTTCACATAATTCATATAAATTAAGTGAAAGCTGTATTCCATGAATGTCTTTTTATTGTCATACTTCTTGGCTTGCATTTTCTATCTCTTATTCCTTTTGATCATTTAAAGTCATTTAACAATATTCTCAGGTAAAATATGCTTTAACTCCTGCCTCTTAGAAGATAATTGCATTTCATGGAAGGTTAGACATAGTATTTTTAGTTTTTTTTTTTTTTTCTCTAGGATGAGCTTCCGTGTGTTCAAAAAGACCCAGAAAGATACAAGGCTCAGAAAGAAGGCCAAATCAGTCAGCAAGTCATGGACAGAAAGTAAATCACTTGGTCATAACAGATTCTCATAACCTTCTGAAGAGGTATACATAGAATCTTGGCTTCCTAGTCTTGAAACTGTGTAAATCCAACCTATGTGGCAAGCTCTCTCAAAATCTATTTCTAATGTTTCATAGCCCACTTCTGTAACAAGGAAAAATCCAGTACTAACACATTTATTTGGAGAAGGCCATGGCACCCCATTCCAGTACTCTTGCCTGGAAAATCCCATGGATGGAGGAGCCTAGTAGGCTGCAGTCCATGGGGTCACTACGGGTCAGACACGACTGAGCGACTTCACTTTCACTTTTCACTTTCCTGCATTGGAGAAGGAAAGGGCAACCCACTCCAGTGTTCTTGCCTGGAGAATCCCAGGGACAGGGAAGCCTGGTGGGCTGCCGTTTATGGGATCGCACAGAGTCGGACATGACTGAAGTGACTTGGCAGCAGCAGCAACACATTTATTACAGGACCTTTGAAACCTGAAGAAATTTTGGACCAAAGATGAAACATCATTTTATTTTATTCAAGTGCTAACATTTTTATTTTTAATTGAAATCTCTTCACATGTCCACAAAACTACTGTACTTCTTCACTGCTGCTGTCCAATAAAATCTGGTCATTTTTCAGTATAAGTAACTGATACTTTATACCTGTGACTTTACATATTTGCTGAAAAGTGTCAAAAGAAACAGAAGCCTGTATTAAAGTTTCCTTAATGTGACAAAGCATATTAATTCTAAGCACTGTGTAATTTATTATCTTCAGAGGATTTTCAATGAGGATTTTATAATTTACAATAGAAAAAGTTACCAAATAAACTAGCTTGCATAAACTTTCATACTAAAAGCACATGTCACATAAATACAAATCTCTTAATTCCTTAAACACTCACTGCTATTGGATATATCTTCAATCTCATGCCAGAGTTGCTTCAATTGTATTTTATACTCTATACATTCTCACCAAATTCATTAATTTTACCTGCCCCAGACTGCCTCTTCTATTTGTAATCATCCCAATTACGTAAAAATAAATTGTCACTTGAACTCCATTGCCATTAAATCTATCACTGTATATTTTGACCTGACTTTAAGGACACAATCTATGAATTAATTATCTGTGACCTCCAATTTATTTGTCTGTGATCCCATGGAGCAGTGACTGCACGGCGCTGTAGCAACTGTGAGGAGATACTCCACGTCTAAGGGCAGAGAAGCCCCTGCAAGATGGTAGGAGAGGCAAAATCACATTTAGAGTCAAACCTCATACCTGCCAGAGATGCTCAGAGGGCTCAAACATACCTTGTGTGCACCAGGACCCAGAGATCCCACAGAGACTGAGATAGACCTGTGTTTGGGTGTCTCTTGAGGAGGTATAGATCAGCAGTGGACTGCTGTGCGGGCAGGGGCTCTGGGTGCAGTAGACCTGGGTATGGCCTAAGCCCTCTTGGAGGAGGTCGCCATTAACACCACCACAGAGACACCAGAACTTATACAAGTCTTGGGAAACAGACTCTGGGAAGGCAAAAATAGAACCTTGTGTGCACCATAACCCAGGAGAGAGAGGCAGTGACCCCACAAGAGACTGACCCAGACATGCCCATGAGTGTCCAGGAGTCTCTGGTAGAGGTGTAGGTTGGTGGTGGTCTGCTGCAGTGTTGGGGACACTGAGTGTAGCAGTGCATGCATGCAGACCTTTTGAAGGTCTTCATTACCTGCACCATAGTTTGGTCTCATGCCAAATAACAGGGAGGGACACACAGCCCCACCCTTCAACAGAAAATTGGCTTAAAGATTTACTGAGCATGGCTCTGCCCATCAAAACAAGACTCAGTTTCCACCTCAGTCAGTCTCTCCCATCAGGAAGCTTCCATAAGCCTCTTATCCTTCTCCATCAGAGGGCAGGCAGACTGAAAACTAACCAATCTGATCACATGAACCACAACCTTGTCTTACTCAATGAAACAATGAGCCATGCTGTGTACAGTCACCCAAGATAGACGAGTCATGGTGGAGAGGGCTGACAAAATGTGGTCTCTGGAGAAGGGAATGGCAAACCACTTCAGTATTCTTTCCTTGAGAACCCAATGAACAGTATGAAAAGGCAAAAAGATAGGACACTGAAAGAATGATCTCCCCAGGTTGGTAGGTGCCTGGAGATCAGTGTGTGGTCAGTATGCTACTGGAGATCAGTGGAGAACTAATTCCAGAAAGAATGAAGAGGTGGAGCCAAAGCAAAAGAACACCCAGCTGTGGATGTGACTGATGACAGAAGTAAAGTCAGATGTTGTAAAGAGCAATACTGCATAGGAACCTGGAATGTTAGGTCCATGAATCAAGAAACTGGAAGTGGTCAAACAGGAGATGGCAAGAGTCAACGTCAACATTTTAGGAATCAGTGAACTAAGATGGACTGGAATGGGTGAATTTAACTCAGATGACCATTATATCTACACTGTGGACAAGAATCCTTTGAAGAAATGGAGTAGTCCTCATAGTCAACAAAAGAGTCCAAAATGCAGTACTTGGATGCAATCTCAAAAACAACAAAATGATCTCTGTTCATTTCCAAAGCAAACCATTCAGTATCACAGTAATCCAAGTCTATGCCCCAACCAATAATGCTGAAGAAGCTGAAGCTGAACAGTTCTATGAAGACCTACAAGAACTACTAGAAATAACACCCCCAAAATATGTCCTTTTAATTATAGGGGACTGGAATGAAAAAGTAGAAAGTCAAGAAACACCTGGGTTAACAGGCAAATTTGGCCTTGGAATACAGAATGAAGGAATGCAAAGGCTAACAGAGTTTTGCCAAGAGTACACACGGGTCAAGCAAACCCCTCTTTCCAAAACACAAGAGAAGATGCTACACATGGACATCACCATATGGTCAATACCGAAATCAGATTAATTATATTCTTTGCAGCCAAAGATGGAGAAGCTCTACACAGTTAGCAAAATCAAGACCAGGAGCTGACTGTGACTCAGATCATGAACTCCTTATTGCAAAATTCAGACTTAAATTGAAGAAAGTAGGGAAAACCAATATACCTTTCAGGTATTACCTGAATCAAATCCCTTACGATTATACAGTGGAAGTGAAAAGTAGATTCAAGGGATTATATCTGATAGAGTGCCTGAGGAAGTATGGATGGAGATTCATGACATTGTACACAAGGTGGTGATCAAGACTGTCCCCAAGAAAAACAAATGCAAAAAGGCAAAATGGTTGTCTGAGAAGGCCTTATAGAGAGCTATGAAAAGAAGAGAAGTGAAAGGCAAAGGAGAAAAGGAAAGATATACCCATTTGAATGCAGAGTTCCAAAGAATAGCAATGAGATAAGAAAGTCTTCCTCAGTGATCAATGCAAAGAAATAGAGGGAAACAATAGAATGGGAGAGACTAGAGATCCCTTTAAGAAAATCAGAGATACCAAGGGGACTTTTCATGCAAATATGGGCTCAATAAGGACAAAATTATACAAGACCTTTTAGAACTAACACCCCCAAAAAATGTCCTTTTCATTATAGGGGACTGGAATGCAAAAGTAGGAAGTCAAGAAACACCTGGAGTAACAGGCAAATTTGGCCTTGGAATATGGAATGAAGCAGAGCAAAGACTAATAGAGTTTTGCCAAGAAAATGCACTGGTCGTAACAAACACCCTCTTCCAACAACACAAAAGAAGACTCTACACATGGAAATCACCAGATGGTCAACACCGAAATCAGATTGATTATATTCTTTGCAGCCAAAGATGGAGAAGCTCTATACAGTCACCAAAAACAAGACCAGGAGCTGACTGTGGCTCAGATCATGAATTCCTTATTGCCAAATTCAGACTTAAATTGAAGAAAGTAGGGAAAACCACTAGACCATTCAGGTATGACCTAAATCAAATCCCTTATGATTATACAGTGGAAGTGAGAAATGGACTTAAGGGCCTAGATCTGATAGATAGAGTGCCTGATGAACTATGGAATGAGGTTCGTGACATTGTACAGGAGACAGAGATCAAGACCATGCCCATGGAAAAGAAATGCAAAAAAGCAAAATGGCTGTTTGGGGAGGCCTTACAAATAGCTGTGAAAAGAAGAGAAGCAAAAAGCAAAGGAGACAAGGAAAGATATAAGCATCTGAATGCAGACTTCCAAAGAATAGCAAGAAGAGATAAGAAAGCCTTCCTCAGCAATCAATGCAAAGAAATAGAGGAAAACAACAGAATGGGAAAGGCTAGAGATCTCTTCAAGAAAATTAGAGATACCAAGGGAACATTTCATGCAAAGATGGGCTTGATAAAGGACAGAAATGGTATGGACCTAACAGAAGCAGAAGATATTAAGAAGAGATGGCAAGAATACACAGAAAAACTGTACAAAAAAGATCTTCATGACCCAGATAATCACAATGGTGTGATCACTGACCTAGAGCCAGACATCCTGGAATGTGAAGTCAAGTGGGCCTTAGAAAGCATCACTACAAAAAAGGCTAGTGGAGGTGATGGACTTCCAGTTGGACTATTTCAAATCCTGAAAGATGATGCTGTGAAAGTGCTGCACTCAATATGCCAGCAAATTTGGAAAACTCAGCAGTGGCCACAGGACTGGAAAAGGTCAGTTTTCATTCCAATCCCAAAGAACGACAATGCCAAAGAATGCTCAAACTACCACACAATTGCACTAATCTCACACGCTAGCAAAGAAATGCTCAAAATTCTCCAAGCCAGGCTTCCACAGTACATGAACCATGAACTTCCAGATGTTCAAGCTGGATTTAGAAAAGGCAGAGGAACCAGAGATCAAATTGCCAACATCTGTTGGATCATTGAAAAAGCAAGAGAGTTCCAGATACAAATCTACTTCTGCTTTATTGACTATGCTAAAACTATTGACTGTGTGGATTCCAACAAACTGTGAAAAATTCTGAAAGAGAGCAGAATACCAGACCACCTGACCTGCCTCTTGAGAAATTTGTATGCAGGTCTAGAAGCAAGAGTTAGAACTGGACATGGAACAACAGACTGGTTCCAAATAGGAAAAGGAGTATGTCAAGGCTGTGTATTGTCACCTTGCTTATTTAACTTATATGCAGAGTACATCATGAGAAATGCTGGACTGGATGAAGAACAAGCTGAAATCAAGACTCCCCAGAGAAATATCAATAACCTCAGAAATTCAGATGATGCCACCTTTATGGCAGACAGTGAAGAAGGATTAAAGAGCCTCTTGACGACAGTAAAAGAGGAGAGTGAAAGTGTTGGCTTAAAGCTCAACATTCAGAAAACTAAGATCATGGCATCTGGTCCCATCACTTCCTGGGAAATAGATGGGGAAACAGTGGTAGACTTTTATTTTGGGGGGCTCCAAAATCACTGCAGATGGTGATGGCAGCCATGAAATTAAAAGACGCTTACTCCTTGGAAGGAAGGTTATGACCAACCTAGACAGCATATTGAAAAGCAGAGATATTACTTTGTCTAGTCAAGGCTATGGTTTTTTCAGTAGTCATGTATGGATATGAGAGTTGGACTATAAAGAAAGCTGGGTGCTGAAGAATTGATGCTTTTAAACTGTAGTGTTGGAGAAGACTCTTGAGAGTCCCTTGGACTGCAAGGAGATCCAACCTGTCCATTCTGAAGGAGATCAGTCCTGGGTGTTCATTGGAAGGACTGATGTTGAAGCTGAACCTCCAATATTTTGTCCACATGATGTGAAGAGCTGATTCATTTGAAAAGACCCTGATGCTGGGAAAGATTGAGGGCAGGAGAAGAGGGGGCTGACAGAGGATTGAGATGGTTGGATGGGCATCACTGATTCGATGGACCTGAGTTTGGGTGGATTCCGGGAGTTGTTGTGGGACAGGGATGCCTGGCATGCTGTGGTTCATTGGGTCTCAAAGAGCTGGACACGACTGAGTGACGGAACTGAACTGAACTGAACTTTCCTCAGTCATGTCCACCTCTTTGAGACCCTATCGGCTGTAGCCCACCAGGCTCCTCCAACCATGGGATTTTCCAGGCAAGAATACTGGAGTGGGTTGCCATTTCCTCCTCCAGGGATATTCCAAACCCAGGGATCAAACCTCTGTCTCTTATGTATTACATTGCTTCTCTACTCTTTAGGAAATTCAAGATTCTAATTTATTCTATAACTAATATTCACGACCTTACCCATCCACAGAAATTTACAATTTTAGCATTTATATTTATTCTTATGATCCACCTTGAATTAACTTTTGGTTTTTATTTGAGAAGAATGTCAAGATTTATTTTCTCCCCACATAAATAGCCAGTCACAGCAATACTATTTTATTCAAAGTTCTTCTAATTATTAAATTGCTCTGTTTTCATTATCAAAAATACAATATGTTTGGGCCTATTTCTGATCTCTCAATTCTGTTTCATTGGCCTATTTATCTGTGGCAATTGCTATAACACACTTTACGAACTATAGCCACTTTATAATGTATTGAGTGTGGCATATTCTCCAACTTTATTCTTTTGCTTCAAGATGCTTTTGGCTATTCTAGGCATTTTGTATTTTCATAAAAACTTTAGAATCATCTTTTACAAAAAGTAACTGGATTTTGACTGGGATACTATAGATCAATGTGAGGAAACTGGCACCTATTATTTATTGTTATTTATTTTCTTTTTTTTTTAATTTAATTTTATTTTTTAACTTTACAGTACTGTATTGGTTTTGCCATATATCAAAATGAATCTGCCACAGGTATACATGTGTTCCCCATACCGATCCCTCCTCCCTCCTCCCTCCCCATACCATCCCTCTGGGTCGTCCCAGTGCACCAGCCCCAAGCATCCAGTATCATGCATCGAACCCAGACTGGTGACTCGTTTCATATATGATATTATACATGTTTCAATGCCATTCTCCCAAATCATCCCACTCTCTCCCTCTTCCACAGAGTCCAAAAGACTGTTCTATACATCAGTGTCTCCTTTGCTATTGTTATTCATTTTCATGTTTCAATGGTTTGCTGGTAACATAGACTTGTCCATGGTGACACAGTAAATATTAACTAAAAATTTAAGGATATTTGACTAATATTAATTCTATCTCTCTGGGCTGTTAATATATTTACAGTCATCATCCTAGATATATTAAATTTAACTTTTATAATCATTTCTTACTTTCAGACTTGCCAACTGAATACTGAAATTAGGTTGTTTTTCTTTTTTTTTCTTTCTTAATTGAGATAAGTCAGCTTTCCCAAGAATATTCAAATGCCTCTTTCTAGAAAAGACCAGGAACAATATTTAAGGGGTGCTATAAGGTGATTTATTCTTTTTGACATTTTCAGTATATAGAGATCAGAGAGAGAGAGATCAGTCGCTCAGTCGTGTCCGACTCTTTGCGACCCCATGAATCTCAGCACGCCAGGCCGCCCTGTCCAACACCAACTCCCGGAGTTCACTGAGACTCACGTCCATTGAGTCAGTGATGCCATCCAGCCATCTCATCCTCTGTCGTCCCCATCTCCTCCTGCCCCCAATCCCTCCCAGCATCAGAGTCTTTTCCAATGAGTCAACTCTTCGTATGAGGTGGCCAAAGTACTGGAGTTTCAGCTTTAGCATAATTTCTTCCAAAGAAATCCCAGGGCTGATCTCCTTTAGAAAGGACTGGTTGCATCTCCTTGCAGTCCAAGGGACTCTCAAGAGTCTTCCCCGACACCACTGTTCAAAAGCATCAATTCTTCGGTGCTCAGCCTTCTTCACAGCCCAATTCTAACATCCATACATGACCACAGGAAAAACCATAGCCTTGACTAGACGGACCTTTGTGGGCAAAGTAATGTCTCTGCTTTTGAATATGCTATCTAGGTTGGTCATAACTTTCCTTCCAAGGAGTAAGCGTCTTTTAATTTCATGGCTGCAGTCACCATCTGCAGTGATTTTTGAGACCCCCAAAATAAAGTCTGATGCTGTTTTCACTGTTTCCCCATCTATTTCCCATGAAGTGATGGGACCGGATGCCATGATCTTTGTTTTCTGAATGTTGAGCTTTAAGCCAGCTTTTTCACTCTCCACTTTCACTTTCATCAAGAGGCTTTTTAGTTCCTCTTCACTTTCTGCCATAAGGGTGGTGTCATCTGCATATCTGAGGTTATTGATATTTCTCCCGGCAATCTTGATTCCAGCTTGTGTTTCTTCCAGTCCAGCGTTTCTCATGATGTACTCTGCATAGAAGTTAAATAAGCAGGGTGACAAGATACAGCCTTGACGTATTCCTTTTCCTATTTGGAACCAGTCTGTTGTTCCATGTCCAGTTCTAACTCTTGCTTCCTGACCTGCATATAAATTTCTCAAGATGCAGGTCAGGTGGTCTGGTATTCCCATCTCTTGAAGAATTTCCCACAGTTTATTGTGATCCACACAGTCAAAGGCTTTGGCATAGTCAATAAAGCAGAAATAGATGTTTTTCTGGAACTCTCTTGCTTTTTCCATGATCCAGCAGATGTTGGCAATTTGATCTCTGGTTCCTCTGCCTTTTCGAAAACCAGCTTGAACATCTGGAAGTTCACGGTTCACATATTGCTGAAGCCTGGCTTGGAGAATTTTGAGCATTACTTTACTAGCGTGTGAGATGAGTGCAATTGTGCAGTAGTTTGAGCATTCTTTGGCATTGCCTTTCTTTGGGATTGGAATGAAAACTGACCTTTTCCAGTCCTGTGGCCACTGCTGAGTTTTCCAAATTTGCTGGCATATTGAGTGCAGCACTTTCACAGCATCATCTTTCAGGATTTGGAATAGCTCAACTGGAATTCCATCACCTCCACTAGCTTTTTTTGTAGTGATGCTTTCTAAGGCCCACTTGACTTCACATTCCAGGATGTCTGGCTCTAGGTCAGTTATCACACCATTGTGATTATCTGGGTCGTGAAGATCTTTTTTGTACAGTTCTTCTGTGTATTCTTGCCATCTCTTCTTAATATCTTCTGCTTCTGTTAGGGCCATACCATTTCTGTCCTTTATCGAGCCCATCTTTGTATGAAATTTTCCTTTGGTATCTCTGATTTTCTTGAAGAGATCTCTAGTCTTTCCCATTCTGTTGTTTTCCTCTATTTCTTTACACTGATCGCTGAGGAAGGCTTTCTTATCTCTTCTTGCTATTCTTTGGAACTCTGCATTCAGATGCTTATATCTTTCCTTGTCTCCTTTGCTTTTTGCTTCTCTTTTTTCACAGCTATTTGTAAGGCCTCCCCAGACAGCCATTTTGCTTTTTTGCATTTCTTTTCCATGGGGATGGTCTTGATCCCTGTCTCCTGTACAATGTCACGAACCTCATTCCGTAGTTCATCAGGCACTCTATCTATCAGATCTAGGCCCTTAAATCTATTTCTCACTTCCACTGTATAATCATAAGGGATTTGATTTAGGTCATACCTGAATGGTCTAGTGGATTTCCCTACTTTCTTCAATTTAAGTCTGAATTTGGCAATAAGGAGTTCATGGTCTGAGCCACAGTCAGCTCCCGGTCTTGTTTTTGCTGACTGTATAGAGCTTCTCCATCTTTGGCTGCAAAGAATATAATCAATCTGATTTCGGTGTTGACCATCTGGTGATGTCCATGTGTAGAGTCTTCTCTTGTGTTCTTGGAAGAAGGTGTTTGTTATGACCAGTGCATTTTCTTGGCAAAACTCTATTATCTTTGCCCTGCTTCATTCCGTATCCAAGGCCAAATTTGCCTGTTACTCCAGGTGTTTCTTGACTTCCTACTTTTGCATTCCAGTCCTCTATATTTAAAAGGACATCTGTTTTGGGTGTTAGTTCTAAAACACCTTGTAGGTCTTCATAGAACCGTTCAACTTCAGCTTCTTCAGCGTTACTGGTTGGGGCATAGACTTGGATTACTGTGATATTGAATGGTCTGCCTTGGAAAGGAACAGAGATCATTCTGTATTTTTTGAGATTGCATCCAAGTAGTACTTGGATTTCAGACTCTTTTGTTGACCATGATGGCTACTCCATTTCTTCTGAGGGATTCCTGCCCTGCAGTAGTAGATATAATGGTCATCTGAGTTAAATTCACCCATTCCAGTCCATTTCAGTTCGCTGATTCCTAGAATGTCAACATTCACTCTTGCCATCTCTTGTTTGACCACTTCCAATTTGCCTTGATTGATGGACCTGACATTCCAGGTTCCTATGCAATATTGCTCTTTACAGCATCGGACCTTGCTTCTATCACCAGTCACATCCACATCTGGGTATTCTTTTTGCTTTGGCTCCATCCCTTCATTCAAAACCAAATACATAATTTTAAAAGACCATTCCTGATATTCTCTGTAGAGTTGGGAATTAGCATTATACATATGATAGAAGTATATTGGCTACATGGCATTCGGTTGAACTCAATATATACAAACTCTCAAACAATAAAATACAAAGTAGAGTATTTTTTAAAACTTCTTGAATATCTGGAAGAAAAGTTTCCGACAATTCTCTTTATTATTTGTATCCCATAATATCTCTAAGCTATAAGCCAAATGTGGCATCAACTGAAATACAAAATTGTAAATTACAACATGAGATATATACTTTAAGGTGACTTAAGGTTTTTGGTGCAGAATATAAGGTGTTTGGAAGTTGTCACTCTTCCATGACAACATGAAAAAAGCTGAACAAATGGAAAAATCAACAGCTCTTCTTAGATCCATGAAGCATGACATCATATGGCAAATTACTGCTGTCAAAATTCAAGAGACAGGTAAATACAGAGAATCATAACAAACTAGAGAAGAAACTCTTAAATAGAAACCTCCACAAGAAGAAGTGCCAGAGTAGGAAAATTTGAACTGTACTTGACAAATTGCTGGAGACTCAATCTGTTCAAGTCTGACTGATTAAAAACTATGGGGATGGGGTATGCAATTCAATCATGGGCAAGGGAAACAGTTTGTGAGCTTTACCTTCTGAAGCTTTACTAGTTTCTCACAGTGAATATCAGAGGAAATTCCCCTGGTGCTTTTAATTGGTAAGATGAAAGGGAGCCATTTTGAAACACACCAGAACATTCTGTTCTTTTTAACAAGGTTGACCCACAGGATAAGCTTTTACCTGAGCTTAGCCAAATGAGGTTTTATCAGAGTCTAAATGATCTGGGGAAAAGGGGAATACCCAACTCTAGACAGCTGCAACCTTCCTTATGGGAAAAAGAGAATATTTAACTCCTGTGTTATTGAATCATCCTGTCCTGCTAAGGGTAAAGTCAGGGAGATAGAAACTAAGAATTGTGAACTTCACAGTTCAGAGACACAGGTTCACTGAAAGACTGAGACACAATCATAGGAAGATAGAATGCTTCCTCTCTCATACGTTTCCATCACATTACTAAAAGTCTACTTACAGTGGTTCCTTTTATTCAGTGTACGATATCTGTATATCAAGGAAAAATTACAAGGCATACTAAAGGCAAAGAAATCATTATTTGAAGATGCAAAGCAGAAATCGTAACCAGACTCAGATATGGCAGAGATTTTGGAATCATCAGGCAAGGGATTAAAAAAAAAAAACTATGATAAATATGCTGAGTGCTAATGGATAAAGTAGATGTCATGCAAGGCCACTATAGATGGGAACATAAGCAGAGAGAGAGAAATTTCAAGAAAGAATGAAAAAGAAGTGCTAGATCAGCAGAACTGTGACAGAAATGAAGAATGTCTTTGATGGACTTACTAATAGCTTTATTCAGCTTTATCCAAGAGCTGAGAGACAGCTACAAATAGTATAAAATACATGTAATTGGAATACCAGAAAGGGAAGAAACAGAAAAGGGGACAGAAGAAATATTGAAACAATAATAACTGAGAATTTATATCAAGCCACAGATCCAGGAAGTTTAGAAAACACCAAAAGGATAAATGCCAAACAATGACACTTAGTCACATCATATTCAAACTACAGAAAAACAAAGATTAAAGAAAAAATCCTGAAAGAAGCCAGAGTGGGGGGAAGTTTTACCTATAAAGAAGCAAAGATAAGAATAAGATTTGACTTCTCTCAAAAGAAGAGAAGAAACCACACAAGAAAGAAGAAAGGGCTTCCCAGGTGACTCAAATGATAAAGAACCTGCCCACAGTTCAGGATATCTGGGTTCAATTCCTAGATCAGGAAGATTCCCCCAGAGAAGGGAATGACAACCCACTCCAGTATTTTTGCCTGGAGAATTCCATGGACAGAGGAACCTGGCAGGCTATTGTCCATGGGATTGCAAAGAGTTGGATATGACTGAGTGACTAATATACACACATTCTCTCAGGAACCATGCAACAAAGAAGAAAGTGGAATAAAATATCTAAAGCACTGAGAGAAAAAAAAATCCACTAACCAAGAATACTGTGCCCTGCAGTGTTATCTTTCAGAAGTGAAGGAAAAATAGACTTTCTCTCAGAAAAAAATGGGAAACATATGGCCAGTAAATCATCCCTGTTAAAAGAAATCCTTTAGATAGAAGGCAACAAATATATGTCACAAACTTGGGTCTACATAAAGAAAGGAAAAAAAATAACAGCAACATGTTTCCAATTTTGTATATTCATGTACAGGTGAAATAAATAATAGCAGTGACACAAGGAATGAGAGGAAAGAATGAGGAATATTTTGTTATTATAAAGTACTCATATTACCCTTGAAGCAATATAGAGTTATTTGAAAGTGAACTTGGGTTTGTTGTAAAAGAATATTGTAGACTCTAAAGCAGCCACTAAAATTTTCTTAAAACAAAAATAACTGCTATACTAAGAGACAAGAGTAAAATGAAATAACACAAAATGCCCTATTAAAACAACAAAATGCAGAAAAAGACTGGAAGAAAAATATAAAGAACAAGGGCAACAAATAAATAACAGGAATAGATATAGTAAGTCCATTCTGAAGGAGATCAGACCTGGGATTTCTTTGGAAGGAATGATGCTAAAGCTGAAACTCCAGTACTTTGGCCACCTCATGCGAAGAGTTGACTCATTGATGCTGGGAGGGATTGGGGGCAGGAGGAGAAGGGGACGACAGAGGATGAGATGGCTGGTTGGCATCACCAACTCGATGGACATGAGTCTGGGTGAACTCTGGGAGTTGGTGATGGACAGGGAGGCCTGGCATGCTGCGATTCATGGGGTCGCCACGAGTCGGACACGACTGAGCGACTGAACTGAAGTATTAATCTAACCATGCTGTGCTTAGTCGCTCAGTTGTGTCTGACACTTTGGGACCCCATGGACTGTAGCCCACCAGGCTCCTCTGTCCATGAAGGATAGGACTGGGGTCTCCTGCATTGCAGGTGGATTCTTTACCAGCTGGGCTACCTGGGAAGCCCCAGTCTGGCCATATCAACAGTCATTTTGAATATCAGTTCACTAATTAAAACATAAAGGTTGTCAGAATAGATCAAAAACTAAATGTGTGTGTTGTCTACAAGGAACTCTAAATAGAAACATACTGAAGTAAATGAAGGAGAAACATACTGAGTTAACATTATTCAAAAGACAGTAGGAATAGCTCTATCAATTTCGGACAGAAGACTTCATAGCAAGTAAAATTATCAGAGATAAAGAGGGGGATTGCATTGTGATTAAGGGATCAATTCCCTAAGAAGATATAACAATATTTAATATGTATGCACCTATCAAAAATATGTGAGGCAAAAACTAATAGAACAGTAAAGAGAAATAAATGAATCCACTATCATAGTTGGAGATCTCAAATTCCTCTATTAGAAATGGATTAATTCAGCAAGCAGGTTTGATAGGACATAGTTGAACTCAACACTATCAATCAATTAGACATAATTGATATCAATTGATTTCTTCATCCAACAACAGAAGAATACATGTTTTTCTTAAGCTCACATGGAACATTCACATTCTGAGCCATAAGATACATCTTAACAAATTTAAAATAATGAAAATTGTATGATGTCAGCTCTCAGACCTCTATGGAATTACACTAGAAATCAATTTCCAAATCAAATCAACTTGAAAATCTCCAAATGCTTGAAGATTCAACAAAACACTTCTAAATAACACATGAGACAAATGAAAACTCTCAAGAGAAATTTTAAAATATTTAAACTAAATGAATATGAAAATGCAACTTATCCAAATTAGTGGGATGCAAATAAAGCAGAGCATAGAGTAAATACATAGTATTGAATACAATGTATATATCAGAAAGGAAGAAAGATCTAAAATTAATAATCTAAGCCTTTAGTTTAGGAATCCATGAAATGAGGAGCTTATTAAATCCAGAGTTAGTATAAAAAATAAAAATTAGATTAAAAATTTAAATAAAAAATGAAATTGTAAAAAGGAAATCAATAGAGAACAATCAACAAAACCAAAATCTGGTCCTTTGAAATTATCAATCAAATAGATAAGGCTCTATCCAGGCTAAGAAGAAAAAGAGAGAGCATACAAATTATTTATATCAGAAATGAAAATGGAAGCATCACACAGTTCCATGGACATTAAAAGGATAATACAGAAATACTATGCAAATTTCTATATCTGCACATTTGATAAGTGGTTCATTTCATAATGGATCAGTTCTTTAAACTTCAATTAGAAGAAATATGAAATCTATATGTATTAAAGATATAATAAATAATCTTTGAAAACAGAAAGCACCAAGCCCACCCAGATAAGTAACTAATAAATCCACCAAACATTTAAAGGAAAAAAAAAAAAAACAACAATTCTCTACACTCTTGCAGGAGACAGAAGTAGAGAGAATACTATCTAATTCATTCCATGAAGCTGAAGTTCACTAACACCTCCGTACCAGAACTATACAAAGGCATTACCAGAAAACTGTAGACCAATATCTCTCATGTTCACACATGCAAAAATCCTCAACAAAATATTAGCAAATTAAATATAAGAATGTATGGCAAGAATTACACACCCCAACCAAGTAGAATTTATAACAGGTATGTAAGCCAGGTTCAACATTTCAAAATCAATTAAAAGGCTACATACAATGGGAAAAAATATTACATGTTCATATCAATAGATGCAAAAAAATATTTGACAAAACCCAATATTTTTCATGATAAAACTCTCAGCAAATGAGAAATGGAGAGAAATTTTCTCAACTTGACAAAAAAATATCTATAAACCCTTACAGCTAACATCATACTGGTGCAAAAAAGATTCTTTCCTTCTGAGACCAGGAACAAGGGATGCACAGCCCCTATCACCACTCTGTTTCAACATTGTACTGGAAGTCCTAGCTATATGAAATAAGAGAGGAGAAATAAATTAAAAATTATATGGATTAGAAATGAAATAAATCTATCTTTGTTCATAGATGAGAAAACTGTCTATGGAGAAAATAGAAAAGAATTGACCAAAAAACTCCTGAAACTAATAAGCAATTTTAGCAAAGTGGCAGGATACAAGGTTATCTCACAAAAGCCAAACCCTTCCCTATTTACCAGTAATAAACAAATGGAATTCAAAATTAAAAACACCATACTTACACTGACACCTAAAAAATGAAATACTTATGTATAAATATTTTTAAAACATACAAGAATATATATGTAAAGTATATATATACATATGTAGTTAGATTTGTGAGGAAAACTAAAGATAAAATACATCAAAATAGAACTAAATAAATGGAGAGATATTCCATGTTTATGAGTAGGATAACTCAATATTGCCAAGATGTCAGTTCCTCCTGAGTTGAACTACAGATTCAATGCATTCCCAATCAAAATCCCAGCAAGTTATTGCTGAATACCAACAAAATGATTCTAAAGTTTCTATGGAGAGGGAAAAGGCCCAGAATAGTCAATACAATACTGAAGGAGACATAAAGCTTTGGAAGATTGACACTACCCAACTTCAAGATTTACTATAAAGCTACAGTCATCAGGATAATAAGTTATAAAAGAAAAAAACAATAAGCGACTTAAAAGTCAACCATAAGGCTACAAATAACCCATATAAAAATTGGCCAATCCCTTAAGAGATATTTCTTTAATGAAGATGTACAAGTAGCAATTAAGTATATGAAAAGATGATCCACATCATGTACCATCAAGGGAATGCAAATTGAAATTATTGATACAATGAGATTACCATACACCCATTTGTTGTTTTTTATTCACCAAATTGTGTTTGACTCTTTTGCAACTAGCCTAAATCCAGAACACTGACGCTAAAAATACTAGTTAGATTTGTGAGGAAAACTAAAGAACTCTGATGTTGCACAACAGGAACTCTCACTTATTGCTCTTGGGACTACAAAATGGTACTGTCTCTTTGGAATACACTTTGGTGGTTTCTTACATAAATAAAACATAATCTTGACACACACTGATCCCGCAAGCACATTCCTTGGTGTTTACCCAAAGAAGTTGAAAATGTATGTTCACACATAAGCCTGCACATGGATGATTATAGCAGCCTCTTTCATAATTGGCAAGCTGTAGATGCAACCAAGCTGTCCTTCTGCAGGCGAATGGATAATAAGCTGTACTTAATTCAGACAATTGAGAGTTAGTGCCAAAAATATATGAATTGTAAAGCCATGACAAGATGTGGAGAAACCTTAAAGGCTTATTACTAACTGAATGATGTCTATCTGAAAAGGCTACATACTGAAAATTCCAACTGCATGACGTTCTGGATAAATCAAAAGTATGGAGATAGTAAAAAGAGAAGTGGTTGCCAGGGTTTGCCAGGTTTTGGAGGGAGGGATGAATAAGTAGAGCATAGAGGACATTTAGTGCAGTGAAACTACTTTATATGGTCCTATAATTGTGGGTGCATGTTGTTATGAATTTGTTAAAACTTAAAGAACATGCAACATCTGGTGAGCCCTGTGAATGTGCGATAATGATGTGTCAAGGTAGGTTCATCAGTTATAACAAATGTACCTCTTTGATAAGGGATGCTGATAATGGGGAAGGCTATGCAAGTGTTGAGGCAGGAAGTATAGGACAAATCAAGGTACCTTCACTTGGTTTTGCTGTGAACTTAAAAATGTTTTGAAAAAATAATGTGTTAATAAGGAAATACATCAAGTCATGCATTTAATATGATCAGCACTTTTTAAAAATATGTTACATCTTAAAAAAATTTAAATGTATCATGCAATATGTATGTAATAAACACTTTGTAATGAATCCCTCAAAATGAGACTTTTTTAAAAGAGGATACCAGGAAATATCATTAGAAAATATACAAACAACAACAAAAAAATGTAAATACATGACAAGGAAATTAATCTATACAATGGAAACCTGACTCATTCACAATGTGTTTTCAATACAATTAAACTAGCTTCCCTGGTGGCTCAGAGGTTAAAGCATCTGACTGGAATGCAGGAGACGGGGGTTCAATCCCTGGGTAAGCAATATCCCCTGGAGAGAAGAAAAATGGCAACCCACTCCAGTACTCTTGCCTGGAGAATCCCATGGAGGGAGGAGCCTGGTAGGGGTCACAAAGAGTTGGACACAACTGAGCAACTTCACTCTCACTTTTTCTTTCACATTTTCAAAGAGTTCGAATGAAACAAAATAATCTAGAAGAATATATTGTTAAATATAAAAGAGGAAGTGTCCTACATGTGGAAAATTTAGTATCAGCCTAAAGCATGCTGTTTCCATGGAGCAATACATAGAAGAATGAGTGAATTTCATTTATTGTAAATTAATTCAGACAATTAAAGGACTTGTGCTCTGTCTAAATAATGTCAAATTAACAGTTATAGACAGTTAATTCAAGTAACCAGATGTTTAATCTCTTATATTAAAAACTATATTTTCCTCCCCATAGAGTTCAAATACGGTATTTGTAGACAATTCCATAAATACAGAATAACTAGGAGTACTTCTAGGAAAACTTTTAGATAATCTAGTAGACCTTCACGCCATAAAAATAATCATGTACCAAGCTTTTTATATTAGTACTTCGGGGGGTTCAGGGAGCTCCTGAAATACATCTAAATTAAGAACCTATGTTGGGGGGTGGTCCCAAGATGGTGGAAGAACAGGAAAAGAGACCACTTTCTCCCTTGCAAATTCATCAAAAGATCATCTGTATCTGGAGCAACTCCCATAGAACAACTTCTGATCACTGGCATAGGATCCCAGATGCACAGAAAGGAAAAAAAAATCTCCTCAGAATGAGGTAGGGCAAAGGATAAAGATGAAAAGGGAGACAAAGGATTTTGGGAATGAAAACTCTCTCGTGGGGAGGGAGTCATAAAGAAGGAGAAGTTTCCACACAGTAGGAGACCTTGTCACATCGAGGTCAGTGGGAACTTAAGGAACCACAAGAGGAAGCATAACAGAAAATTCACCACAGAAATCATGCTGAATGGCAATTACCAGCTGAGAAGCTGCTTACATGTCCACGTCCACCCGAAGCAAGTGGGGGCTGGATGTGGAGGTGTGGGCTGCATCTTCAGTCCTCAGGGGAAGGACTGGGTTTGAATGCCATGGGGACACTCTGAGGGAGCTAATGGGACTTAGCACAGACAGAATGGGGGAAACTGTGGACTTGACAGAGAAACAAAGATTTCCCACGGAAAGGCCCTAACACCACACTCTGACTCCTGGCCTGCTCACAGAACAAAGGATTGTGCACTAGTGAATACTGAAGGGGAATGATCCAGCGGCCATTTATGGCCCCTGAGACAGAGAGGCAGGTGTGTGACAGCTGAGGCAGAAGGCAAGGAGTTGCTGCAATCTCAGCTCCAGAGACTGCATCTGCAGCCAAGCTGTGAGTGGACTGCCAGTCACTACCCACGTCTTCCTGGAATCCTGGATGGCTCAGATCTTCCAGGAGGGTCACAGCCTGAGATCAGCTCCCTGAGGAGACACACGGCCCACCTGCAACTATCTCTTGTGGAGCACTCAGGAGACTGAGCAGCTTGGACCTGGAAGGTGCACGCCCGCCTTGGCTGTGGCGACTCCCATGTGGTCCAGCCACTGTAAGTGCTCCCCACACACGCCAGCAGCATTTGCAGTGTCCTTACCTCTCCACTGCACAGGTGAGCAAGTGGGCCCAAATAAGTGGCCACTTTTGCTTCCTCGTGTCAGGGCAGAGGTCAGACACTGAAGAGAGACTCACAACCAGAGGTGGCCAACATGAGCAAAGAAAAGAAGGGAGAACTGCCCCAGAAATGCAAGGTACAACAGATTCAAATCCTGCAGTTAAACTGAGACTGTGCACTTTAGGGGCAACTGGAGACTTCAAAAACACATACAAGCCAGAGAAGGGAATATCTGAGACTAATCTGACTCCACACTGCCCACAAGAGATCCAAAGACCTTCCTGGATATATTGGAGGATCTCTGAGGAGGCAACTAGATTGGAGCAGGAAAAAGAAGGAACATTCATCTCACTACCACCATATATAATTACATTCTCTCCACCTCCTATAAATTTTTTCTTTATTATTATAATTTTTTTATTTCTATTATTTTTTATGAATTTTATTTTATATTACTTTCTTCCCCCTTTTTTTCTTTTTTCTCCTCATACTCTCTTAATATGGTTCTTTATATTTTTTACAGCCTACTTTTAAAAATATAGCCTACTTTTACCTTTCTTAAAAAGTACATTATTTTTAAAATAAATTCCATATTTTTCTATTTCTGTGTTTGATTCTGTGTTTTTATATTGTACTTTTGGTGGTGCTAATGGTAAAGAACCTGCCTGCCAATGCAACAGATGTAAGAGACATGAGTTTAATTCCTGGGTTTGGAAGATCCTTTGAGATGGGCATGGCAATCTATACCAGTACTCTTGCTTGGAGAATCCCATGGACAGAGGAGTCTGGTGGGCTGTGGTCCACAGGGTCTCAAGAAGTCAGATACAACTGAAGCAACTTAGCATGTACTTTTGAGAGTCTAATTTTCCTTCTTTTTAAATTTTCACTTCTTGATGTTTTCTTATTAATTTTGTATCTTTAAGAGTATAATTTTTAGTATCCATTTTCACTTAGGGATTTGATTATTGATCTGATTGCTCTCTTCCCTTTTAACTCTCCCTTTTGTCCTCCTTGTCACCTCTCTGTCCTTCCTCCCTCTTCTCTTCTCTATATAACACTGTTAATTTCTTTGTGTGTTCCTGGATGTGGAGAGTTGTTTCACCACTAACCTAGGGATTTTTTCCTCTGTGATGTGTGGACTGAGAAGTCTTGATGCTACTGTAAGAGGTCGGTACTGAAACCCAGAGGCAGAAGGCTCAACTGCAAGACTTTGGACCATCAGAGAACTCCTGATCCCAGGGAACATTAATAGATGAAAGATCACCCAAAAGCCTCCATACATATACTAAGATCAACCTCTTCTAAGAGCCAGCAAGCTCAAGTGCAAGACACTATACACTAATCCTCCAGTAAAACAGGAATACAACTCTGAATATTAATAGACAGGCTGCCCAAAGTCATATCAAACCCATAGACACCCCAATGAATATAGTAAATTCAATGCTATAAAATTAATACACATAAATCCTCTGCATTCCTGAGTACTAACAATGAATAATCAGAAAGAGAAATTAAGGAAACAGTCCCATTCACTTTTGTGACAACAGCAAAAAATAAAATACTTAGGAACAAACGTACCTAAAGAGACAAAAGACCAATATACAGAAAACTAAAAAACACTGATGAAAGAAATCAAAGATGACACAAATAGATGAAGAGATATACTACGTTTTTCGATTGGAAGAATTAACATAGTCAAAATGAGTATACTACCCAAAGCAATCTATTGACTCAATGCAATCCTTATCAAACTATCAATGGTGTTTTTCACAGAACTAGAACAAATAATTTCACAGTTTGTATGAAAACACTAAAGACTATGAATATCTAAAGCAATCTTGAGAAAGAAGAGTGAGACTAGAGGAATAAACCTTCCCAACTTCAGACTACACTACAAAGCTACAGTCATCAAGACAGTGTGGTACTGGCACAAAGACAAAAATATAGATCAATGCAACATATTAGAAAGCTCAGAGATAAATACATGCTCCTGTAGACATCTTGTCTTTTCCAAATGACATAAAAATATACAATGGATAAAAGACAGTCTTCAATAAGTGGTTCTGGGAAAACTCGTCAACTACATGTAAAAGAATAAAACTAGAATACTATCTAACACCATACACAAAAATAAACTTGAAATGGATTAAATACCTAAATGTAAGAGCAGAAACTATAAAACTCTTAGAGGAAAACATAGGCAAAACACTCTCTGACATAATTCACACAAAATCTTCTAAGACCCACTTCCCAGAGAAATGGAAGTAAAAACAAAATAAACAAATGGGACCTAATTAAACTTAAAAGCTTTTGCACAATTAAGGAAACTATAAACATGGTAAACAGAGAAGGCAATGGCAACCCATTCCAGTTCTCTTGCCTGGAAAATCCCCAAGCCTGTTAGGCTGCAGTCCATGGGGTTGCTAAGAGTCAGACACAACTGAGCGACTTCACTTTCACATTTCACTTTCATGCATTGGAGAAGGAAATGGCAACCCACTCCAGTGTTCTTGCCTGGAGAATCCCAAGGACGGGGGAGCCTGGTGGGCTACCGTCTATGGGGTCGCACAGAGTCGGACACGACTGACGTGACTCAGCAGCAGCAGCAGCAGCAAACATGGTAAAAAGACAGTCCTTAGAATGGGAGAAAATAATAGCAAGCAAAACAACTGACAAAAAATTAATCTCCACAATATACAAGCAGCTCATGCAACCTAACACCAGAAAAATGAACAACCCAATCAAAAAGTGGGCAGAAGACCTAAACAGACATTTCTCAAAAGAAGACATACAGATGGCAAATAAACACATGAAAAGATGCTCAGCATTGCTCATCATTGCTGCTAAGTCTGCTGCTAAGTCGCTTCAGTCATGTCCGACTCTGTGCGACCCCAGAGACGGCAGCCCACCAGGCTCCACCGTCCCTGGGATTCTCCAGGCAAGAACACTGGAGTGGGTTGCCATTTCCTTCTCCAATGCATGAAAGTGAAAAGCAAAAGTGAAGTCACTCAGTCGTGCCCAACTCCCAGCGACCTCATGGACTGCAGCCCACCAGGCTCCTCCATCCATGGGATTTTCCAGGCAAGAGTAATGGAGTGGGGTGCCATTGCCTTCTCCATGCTCATCATTAGAGAAACACAAATCAAAACCACAAGGAAGTATCATCTCACACCATTCAGAAAGACCATCTCAAAAAGTTTACAAATGCTGGAGAGGGAGTTGAGAAAAGGGAATGCAAACTGATATAAACACTATGGAGACCACTATGGAGATTCCTTAAAAAAAAAAAAAAAAAAAAAACTAGGAATAAAATTACCGTAAGACCCAAGAGTCCCACTGTTGGACATATATGCCACAGAAACCCAACTGAAAAAACACATGTATCCCAATGTCCATTGCAGCACTATTACAATAGCTAGCACATGGAAGCAACCTAGATGTCCATAGCTAGATGAAT
Source organism: Bubalus kerabau (assembly GCF_029407905.1). Taxonomy (NCBI): domain Eukaryota; kingdom Metazoa; phylum Chordata; class Mammalia; order Artiodactyla; family Bovidae; genus Bubalus; species Bubalus kerabau. Next base: position 16,502,247 of record NC_073638.1, on the reverse strand, counting down.
GGATAAGGAAGTTGTGGTACATATATGCAATGCAATATTATCCAGCTATAAAAAAGAACACATTTGAGTCAGTTCTAGTGAGGTGGATGAAGACAGAGTCTATTATACAGAGTGAAGTAAGTCAGAAAGAGAAAGACAAATACTGTACATTAACTCATGTATACAGAATCTAAAAAGATGGTACCAATGATCTTACATACATACAGGGCAGCAAAGGAGACACACACATAAAGAACAGAGTTTTGGACTCAGTGGGAGGAGAAGGTGGGATAATTTGAGAGTGTAGCATTGAAACATATACATTACCATATGTAAAACAGATAACCAATGGAAGTTGTATGATGCAGGGCACCCAAAGCTGGTGCTGTGTGACAACCTGGAGGGACAGAGTGGGAAGGGAAGTGGGAGGAGGGCTCAGGATGAAGTAGACACATGTCTACCTACGGCCAATTCATACTGATTCATGGCAAAAACCATCACAATATTGTAAAGCAATTATCCTCCAATTAAAATAAATAAAAAAATAAAGGGCTTGTAAGGTTAAAAAATAAAAAAAATAAATAAAATAAAAAAGGAAAGAAAGAAAAAATAATAAAGTGATTCAGAAGAAAATAAATAAGTAAATAAAAATAAAGGGCTCACAAAAGTGGTATGAATGAATTCTATCAGGGTCCCATTACATCTCTTGGTGAGGTGGTTGGGACTTTTGTAATAAATGTGGAACTGTAAAAAAAAAACAAAAGGAACCTATGATAAATGTAGTCAATTAATGTATGATATCTGGTAACTGATATAATGTTTTGACAAAAAAACAAGCATAACCAGCTATTAATCTATTAGCCATAATTGCAAGGCTCAATATAGCAAAGAAAGTAGTAATAAAATATCTATATTCAAATAAAAATATGATATCTCTCATAAATCAAAAGGACTGTGGTGTTTCTAAGAAACAATTTCTTTTTTGGATTATTTCTGAAAACATCTTAAATATCTCCAGTTTTTTTCTGCATTTTCCCACAGCACATTTTAAGAAAATGTATGAAGCTTCTTTTCATCAACATTGAAAAAAAAACATTATTTATTCTTACCTTTAATCAAAACACTGTGTAAGTAATATTTTTCCAAAAAGGTATTCTAATTCTTCTAAAAGACAAAACTGGAAATTTTAACATTAAAGAAAATAAATAAATATTCCTAGTACTATGGAATTTAGGAACTTTTTAAACAAGAAATTTACAGTTTAGATCAAACAGTTAAAGTAAAAAAGAGTACACCCTCTCTTTTCCTTGGATAAAGTAGGCCTAAAACTGTCATACTTAAAATATGTCCTCAAACATCCAGGAATTTTATAAATCATGTCAGGGAATCCATAACATCAAAATTGTTTTTAAAAATAATATCAAGAATTAATTGTGTTTTTCACTGTGTTAACATTTTTACAAAGAGTGCAAAGGTAATGATGAATAAAACTGCTGGTACCTCAACAAGGGAGTGTCTCCAAACTGTACCAGATGTCTGCAATTTTCCATTATAATCATGAGAGTATTTACATATATTTTTCTTATGAACCTATGCCTGGCAAAGAGTGTTCAAATATAAAAATTAATCCAACTTCCAACATGTGTCCAATGACATTCTGTCCTAAAATGCTGATTTCATTTTTAGAGTATAAACTTCCAAAGGAGAAAAATTAATTCTAATTTATTGTATAATATTAAATAAATGTGACAAAATTCCCAAGAACAGGAGAGTACTAAATAAATAATTAGAACACTCTTTGAAATTATAAAAAAATTCCATTACTGATTTCTGAAGCTTTTCACAGCCAGAGTCAATTTATTCTCTAATGCTGTTTGCTAAGTGGCTTCAGTTGTGTCTGACTCTTTGCAACTCCATGGACTGCAGCCCTCCAGGTTCCTCTGTCCATGGGTTTCTCCACGCAAAAATACTGGAGTGGGTTGCCATTTCCTCCTCTAGGGGATCTTCCTGACACAAGAATAGAATGCATGTTTCTTACATCTCCTGTACTGGTAGGCATTTTTTTTTCAGTTTTTAAATTTTTTTTTAATTAAAAAAATTATTTATTTACTTTTTTACTTTACAATATTGTATTAGTTTTGCCATACATTGACATGAATCTGCCACAGGTGTACATGGGTTCCTCATCCTGAAGACCCCTCCCACCTCCCTCCCCATCCCATCCCTCTGGGTCATCCCAGTGCACCAGCCCCAAGCACCCTGTATCATGCATTGAACCTGGACTGGCGATTCATTTCACATGTGATAATTTACATGTTTCAATGCCATTCTCTAACATCATCCCACCCTCGCCCTCTCCCACAGAGTCCAAAAGACTGTTCTATACATCTGTGTCTCTTTTGCTGTCTTGCATACAGGGTTATCATTTCCATCTTTCTAAATTCCATATATATGCGTTAGTATACTGTATTGGTATTTTCTTTCTGGTTTATTTCACTCTGTATAATAGGTTCCAGTTTCATCCACCTCATTAGAACTGATTCAAATGTATTCTTTTTAATGGCTGAGTAATATTCCATTGTGTATATGTACCACAGCTTTCTTATCCATTCATCTGCTGATGGACATCTATGTTGCTTACATGTCCTGGCTATTGTAAACAGTGCTGTGATGAACATTGGTGTACACATGTCACCTAAAGAAAAAAAAGACCTATATATAGAACACTATAAAACACTGGTGAAAGAAATCAAAAAGGACACAAATAGATGGAGAAATATACCGCTTTCATGGATCAGAAGAATCAATATAGTGAAAACGAATATACTACCCAAAGCAATCTATAGATTCAATGCAATCCTTATCAAGCTACCAATGGTAGTTTTCAGATAACTAGAACAAATAATTTCACAATAAGTATGGAAATACAAAAAACCTCGAATAGCCAAAGCAATCTTGAGAAAGAAGAATGGAACTGGAGGAATCAACCTGCCTGACTTCAGTTTCTAATACAAAGCAACAGTAATCAAGATAGTATGGTACTGGCATAAAAACAGAAGTATAGATCAATGGAACAAAATAGAAAGCCCAGGGATAAATCCACGCACCTATGGATACCTTATCTTTGACAAAGGAAGCAAGAATATACAATGGAGAAAAGGCAATCTCTTTAACAAGTGGTGCTGGGAAAACTGGTCAACCACTTGTAAAATAACGAAATTAGAACACTTTCTAACACCTTACACAAAAATAAACTCAACATGGATTAAAGATCTGAGCATAAGACCAGAAACTATAAAACTCCTCAGTTAGTTCAGTTCAGTTCAGTCACTCAGTCGTGTCCGACTCTGCAACCCCAGGAATCGCAGAATATCAGGCCTCCCTGTCCACCACCAACTCCCGGAGTTCATTTCAGGCTCACATCCATCGAGTCAGTGATGCCATCCAGCCATCTCATCCTCTGTCGTCCCCTTCTCCTCCTGCCTCCAATCCCTCCCGGCATCAGAGTCTTTTCCAATGAGTCAACTCTTTGCATGAGGTGGCCAAAGTACTGGAGTTTCAGCTTTAGCATCCTTCCTTCCAAAGAAATCCCAGGGCTGATCTCCTTCAGAATGGACTGGTTGCATCTCCTTGCAGTCCAAGGGACTCTCAAGAGTATTCTGCAATACCACAGCTCAAAAGCATCAACTCTTCGGCACTCAGCCTTCTTCACAGTCCAACTCTCACATCCATACATGACCACTGGAAAAACCATAGCCTTGACTAGATGGACCTTTGTTGGCAAAGTAATGTCTCTGCTTTTCAATACGCTATCTAGGTTTATCATAACTCTTCTTCCAAGTAGTAAGCGTCTTTTAATTTCATGGCTGCAGTCACCATCTGCAGTGATTTTGGAGCCCCCAAAAATAAAGTCTGACACTGTTTCCACTGTTTCCCCATCTATTTCCCATGAAGTGATGGGACCAGATGCCATGATCTTCATTTTCTGAATGTTGAGCTTTAAGCCAACTTATTCACTCTCCACTTTCACTTTCATCAAGAGGCTTTTTAGTTCCTCTTCACTTTCTGCCATAAGGGTGGTGTCATCTGCATATCTGAGGTTATTGATATTTCTCCCAGCAATCTTGATTCCAGCTTGTGCTTCTTCCAGCCCAGCATTTCTCATGATGTACTCTGCATATAAGTTAAATAAGCAGGGTGACAATATACAGCCTTGACGTACTCCTTTTCCTATTTGGAACCAATCTGTTGTTCCATGTCCAGTTCTAACTGTTGCTTCATAGGCAAAACACTCTCCAACATAAATCACAGCAGGATCCTCTATGGCCCACCTCCCAGTATATTGGGAAAAAAAGCAAAAATAAACAAATGGGGCCTAATTAAAATTAAAAGCTTCTGCACAACAAAGGAAACTATAAGCAAGGTGACAAGACAGCCTTCAGAATGGGAGAAAATAATAGCAAATGAAGCAATGAACAAAGAATTGATCTCAAAAATATACAAGCAACTCCTGCAACTCAATTCCTGAAAAATAAATAACCCAATCAAAAAGTGGGCCAAAGAACTAAACAGACATTTCTCCAAAGAAGACATACAGATCGCTACGAAACATTTGAAAAGATGCTCAACATCAGTCATTATCAGAGAAATGCAAATCAAAACCACAATGAGGTACCATTTCACGCCAGTTAGAATGGCTGCTATCTGAAAGTATACAAGCAATAAATGCTGGAGAGGGTGTGGAGAAAAGGGAACCCTCTTACACAGTTGGTGGGAATACAAACTAGTACAGCCACTATGGTGAACAGTGTGGAGATACCTTAAAAAACTGGAAGTAGAACTGCCATATGACCCAGCAATCCCACTGATGAGCATACACATCGAGGCAGGTATATTCTTAACCACAATATCCAGTTGTCTCAGTTCAATTGTACTTCCTCCCTATCTTGATTCAATCTAACTTTGATCCTTAGTGAACTGTCTCTAGAGAAACAATAATATAGTATTTCTTTGTATTACATTTCAGCTTACAGGATCTATTATGGCATTACATTGTACCAAAACATAAAAGCAAGGCCACCAGTAATCCTATAGGATTTCCCATGGTGGCCAGTACATTTCTATTTACACCAAAGTATTTCTCTTGTAACTTTCTCAAAGTCAATTTGGATTTAATCATAACCAAAATTCCATTACAGACAAAACCATGAACCTTTTAACAGGGTTCATTTTAAACTAGCATATATTTCAGGCCCTGGTGGAAATTGTAACTAACTCCAAATGCAATAGAGGCTTTTATTCCTAGAGTAGCTAGATTGAAATTGCTGTGCTGTGTCCTTAATTGCTCAGTTCACGTCCAATTCTTGGCAATCTCATGGACTGTAGCCTGCCAGGCTCCTCTGTCCATGGGGACTCTCCAGGCAAGAATACTGGAGTGAATTGCCATGTCCACCTCCAGGGGATCTTCCCAACCCAGGGATTGAACCCAGGTTTCCCACATTGCAGGTGAATTCTTTACCATCTAAGCCACCAAGAAATTGCTAGATACTACTCAAATGAAGATTTGTGACTTTCCAGACTTATTTTCAGAGTTGTTTTAGGTTCACAGTAAAACTGAGTGGAAGACACAAAGATTTTCCTCATGTCGCCTGCCCCATGGATGCAGAGCATCCCCTGTTATTAGCATCCACTACCAAAGTGGTATATTTGTTATAACTGATGAACCTATATTGACACATCATAATAACTCAAGTCCATAGTTTCCATTACCATTCACTCTTGGCATTGTGCATTCTATCAGTTTTGACAAATGCATAATTACATAGGCAATGATTATCATATCATACAAAGTAAATACTCTAAATACCCTTTGTGCTCTACCTATTTATCACTCCCTCCACCTCCCACCACCAAGCACTGGCAACCATTACTCTTTTTATTGTCTCCATAGCTTTGCTTTTTCCAGAATGTCATGCAGTTGGAATTGTTCAGTATGTAGCCTTTTCAGATAGACATCCTTCAGTTAGTAATAAGTCTTTTTAAGGTTTCTCCATGTCTTGTCATGACTTTACAATTCATATCTTTTTGGTACTAACACTCAATTGTCTGAATTAAATACTACAGTTTATGGTTCATTCACCTGCAGAAGGACATCTTGGTTGCTTCTACATTTTGCCAATTATGAAAGAGGCTGCTATAAACATCCATGTGCAGGCTTATGTGTGAACATACATTTTCAACTTCTTTGGGTAAACACCAAGGAATGTGATTGCAGGATCAGTGTGTGTCAAGATTATGTTTATTTATGTAAGAAATCACCAAAGTGTCTTCCAAAGAGACAGTACCATTTTACATTCCCACTAGCAATAGGTGAGAACAGAATTTTTAAAATAAAAATTCTTATTATTGGTACTTCCCTAGAAGTCCAGTGGTTAAGACTTCACCTTCCAATTCCAGGGGTGAGAGCTGGATTCCTGGTTGGGGAGCTAAATCTTATGTGCCTTGTGGCCAAAAAATCAAAACATAAAACAAACAATATTGTAACAAATTCAATAAAGACTTTAAAAATGATCCACCTAAAAAAAAAAAAAGATTCTGATTACATATTTCATCTAAATAGCAAAGGAGACAAGGAAGTTGCCAAGGGTAGGGAAGGTACTAGAAAATGACAAAGGGCCTCTATTATACATTACTATAAAACTAGAGTCTGGTCACTAGTTTGGCAATTATAGACAATTGGGTAAAATTGTCTTTAATTTCTTATAAGCATTTTTGTAAGGACATTTACAACATAGTACACCACAATTGTCAGATAATAATATAAAGATGACATAGTTAATGTGAAATTTTTCCTTAGAGAATAAAAAGCATTTTTCTAATTGAGCATAAGGCTCTTTATATTACCAACTCTAGCTAAATAATGGAAACTGAAGTAACCAGAATTATTTTCTTATTCAAGAAAACATTATAAAATCTTTATAGAATAAAAATATACAAGACGGAAAACTATCAAGTTACTCATAGCTATTATAGTTTAACCTAAGATTATTTCCAAGCAATCACATTTAACTGGCAGTGAACACAGGGCCAGAGCTGCTTTAAAAAAAGCTAAACAAACTATCCCCTATTTGATCTATACCATCCTTAGAGGAAAGCAGTAGTAATTTTTTCACAATATAGAGTGGAACTCTGCAGGACTTTACCTGTATCTCATCCAAAATGGAGACGAGTAATATCCTGAATGTGTTTATCACAAGTTTTCAGTGCTTTCCTTACTGCCAATGACAACGAAAGTATTAACATTTCTATAATGTTCTCTTAATCTTCCATCATGTTGACTAAATAAATTTTTAGAATGTATAATAATGGATTATTTTGTTAGTAAACATGTCTACCTGGTAACTCAGAATTGATCATTGAATTCCTTTGGAAAAGTTTTTCTTAATTATTATTTGAGAAGCACTTTAAAAATCAATTTCAGAATGGTTCAAATTCTTACATAAATTAATTTTGATATGAAGAGTTTTTAAAAATTGTTTTATAATTTGTAATAAATATCTATCCATCTATTGTTCTAACATGTTTCAAGCACTGAGTTAGACATTAAATAAAGATAAACTTTCTTTTCTATACTTATGACTAAGACTATCTTTTATATAAATTTAATATATCCAAAAATTTAATATATCCAAATTTAATATATCCAATGTAAGAATGAAGTCTCAAATAGAGATATGAGAAAATATCAGATTACTATGACATATTGCCTTGAGTAAAAAATATGTATGATGCCAACTAATATGGAAAACTGGTGCAATTATCTAATTTTGAAGATGACTCTGACTCCTTAAATGGCCCCTCTGACTCAAAAAAAATTAAGATGTATAAGCAATTCTATTTTGGATTCCAGAAGCCCAGCTTATTAAGTGACTCAGGTGTTCTCATTGAATCAGACAGTGAAATAATTTTATATCTGATGTCATGAAAGATAAGAAATGACACATAAAGCCTATCCATGAAATGACTAGAAAAAGAGTTGCCATTACTTCTTAAAGTAGTTCATTATGAGAGGGTTACAGGCAGGAAGGCTAGGGGTCCCCAAATGGAAGAACTAGACTGCAAGTGTCAGACTTTATTTATCCTTCTCTATACAAAATTAAAAGGAGGTTTCTTTTAAAATTCTGTGTTGCCATGATGACACCTGGTTCCATGTGAACTTAACTTTTCTCAAACCTTGAGCTAACCAATGCATTTTTCTTATGGGAATGTTTTTCTTAAGCTATGTTAATGAACTATGTATTTAGCTTAGAATCTGCCTTTCTTCAAGATTCATGTCAATTGTTTTATGGTGCAGGATGACTCACCTGGTGCCAATACTATCTCAAAATGCATGTTGTAGGTGAGGGACCTGGTGCCACTCTCTGAGTTCTGAGACATTTTCTTTCTCTAATTAGCAGCTTGCTAATCAAGCTGGTTTTAGAAAAGGCAGAGGAACCAGAGATCAAATTGCCAACATCTGCTGGATCATCAAAAAAGCAAAATAGTTCCAGAAAAACATCTATTTCTGCTTTATTGACTATGCCAAAGCCTTTGACTGTGTGGATCACAATAAACTTTGGAAAATTCTGAAAGAGATGGGAATACCAGACCACCTGACCTGCCTCTTGAGAAATTTGTATGCAGGTCAGGAAGCAACAGTTAGAACTGCACATGGAACAACAGACTGGTTCCAAATAGGAAAAGGAGTACGTCAAGGCTGTATATTGTCACCCTGCTTATTTAACTTCTATGCAGAGTACATCATGAGAAATGCTGAACTGGAAGAAGCACAAGCTGGAATCAAAATTGCCGGGAGAAATATCAATAACTTCAGATATGCAGATGACACCACCCTTATGGCAGAAAGTGAAGAGGAACTAAAAAGCCTCTTGATGAAGGTGAAAGTGGAGAGTGAAAAAGTTGGCTTAAAGCTCAACATTCAGAAAACGAAGATCATGGTATCTGGTCCCACCACTTCATGGGAAATAGATGGGGAAACAGTGGAAACAGTGTCAGACTTTATTTTTGGGAGCTCCAAAATCACTGCAGATGGTGACTGCAGCCATGAAATTAAAATACGCTTACTCCTTGGAAGAAAAGTTATGACCAACCTATATAGCATATTGAAAATCAGAGACATTACTTTGCCAACAAAGGTCTGTCTAGTCAACACTATGGTTTTTCCAGTGGTCATGTATGGACGTGAGAGTTGGACTGTGAAGAAGGCTGAGCACTGACGAATTGATGCCTTTGAACTGTGGTGCTGGAGAAGACTCTTGAGAGTCCCTTGGACTGCAAGGAGATTCAACCAGTCCATTCTGAAAGAGATCAACCCTGTGATTTCTTTGGAAGGGATGATGCTAAAGCTGAAACTCCAGTACTTTGGCCACCTCATGCGAAGAGTTGACTCATTGGAAAAGACTCTGATGCTGGGAGGGATTGGGGGCAGGAGGATAAGGGGATGACAGAGGATGAGATGGCTGGATGGCATCACTGACTCAATGGACATGAGTCAGAGTGAACTCCGGGAGTTGGTGATGGACAGGGAGGCCTGGCATGCTGCGATTCATGGGGTCGCCACGAGTCGGACACGACTGCACTGAACTGAACTGAATAGGTGTATAACTTCTTGCTAAAAACTAGCAAGGGGGCACTCTTTCTGCCCTCTTCTGATGTCTATTTCATAAACTTTCTCTATCTCTTTTATACTTTAATAAAACTTTATTACACAAAAGCTGTAAGCAATCAAGCCTTGTCACTGGCCCCAGATTGAATTCCTCTCCTCTGGAGGCCAGAATCCCAGCGCAGTTCACAACTCAGCAACAACCTTTCAATTAGGAGTCAGAAAACATGGAAAGATATGACCAATGGCTCATTTACTATAATGTCAAAACATCCTACAAGAAAAATGATTTCTAATGGAAAGCTGACTCATAACTCTAACCACCAGGGCATTAATTAATAAGGCCATCACTCTGATGTAAGACTTAATGTCTTAGTCAGCTCAAGCTGCCATAACAAAATACCATAGACTAGATGGCTTAAGCAACAGAAATTTATTTTATCATAGTTCTGGAGGATGGAAGTTTGAGATCAGAGTGCCAACATGGCTACCCGTTGGTTAAACTGCTCTTTCTGTCTTGCAGACAGCTGCATTCTTGCCATGTGGGTCACATGGCAGAGAGAAAGCCCTAGTGTCTGCTGCCTGAAGGCCAGAACAATTTTGTTTTCACTATGTAAGTTCCTTTAAGTGTACTAGTTATATAACTAAACTACACTCTCATGACTTCATTAAACTTTAATTACCTCCTTAAAGATCCAATCTGTAATGCAGTCATATGGGGTGTTAGGTCTTCAGTCTATTAACTTAGGGGATGGGACACAATTCAGCTCATAACACTTAGCGAACTGAGATCAAGCACATATTACTGCAAAATGAAGTCCACATTAAGACAAGACCTATTTGTCTGGGATTGTTCTAGCTAAACCTAAGACATACCAATAATTATCCTTATGCAAATAAGCTAATCCACACAATTTCAAGAAAGTGTAAACTGGGTTTCCAACATTTCTGATAGATTTCTATAATTGAAAATTACACAATACAATAATAAGGGAACATTTACAAGCATTAAAACAGAAACCTATGTGTTAGTATCATAATAACCACCTAAGCATTAGTTCATGCACAGTTGCTGCTGCTAAGTTGCTTCAGTTGTGTCCGACTCTATGCGACCCCATAGACGGCAGCCCACCAGGCTCCCCTATCCCTGGGATTCTCCAGACAAGAACACTGGAATGGGTTGCCATTTCCTTCTCCAATGTGTGAAAGTGAAAAGTGAAAGTGAAGTCGCTCAGCCGTGTCCGACTCTTAGCGACCCCATGGACTGCAGCCCACCAGGCTCCTCTGTCCGTAGGATTTTCCAGGAAAGAGTACTGGAGTGGGGTGCCATTGCTTCAGGTTACATGTGCTCTGATTTGCTTCCTGGGTGTCCTGGGGGCTGCTCTCCAGGCGGAGGCACTAGGCTGGGCTCTCCTGCAGCAGGCCCCCCACGCCAGCCCTGCAGACCCTTGGGAAGGGTCGTGTGTACAGTAGTATGCATAAAATACAAACACACACACACACACACACAAAAGAAGAAGCATGAATACTAAAAACATCATAAAAGAGACATGGGGCAAATGACACTGAGTTAGAAATTGCTAGGCAGTCAGTGTAGGACTCTGAGACCTCAGTCTTGTTTTTGATAAACATCTTACTCCATTAACCTAAAACTGTATCCATTGTCCAGAATTTCTGGAATGGGTCCTTAATCTGATAAATTATCAACACTCAGATCTAGGGAAGGGCAGTAATTAACTTCTATTCCATACACCTGAGGGAAAAACAACTGGTGATAAGTAATCTTCAGCCCAAATATCTGGTTGTAAAATGGCCCAGGGGGCATGAAAAAGGGTGGTAATTTAATCTGAGGATAGAGAGAAGCCATAAAGATGCTGTTAAACATTTTGACCTTTCAACTGATTGGTTAGGAATGACGTATTTTAAGGACAGGAGCCAACCAAAAATGTACAAATTAATACTGGTAAGAATACAAACTGCTGTACATCCCATGTTCATGAAGTTCATTCTTCAGCTCTATGTATAAGAACTCGGATTCATGTTTCAACACCAGGACTCCCTTGTTAAGGGGATGAGATGGTTGGATGGCATCACCAACTCTATGGACATGAGTTTGGGTAAACTCTGGGAGTTGGTGATGGACCGGGAGGCCTGGCATGCTGCGATTCATGGGGTCGTGAAGAGTCGGACACGACTTAGCGACTGAACTGAACTGAACTGATGCCAGTGCAGGAGATGCAGGTTTGATTCCTGGGTTGGGAAGATCCCCTGGAGAAGAAAATGGCAACCCATTCCAGCATTCTGGCTTGGAAATCCCATGTACAGAGGAATTTGGCAGGCTACATCCATGGGATCACAAACAGTTGGGCACTGTTTTAACAACTAAACAGCAAAAACAACATACATATATCCCTTCCCTCTTGAACTTCCCTTCTAATTGACCAAACCCAGCCCTATAGGTTGTCACAGAGAACTGGGTTGAGCTCCCTGTGTTATACAACAACTTTCCATCAGCTATCTATTTTACATATAATAATACATATGTTTCAAAGCTACTCTCTCAATGCATCCCACCATCTTCCTTTTCAGTTGTGTCCACAAGTCTCTATGTCTGGGTCTCTATTTTTGCCCTTCAGATAGAGTCATCGGTACCATTCTTCCAGATTCCATATATATGCATTAATATATGATATTTGTTTTTCTCTTTTTGACTGATTTCACTATGTATGACTTCCCTGGTGGCTCAGATGGTAAAGCGTCTGCCTACAATGTGGGAGACCCAGGTTCAATCCCTGCACCAGGAAGATCTCCTGGAGAAGGAAATGGCAACCCACTCCAGTACACTTGCCTGGAAAATCTCATGGACGAAGGAACCTGGCAGACTAAAGTCCATGGGGTCACAGAGAGTCGGACACGACTGAGCGACTTCACTTCACTTCACTATGTATAACAAGCTCTACGTTCATCCACCTCATTATAACTGACTTAATTTTTTTCCTTTTTATGGCTGAGTAATATTCCATTCTATATGTACCACATATAATTTCTTTATCCACTCATCTGTTGATGGATATCTAGATTGCTTCCATGTCCTGGCAATTGTAAATAGTGCTGCTTTGAACATTGGAGTACATGTGTCCCTTTGAATTATGGTTTTCTCAAGGTATGAGCTCAGTAGTGGGATTGCTGCCTAATATACAAGCAGCTCATGAAGCTCAATACTAGAAAAACAACAACTCATCCAAGAAATGGGCAAGAGACCTAAACAAACATTTCTCCAAAGAAGACACAGATGGCCAACAAACACATGAAAAGATGCTCTATATTGCTTATTATTAGAGAAACACAAATCAAAGCTACAGTGAAGCATTACCTCACATTGGTCAGAAGAGCCATCATCAAAAAATCTACAAACAATGAATGCTGGAGACAATGTGGAGAAAAAGGAAACCTCTTTCACTGTCAGTGGGAATGTAAATTGGTACAGCCACTAAGTATAACAGTATGGAGGTTCCTTAAAAAACTTAAAACAGAATTACCACATGACCCAGCAATTCCACTCCTAGGCATATATTCTGAGATATATGGATAATTCAAAAAGACACATGTACCCCAATGTTCAAATAGCAACACTATTTACAATAGCCAGGGCATGGAAGCAGACTAGATGTCCATGGACAGATGAATGGATAAAGAACTTGTAGTACATATGCACAATGGAATATTACCCAGCCTTAAAAAGGAATGGCTTTGAGTCAGTTTAATTGAGGTGGACCACAATTTAATCCTTTGCCCATTAAAGAACACCTGGCTTATTTCCAGCTTTTAGCTACTATGAATAAAGTTTTTATGGCAATTCCCATATAGCTGTTTGTATGAAGATAAGTCCTTGTTTCTCTAGCATAATAATCAAGAGTGCAAGTATTGGGTCATCTGCACATTTATTCCTGTTTAGAGAAAGTGTTCCTTGCTAGAAATTATTTTTGTTTTTAAAATTTAAAACTGGTTAAAATAGAGTGTATCAGTGTGAAAGCTACTGGTTAGTTTTGGCTCACGATGTTAACCCATGGCTATGGATCCATGAACATTAATTGTATATTAAATCTATTCCCCACTTCTTTTCACTCACAGGACTATATTACATTTCTGAGTTTCCCTTGCAATTAGCACAAATATGTGACTGCAAATGTGAATTGAACTTAAATGTACTGTTCCCAGTCCTGGTTCATAAACCTGTCCTGCACAACACTCCATGCTTTCTACCCCTCACATGGGCTAAAACGGCAAAGACCCAAGAATCCAGGCATTAGCCTGAGTCCCTTACTAACTATGTAGAGAAAGGACCCATCCTCTTCATTTGCAACATTTATTACCAGAAACTGTTCCTTGAGAAAGACTTCTGCTTTGCTTGAGCTATTGCATAATGGCCATACAATGTAGCCCACCCTAGCTAATATAACTCTGAGGGAAGAACATTTTATCTACACCAAAGTCAGCATAACTTACACCTGCATAACATATATGTGGAGTACAACATGCAAAAGGCTGGACTGGATGAATCACAAGCTGGAATCAAGACTGCCTGGAGAAATATCAATAACCTCAGATATGTAGATGACACCACCTTATGGCAGAAAGCAAAGAGGAGTTAAACAGTCTCTTGATGAAGGTAAAAGAGGAGAGTGAAAAAGCTGGTTTAAAACTCAACATCCAAAAAATGAAGATAATGGCATCCACTCCCATCACTTCATGGCAAATAGATGGAGAAACAATGGAAACAGTGACAGACTATTTTCTTGGGCTCAAAAATCACTGTGGCCAGTGACGGCAGCCATGAAATTAAAAGACACTTGATCTTGGACAAAAAGCTATGACAAATCTAGACAGCATATTAAAAAGCAGAGATATTATTTTGCTGACAATGGTCTGTATAGTCAAAAGCTACGGGTTTTCCAGTAGTCATATATGGATGTGAGAGATGAACAATTAAAAAGGCTGAGCACTGAAGAAAGGATGCCTTCGAACTGTGGTGCTGGAGAAGATGCTTGAGAGTCCCTTGGACTGCAAGGAGTTCAAACCAGTCAATCTTAAAGGAAATCAACCTTGAATATTTATTGGAAGAACTGATGCTAAAGCTGAAGCTCCAATACTTTGGCTACCTGATGTGAAGAACTGACTCATTGGAAAAGATCCTGATGCTGGGAAAGATTGAAGACAAAAGGAGAAGTGGACAACAGGGGATGAGATTGTTGGATGGCATCACTGACTCAATGGATGTGAGTTTGAGCAAACTCTGGGAGATGGTGAAGGACAGGGAAAACTGGCGTGCTGCAGTCTATGGGGTCACAAAAAGACAGACACAACTGAACAATAACTGCAACAATGTCAGTCATCTGGGTATGTAAGTCTTAACACCAACAAAATTATTTGATTATGCCCTTGGTTAGCCATGAAAAATGAAACTTCTCCCAAGGCATCCCACTGTTAAGGCATATGCAGACATATATCCCTGGCACAAAGATAAGTATTTTTAAATAAACAGAGGGAGGAAAGGGGCAAAGAATGGAGGGAGAGAAGAAATAAAGAGAAAAAGAACACTCAGGAAAAGTTAATATGGTATTGCATGCAAACTGCACAATTAAATAGTGTTTACCCAGAGCTAACCTCTATATGAGATAAAAATGCATTACAAAATATTTTATGTTCTTGAAATGGCCACTTGTACCAAAGACTACCAGGAAACTAAGCCCAAAGCAAAAACAAATTCTTGACTATCCAGGAAAATGAGGAACATAAGCTATCTGATAGCCAGAGATCATCTTAAACCCTATTTTGTACACTTTTTAAAAACTCTTTCTCCAAGTATCTGCCATAAAAGTACCTTTTATTTGTCTCTCTTGCTCCTCTAGGAAGACACTAGCTAAAAGTGAAATAAACGATAAACAGAAGCAGCAGAAATTGAAGCATGAGATTTAGATAATCCTCCTATTTGATAATCATCCCTTCAATGCCCAAACATTGGTTTGGCATGTAAATTACAATTTGAAAATTCCAAGGGTTATAAGGCTTAAGGGTTTCAAAAAATGATAACAAATTGTTTCCAAGAATCTATTTGTTTACCATCAAGAAGAAAAGGCCTTAGTTTTTGTACAAATATGAACTGTTTCAAAAATATTTTTAAATATTCACTTTAAAGCAAACTATGAAAAGTCATACATAAGTAAATACATAAAATCAGCTTGAGAATTTAGAGGTTTTCTAAAATAAAATTTTATTACGGTATATAATCATTTAGATTATATTTTAGATGACAAAATATTCTAATATTTTTGGTACTTCAGTTAATCACTTGCATCAAATTGGTTACTCCTAAATCCATATAGAGTACTTAGAAGAACTGATGTGTTTACTGGTAAGAATTAGCCTAAACAGAAATCCAAAATTTCAGGAAATTTGTTTTCCAAAGTCACTTGCCTATTCTTGTTTCTTTAAGCTCCAGCAAGCTAGCTGCTGAAAAAAATAAAAATGAATGCAAGTTATAGCATATACTTCATATTAACTCATAGGTTCTTATTAATTCATACCTAAATTCCACATCAACATCCATTTTTTAAAATTCAGCTCTCAGTGTAAATCCTTCCTCAAAAAGACTGATTTAATTTTCTCAAAAACAGTTCTCAACAGAGCTTAGAATACTGCCTCCCACTTAAAAAAAATATTTTAAAATACTTGAGCCATACACTGGTTCATTAACCTTCCAATCATTCTCTAATTACGTATGTGGGGAGAAGGCCAAAATTCCATTTAAACTCAAGTCTTTCCTTCTGACCCAGATAGTCTCTGTGTTTAAAAAATATTTTCTTTTAAACCACATAATAGCTACAAAGGATAGTGGACAATGTAAACCTCTATTCTAGGATATTTTTCCACCTACAGTCACTCATAAACTAAGTTTTCTTCTTAAATTTGAGATATATGCAATGGGGTGATTCTTTATGTTCTTAATTCTGTGATTCTTTATATTCAATCATAATGAAGGCTTGGATGTACCTCAGTACAATCTTTCAATGTAATATATTAAATGATTTCTCTAGGCCCTAAAGCAGTTCAGTTCAGATGCTCAGTCATGTCTGACTCTTTGCATTCCATGGACGGCAGCACACCAGGCTTCCCTGTCCATCACCAACTCCCGAAGCTTGTTCACACTCATGTCCATCAGGTCAGTGATGCCATCAAACCGTCTCATCCTCTGTTGTCCCCTTCTCCTCCCAACTTCAATCTTTCCCAGAATCAGGGTCTTTTCAAATGAGTCAGTTTTTCGCATTAGGTGGCCAAAGCATTAGAGCTTCAGCTTCAGCACAGTCCTTCCAATGAATATTCAGGACTGACTGGTTTGATCTCCTTGCAGTCCAAGGGACTCTTAAGAGTCTTCACCAACACTACAGATCAGAAGTATCAATTCTTTGGCACTCAGCTCTTTTTATGGTCCAATTCTCACATCCATACATGATTACTGTTATGAATCTTTGTCGGTAAAAAATGTCTCTGCTGTCTAGGTTTGCAATAGCTTTTCATCCAAGGAGCAAGCGTCTTTTAATTTCATGGTTGCAGTCACTGTCTGCAGTGATTTTGAAGCCCAAGAAAATAAATTCTGCCACTGTTTCCATTGTTTCTCACCTATTTGCCATGGAGTGATGGGAGTGGGTGCCTTATCTTTGTTTTTGAATGTTGAGTTTTAAGCCAATTTTTTCACTCTCCTTTTTCACTTTCATCAAGAGGCTCTTTAGTTCCCCTTAACTTTCTGCCATAAGGGTGGTGTCATCTGTATATTTGAGGTTATTGATATTTCTCCTGGAAATCTTGATTCCAGCTTCTGCTCCATCCAGCCAGGCATTTCACATGATGTACTCTGCATATAAGTTAAATAAGCAAGGTGACAATATACAGCCTCGACATACTCTTTTCCCAGTTGGAATAAGTCCATTGTTCCATGTAAGGTTCTAACTCTTGCTTGTTGATCTGCAAACAGATTTCTCAGGAGACAGGCAAGGTGGTCTGGTATTCCGATCCCTTTAAGAATTTTTCACAGTTTGTTGAGATCTACACAGTCAAAGGCTTTAGCATAGTCAATGAAGCAGAAGTAGATGTTCTTTGGGAATTCTCTTGCTTTTTCTATGATCCAACTCCAGAGTATCTGGCTCTATGTGAGTGATCACACCATGTGGTTATCTGTGTCAGTAAGATATTTTTTGTAGAGTTCTTCTGTGTATTCTTGCCACCTCTTCTTAATATCTTCTGCTTCTGTTAGGTCCATACCACTTCTGTCCTTTATCGAGCCCATCTTTGCATGAAATGTTCCCTTGGTATCTTTAATTTTCTTGAAGAGATTTCTAGTCTTTTTCATTCTATTGCCTTCATCTATTTCTTTTCACTGATCACTTAGGAAGGCTTTCTTATCTCTTCTTGTTATTCTTTGTAACTCTGCATTCAGATGGGTATATCTTTCCTTTTCTCCTTTGGCTTTCACTTTTCTTTTCTCAGTTATAATGTAGATGAAATATCATACTATGAAGAGAAACAGCATTACTGAAAAAGAAATTGCTGACTCTGTCCTTTAATGATACTGCTGTTTCTCTGCTTGACTAATGTTATATCTATACAGCATTAGAACAACAAGCTGAGCAGTTGCTCAAATTAACTAACAGTTTGATCTACTTGCTTCCAAACAACTTACACTGACTTCTACCACTGAATTTGTTATAAAAGACAAATATTTTTACATTATAAAGACACAATCTATTTGCATTTGGCTGACACACTCTGAAAATGTTTGACAAACCTAGGATTTGACAAACCATAGGTACAAGTGAAATGAAAGATAATAACATTTTTAAAAATGAAACATCTGGGTCAGATGGCAGTTCTGTTTCCAGTTTTTTAAGGAATCTCCACACTGTTCTCCATAGTGGCTATAATAGTTTGCATTCCCACCAACAGTGTAAGAGGGATCCTTTTTCTCTGCACCCTGTTCAGCATTTATTGTTTGTAGATTTTTGGATAGCAGCCATTCGGACAGGCGTGAGATGGTACCTCATTGCGGTTTTGATTTGCATTTCTCTAATAATGCCTGATGTTGAGCATCTTTTCATGTGTTTCTTAGTCATCTGTATGTCTTCTTTGGAGAACTGTTTAGTTCTTTGGCCCACTTTTTGATTGGGTCATTTATTTTTCTGGAATTGAGCTGCAGGAGTTGCTTGTATATTTTTGAGATTAATTCTTTGCCAGTTGTTTCGTTTGCTATTATTTTCTCCCATTCTGAAGGCCATCTTTTCACTTTGCTTATAGTTTCCTTCGTTGTACAAAAGCTTTTAAGTTTAATTAAGTCCCATTTGTTTATTTTTGCTTTTATTTCCATTACTCTGGGAGGTGGGTCATAGAGGATCCTGCTGTGATTTATGTCGGAGAGTGTTTTGCCTATGTTTTCCTCTAGGAGTTTTATAGTTTCTGGTCTTACATTTAGATCTTTAATCCATTTTGAGTTTATTTTTGTGTATGGTGTTAGAAAGTGTTCTAGTTTCATTCTTTTACAAGTGGTTGACCAGTTTTCCCAGCACCACTTGTTAAGGAGATTGTCTTTTCTCCATTGTATAGTCTTGCCTCCTTTGTCAAAGATAAGGTGAAGAAACCAGAATTGAAAGAGACATGTGTACCCCAATGTTAATTGCAGCACTGTTTATAATAGCCAGGACATGGAAGCAACCTAGGTGTCCATCAGCAGATGAATGGATAAGAAAGCTGTGTTACATATACACAATGGAATATTACTCAACCATTAAAAAGAATACATTTGAATCAGTTCTAATGAGGTGGATGAAAGTGGAGCCTATTATACAGAGTGAAGTAAGCCAGAAAGAAAAACACCAATACAGTATACTAACAGATATATATGGAATTTAGAAAGACGGTAATACCAACCCTATATAAGAGACAGAAAAAGAGTCAACAGATGTATAGAGCAGACTTTTGGACCCTGTTGGAGAAGGCAAGGGTGGGATGATCTGATAGAATAGCAATGAAACATGTATATTAGCATATGTGAAACCAATCACAAGTCCATGTTCAATGCATGATACAGGGTGCTCAGGGCTGGTGCACTGGGATGACCCAGAGGGATGGGATGGGGAGGGAGATGGGAGGGGAGCCAGGATGGGGAACACATGTAAACCCATGGCTGATTCATATCAATGTATGGCAAAAACCAGTATAATATCAATATCAAAGAATTGATGCTTTTGAACTGCAAGGAGATCCAACCAGTCCATCGTAAAGGAAATCAGTCCTGAATTTTCACTGGAGGTACTCATGCTGAAGCTGATGCTTCAGCCAATACTTTGGCCACCTGATGCGAAGAACTGACTCATTGGAAAAGACCCTGATGCTGGGAAAGATTTAGGGCAGGAGGAGAAGGGGACGACAGAGGATGAGATGGTTGGATGGCATCACCGACTCGATGGACATGAGTTTGAGTAAACTCCAGGAGTTGGTGATGGACAGGGAGGCCTGGCGTGCTGCAGTCCAAGAGGTCACAAGGAGTTGGACACAACTGAGTGACTGACCTGAACTGATCTTGGATTAAATTATGCAAACAAGAAGAGTAGAATGAAAAACTGGTGTTGACATATTTTAAAAATCAACCTAGAATTCTATGTTGCAATACTTCAAAACTAAAGAAGAAATATAAACTTTCTGAGACAAACAAAAACTCAAAGAATTCACTACCAGCAAATCTGCCCTTCAGGAAAATTAAAAGCTTTTAACTTTAATCTTTTAAAAAACTTAAAAGAAGTTCTTCTGGAGGAAAGAAAATGACATAGGTCAGAAACTTGCATCTATATGAAGGAAGAGCATTGGGGAAGAAAAGAGATAAAACAAAATCCATTATTTTTTTGCCACGGGCGGAGTTCCTCACGCTGGCTCCCATTTTTCTTATTCTTAACTCTTCTACTAGGTATCTTTGTTTGACAAAGTAATAATAGAAATATCTTGTGTGACAATAGCACATAAAAAAGAGAAATGAATGACAGCAACGGTACAAGGAAGAAGAAGGAAAGAATGGGGCATATTCAGCTATAACACTATTATATATACATATGTATATACATACTATTATATATATATATATATATATATATATATATATACACACACACACACTATTTATAACACACTAATACATATATCGGAGAAGGCAATGGCACCCCACTCCAGTACTCTTGCCTGGAAAATCCCATGGACGGAGGGGCCTGGTGGGCTGCAGTCCATGGGGTCGCTAGGAGTCGGACACGACTGAGCCACTTCACTTTATTTTTTCACTTTCATGCATTGGAGAAGGAAATGGTAACCCACTCCGATGTTCTTGCCTGGAGAATCCCAGGGACGGGGGAGCCTGGTGGGCTGCCATCTATGGGATCGCACAGAGTCGGACACGACTGAAGTGACTTAGCTGCAGCAGTAGCAGCAATACATATATATAATTTATAATACACTGATATATATATATATACTATTATATATATATACATATATATATTATTATATTTATACACTAGGCATGCATGCTAAGTCACGTCAGTTGTGTCCTAATCTTTGCATCCCTATTGACTGTAACCTGCCAGGATCCTCTGTCCATGGGATTCTCCAAACAAGAATACTGGAGTGGGTTACCATGATCTCCTTCCTGGCCCAGGGATGAAAGCCGTGACTCATGTCTCCTGCACTGGCAGGTGGGTTCGTTACCACTAGTGCCACCTAGGAAGCCCCATTCACTATATTATAGACTACAAATATATATTATAATATTATATTCTAGTCATGAAGCAGCATAGTGAGTCATTTGAAAGTGGACTTCAATTAGTTGCAACTATATATTGAAAAATCTATGGGACCCACAAAGGTTAATTTACAACACATGTGAAAAGTGCCATGTTTATGCAATTGACAATTTATCAATGAGAGGGAAAAAAAATCCTTTGAATGTGTGGCTGCTGCTGCTGCTGCTGCTGCTAAGTCACTTCAGTCATGTCAGACTCTGTGTGACCCCATGGACTGCAGCCCACTAGGCTCCTCTGTCCATGGGATTTTCCAGGCAAGAGTACTGGAGTGGGGTGCCATTGCCTTCTCCAAGTATTAATCGTAGGTAAGGTAAATGCTTATTTAAGAATAGGAAGTGAACATAGTGACTGCCTTGCTCCAGTTTCAGTAGCTACTGAAGCATTTCTAAGTCATTTCTGGAGATCACTGAAAGAAGAGATTTCTTGTTTCAGCCCAATTTTGATATAGATGAACCAGGTAAATTGAGTGAAAAAGGATTATGCCTGATTTAAGATTCCACACTAATTGTATATTTAAAATCTCACACCTATTTGTTGGAAACTCAATTGGGCATTGCAAGCTGAATTTCCTTAAGACACTTTGGACGTATTAACAATGAAAAAGAAAAAACAAACAAACAACTTTTGGAACCTAACCCAAAATATGGGAGCTTCTATACCCAGCACATTTTTATATATCATGGTTAACATCACTCTTACTGCAAAAATATATGGAAAATGAAAACACTGTGTGTGTGTGTGTGTGTGTGTGTGTGTGTGTGTCTGTAGAGATACTGTCTTCCATTTAATAGTATTTTAGAATTTTATTTCATGAAATTAAACTTTAATCTTTTCAAGAACTTCTAGTTTCTACTTTTCTAAAGCTCAGAGTGCTTGTCTAACTCTACCCATTGTTTCTTTTCTAGCTATTATGAACTCTAGGATGATATGATCATGTTCTCCTGAGATTTCTATCATTTACATTTTCACAACCAACCATCCTTGCTAAAAAGAAATATATTCAGAGAATTAATTCATCAATTTCCATAATTTTTTACATGTGTTCTAGAAGAACACATGGAATTATCATCAAAGCAAATAAAAACATTATATCAAGTGCTCTGCTCTCGGCAAAATGCCAAGAGACTGTCAACTGACATCTGGAAAACTAAGGTGCTACATGTATTTCCATTTTGTGTCAATTTAACAATTCCTGTTAGGAAGTTCAGTTCAGTCGCTCAGTTGTGTCTAACTCTTTGTGACCCCCATGGATCACAGCAGGCCAGGCCTCCCTGTCCATCACCAACTCCCGGAGTTTACCCAAATTCATGTCCATCGAGTTGGTGAAGCTATCCAACCATCTCATCCTCTGTCATCCCCTTCTCCTCCTGCCCTCAATCTTTCCCAGCATCCGAGTCTTTTCAAATGAGTCAGTTCGTAGCATCAGGTGGCCAAAGTATTGGAGTTTCAGCTCCGGCATCAGTCCTTCCAATGAATATTCAGGACTGATCTCCTTTAGGATGGACTGGTTACATCTCCTTGCAGTCCAAGGGACTCTCAAGAGTCTTCTCCAACACCATAGTTCAAAAGCATCAATTATTTGGCACTCAGCTTTCTTTATAGTCCAATTCTCACATCCATACATGACTACTGGTAAAACAATACCTTTGACTAGATGGACCTTTGTTGGCAAAGTAATTTCCCTGCTTTTTAACATGCTGTCTAGGTTGGTCTTATCTTTTATTTTATTTTTAAAAATTTTTATTGGAGTATAATTGACTTACAATGTTCTAGTTTCTGCTATACATCCAAGTGAGTCAGCTATATGTATACATATATCCCTTTATTCTAGGACCTCCCTCCCACTGCAACCCCTCTATCTCACCCATCTAAGTCAGAACAAACCACAGATCTGAGCTCTCTGTACTATACTGCAGGTTCCAACTAGCTATCTATTTTACACATGGTAGTGTATTTATGTCAAGCCTAATCTCCCAATTCAACCCACCTGCCTCTTCCTCCGTATGTTCACACATCCTTGCTCTACATCTGCACTCCTTTTCCTGCCCTGGAAGTAGGTTCATCTGTATCATTCTCTCTAGATTCCTCATAAATGCACTAATATACAATATTTGTTTTTCTCTTGGGGCTTCCCTAGTAGTTCAGCAGGTAAAGAACCTACCTGCAGTGCAGGAGACCCCAGTTCGATTCCTGTGTTGGGAAGATCCACTGTTGAAAGCATAGGCTACCCACTCCAGTATTCTTGGGCTTCCCTGATGGCTCAGCTGGTAAAGAATCTGCCTGCAATGTGGGAGACTTGGGTTCAATCCCTGGTTTGGGAAGATCCCCTGGAGAAGGGAACAGCTACCCACTCTGGAATTCTGGCCTGGAGAATTCCATGGACTATATAGTCCATGGGGTCACAAAGAGTGAGACATGACTGAGCAACTTTCACTTCTGATTTACTTCACTCTGTATGACAGACTGTAGGTACATCCACATCTTGACGAAGGACCCTATTCCGTTCCTTTTATGGCTAAGCAAAGTATTATTCCATTGCATGTATACACTACATCTTTATACATTCATCTGCTGACAACTTAGGTTGTTTTGATGTCCTGGGTATTGTAAATGGCTCTGCAATGAACACTGCTGTACATGTGGGTTTTTTTTTTTGTTTTTTGTTTTGAAGTATGGTTTTTTTCCCAGGGTGTGTGCCCAGGAG
Source organism: Bubalus kerabau (assembly GCF_029407905.1). Taxonomy (NCBI): domain Eukaryota; kingdom Metazoa; phylum Chordata; class Mammalia; order Artiodactyla; family Bovidae; genus Bubalus; species Bubalus kerabau. The sequence continues at coordinate 16,478,012 of NC_073638.1, read as the reverse complement.
TGGAATCACTCGGTCATATGGTAGTTCTATTTTCAGTTTCTTAAGGAACCTCCATACTGTTCTCCATAGTGTCTGTACCAGTTTGTATTCCCACCAAGAGTACAAGAGGGTTCCCTTTTCTCCACACCCTCTCTAGCATTTGTAGATCTCTCTGTTGTTTGTAGACTTTTTGATGATGGCCATTCTGACCAGTGTGAGGTGGTACCTCATAAAACTCTTAGAGGAAAACATAGGAAAAACATTTGTTGATGTAAAACCATCTAGCTTTTAAAATCTACCTGTAATGCTTTCATGTTTTGATTGATTGGTTTACATAGAGATCTCCTTCACTAGTCTTATATTTCTCTTACATCTATTTTCTAAGAAAACAGTTTCCTCTTCCATTGCATCACAATACTGCTAAGTATTAGTGATAGTATTCACAGGACTGTAGTATATTAAGCTTCTTATTTCATTTATTACTGATAAAATATGTATCAATGTATATCTATCACAGACCACAGCAATTGTTCTTGACTCCTCTTTCCTCCTGCTTTCTACTGTCAGTTATTGTACAAAGGTATTTTCTTTCAATGTCTTTTGATATTTAATTATCCAGACTTGCTGAAGCTTCATTTTAACTGCTATCTTAAATTTTATTTAAAAGACCTCGTGATTAGATCACTGAGTAGCCTATTAAACGCAATCCTTGTAGTCTCTGAGCTGTACTCTGTTCCTTTCTAAAACAGAATTCCATATGTTATGCTGCTGCTGCTGCTGCTGCATCACTTCAGTCGTGTCCGACTCTGTGTGACCCCAGAGACGGCAGCCCACCAGGCTCCCCCATCCCTGGGATTCTCCAGGCAAGAACAATGGAGTGGGTTGCCATGTCCTTCTCCAATATGTCATGAGCCACAGTGTATAAAACACAATCCTGGTCCTCAGCACCTTTGTTTATACCTGACTCTTCTCACAATGCTTCCTTTTCCTTTTATAGGCATTGACACTTGGCTGAAGCAAGAATGAAAATAGATTTTAACATATTTACAGTCTTTTCCTCTATGACTTCAATTTGGCTGCCTTGAATTATCATAAATGATCAGCAGTCAGTAGTGTCAATGAATCTCAGGAGGACTATGCACTATGCCAAGCCAAAGCTGTATTATAGTGTCTCATGACTCTCAAAAGGAAACCACACACCATTATTAGTACCTCTTCCTTCCAGAGTTGGGAAAATGATCCCTTACAAATCTTAGTACTCATAAATCCTTCTGTAATTCTGTAAGTGAGGGCAGCCAGTATTAGGGCCCAAAACATGATACTACAGCTTATCTGGGGAAATTAATTCAGTTCACTGAGCTCCAGCTTCAACATTTGTTAAGGAAAGAAAAAGAATATTTCAAACTGCATAACATTGTGGTTTTATGTGGCAAGAATTAAATTAGTCACAATTTCTGTAGCTACCTTTTCCTGGCCCAAAGGGTATACTCAGTATATGTTGAATGAACTAAGGGCCTGGCAGGGGGCCATCCTTTAATAATTTCATTCCCTCCATCCCTTTCCTTTTAATTTATGTCACCTACTTCCACTTACCTAACTTTTGTTATAAAGTTGATTCAAACACATGGCTGGTAACTGTTTTGTGTAGGAAGTAATGGCTTACACTTTGGTCACTCAAAAACCTCCCTTGGTGACCATCCCCACAGTGCCTCAGCTGAATTTAGTCAGATGGCTCCCTGAAAATTGCCTGTTTGCGGCACCTGTTTACCACAGGAATGCTGAACTTCTGCAAGCACCAGCTTTATATAAAGGTCACAGCTTCCATACGCTTAAGTCTGCTGCTAAGTCACTTCAGTCATGTCCGACTCTGTGCGACCCCATAGATGGCAGCCCACCAGGCTCCCCCATCCCTGGGATTCTCCAGACAAGAACACTGGAGTGGGTTGCCATTTCCTTCTCCAATGCATGAAAGTGAAAAAATAAAGTGAAGTGGCTCAGTCGTGTCCGACTCTTAGCGACCCCATGGACTGCAGCCCACCAGGCTCCTCCGTCCATGGGATTTTCCAGGCAAGAAGAGTACTGGAGTGGGGTGCCAATGCGATCTCCTAGCCAACTAGAAGTACAGCCTATTTAGGCAAATATATTTCTTAGAAAGTCACTCACAAAGTTAATTCATCACTCTGTCCTAACAACTAGCTAGGCTCCTACCCTGTTGACTCCTAAATTAAAAGTCACCATTTTCTCATTTTTTAATTGAAGTATCAGATCAGATCAGTCACTCAGTCGTGTCTGACTCTTTGAGACCCCATGAATCGCAGCACGCCAGGGCTCCCTGTCCATCACCAACTCCTGGAGTTCACTGAGACACGTCCATCGAGTCAGTGATGCCATCCAGCCATCTCATCCTTTGTCGTCCCCTTCTCCTCCTGCCCTCAATCCCTCCCAGCATCAGAGTCTTTTCCAATGAGTCAACTCTTTGCATGAGGTGGCCAAAGTACTGGAGTTTCAGCTTTAGCATCATTCCTTGCAAAGAAATCCCAGGGCTGATCTCCTTCAGAATGGACTGGTTGGATCTCCTTGCAGTCCGAGGGACTCTCAAGAGTCTTCTCCAACACCACAGTTCTCTAAATATAATATTAGTTTCAGATATATGACATAGTTATTCGGTATTTTTAGATATTATATTCCATTTAAAATCATTATAAAACAATGGCTATATTTTCCTTGGTGCTTATTTACCTTATACAGTAGTTTGTATGTCTTAATCCCTTAGCCTATCTCCTCCCCCTTTCCCCTCTGTGCTGGTAACCACTAGTTTGTTCTCTATAATCATGAGTCTTTCTGCTTTATTATTCATTCATTTTATTATTTAGACATCACATACAAGTACGTTGAAGTACATGAATCCTTTAGAATTATAGTTTTTATATTTTCTGGCTATGTACCCAGAAATAGGATTGCTGATTCACATGGAGGCTGTATTTCTAGTCGGTTTTTAAGGAACCACTATATTGTTTTCCAATGTGGCTGCACCAATTTACATTACCACCAACAGTACAGAAGGGTTCCCCCTTTTCTCCACACCCTCTCCAGCATTTATTTGTAAACATTTTGATGGTAGCCATTCTGATAGGTGTGACGTGGTACCTCATTTTCCTTTTGACTTGCCTTTCTCTAATAATTAAAAATGTTGATCATCTTTCACATGAGTGTTGGCCATCGGTATCTTATTTGGAGAAAAGCACATTTAGCTCTAGCTGGAAGGATTTTGAGAATTCCCTTGTTAGCATGAGAAATTAGTGCAATTATGTGGTAGCTGGAACATTCTTTGGCACTGTCCTTCTTTGGTATTGGAATGAAAACCAACCTTTTCCAGTCCTGTGGCCACTGCTGAGTTTTCCAAATTTGCTGTCTTATTGAGTGCAGCACTTTAATAGCATCATATTTTAAGATTTGAAATACCTCAGCTGGAAATCCATCACCTCTACTAGCTTTGTTCGTAGTAATGCTTCCTAAGGCCCACTTGACTTCACACTCCAGGATGTCTGGCTCTAGGTGCATGATCACATCATTGTGGGTATCTGGGTCTCAAAATCTTTCAAGCAAGGCTTCAACAGTACATGAACTGAGAGCTTCCAGATGTACAAGCTGGATTTAGAAAAGGAAGAGCTATCAGAGATCAAATTGCCAACAAACATTGGATCATTGAAAATGCAAGGGAATTCCAGAAAAAACATCTACTTCTGCTTCATTGACTATGCTAAAGCCTTTGACTGTGTGGTGGTGGTAGTGGTTTAGTCGCTAAGCTGTGTCCAACTCTTGCGACCCCATTGACTGTAGCCCACCAGACTCCTCTGTCCATGAGATTTTCCAGGCAAGAATACTGGAATGGATTGCCATTTCCTTCTCCAGGGGATCTTCCTGACCCAAGAATCGAATCTGGGTCTCCTGCATTGCAGGCAGATTCTTTACCGAGAGATATGAGGGAAGCCCATGTGGATCACAACAAACGGGGAAATTCTTAAAGAAATGGGAATACCAAAGCACTTTACCTGCCTCCTGAGAAACCTGCATGCAGGTCAAGAAGCAAGAGTTAGAACCTTAAATAGAACAAAGGACTGGTTCAAAATTTGGAAAGGTGTATGTCAAGGCTGTATATTGTCACCCTGCTTATTTAACTTATCATGTGAAATGCCAGGCTGGATGAAGCTTAACCTGAAATCAAGATTGCTGGGAGAAATATCAATAAACTCAGATAGGCAGGTGACACCACCCTTGTGGCAAAAAGTGAAAAGGAACTAAAGAGCCTCTTGATGAAGGTAAAAGAGGAGAGTGAAAAAGCTGGCTTAAAACTCAACATTCAAAAAACGAAGATCATAGCATCCAGTCTCATCACTTCATGGCAAACAGATGGGAAAACAATGGAAACAGTGACAGAATTTATTTTCTTGGACTCCAAAATCACTGTGGACGGTGACTGCAGCCATGAAAATAAAGATGCTTGTTTTCTGGAATAAAAGCTATGACAAACCTAGATAGCATATTTAAAAAGCAGAGACATCACTTTGCCAACAAAGATCTGTATAGTCAAAGCTATGGTTTTTCCATTAGTCATACATGGATGTGAGATTTGGACCATAAAAAAGGCTTAGCACTGAAGAATTGATGTTTTCAAAATACGGTGTTGGAGAATACTCTTGAGACTCCCTTGGACTGAAAGGAGATCAAACCAGTCAATCCTAAAGGAAATCAACCCTGCACATTCACTGGAAGGAATATGGTAAAGTTCCAATACTTTGGCCACCTGGTGTGAAGAGTTGATTCGATGGAAAAGTCCCTGATGTTGGGAAAGATTGAGGGCCAAAGAAGGTCATGACAGAGGATGAGATGGTTGGATGGCATCCCTGGCTCAATGGACATGAGTTTGAGCAAGGTCTGGGAGATGGAGAAGGACAGGGAAGCCTGGTGTGCTGCAGTCCATTGGGTTGCAAACATTCAGACATGGCCAAGCAACTAAAGAACAATATTTAAATCTTCTGCCCATTTTTTGATTGAATTGTTTGCTTTTTCATATTAAATTGTATGAGCTGTTGGTATGAACTATTTGGGTATTAACCACTTGTTAGCAAAATCATTTGCAAATATTTTATCCCATTCTGCAGGCTGTCTTTTTATTTTGCTGACTGTTGCCTTTGCAGTTCAAAAAAGTGTAAGTTTTAATAGGTCCCATGTAGGTTTTTTTTTTTTTTTTGCTTTTATTACTTTTGCCATGGGTGCACCTTGAGGCTTGATCCGTGCATGCTGTCATGTCCAACTCTTTGTGACCACATGGACTGTAGCCCACCTTGCTCCACTGTTCCATGAGATTTTCCAGGCAAAAATACTTGAGTAGATTGTTATTTCTTCCTCCACAGGATCCTCCCAAGCCAGAGATTGAACCTGCATCTTCACAGCTCCTGCATTTGTTGGCACATTCTTACTTGAGCCAACTATTGCTATAATTTGTGTCAGCGAATGTTTAGCCTAAATTACCTTCCAGGAGTTTTATGGTTCCATGCCTTATATTTAGATCTTTAAACTATTTTGAATTTATTTTTGTATAGGGTATAAGAGGGTGCTATAATTTCACTGATTTACATGTAACTGTCCTGTTTTCCCAACACCACTTATTAGAGAATGCATTTCTCCAATTAATATTCTTAGTTCCTTCCTTATAGATTAATTATAGGAATGTAGGTTAATTTCTGGGCTTTCTTTTGTGTTCCATTGTTTGTATCAGTATGCCACTGTTTTGATTACTGTAGGTTTGTAATATAGTCTGAAGTCTAGAGGGGTAATACTTCCAGCTTTCTTCTTTCCTACATTAATCTTTGGCAATTCTGTGACTCTTATTTGTTCTGATTTTGTGAAAAATGTCCTAGGTATAGAAATTGCATGAAATATGTAGATTGCTTTACCTGCTATGGCCATTTAACAATATTAATTCTTTTAATTTATGAGATTTCTTTCCATCTTTTTAAATCATCCTCAGTTTTAATTAACAATGTTCTATAGTTTTTAACATAAAGGTCTTTCACCTCTTTGGTTAAGTTTATTACTAGGTATTTTATTTTGTTGATGCAATTTTAAAAGAGATTTTTTTCTCTTTCTGATATTTCCTTATCAGAAATGCTGCTGCTGCTAAGTCGCTTCAGTCATGTCCGACTCTGTGCGACCCCATAGACAGCAGCCCACCAGGCTCCCCCGTCCCTGGGATTCTCCAGGCAAGAACACTGGAGTGGGTTGCCATTTCCTTCTCCAATGCGTGAAAGTAAAAAGTGAAAGTGAAGTCGCTCAGTCATATCCAACTCTTAGCGACCCCATGGACTGCAGCCCACCAGGCTCCTCCGTCCATGGGATTTTCCAGGCAAGAGTACTGGAGTGGGGTGCCATTGCCTTCTCCGTTATCAGAAATAGACTATTGTAAAAAATGTAATTGATTTAGGTTTATTGTATCCTGAAACCTCACTGAATCCATTGTTAGTTCAAATAGACTTCAGGTGGAGTGTTTAGGATTCTCTATATGGAGTATCATATCAGGTGGAGTGTTTAGGATTCTCTATATGGAGTATCATGTCAGTATCTCTATATAAAGTCTCACACCTTCCCTTCAAATTTGGAAACATTTTATCTCTTTTCCTTGTCAGATTGCTGTGGCTAAGGTTTCCAATACTAGGTTGAATAGAAGCAGTGAGAATGGGCATCCTTATCTTGTTCCTGAATTTAGCAAGAAGGCGTTCAGCTTTTTAGCATTGAGTATAATGTTGGCTCTGAGTTTGTCATAGATGATTTTTATTACGTTAAGATATGTTCCCCCAATGCCCACTTTAGTAAGAGATTTTTCATGAATGCATTTGAATTTTATCAAATGTTTTTCTGTCTATTGAGATGATCATGCGGTATGTCTTTTGTTTGCTAATTTGGTGTATCGCATTGATTGATTTCCACATTGAACCATTCTCACGACTAACTTGATCATGGTGTATAATCCTTTTTATATATTGTTGAATTCAGTTTGTTAATATTTTATTAAGGATTTTTATATCTATATTCATCAAAGATATTGATCTGTAATTTTCTTCATTGTTGTCTTTGCCTGGTTTTAATATCAGTGTGATTATGGCTTCACAGAATGAATTTGAGTGTACTCCTCTCTTCAATTTTTTTTTGGAATAGCCCTTTTTTGGAAGGTGTGTATCACTATGAACCTCCTTCTTATAACTACTTCTGTTGTATCCCATCGATTTTGCAAGTGTTTTCATTTTCATTTTCCTCTGTTTTGAAACGCTTTTTGCTTTATTTCATTATTTACCCATTTTTAAATAACATGTAGGTTTTCATGTATGTGTTCTTTCTCCTTTTTCCCCCCAGTGGTTTATTTCTAGTTTTAAATGGTTGTGACTAGAAAAAAAATATCTTTGTTGCCGTATTGATCTGATTTTCTGTATGAATAATATGACTATTAATGTGAGTGGGGTATTGAAGCTTCTTCTTATTATTTACTCTTTTTGTTAATTTCTCCCTTTATGTTTTTTTATGGCTGAGTAGTAGTCCATTGTATATTTTATTTTTTTAATTTAATTTTATTTTTTAACTTTACAATATTGTATTGGTTTTGCCATATATCAACATGAATCTGCCACAGGTTTTAATATTTGTTTTATATATTTAGGTGCTCCTATACTGGGTCCTTGCGTGGTAATGAACATAACCTTCCTTTCTTGTATTGATCCTTTATATAATGCCCTTCTTTGTCTTTATGGCATTTGTTTAAAAGTCTAGTTTACCTGATATGAGTATTGTGACCATTAATTTCTTATAATTTCCATAACATATCTTTTTCCATCTACTTTCAGTCGGTGTGTCATTGCCATCAAGTGATCACTTGTAGGAAACATATTTAGGTTCTTGTTTTTCATTTACTCTGCCACTCTATGTCTTTTGATCTGAGCATTTATCCCATTGAAATGTAAAGAATTATTGATAGGATGTATGTATTGCTATTTTATTCCTTGTTTTCCAGTTGTTTTTGCACTTCTTTGTTCATTTCTTCTTTTTCTTTTTCCTTTTGTTGTTTAACGATTTTCTTTTGCAATTTTCTTGAGTTCTGTCTTTGTGCATCCATTGTATATTTTTCATTTGTAGTTAATATGAAGTTCAAGTAATTTGGCCCAATATTATACAGCTTCTTTAAGCTGACAGTCATTCAAATTCAAACACATTCTAGAAGATATATATTTTTATACTCCCCTCCCCATTTTGTTTGTATTGTTTTAAATGTTCATATTTTCTTTTTTTACTCTGTATTGTAGTTATAATTGCTTTTTAAAATGTTTTGATTGCTTTTTAATTTACATATTGGCTTATTTAAGTGATCTTCGTTTATTTTATATACTTGTCTTTCCTACACTGATTTTCCTTTTCCTATTTCTTCTAGCACCTTTTTTATATAGAAAAGCCCCTTCACTACTTCTTTGAGGGTAAGTTTAATATTGCTGAACTCTTTTAATTTTTGCTTGTCTATGGAATTCTTTCTCTCTCCTTATATTCTAAATGTTAATTTTGCTGGGTAGAGAATCTTTGCTTACAAGATTTTCCCTTTTGATACTTTAAATATATCATGACAATCCCTTCTAGATAGTGATGTTTCTGCAGATAAATCTGCTGATATTCTTATGAGGGTTCCCTTGTAACTCTTTGTTTTTCTCTTGCTGCCTTTATAATTCTCTGTTTAACTTTTACGTTTTAATTATGTCTTGGTGTAGGTCTCTTTGGAGAAGGCAATGGCACCCCACTCCAGTACTCTTGCCTGGAAAATCCCATGGACGCAGGAGCCTGGTAGGCTGCAGTCCATGGGGCCGCTAAGAGTCGGACACAACTGAGCGACTTCACTTTCACTTTTCACTTTCATGAATTGGAGAAGGAAATGGCAACCCACTCCAGTGTTCTTGCCTGGAGAATCCCAGGGACGGGGCTGCCATCTATGGGGTCGCACAGAGTCGGACATGACTGAAGCAACTTAGCAGCAGCAGCAGCAGTAGGTCTCTTGGTTCATCTTTTTTGGGACCTTCTGTGCTTCCAGTACCTGGATATCTGCTTCCTTTTTTAGGTTTAGGAGGTTTTCAGTCATAATTCTTTCAAATACATTTTAGATCCCCTTCTCCCTCTGTTCTCTTTCTGTATTGTGAATGTTTGGCATGTTTTATCTTATCTCATAGATATCATATGTTGCTTTCTTCTTTTCATTTGCCTATCTGGCTGGTGTTTTGATTGGGTGATTTCCATCACTCTATATTCCAGATCACCTGTTTGTTTTTCTGTGTCATTTATCTGTTACTCATTGCTTCTAGATTCCTTTCATTCTCAGAAATTGAATTATCTTTTTAGTTAATTTATCTTTATAGTTTCCACTCGGCTCTTAACAGTGATCTACATTTCCATGGATAATCTTTCTTAATTCAGTTAGCACTTTTACCACCTTTTGGATGCTGGGTTCTGGTAGATTGGTGAGTTCTGTTTAATTTTCTGTTCTTTCGGAGGATATTCTTTGCTCTTGTCAGTGGAAGTAGGTCCTCTGCATTTTCATTTTACTTAACTTTATCTTTCCATGTTAATTTAGAAAAATCAGTTATCCACTGTGGTTCTAATATGATATTTTATATCAGAGTGCCCCTGTGTAGACTGTGAGTGTTCACTGATTTTGGCATGACGGTTACTTTTGATGTGGACACCAATCATATCTTTCCTGAGGGTGTGCTGGCCATTATTCCCTCGATAGGGAAGGCGGTTGATGTTGGAGAATCTAGAGCCTGTGCAGGATGCAAGTGGTACTTTCTCTCTTCTCCCTGGCTGTCACTGCACTGTCACTCCCTAGTTGTTGGATTATAAGCCCTGAGGATAAGGTTTGATCAAGCTCCATTGCCCTGGAGTGTGTTCCCTGGTCCAAAGAAGATGATTGCTGAAGCAAGTGTGTCCCTGCAGTCATAGAATACGTCAATTGTGTAGGCATTATGAGATTCTGCTCAGAAGCAGCCTGAGGTCACATCCTTTTCTCTGTTGTGTTCCTCCCAGGTCTAGTGCAAGGTTGCCAAGTAGATAGGCTAGTCCTCAGGTTTGGGGCTTTGAGGCTGCAGCTGCCATTGAGATGGGGTCTGCTTTTGTGACAGTCTTCTCCCAGGACCTGTCTGCCCCAGATCTAGCACTATGCTGTGATGTGGAGCAAGGTCTCTCAGTGGGTGTCTCCTGAGCATGTTGACCATGGCCATTACTGCCCCACCTTACCAAAATCCAGGATATCTGGGCTGTTTCTGCATAGTTAGATGAGTCATCTCCCAGGGCCTCTCTCCCCAAAATTCAGCTCTTGGCTGCTGTGTGCTCTTCTGGCACTGCCCATGTGAGCACTGACATTGGCTGCTGCTACCCTCACCTGTCATTCCATGTGCACACTGCCAGTGACATTTGAGGCTCCATTCAGACCACACCCCAGGCACCGAAGTCTGTCTCTGTGTAGCTTGATCAATTCTGCTCACATTTTGTGACAGGCTGTTGTGTGGAGTGAGCTGGGCCTAAGTATTCATCCATTTGGTTTCGAAAGTCAGCAGCGTGGAAGCTGCCAATTCATGGCGCTCTCCACAGTGATTACTGGCAAGGCAGTAATGCACCCTCACAAATAGAGTCTAGGCTTCTTTAGCCTTTCTGTCCATCTCAGTGGGTCTTCCAGCAGGCAAAAGGGCTTTTTTTCCTCCATTCAGGATCTCATGACTGAGATGTGGATTGTGACTTGACCTGCTTACTCCCAAGGGCAAAGGTCTGCCTGGACAGACCTTCTCTTTATTACGGATCCCTCTCAGGGGTGCTGGTCTGAACATGATGCTTTTTATTCCACCATATCCGGTTATATGGAGGTCTTTCTTGGAGTTTCGGTTGTACAGACATTCTTCTGCCAGTTTTTAGTTACTTATCTGTGAGAAGTGTTCCACATACAGATGTATTTTTTAAATTTGTTAGGGAAGATGAGATCTATATCCTTCTATTCCATCATTTTGAGGTATTCTCATAATGTGTTTGTCATAGTATTTCCCTACTATTTTTCCTCCATTTCCCTTATATTCTTAAAGATATCCTAAAATCCATATTCCAGAGGAATATATAATACAATGATAACAGAATAAATCTTCAAAAATATTTTAACAACTAGAGCAATATGCTAAAACTAAAGAGATAAGATTTAATAGTGATAATTTACAGTGATAATTGATAAACAGTGATAATAAACAAAGATGAAATTCAAGGCAGAAGAAATGTTTTGAACCAGCTTACTTTAAAATGAAGAGAATTCCAGAAAAACATCTACATCTACTTCATTGACTATACTATAGCCTTTGATTGTGTGGATCACCACTAACTGGAAAATTCTTAAAGAGATGGGAATACCAGACCATCTTACCTGCTTCCTGAGAAATCTGTATGCAGGTCAAGAAGGAACAGTTAGAACTGGACATAGAACAATGGACTGGTTCCAATTTGGGAAAGGAGTACATCAAGACTGTATATTGTTACTCTGCTTATTTAACTTCTAGGCAGAATCACATTATGCAGAATGCTGGGCTGGATGAAGCACAAGCTGGAATTAAGATTTCCAGGAGAAATATCAAAAACCTCAGATATGCAGATGATACCACCCTTATGGCAGAAAGCTAAGAGGAACTTAAGAACCTCTTGATGAAAATGAAAGAGAAGAGTGAAAAAGCTGGCTTAAAACAACATTCAAAAAATGAAGACCATGGCATCCAGTCCCATCATTTCATGGCAAATAGATGGGGAAACAATGGAAACAGTGGCAAGATTTATTTTCTTGGGCTCCAAAATCACTGCATATGGTGATTGCAGGCACACAATTAAAAGATGCTTGCTCCTTGGAAGAAAAGCTATGACAAACCTAGGCAGCATATTACAAAGCAGAGACATTACTTTGCCAACAAAGGTCCGTCTAGACAAGCTATGTTTTTTCCAATAGTCATGTATGATGGGAGAGTTGGACTGCAAGGAAAGTTGAGCACCGAAGAATTGATGCTTTTGAACTGTGGTGTTGGAGGAGACTCTTGAGTCCCTTGGACTGCAAGAAGATCAAACCAGTCAATCCTAAAGTAAATCAACCCTGCATATTCACTGGAAGGACTGATGCTGAAGCTGAAGCTCCAATATTTTGCCCCCGATGCAAAAAACTGACTTATTAGAAAGTCCTTGATGCTGGGAAAGACTGAAGGCAGGAGGAGAAGGGGACCACAGAGGATAAGATGGTTGGATAGCCTCACTAACTCAATGGACATGAGTTTAAGCAAGCTCAACGAGTTGATGCTGGACAGGGAAGCCTGGCATGCTGCAGTCCATGGGGTTGCAAAGAGCTGGACATGACTGAGTGACTTCAAAATGATCAAGACATGGTAATTGACTACTAATTCAACATGAACCCAAAGCATATGCTCCTGAAGGGAAAAAAGCTCACCAGTCACATGAACAGAATTCCAGTTTCCACATCAGTCACTCTCAATCCTTTTTGGCCAGATCATATCTAGATTATGGTATTTGATTAATGATGCAATGACAAATGAAAACCTGTTAGAAGGCAAGTGGAAGAAGCAATCTTGGAAAAACATATCACATGGTCAGGAGCTTTAGAAACTAACAATTCTTTTCAGAAAGAAAGGCTTTAGAGTTACAAACAGCTGCTTTAGTGATCTTTCAACAGATAACTTAAGAATAGATCAGACTGTCCACAGTTACCTAGGTTTAATTCATATACACAGAGAAACTCAAGACAGACAGACAGACCCAGAACTTGTCTAGAACTAAACTAATCAGCTTGCAGAAATGAGGAATAATTACTTTACTTTTACCTTTGGAAATAAATGAATAAATCATTAAATCACATCTCACAATTTCAAAAAATTTAATAAATCAATGTGGATGAAGTAGTATAAATTAATTAAATTTTATTAAAAGTATAAATAAGATTGTACTTCACAGCAATTTTAATCTATTAAAAGAAACTTAACCACACTTAATGGCTTAAATATTTCCAACTGTTTGCTATTTATACCACATAATTACATATGACTCATATACCAATTTGAGCAAAGTCCGGTAAGCTGCTTTTGTTAACAATTTGTTAGCAATGCAAGTGAAGAGTAGAACATTACATTATTGATCTCTTTCACAATATTGAATAAAGCCATATTATTTTTTTAATCTGCATTTTATGAGTTCCGCTTACTCAAACAGTCCTTATTGTTTTCACTCTCAAATAATGGTACTTCAGGGTTTCCTAGGTGATGCTCATGGTAAAGAACCTCCCTGCCAACACAGGAGACATAAGAGATATGGGTTCAATATCTGGGTTGGGAAGATATCATCGAGGCAGGCTTGGCAACTGACTCCAGTATTCTTGCCAGGAGAATCCCATGAGTAGAGGAGCCTGGGGGGCTACAATCCATAGGGTCGCTCAGAATCAGACACAACTGAAATGACTTAGTATGCATGCATGCAAATGGTACTTCAGTGCTTCAATAACTATGAAACATTGAAAGCAATGACATCACCATAATGAAAACAAATGGAGCCTCTGCTTTCTCAGATAATTTCTATCATATTCAGAATTCTATGAATTCAGAATTTATTTTAATTTTTCTTTTCAAATTTTATGATCAAGTCATAAACATAATACTTGCTAAAGTCAGTGAAATGGGCCTTAGGAAGCATCGCTATGAACAAACTAACTGGAGATGATGGAATTCCAGCTGAGTTATTTCAAATCTTAAAAGATGATGCTGTTAAAGTGCTGCACTCAGTGTGCCAGCAAATTTGGAAAACTCAGCAGTGGCCACAAGACTGGAAATGGTCAGTTTTCATTCCAGTCACAAAGAAGGGCAATGCCAAGGAATGTCAAACTACACTCAATTGTACTAATTTCACATATTGGCAAGGTAATTCTCAAAATCCTCCAAGCTAGGCTTCAACAGTATGTGAACCAAGAACTTCCAGATGTACAGGCTGAATTTAGAAAAGGCAGAGGAACCAGAGAGCAAATTGCCAACACTGGTTGGATCATAGAAAAAGCAAGAGAACCTCAGAAAAACATCTGCTTCAGTGACTACACTAAAGCCGTTAACTGTGGATCACAACAAACTGAGGAAAATTCTTAAAGAGATGGGAAAACCAGACCACCTTAGCTGCCTCCAGAGAAACCTATATGCAGGTCAAAAAGTAAGAGAACCATAAATGAAACAATGGACTGGTTCCAATTAGGGAAGGGACTATGCCAAGGCTGTATACTGTCATCCTGATTATTTAATTCATATGCAGAGTACATCATGCAAAATGCTGGGCTGGATGAAGTACAAGCTGGAATCAAGATTGCCAGGAGAAATGTCAATGACCTCAGATATGCAGATGACACCACCCTTATGCCAGAAAGCTAAGAGGAACTAAAGAGCCTCTTGATGAGTGTGAAAGAGGAGAGAAAAAAAAGCTGGCTTAAAACTTATCATTCAAGAAACTAAGATCATATCATCTGGTCCCATCACTTCATGGCAAATAGATGGGGAAACAATGGAAATAGTGACAGAATTTATTTTCTTGGGCTCTAAAATCACTGCAGATGTTAACTGAAGCCATGCAATTAAAAGACACTTGCTCCTTGGAAGAAAAGTTATGACAAACCTAGACAGCATGTTAAAAAGCAGAGACATTACTTTGCTGACAAAGATCCATCTATTCAAAGCTATGGTTTTACCAGTAGTCATGTATGGTTGTGAGAGTTGGGCCATAAAAAATGCTGAGCACTGAAGAATTGATTCTTTTTACCTGTGGTGTTGGAGGAGACTCCTGAGAGCCCCTTGGACTGCAAGGAGATCAAACCAGTCAATCAACTGGTTTGATTGGAAGGAAATCAACCCTGTGTATTCACTGGAAGGACTGATGCTGAAGGTGAAGCTCCAATATTTTGGCCACCTGATGTGAAGAACTGACTCATTGGAAGAGATCCTGATGCTGGGAAAGATTGAGGGCAGGAGGAGAAGGGGATGACAGAGGCTGAGATGGCTGGATGTCACCACCAATTCAGCAGACATTAGTTTGAGCAAGCTCCGGGAGACAGTGAAGGACAGGGAAGCCGGGCGTGCTGCAGTTCCTGGGGTCACAAAGAATTGCACACGACTGAGCTATGAACAACAAAATGCAGTGAAAAGTATTAGATTATGAGGTCTATTGTTATATAGTCTGCTTTATTCAGTCCATATGCATTAAACTCAACTTCTTTTATCCTGAAATATTCCAAGACTAGAAATTGTATCATGATTTCTTCTCTTACTGGACCTGACCAGAAAATCTGGAAGATGTATCCAGGGACCCACGCCAGACATAAAATTTTCATGACAAAATGTGATCCAAAAAAGCTTCAAAGGTGACTGGAAGACAAAAATTCTGTTTTTACTGAGAATATTCACTCTTTTATTAAGAATAGTCTTTAAATATGTTAGGGTTCTTCCTTGACCAATATGATCAGTTCATTCTATTCCTAAATTCCTTCTCTGATTCTTCTATAAAGAACCAATCAGATACTCTCATAACACAATAGTCTTATTTCTAGCTTTTCATCTCTAAAATGAGAATAGCAATTTGACCTTATAGGACTGATGGAATTATTAAATGAGATTTTTGCATATAAAGTATTTAGTCTAAGAGTTTGATCATAGTAAGCACTTGATAAACAGTAACTAAGTTAACAAGCAAAAAACAAACCTCTTCTATTTAAGCAGTTGCTACAATGTATTAGATATTTACCACAATTAATTTGTTTTCCTTCACCAGGATGGGAGCTCATTAACAACAGATGACTCATTTATTACTGAGTCCTTAACATCTACCACACAGTCACTAGTACAAAATAGGTTCTCAAGAATTAATGAAGCTATTGAATTTAACAAGAAAATTGTTGTTTCCAATTCCAGGTAGAAGCTTGTCATCAGGTATACACTGACTAAACCCTAAAAAAAAAAAAAAAAAAAAAAAAGCATTTATTTCATAAAAGTTGGAAAATTAATCCTTAACATTCCTACAATTAGCTTTTTGTATAGGTTGATTTTTCATAAAGATGATTTGGGGACAGATGTCAGCAGATAGGCTGCTAGCAGGCTTCATGCATGCTAAGTTGCTTCACTCATATCTGATTATTCATGACCCTATGGACTATAGCCCTTCAGGCTGTCCATGGGATTTTCTGAGCAAGAATACTGGAGTGGGTTGGCATTTTCTCCTTCAGGGGATCTTCCCAACCTAGGAATCAAACCAGTATCTCTTGCATCTCCTGCATTGTCAGGTGGGTTCTTTACCTCTAGCTCCACCTACGACAGTGTATAGTGAATTATCTCTGTCATTTGCTTCCCTGTTTCCTCAACAATAAAATACCTGCCCTCCTACTTTAAAAGGTGATAGTGAAAGAAGAATTTGAATTTATACATGCCCTTGCAATAAAGGATAAAAATCTTCATCAGTTTGTTCCTTTAATCAATGATTGAATGCCTATTTTATGCCAGCCAATGAATGGGATACCTAAGAAGTACAAGTAGATAAGATATAGAATGCATTCTTTTTTTTTTAATTGAGGTATACTTGATTTACTATGCCATATTAGTTTCAGATGTATAACACAGTGATTCTGAATATTTTATACATTATATTCCATTTATAGCTATTATATATTTGTTATATTATATGTGCACTACAACATATCCTTGTAGTTTGTGTTGTGTTTCCAGAAGTCGGCTTTAGGAAGCACCACTTCCAGAAGCTTTGGGTCTTAGGAAGCACTACTATGAACAAAGCTATTGGAGGTGATAGAATTCCTGCTGAGCTATTTCAAATCTTAAAGATGATGCTGTTAAAGTGCTGCACTCAATATGCCAACAATTTGGAAAACTCAGCAGTGGTCACAGGACTGGAAAAGATCAGTTTTCATTCTAATTTCAAAGAAAGAAATGCCAAAGAATGTTCAAAGTAACTACAATTGAACTCATTTCAATACTAGCAAGGTAATACTCAAAATTCTTTAAACTAGGCCTCAGCAGTACATGAACCGAGAACTTCCAGATGTACAAGCTGGATTTAGAAAAGGCAGAGGAACCAGAGATCGAGTTTCCAAAACCTGTTGGATCACAGAAAAAGCAGGGAAATTCCAGAAAAATGTCTACTTCTTTTTCACTGGCTGCTAAAGCCTTTGAATGTGTGGACCACAACAAACTGTGGAAAATTCTTAAAGAGATGGGGATACCAGACCACTTTACCTGCCTACTAAAACACCTGGATGTAGGTCAAGAAGCAAGAGTTAGAACCTTACATGGAACAATGGATTGGTTCCAAAAGTGAACCAGTACACCTTGGGAAAGGCATACGTCAAGGCTGTATACTGTCACCCTGCTTATTTAACATATATGCAGAGTACATCATGCGGAATGCCAGGCTAGATGAAGCACAAGCTGAAATCAAGATTGCTGGGAGAAATATCAATAACCTCAGATATGCGGATGACACCTGATGGTAGAAAGCAAAGAGGAACTAAAGAGCCTCTTCATGAAAGTTGAAAGAGTAGAGTAAAAAAGCTGGCTTAAAACTCAACATTCAAAAATTAAGATCATAGCATCCAGTTCCATCATTTCATGGCAAATAGATGTGGAAAAACAATGGAAACAGTGACAGACTTTGTTTGCTTAGGCTCCAAAATCACTGCAGATGGTGACAGCAACCATGAAATTAAAAGACATTTGCTCCTTGGAAGAAACGCTATGACAAACCTAGACAGTATATTAAAAAGCAGAGACATTACTTTACCAACAAAAGTTCATATATTAATATCTATTTTTTTCCAGTAGTCATTTATGGATATGAAAGTTGGATCATAAAGGCTGAGCACCAAAGAATTGATGCTTTCAAACTGTGGTGCTGGAGAAGACTCTTGGGAATTCCTTAGACTGCAAGGAGATCAAACCAGTCAATCCTAAAGAAAGTCAACCCTGAATATTCATTTAAAAGACTGATGCTGTAGCTAAGGCTTCAACACTTTGGCCACCTGATGTGAAGAGCTGACTTACTAGAAAAGACCCTGATGCTGGGAAAGATTGAGGACAGGAGAAGGGGGCGACAGAAGATGAAATGATTGAATGGCATCATCAACTCAATTGAGCAAGCTCTGGGAGATGGTGAAGGACAGGGAAGCCTGGCGTACTGCAGTCCATGGGGTTTCAAAGAGTCAGACATGACTCAGCGACTGAACAACAAGAATGTAAATATGTATAAAATGGCATGTATATTATTTCACAGAATAATAAATTCATGATAGGGAATTGGTCTCTAAAGACACAAAACAGAGTCCAATGGTAACAAAACCATTGAAAATAATTGTCATAATTTGCTCTTAAAGATCTTATGATTGGAAGAAATCAAAAGCTATGTTGGCAATGCATCATAGTAGCACAGAAACTTTTTAAAGTAAAATGCTATAAGAATTTCTTTATAGGCCTTGTTTACTGAAATTCTTTTTTTTTTTTTTTTTTTTTTTTTTAATTTTATTTTATTTTTAAACTTTACATAACTGTATTAGATTTGCCAAATATCAAAATGAATCCGCCACAGGTATACATGTGTTCCCCATCCTGAACCCTCCTCCCTCCTCCCTCCCCATTCCATCCCTCTGGGTCGTCCCAGTGCACCAGCCCCAAGCATCCAGTATCGTGCATCGAACCTGGACTGGCAACTCATTTCATACATGATATTTACATGTTTCAATGCCATTCTCCCAAATCTTCCCACCCTCTCCCTCTCCCACAGAGTCCATAAGACTGTTCTATACATCAGTGTCTCTTTTGCTGTCTCGTACACAGGGTTATTGTTACCATCTTTCTAAATTCCATATATATGCGTTAGTATACTGTATTGGTGTTTTTCTTTCTGGCTTACTTCACTCTGTATAATAGGCTCCAGTTTCATCCACCTCATTAGAACTGATTCAAATGTATTCTTTTTAATGGCTGAATAATACTCCATTGTGTATATGTACCACAGCTTTCTTATCCATTCATCTGTTGATGGACATCTAGGTTGCTTCCATGTCCTGGCTATTATAAACAGTGCTGCGATGAACATTGGGGTACTCGTGTCTCTTTCCCTTCTGGTTTTCTCAGTGTGTATGCCCAGCAGTGGGATTGCTGGATCATAAGGCATGTCTATTTCCAGTTTTTTAAGGAATCTCCACACTGTTCTCCATAGTGGCTGCACTAGTTTGCATTCCCACCAACAGTGTAAGAGGGTTCCCTTTTCTCACATTAGAGCTACACTTATCATTACATTTCTAACAACATATAATTGAAAATTATATATATATTTTTTTCACAGAGATAGATTTTCTCAAATCTTTCCTAAAACGGAAAGACTTCTGAAGCTGACATTGAATGATCAACAGACAATTATTCATTCATTCATAATTTTGAGACATAATGGACTTGAAATCTCAATCCTTTTATGGAGCTGTGCTGGGCTTAGTCGCTCAGTCATGTCTGACTCTTTGCAACCTCATAGACTGTAGCCCACCAAGCTCCTCTGTTCATGGGGATTCTCCAGGTGAGAATACTGAATTGGGTTGCCATGCCCTCCTCCAGGGGATCTTACCAACCCAGGGATGGATCCAAGGTCTCCCACATTGCAGGCTGATTCTTTACCATCTGAGCCACCAGGCGAGCCCTTTATGGAGCTGTACACAATATCATAAGCATTCTTAATGCTAACATCACAGATAAGTCTGTCTTCACAAGAAATGTAGTTCTTGACCTCTCCTTCAAAAGAAAAGAATCTGGGGATCAACTCTCTTTCTCTGCTTATTTCTTGCAATAAGATCAGATTTTGATTTTGATTCCACTGACTCTTCATGAAACACATACACACACACACACACACTGTCTTGAGGGGAAAATGAAAACAAACAGAGACCGTCATGTGATTCAAACATAAATACCTTGATTCTTCTCTGAAGAAAATGTGCAAACTCTACTCATTCTCTTACAAAATAAGGAAATTATCTTAAGCATTCTCAAGGGTTCTGGATCATATTTTTAAGTATGATAGAAACAGGTCTATCCAATAGGAAATTAGTCTTTAACTACTAGAAATGTCAAAACTGACTTCATATTTTCCAATAAGCCTGAATTAAACTCATTAAAGATTCATCTCCTAAAAAGACATGTTTACTATTTCAGAAATTCCCTAAAGGTCCAACTTCATAGATGCTACAAACCATAAATAGCTTTATTAAAAAGCACTCCTATGAGGTGAAGATATTTTTAAAACAGCTTTTACAATATTTAAGTATTCACAATTGGTCATAAACACCAAGTGTTCATTTCATTTTGAGAAATGGAATTTTTAAAAACACAGAGCCCAAAATAAGTGGCATTTCAAAGCTACTCTATTGAGCAGAATTTTGAAGGGCACCATATTAAACATATGAAAGAACAGGGATTGCTGAATAGAACTTCAGCTTTTACAATCTATCACATAAATTCTTTTTTAGTTTTTTCAGATTAAACTCTATCTACTATGAAAATAAAATGATATAGAAATATTTTTGTCACTGTAGCACAGAAAGTCTATAAAATGAGTACTATTCTTACTACCTGAAAATAGCATAATAAAAACAAGGTGATCATATTATTTACATTTTAAGATTTCTAGGTTTCCTCTAAGAATCTTCAATAAAATATTCAATATCATTTTGAACTTCCAAGTATTGTATAGCTAACTATCTCACAAAGCAGTTCATTCTGTTCTTAATATCACTAATTTTCATAAATTTCCTCTTAATTCTAAACCATATATAAGACAAATGCTAACAAGTATGAAAGAGGAAATTAACAGTAATACAATAATACTGGATGCCACCAAAAAATTACTAGAGTTAATCAATAAATATGGTAAAGTTACAAGATATAAAATTAATACACAGATATCCCTTGCACTTCTATCTACTAACAATGAAAAATCAGAAAGCGAGACTAAGGAAACAATCCCATTCACCTCTGCAATGAAAAGAATAAAATACTTAGGAATAAATATACCTAAAGTAAAAAAGGCCTGTACATAGAAAACTATGAAACACTGAAGAAAGAAATCAAGGATGACATGAATAGATGGAGAAATATACCATGTTCATGAATTGGAAAAACAAACATAGTGAAAATGAGTATATTGCCCAAAGCAATCTACAGATATAGTGCAATCCCCATCAAACTACCAACAGTATTTTTCACAGAACCAAAACAAATAATTTCACCATTTGTATGGAAACACAATAAACCTCGAATAGCCAAAGCAATCTTGAGAAAGAAGAGTGGAACTAGAGGAATCACCCTTCCTGACTTCAGACTATACTAGTCATCAAGACAGTATGGTACTGACACAAAGACAGAAATATAGATCAATGAACAAAATAGAAAGTCCAGAGATAAATCCATGCGCCTATGAACACCTTATCTTTGACAAAGGAGGCACAATATACAATGGAGAAAAAACACTCTCTTTAATAAAGTGGTGCCGGAAAAACTGGTCAACCATGTGTAAAAGAATGAAACTAGAATACTTTCTAACACCACACACAAAGATAAACTGAAAATCGCTTAAATATCTAGATGTCAGACTAGAAACTATAAAACTCTTAGAGGAAAATGTAGGTAGAACACTCTTCAACATAAATCACAGCAAGCTCCTCTACGACCCACCTCCCAGAGTATTGGGGGGAAATAAATAAATAAACAAATGGGACCTAATTAAACTTAAAATCTTTTGCACAATAAAGGAAACTATAAACAAGGTGAAAACACAGCCTTCAGAATGGGAGAAAATAGCAAATGAAGCAAGTGACAAAAAAAATAATCTCCAAAACATACAAGCAGCTCATGCAGCTCAGTATCAGAAAAACGAACAATCCAATCAAAGTGGGCTAAAGAACTAAATAGACATTTCTCCAAAGAAGACATATGGATGGCTTATAAAGACATGAAAAGACGCTCAGCATCATTCGTTATTAGAAAAATGCAATCAAAACCATAATGAGGCATCATCTCATGCTGGTCAGAATGGCCATCATAAAAAATTCTAGAAACAATAAATGCTGGAGAGGGTGTGGAGAAAAAGGAATCCTCTTACACTGTTGGTGGGAATGCAAACTGGTACAGCCACTATGGAGATCAGAGTGGAGATTCCTTTAAAAAACTGGGGATAGAACTGCCATATGATCAAGCAATCCCACTGCATACCCTAAGGAAACCAGCACTGAAAGACACACATGTACCCCAATTTTCACTGCAGCACTGTTTACAATAGCTATGTCATGTAAGCAACTTAGATGTCCATCGGCAGATGAATGGATAAGGAAGTTGTGGTAGCTAAACACAATGGAATATTACTCAGCTTTAAAAAGGAACACATTTGGGTCAGTTCTAATGAGGCAGATGAAACTGGAGCCTATTTTATGGAGTGAAGTAAGTCATAAAGTGAATTAATGTAATGGCCATCTGGGGAGGCCTTACACATAGCTGTGAAAAGAAGAGAAGCAAAAAGCAAAGGAGACAAGGAAAGATATAAGCATCGGAATGCAGAGCTCCAAAGAATAGCAAGAAGAGATAAGAAAGCCTTCTTCAGCGATTAATGCAAAGAAATAGAGGAAAAAAACAGAATGGGAAAGACTAGCGATCTCTTCAAGAAAATTAGAGATACCAAGGCAACACTTCATGCAAAGATGAGCTCAATAAAGGACAGAAATGGTATGGACCTAACAGAAGCAAAAGATATTAAGAAGAGATGGCAAGAATACACAGAAGAATTGTATAAAAAAGATCTTTATGACCCAGATAATCATGATGGTGTGATCACTGACCTAGAGCCAGACATCCTGGAATGTGAAGTCAAGTGGGCCTTAGAAAGCATCACTACGAACAGAGCTAGTGGAGGTGATGGAATTCCAGTTGAGCTATTTCAAATCCTGAAAGATGATGCTGTGAAAGTGCTGCACTCAATACACCAGCAAATTTGGAAAACTCAGCAGTGGCCACAGGACTAGTAAAGCTCAGATTTCATTCCAATCCCAAAGAAAGGCAATGCCAAAGAATGCTCAAACTACCGCACAATTGCATTCATCTCACACGCTAGTAAAGTAATGCTCAAAATTCTCCAAGACAGGCTTCAGCAATACGTGAACCGTGAACTTCCAGTTGTTCAAGTTGATTTTAGAAAAGGCAGAGGAACCAGAGATCAAATTGCCAACATCTGCTGGATCATGGAAAAAGCAAGAGAGTTCCAGAAAAACATCTATTTCTGCTTTATTGACTATGCCAAAGCCTTTGACTGTGTGGATCACAATAAACTGTGGAAAATTCTGAAAGAGATGGGAATACCAGACCACCTGATCTGCCTCTTGAGAAATTTGTATGCAGGTCAGGAAGCAACAGTTAGAACTGGACATGGAACAACAGACTGGTTCCAAATAGGAAAAGAGTACGTCAAGGTTGTATATTGTCATCCTGCTTATTTAACTTATATGCAGAGTACATCATGAGAAACGCTGGACTGGAAGAAGCACAGGCTGGAATCAAGATTGATGAGAGAAATATCAATAACCTCAGATATGCAGATGACACCACCCTTATGGCAGAAAGTGAAGAGGAACTAAAAAGCTTCTTGATGAAAGTGGAAGTGGAGAGTGAAAAAGTTGGCTTAAAGCTCAGCATTCAGAAAAAGATCATGGCATCCGGTCCCATCACTTCGTGGGAAATAGATGGGGAAACAGTGGAAACAGTGTCAGACTTTATTTTTGGGGGCTCCAAAATCACTGCAGATGGTGACTGCAGCCATGAAATTAAAACACGCTTACTCCTTGAAAGGAAAGTTATGGCCAACCTAGATAGCATATTCAAAAGCAGAGACATTACTTTGCCAACAAAGGTTCGTCTAGTCAAGGCTACGGTTTTTCCTGTGGTCATGTATGGATGTGAGAGTTGGACTGTGAAGAAGGCTGAGCGAAGAAGAATTGACGCTTTTGAACTGTGGTGTTGGAGAAGACTCTTGAGAGTCCCTTGGACTGCAAGGAGATCCAACCAGTCCATTCTGAAGGAGATCAACCCTAGGATTTCTTTGGAAGGAATGATGCTAAAGCTGAAACTCCAGTACTTTGGCCACCTCATGCGAAGAGTTGACTCATTGGAAAAACTCTGATGGTGGGAGGGATTGGGGGCAGGAGGAGAAGGGGACGACAGAGGATGAGATGGCTGGATGGCATCACTGACTCGATGGTCGTGAGTCTGGGTGAACTCCGGGAGTTGGTGATGGACAGGGAGGCCTGGCATGCTGCAATTCATGGGATCTCAAAGAGTCGGACACGACTGAGTGACTGAACTGAACTGAATGCATATATATGGAATTTAGAAACATGGTAACCACAGTCCTACATGCAGGGCAGCGAAAGAGACACAGATGTAAAGAACAGACTTTTACTCTGTGGGAGAAGGTGAGGGTGGGACGAGGGGAGAGAAAAATGCATATTACCATATGTAAATGTATATAAAATGTATTTTACCATATGTAAAATAGATGACCAGTACAAGTTTGATGCATGAAGGAGGGCACACAAAGCCAGTGTTCTGAGACAACCTAGAGCGATAGAATGGGGATGGAGGTGGACGTGGGATCAGGATGGGGACACATATGTATACTCGTGGCCTATTCATGTCCATGTATGGTATAAACCACCACAATATTGTTGTTATTGTTTTTGTTGTTCAGTCACTTAGTCATATCTGACTCTTTGCAACCCATGCCCTGCCACACGGCAGGCTTCCTTGTCTTTAACCATCTCCTGGAGCTTGCTCAAACTTATGTCCATCAAGTCAGTGATGCCATCCAACATTCTCATCCTGTGTCATCACCTTCTCCTCCTGCCTTCAACCTTTCCAAGCATCAGGATCTTTTCTAGTGAGTCAGCTCTTCACATCAGCTGGTCAAAGTACTGGATGTCAGCTTCAGCATCAGTCCTTCCAATTAATATTCAGGACTGATTTCCTTTAGAATTGACAGGTTTGATTTCCTTGCAGTCCAAGGGACTCTCAAGAATCTTCTCCAACACCACAGTTCAAAAGCATCAACTCTTTGGTGCTCAGTCTTCTTTATGGTCCAGCTCTCACATCCATTCATGATGACTGGAAAAACCATACTTTTGACTAGATGGATCTTTGTTGGCAAAGTAATGTCTCTGCTTTTTAATACACTGTCTAGGTTTGTTATAGCTTTTCTTCCAAGGAGTAAGTGTCTTTTAATTTCGTGACTGCAGTTACCATCTGCGGTGAATTTGAGCCCAAGAAAATAAAGCCTGTCACTGTTTCCATTGTTTCCCCATCTATTTGACATGAAATGATGAGACTGGATACCGTGATCTGAATTTTTTGTAACAGAAGTATTTTTATTTTATTTTATTTTTACTTTACAATATTGTATTGGTTTTGCCATACATCAACATGAATCCACCACGGGTGTACACATGTTCCCCATCCTGAACCCCTCTCCCACCTCCCTCCCCATACATTGAGTTTTAAGCCAGGTTTTTTCACTCTCCTCTTTCAGCTTCATCAAGAGGCTCTTTAGTTACTCTTCGCTTTCTGGCATAAGGATGGTATCATCCGCATATCTGATGTTATTAATATTTCTCTCTGCAATCTTCATTCCAACTCTGCTTCATCCAGCCCAGAATTCCACATAATGTAATTATCCTCCAATTAAAGTAAATTATTTTAAAATAAATTCTAAACCAAATTTACTTCCTTAAAATCTACTCTATGATCCTGGTTTTGCTTTCTGAAACAAAATAGAATAGGTAATATTCCTCTTCTGTTTTATAACAATTCAAATATGTGAAAGGAGTTTCCACTTATGAATATTTTCATGCCAGGACTTATATTTTTTAATATTCCATGCACTGTCCTCAGTACCTCGCATGGAAAAAAAAAATCTATCTGTATATATAGATATACATTCTTTTAAAACATTAAATAACATTAAGAATTAATGATAACTAAATGTAACGAACGGAGAAGGCAATGGCACCCCACTCCAGCACTCTTGCCTGGAAAATCCCAAGGACGGAGGAGCCTGGTAGGCTTCAGTCCATGGGGTCGCTAAGAGTCGGACATGACTGAGTGACTTCACTTTCATGCGTTGGAGAAAGAAATGGCAACCCACTCCAGTGTTCTTGCCTGGAGAATCCCAGGGATGGGGGAGCCTGGTGGGTTGCCATCTATGGGGTCGCACAGAGTCAGACACGACTGAAATGACTTAACAGCAGCAGTAAATGTAACAAAGTCAGTAAGTCTTAATAACTAGTTAGAATGAAACATAAGGATAACAACCAAAAATAATTAAATAAGGTTGGTAGTAAAAATGAAACAAATAGAAAATGCACTTAAGAAAGTCAGAAATATGTGATAGTTGTAAGACAGTGAAGTTGGCATTTAGAGTAAATTTTTTAAAAGTCAAGCTGTTTGAAGCCATTCATGTATTAATGACAGAGAGAGCATTTGAAATTGGGAATATTTTCTCCAGAGATTCTATTCATTATTATCATTTAAATTATTTTAATTACAGGATAAGTACAATATTGTGATGGTTATGCCTATACATAAAGATGAATTGGCCATAAGTATACATGTGTCCTCCACACCATGAACCCCCCCTCCCACCTCCATCTAGAACATATCTCTCAATGTTGTCCCACAGCAGCAGCTTTGGATGCCATGCTTCATGCATCAATCTCACATTGGTCATTGTTTTACATATGGTAATATTTATGTTTCAATGCTCTTCTCTTAAATCATCCCACCCTTTTCTTCTCCCACTGAGTCCAAAAGTCTGTTCTTTACATTTGTGTCTTATTTGCTGCCCTGCATGTAGGATCATCAGTACCATCCTTCTAAATTTCATGTATATGTGTTACTATACAGTATTTGTCATTCTCTTACTGACTTACTTCACCATTTATGTTGTTGTTGTTGTAGCTCAGTCATTCAGTTGTGTCCAATTCTTTGCCACCCCATGGATTACAGCATGTCAGGCATCCCTGTCCTTCACCATCTTCCAGAGCTTGCTCAAACTCATCTCCACTGAGTCGGTGATGCCATCCAACTATCTCAGCCTCTGTCATCCCCTTCTCCTCCTGCCTTCAATATTTCCCAGCATCAGGGTCTCTTCCAATGAGTCAACTCTTCAAATCAGGTGGCCAAAGTACTGGACTTTCGTCTTCATCATCAGTCCTTCCAAGGAATATTCATGATTAATTTCCTCCATGATTGACTGGTGTGATCTCCTTGAAGTCCAAGGGACTCTCAAGAGTCTTCACTAACACCACAGTTCAAAAGAATCAATTATTCAGCGCTCGTTTCCTTTATGGTCCAACTCTCACATCCATACATTACTACTGGAAAAGCATAGTTTTGACTATATGGATCTTTTTTGGCAAAGTAATGTCTCTGCTATATGCTGTCTAGGTTTGTCATAGCTTTCCTTCCAAAGAGCAAGCTGAAAGAATTTCATGGCTGCAGTCACCATCTGCAGTGAATTTGGAGCTCAGGAAAATAGTCTATCACTGTTTCCACTGTGTCCCCATCTATTTCCCATAAAGTGATGGGACTGGATGACATGATCCTCGTTACTTGAATGTTGTTTTAAGCCAGCTTTTTCATTCTGCCCCTTCACTTTCATCAAGAGGCTCTTTAAATCCTCTTCGCTTTCTACCATAAAAGTGATGACATCTTCATGTCCTGAGGTTATTGATATTGCTTCTGGCAATCTTGATTCTGGCATATGCTTCACCAACCCAGCATTTTGCATGATGTATTCTACATATACATCTGTGACATTGTACAGGAGACAGAGATCAAGACCATCCCCATGGAAAAGAAATGCAAAAAAGCAAAATGGCTGTCTGGGGAGGCCTTACAAATAGCTGTGAAAAGAAGAGAAGCGAAAAGCAAAGGAGAAAAGGAAACATATAAGCATATAAACGCAGAGTTCCAAAAAATAGCAAGAAAAGATAAGAAAGCGTTCCTAAGTGATCAATGCAAAGAAACAGAGGAAAACAAGAGAATAGGAAAGACTAGAGAGCTCTCCAAGAAAATCAGAGATACCAAGGGAATATTTCATGCAAAGATGGGCTTGATAAAGGACAGAAATGGTATGGACCTAACAGAAGCAGAGGATATTAAGAAGAGGTGGCAGGAATACACAGAAGAACTGTACAGAAAAGATCTTCATGACCCAGATAACCACGATGGTGTGATCACTGACCTAGAGCCAGACATCCTGGAATATGAAGTCAAGTGGGCCTTAGAAAGCATCACTATGAACAAAGCTAGTGGAGGTGATGGAATTCCAGTTGAGCTATTCCAAATCATGAAAGATGATGGAGTGAAAGTGCTGCACTCAATATGCCAGCAAATTTGGAAAACTCCGCAGTGGCCACAGGACTAGTAAAGCTCAGATTTCATTCCAATCCCAAAGAAACGCAATGCCAAAGAATGCTCAAACTACCGCACAATTGCACTCATCTCACATGCTAGTAAAGTAATGCTCAAAATTCTCCAAGACAGGCTTCAGCAATACGTGAACTGTGAACTTCCAGATGTTCAAGCTGGTTTTAGAAAAGGCAGAGGAACCAGAGATCAAATTGCCAACATCTGCTGGATCATCGAAAAAGCAAGAGAGTTCCAGAAAAACATCTATTTCTGCTTTATTGACT
This sequence comes from Bubalus kerabau, assembly GCF_029407905.1. NCBI lineage: Eukaryota > Metazoa > Chordata > Mammalia > Artiodactyla > Bovidae > Bubalus > Bubalus kerabau. The sequence goes on along the minus strand of NC_073638.1, from coordinate 16,449,118 downwards.
ATGCAAAAGCCTTTGACTCTGTGGATCACAATAAACTGTGGAAGATTCTGAAAGAAATGGGAATACCAGACCACCTGACCTGCCTCTTGAGAAACCTGTATGCAGGTCAAGAAGCAACAGTTAGAACTGGACATGGAACAACAGACTGGTTCCAAATAGGAAAAGGAGTACGGCAAGGCTGTATACTATCACCCTGCTTTAACTTATATGCAGAGTACATCATGAGAAACGCTGGGCTGGAAGAAGCACAAGCTGGAATCAAGATTGCCAGGAGAAATATCAATCACCTCAGATATGCAGATGACACCACCCTTATGGCAGAAAGTGAAGAGGAACTCAAAAGCCTCTTGATGAAAGTGAAAGCGGAGGGTGAAAAAGTTGGCTTAAAGCTCAACATTCAGAAAAAGATCATGGCATCTGGTCCCATCACTTCATGGGAAATAGATGGGGAAACAGTGGAAACAGTGTCAGAATTTATTTTTCTGGTCTCCAAAATCACTGCAGTTGATGATTGCAGCCATGAAATTAAAAGATGCTTATGCCTTGGAAGAAAAGTTATAACCAACCTAGACAGCATATTGAAAAGCAGAGACATTACTTTGCCAACAAAGGTACATCTAGTCAAGGCTATGGTTTTTCCTGTGGTCATGTATGGATGTGAAAGTTGGACTGTGAAGAAGGCTGAGCGAAGAAGAATTGACGCTTTTGAACTGTGGTGTTGGAGAAGACTCTTGAGAGTCCCTTGGACTGCAAGGAGATCCAACCAGTCCATTCTGAAGGAGATCAGCCCTGGGATTTCTTTGGAAGGAATGATGCTAAAGCTGAAACTCCAGTACTTTGGCTACCTCATGCAAAGAGTTGACTCACTGGAGAAGACTCTGATGCTGGGAGGGATTGGGGGCAGGAGGAGAAGGGGACGGTAGAGGATGAGATGGCTGGATGGCATCACTGACTCGATGGTCGTGAGTCTGGGTGAACTCCGGGAGTTGGTGATGGATAGGGAGGCCTGGCGTGCTGCGATTCATGGGCTTGCAAAGAGTCAGACATGACTGAGCCGCTGAACTGACTGAACTGAATTCTACATATACGTTAAATAAGCAGGGAGATGATATACAATCTTAACGTACCCATTTCTCAATCTGGAACCAGCCCATTGTTCCATGTCAGGTTCTAAGGGTTGAGAAACCTGCATACAGGTTTCTCAGGAGGCAGGTCAGGTGGGCTGGCATTCCCATCTTTTTAAGAATTTTCCAGTTTGTTGTGATCCACACAGTAATAGGCTTTAGCATAGTAATGAAGCAGAAGTACATGTTCTTCTGGAATTCTCTTGTTTGTTCTATGATCCAACGGATGATGGCACTGGATCTCTGCTGCTACTGCTGCTGCTAAGTCGCTTCAGTCATGTCCAACTCTGTGCAACCCCATAGACGGCAGCCCGCCAGGCTCAGCCATCCCTGGGATTCTCCAGGCAAGAACACTGGAGTGGGTTGCCATTTCCTTCTCCAATGCATGAAAGTGAAAGGTGAAAGTGAAGTCGCTCAGTCCTGTCTGACTCTTAGCGACCCCATGGATTGCAGCCTACCAGGCTCCTCCGTCCATGGGATTTTCCAAGCAAGAGTACTTGAGTGGGGTGCCATTGCCTTCTCTGACTGGATCTCTGATTCCTCTGCATTTTCCACACCGAGTTTGAACATCTGGAAGTCCTCAGTTAATGTGCTGTTGAAGCCTAGCTTGGAAAATTTTGAGCATTACTTTTCTAGCATGTGAAATGAGTGCAACTGTGTGGTCGTTTGAACACTCTTTGGCATTGCCTTTCTTTGGTACTGGAATGAAAACTGACCTGTTCTTTTCCTGTGGCCACTGCTAAGTTTTGCAAATTTGCTGGTATATTGAGTACAACACTTTCACAGCATCATCTTTTAAGATTTTATATAGCTCAGCTTGAATTCGATCACCTCCACTAGTTTTGCTTATAGTGATGCTTCCTAAGGCCCACTTGTCTTCACACTCCAGGGTATCTAGCTCTAGGTGAGTGATCACACCATTACGGTTATCTGTGTCAGTAAGATCTGTTGTGTATACTTCTGTGTTTTCCTGTCACCTCTTCTTAATATCTTCTGCTTCTGTTAGGTCCATACCATTTCTGCCCTTTATTGTGCCCATCTTTGCATGAAAACTTCCTTTGGTATCTAATTTTCTTGAAGACATCTCTAGTCTTTCCCATTCTATTGTTTTCCTCTGTTTCTTTGCACTGATCTCTTAGGAAGGCTTTCTTATCTCTCCTTGCTGTTCTTTGGAACTCTGCATTCAGATGGGTGTATCTTTCTTTTTCTCCTTTACCGTTCACGTCTCCTCTTTTCTCAGTTATCTGTAAGGCCTCCTCAGACAACCATTTTGCCTTTTACATTTCTTTTTCTTGGAGATGGTTTTGATCACTGCATCCAGTACAATGTTATGAACCTCCACCCATAGTTCTTCAGACACTCTCTATCAGATCTAATCCCTTGACTCTATTTGTCACTTTCCTTGTATAATCATAAGGTATTTGATTTAGATTATACCTGAATGACCTAGTGGTTTCCCCTTCTTTCTTCAAATTAAGTCTGATTTTGCAATAAGGAGTTCATAATCTAGGCCACAGTCAGCTCTAGGTCTTGTTTTTGCTGACTGTATAGAGCTTTTCCATCTTCAACTGCAAAGAATATAATCAATCTGATTTCGGTATTGACCATCTGGTGTTGTCCATGTGTAGAGTCTTCTCTTGTGTTGTTGAAAGAGTGTGTTTGCTATGACCAGTGCATTCTCTTCACTAAAGTCTGTATTATAGCCTTTATGTTCATCCTCCTTATTATAACTGACTCTAATGCATTCCTTTTTATAGATGAGTAATATTCTATATTACTCATCTATATTGAACTTCTTTAACCATGCATCTGCTGATGGAAATCTATATTGCTTATACGTCCAAGTTATTGTAAATAGTGCTTCAAAGAACATCGTGGTGCTAGTGTCTCTCTCAATTCTGGTTTCCTCATAGGATATGCCCAGAAGTGGGATTGCTGCTTCGTATGGCAATTCTGTTCCAAATTTTTAAAGGAATCTCCTCACTATACTCCATAGTGACTGTACCAGTTGGCATTCCCAGCAAGAGGATAAGAAGCTTCCCTTTTCTCCACACTCTCTCTAACGTTTATTGTTTGTAGACTTTTTGATGATGGTCAATCTAAACAGTGTTAGATGAAACCTCATTGTGGTTTTGATTTGCATTTCTCTGATAATGCGTGATGTTGAGCATCTTTTCATGTGTTTATTAGCCATCTGTAGGTATTCTTTGGAGAAATGTCTGTTTAGGTTTTTTGGCCCACTTTTTGAGTGGGTTCCTCATTTTTCTGGTAGTGAGCTACATGTGCTACTTGTATATTTGGAGATTAATTCTTTGTCAGTTGTTCTGAGGGCTGTCTTTTCACCTTGCTTAAAGTTTCCTTTGTTGCACAAAATCTTTTAAGTTTAATTTTGTCCAATTTGTTTATTACTTTTTTAATTTCCATTACTCTCAGAGGTGGCGCATAGAGGATTTTGCTTGTTCTCCCTATGTTTTCCTCTAAGAGTTTTATAGTTTCTGGTCTTACATTTGGGTATTTAAGCTATTTACAGTTTATTTTTGTGTATGGCGTTAGAAAGTATTCTAGCTTCTTTTACACATAGTTGACCAGTTTTCCCAGCACCACTTATTGAAGAGACTGTCTTTTGTCCATTGTATATTTTTGCACCCTTTGTCAAAGATAAGGTATCCATAGATGTGTGGATTTATCCCTGACTTTCTATTTTGTTCCATTGGTCCATATTTCTGTCTTTGTGCCAGGTTCATACTGTCTTGATGACTGTAGCTTTGTAGCATACTCTCAAGTCAAGAAGGTTGATTCCTCCAGTCGCATTCTTCTATCTCAAGATTGCTTTGGCTATTCAGAATATTTTGTGTTTCCATGTTGTACTTCATTGCTTAGTCATGTCTGACTATTTGCAACCTCATGGATTGCAGCATGCCAGTCTCCTCTGTCCATGGGGATACTCCAGGCAAGAATACCAGAGTGGGTTGCCATGCCCACCTCCAGAGGATCTTCCCAACCCAGGGTTCGAGCCTAGGTCTCCCACTTTGCAAGCAGATTTGTTACTATCTGAGCCACAAGGGAAGCCCAGGAATACTGGCATGGGTAGCCTATCCCTTCTCCAGGTGAACTCCCTTGCCCAGGAATTGAACCAGGGTCTCCTGCCTTGCAGGCAGATTCTTTACCAGCTGAGCTATCAGGGAAGCCCTTGTGTTTCCATACAAATTGTGAAATTATTTGTTCTATTTCTGTGAAAATACTGTTGGTAGATTGATAGGGATTGCATTGAATCTAGAGATAGCTTTGGGTAGTCCAACTCAGTCAATCACCTCCAACTTGCTCAGTCATGTCCAACTCTTTGTGACTCCACGGACTGTACCCCACCAGGCTCCTCTGTTCATGGGGATTCTCCAGGCAAGAATTCTGGAGTGGGTTTCTATACCCTCCTCCAGGGGATCTTCCCAACCCAGAGATTTCACCCAGGTCTCCTGCATTTCAGGCAGATTCTTTACCGTCTGAGCCACCAGGGAAGCCCAAGAATAATGGAGTGGGTTTCCTATTCCTTTTCCAGGGGAACTTACTGACCCAGGAATCAAATCCGGGTCTTCTGCATGGCAGGCAGATTCTTTATCAGCTGAGCTACCAGGGAAGCCCTTGGATATTATATTCATTTTCATTATGTTGATTCTTCCAATCCAAGAACATGAATATTTCTTTATATTTCTGTCATCTTTGATATATTCAATCAGTCCGTATCTTCTATATACAGGTATTTTATTTATTTAGGTAACTTTATTCCTAAGTGTTTTATTATTTTTGATTCAATGATAAATGGGATTGTTTCCTTAATTTCTCTGCCTGATTTTTCATTCTTAGCATATAGGAATGCAAAGGATTTCTGTACATTAATTTTATATACTGCGACTTTACTATATTCATTAATTAGCTCTAGCAATTTTATGGTGGCATCATTAGGGTTTTGTGTATACAGAATCATGTAATCTACAAACAGTGAGAGGTTTACTTTTTCCTTTCCAGTCTGCTTTCCTTTTATTTGTTTTTCTTCTCTGATTGCTCTGGCTAGAATTTCCAAAACTATGTAGAATAGTAGTGGTGAGAGCGGGCACCCTTGTCTTGTTCCTGATTTTAGAGGAACATTTACAATATTTTGCCACTAAGGATAATTTTTCCTGTGGTTTGGAAAAATATGGATTTCATTTGCTGAGATGTGTTCCTTCTGTGCCTACTTTCTAGAGATTTTTCTTTTATCATAAGTGGGTGTTGAATTTTATCAAAGGCTCCTCTACATCTATTGAAATAATCATATTTTTTATCTTTCAATTTGTTAATAAGTGTATTATATTGATTTGCAAATATTGAAGAATACTTGCAAATCTGGAATAAAGTCCAATTAATAATGATGTATTATATTTTTAATGTGTCATTGGATTCTGTTTGATAGAATATTGTTGAGGATTTTTGCATCTAGGTTCATCAGTTATATTAGCCAATAGTTTTCTTTTTTTGTTTCATCTTTGTCTGGTTTTGATATCAGGGTTACAGTGGCCTTGTAAAATGAGTTTGGGGATTTCTTTTCTTGCAACTTTCTGAAATGGTTTGAGTAGTATGGGTGTTAGCTCTTCTCTAAATTTTTGGTAGAACTGAGCTGTGAAGCCGTCTGCTTGGTTTGTCGAAAGATTTTTATTGCAGTTCCAATTTCCATGCTTCTGATTAAGCTCATTTCAGTTCAGTCACTCAGTCATGTCTGACTCTTTGTGACCCCATGGACTGCAGCACGCCAACCTTCTCTGTCCATCAAAAAATCCTAGAGCTAACTCAATCTTATGTCCATTGAGTTGGTGATGCCATCCAACCATCTCATCCTCTGTCATCCCCTTTTCCTCCCACCTTCAATCTTTCCCAGCATCAGGGTCTTTTCAAATGAGTCAGCTCCTTGCATCAGGTGGCCAAAGTACTGGAGTTTCAGATGCAGCTTCAGTCTTTCCAACGAATATTCAGGACTGATTTCCTTTAGGATGGACTGGTTGGATCTCCTCGCTGTCTAAAGGACTCTCAAGAGTCTTCTCCAATACCACAGTTCAAAAGCATCAATTCTTTGGTGCTCAGCTTTCTTTATAGGCCAATGCTCACATCCATACATGACTACTGGAAAAAACATAGTCTTGCCTAGACGGACCTTTGTTGGCAAAGTAACGTCTCTGCTTTTTAATATGCAGTCTAGGAGGGCCATAATTTTTCTTCCAATTTCATGGCTGCAATCACCATCTGCAGTGATTTTGGAGACCCCAAAAATGAAAGTCTCTCATCGTTTCCATTGTTTCCCCATCTATTTGGCATGAACAGATGGGATCAGATGTCATGATCTTAGTTTTCTGAATGTTGAGCTTGAAGCCAACTTTTTCACTCTCCTCTTTAACTTTCATCAAGAGACTCTTTAGTTCTTCTTCACTTACTGCCATAAGTGTGGCATCATCTGCATATCTGAGGTTATTGATATTTCTCTCGGCAATCATGATTCCAGCTTGTGCTTCATCCAGTACAGCATTCCTCATGATGTACTATGCACATAAGTTAAATAAGCAGGGTGACAAAATACAGCCTTGACATACTCCTTTCCTGATTTGGAACCAGTCTGTTGTTCCTTGTCCAGTTCTAGTTGTTGCTTCTTGACCTGCATACAGATTTCTCAGAAGGTAGGTCAGGTGGTCTGGTATTCCCATCTCTTTAAGAATTTTCCACGGTTTGTTGTGATCGACACAGTCAAAGGCTTTGGCATAGTGAATAAAGCAGAAGTGGATGTTTTTTCTGGAATTCTCTTGATTTTTTGATCCAACAGATGTTGGAAATTTGATCTCTGGTCCCTCTGCCTTTTCCGAATCCAGTTTAAACATCTGGAAGTTCTCAATTCACCTACTGTTGAAGCCTGGCCTGGAGAGGAGCATTACCTTGCTAGAATGTGAGATGAGTGTATCTGTGCGGTAGTTAGAGCATTCTTTGGCATTGCTTTTCTTTGGTATTGGAATGAAAACTGACCTTTTCCAGTCCTGTAACCAGAGCTGAGTTTTCCAAATTTCCTGGGATATTGAGTGCAGCACTTTCCCAGCATCATCCTTCAGGATTTGAAATAGCTCAACTGGAATTCCATCACCTCCACTAGCTTTGTTTGCAGAGATGTTTCTTAAGCCCCACTTGACTTCGCATTCCAGGATGTCTGGGTCTAGGTGAGTGATCACACCATCGTGGCTACCTGGGTTGTGAAGATATTTTTTGTATAGTACTTCAGCGTATTCTTACCACCTCTTTTTAATATCTTCTGCTTCTGTTAGTTCCATACCATTTCTGTCCTTTATTGTACCCATATTTGCATGAAATGTTCCTTTGGTACCTCTAATTTTCTTGAAGAGATCTCTAGTCTTTCCAATTCTATTTTTTCCCACTATTTCTTTTGCTTCCTCTATTTCTATTGTTTTCCTCTATTTCTGACAAAATGTGGTCCACTGGAAACCACTTTAGTATTCTTGCCTTGGAACCCCATGAACAGCATGAAAAGGTAAAAAGATAGGATATTGAAAGTTGAACTCCCTAGGATGGTAGGAGCCCAGTATGCTACTGGAGATCAGTGGAGAAATAACTCCAGAAAGAATGAAGGGATGGAGCCAAAGCAAAAACAACACCCATTTGTGGATATGACTGGTGATGGAAGTAAAGTCCGATGCTGTAAAGCAAAATATTGCATAGGAACTTGGAATGTTAGGTCCATGAATCAAGGTAAATTGGGCATGGTCCAATAGAAGATAGCCAGAGTGAATATCAACATTTTAGCAGTCAGCAAACTAAAATGGACTGGAATGGGTGAATTTAACTCAGATGATCATTATATCTACTACTGTGGGAAAGAATCCCTTAGAAGAAATGGAGTAGCTATCATAGTCAAGAAAAGAATCTGAAATGCAGTACTTGGAAGCAATCTCAAAAACAACAGAATGATCCCTGTTTCGAAGGCAAACCATTCAATATCACAGTAATCCAAGTCTATGCCCCAACCAGTAATGCTGAAGAAGCTGAAGTTGAACAGTTCTATAGAGACCTACAAGACCTTCTAGAACTAACATCCAAAAAAGATGTTCTTTTCATTATAGGGGAATGGAATGCAAAAGTAGGAAGTCAGAAAACATCTGGAGTAACAGTCAAATTTGGCCGTGGAGCATGGAATGAAGCAGAATAAAGGCTAACAGAGTTTTGCCAAGAGAACACACTGGTCATAGCAAACATACTCTTCCAGCAGTACAAGAGAACATTCTACACATGGACATTACCAGATGGTCAATACATAAATCAGATTGATGATATTCTTTGTAGCCAAAGATGGAGAAACTCTATCAGATCAGATCAGATCAGTCGCTCAGTCGCGTCCGAATCTTTGCAACCCCATGAATCGCAGCACGCCAGGCCGCCCTGTCCAACACCAACTCCTGGAGTTCACTTAGACTCACGTCCATCGAGTCAGTGATGCCATCCACCCATCTCATCCTCTGTCGTCCCCTTCTCCTCCTGCCCCCAATCCCTCCCACCATCAGAGTTTTTCCAATGAGTCACCTCTTTGCATGAGGTGGTCAAAGTACTGGAGTTTCAACTTTAGCATCATTCCTTCCAAAGAAATCCCAGGGTTGATCTCCTTCAGAATGGACTGGTTGGATCTCCTTGCAGTCCAAGGGACTCTCAAGAGTCTTCTCCAACACCACAGTTCAAAAGCATCAATTCTTCGGTGCTCAGCCTTCTTCACAGTCCAACTCTCACATCCATACATGACCACAGGAAAAACCATAGCCTTGACTAGACGAACCTTTGTTGGCAAAGTAATGTCTCTGCTTTTGAATATGCTATCTAGGTTGGTCATAACATTCCTTCCAAGGAGTAAGCGTCTTTTAATTTCATGGCTGCAGTCACAATCTGTAGTGATTTTGGAGCCCAGAAAAATAAATTCTGACACTGTTTCCACTGTTTCTCCATCTATTTCCCATGAAGTGGTGGGACCGGATGCCATGCTCTTTGTTTTCTGAATGCTGAGCTTTAAGCCAACTTTTTCACTCTCCACTTCCACTTTCATCAAGAGGCTTTTGAGTTCCTCTTCACTTTCTGCCATAAGGGTGGTGTCATCTGCATATCTGAGGTTATTGATATTTCTCCCAGCAATCTTGATTCCAGCTTGTTTCTTCCAGTCCAGTGTTTCTCATGATGTACTCTGCATAGAAGTTAAATAAACAGGGTGACAATATACAGCCTTGACGAACTCCTTTTCCTATTTGGAACCAGTCTGTTGTTCCATGTCCAGTTCTAACTCTTGCTTCCTGACCTGCATACAAATTCTTCAAGAGGCAGATCAGGTGGTCTGGTATTCCCATCTCTTTCAGAATTTTCCAGTTTATTCTGATCCACACAGTCAAAGGCTTTGACATAGTCAATAAAGCAGAAATAGATGTTTTTCTGGGACTCTCTTGCTTTTTCCATGATCCAGCGGATGTTGGCAATTTGATCTCTGGTTCCTATGCCTTTTCTAAAACCAGCTTGAACATCAGGAAGTTCACGGTTACATATTGCTGATGCCTGGCTTGGAGAATTTTGAGCATTATGTTACTAGCGTGTGAGATGAGTGCAATTGTGCAGTAGTTTGAGCATTCTTTGGCATTGCCTTTCTTTGGGATTGGAATGAAAACTGACCTTTTCCAGTCCTGTGGCCACTGCTGAGTTTTCCAAATTTGCTGGTGTATTGAGTGCAGCACTTTCACTCCATCATCTTTCATGATTTGGAATAGCTCAACTGGAATTCCCTCACCTCCACTAGCTTTGTTCGTAGTGATGCTTTCTAAGGCCCAAGTGACTTCACATTCCAGGATGTCTGGCTCTAGGTCAGTGATCACACCATCGTGATTATCTGGGTCGTGAAGATGTTTTTTGTACAGTTCTTCTGTGTATTCTTGCCATGTGTTCTTGATATCGTCTGCTTCTGTTAGGTCCATACCATTTCTGTCCTTTATCAAGCTCATCTTTGCATGAAATGTTCCTTTGGTATCTGATTTTCTTGAAGATATCCCTAGTCTTTCCCATTCTGTTGTTTTCCTCTATTTCTGTGCGTTGATCACTGAAGAAGGTTTTCTTATCTCTTCTTGCTATTCTTTGGAACTCTGCATTCAGATGCTTATATCTTTCCTTTTCTCCTTTGCTTTTCACTTCTCTTCTTTTCACAGCTCCCCAGACAGCCATTTTGCTTTTTTGCATTTCTTTTCCATGGGCATGGTCTTGATCTCTGTCTCCTGTACAATGTCACGAACCTCATTCCATAGTTCATCAGGCACTCTATCTATCAGATCTAGGCCCTTAAATCGATTTCTCACTTCCACTGTATAATCATAAGGGATTTGATTTAGGTCATACCTGAATGGTCTAGTGATTTTCCCAGTTTCTTCAATTTAAGTTGAATTTGACAATAAGGAGTTCATGGTCTGAGCCACAGTCAGCTCCTGGTCTTGTTTTTGCTGACTGTATAGAGCTTCTCCATCTCTGGCTGCAAAGAATATAATCAATCTGATTTCAGTGTTGACCATCTGGTGATGTCCATGTATAGAGTCTTCTCTTGTGTTGTTGGAAGAGGGTATTTGTTATGACCAGTGCGTTCTCTTGGCAAAACTCTATTAGTCTTTGCCCTGCTTCATTCCATATTCCAAAGCCAAATTTGCCTGTTACTGCAGGTGTTTCTTGACTTCCTACTTTTGCATTCCAGTCCCCTATAATGAAAAGGATGTCTTTTTTGGGTGTTAGTTCTAAAAGGTCTTGTAGGTCTTCATAGAACCATTCAATTTCAGCTTCTTCAGCATTACTGGTTGGGGCATAGACTTGGATTACTGTGATATTGAATGGTTTGTCTTGGAAACGAACAGAGATTATTCTGTCGTTTTTGAGATTGCATGCATGTACTGCATTTCAGACTCTTTTGTTGACCATGATGGCCATTCCATTTCTTCTGAGGGATTTCTGCCTGCAGTAGTAGATATAATGGTAATCTGAGTTAGATTCACCCATTCCAGTCCATTTCAGTTCACTGATTCCTAGAATGTCGACATTCACTCTTGCCATCTCTAGTTTGACCACTTCCAATTTGCCTTGATTCGTGGACCTGACATTCCAGGTTCCTATGCAATATTGTTCTTTACAGCATCAGACCTTGCTTCTATCACCAGTCACATCCACAGCTGGGTATTGTTTTTGCTTTGGCTCCATCCCTTCATTCTTTCTGAAACTCTATACAGTCAGGAAAAACAAGACCGGGACCTGACTGTGACTCAGATCATGAACTCCTTATTGCCAAATTCAGGCTTAAATTGAAGAAAGTAGGGAAAACCACTAGACCATTCAGGTATGACTGAAATCAAATCCTTTACATTTATACAGTGGAAGTGACAAATAGATTCAAGGGATTAGATCTGAGAGACAGAGGGCCTGAAGAACTATGGATGGAGGTTTGTACAGGAGGCAGTGATCAAGACCATGCCCAGAAATAGAAATTCAAAAAGGCAAAATGGTTGTCTGAGATCTTGAAAATAACTAAGAAAAGAATAGAAGCAAAAGGCAAAGGAGAAAGGAAAGATTTACCCATTTGAATGCAAAGTTCCAATGAGTAACAAGGAGAGATAAGAAAGCCTTCCTCAGGATCAGTGTGTGCGACTGGTCTGTTCAAATTTTCTATTTCTTCCTGATTCAGTTTGTAAAGTTAAATTTCTTAAGAATCTGTCCATTTCTTCCAGGTTGTCCATTTTATTAGCATGTAGTTCTCATAGTAGTCTCTTACAGTCATTTATATTTCTGTATTGTCTTTGCAGTTTTTCCATTTTTATTTCTATCATTACTGGGAATTCTCCCTTTTATTCTTTTTTTGGGGGGGGTTATTTATTTATTTTTTAATTTTATTTTTAAACTTTACATAATTGTATTAGTTTTGCCAAATATCAAAATGAATCCGCCACAGGTATGCATGTGTTCCCCATCCTGAACCCTCCTCCCTCCTCCCTCCCCATACCACCCCTCTGGGTCGTCCCAGTGCACCAGCCCCAAGCATCCAGTATCGTGCATCGAACCTGGACTGGCAACTCGTTTCATACATGATATTTTACATGTTTCAATGCCATTCTCCCAAATCTTCCCACCCTCTCCCTCTCCCACAGAGTCCATAAGACTGTTCTATACATCAGTGTCTCTTTTGCTGTCTTGTACACTGGGTTATTGTTACCATCTTTCTAAATTCCATATATATGCGTTAGTATACTGTATTGGTGTTTTTCTTTCTGGCTTACTTCACTCTGTATAATAGGCTCCAGTTTCATCCACCTCATTAGAACTGATTCAAATGTATTCTTTTTAATGGCTGAGTAATACTCCATTGTGTATATGTACCACAGCTTTCTTATTCATTCATCTGCTGATGGACATCTAGGTTGCTTCCATGTCCTGGCTGTTATAAACAGTGCTGCGATGAACATTGGGGTACACGTCTCTCTTTCCCTTCTGGTTTCCTCAGTGTGTATGCCCAGCAGTGGGGTTGCTGGATCATAAGGCAGTTTGAGTCTGCCTAACGGTTTGTCTATTTTATCTTCTCAAAGAATCAGCTTTTAGTTTTATTGATCTTTGCTATAGTCTCCTTCATTTCCTCTTTCACTTATTTCTGCTCTGATTTTTACGATTATTTTCGTTCTACTAACTTTGGAGTTTTTATTATTATTATTATTCTTTCTCCAGTTGCATTAGGTGTATGTTTAGGTTGCTTATTTGAGATTTCTCCTGTTTACTGAGGCAGGCATGTATTGCGATGAACTTCCCTCCGATTAACACTGCTTTAATTGAACCCCATAGGCTTTGCATTGTCTTTTTTTCCTTATCACTTGTTTCTATGGTTATTTTGATTTTCTCTTTTACTTCTTCGGTGATCTATTGGTTATTCAGAAGCGTGTTTTTTAGCCTCCCTATGTTTGCTTTTTATAGTTTTTTGTTTTCTTGTACCTAACATTTAATATTGCAGCACTGTGATTTGAAAAGATGCTTGAAATGATCTCAATTTTTTAATAATTACCCAAGGCTTGATGTGATCTCTCCTGGAGAATGTTCCATGTGCACTTGAATAAATGGTGAAATGAATTATTTTGGGGTGAAATGCCCTGTAGATATCAATTAGATCCAACTGGTCCAATGTATTATTTAAAGCTTTTGTTTCTTTGTTGAGTTTCTGTCTGGATGATCTGTCCATTGGAGTGAGTGGGGTATTAAATTGCCCCACTATTACAGTAGTACTGTTGAATTCCCCTTCAACGGGTATTAGCCTTATGTATTGAGTTGCTCTATGTTGGGTGTATATATATTTATAATTCTTATGTTTTCTTCTTGGATTGATCCCTTGATCATTATGTAGTGTCCTTCTTTGTCTCTTATGATAGTTTTTATTTTAAGTTTATTTTATCTGATGTAAGTATTGCTGTGCTGTGCTAAGTCACTTTAGTTGTGTCCGACTCTTTGTGATCCCATGGACTGCAGCCCACCAGGCTTCTCTGTCCATGGGGTTTTCCAGGCAAGAATACTGGAGTGGGTTGCCATTTCCTCCTCCAGGAGATCTTCCCAACCCAGGGATTGAACCATCATCTCTTAGTTCTCCTGCTTTGGCAGGCAGGTTCTTTATCACTAGCGCCACCTGCGAAGCCCCATTAGTATTGCTACTCCCACTTTCTTTTGGTCTCCAGCTGCATGGCAAATCTTATTCCAGCTCCTTACTTTCAGTCTATATATGTCTCTTTTTTCCCCCATTTTAGGGACATTTTCAACTATTATCTCCTTAAATATTTTCTCATGTTCTTTCATCTTTCTCTTTTGGGGATGCCTATGATTTGAAAATGTTGGGGTGTTCAACATTGTCCCAGAGGTGCCTGATGCTGTTCTCATTTCTCTTTATTCTTTTTCCCCTAGGTTTGAGGTGGGTCTCTCATACACAGCATATATAAGGGTCTTGTTTTTCTATCCATTCATCCAGTCTTTGTCTTTTGCTTGGAGCATTTAGCCCATTTATGTTTAAGTTAATTATTGATATATATGATCTGGTTACCATGTACTTTATTGTTTGGGTTCATTTTTATAAACCTTTTCTCTGTTTCCTGTCTAGAGATGATCTTTTAACATTTGTCCAAGAGCTGGTTTGGTGTTGCTGAATTCTCTTAACTTTTGCTTATCTGTAAAGCTTTTGATTTCTTCTTCAAGTGTGAATGAGATCCTTGATGGCTACGGTAATCTTGTTTGTAGGTTTTTTCCTTTCAACACTTTAAGTATATCCTGCCATTCCCTTCTGGTCTGCAGAGCTTCTGTGGAAAGATAGCTGTAATCCTTATGGGGATCCCCTTATGTGTTATTTGCTGCTTTTTCCTTGCTGTTTTTAATGTTTGTTCTTTGTGTTTAAGTTTTGTTAGTTTGATTAAAGGGTGTCTTGGCATGTTTCTCCTTTTGTTTATCCTGTATGGGACTCTCTGGGTTTCTTGAACCTGGGTGGCTCTTTCCTTCCCAATTTAGGGAAATTTTCTTACATTCTTTCCTATTGTCTTCTTCTGGGGATGCCTATGATTCAAATATTAGGGTGTTCAACATTGTTTCTGAAGCCTCTGGGGCTGTTATCATTTCTTTTTTTTTTTTTTCTTTTTCCACTCTTCTTCATTTATTTCCACTGTTCTATTTTCCAGCTCAGTTTTCCTTTCTTCTCCCTCAGTTACTGTTGGTTCCTTCCAGAGTGTTTTTAATTTGTTATTGCATTGCTCATTACTGATTGACTATTCTTTATTTCATCTAGGTCCTTGTTAAGCATTTCTTAGATCTTCTCAATCCATATCTCTAGTCTACTTAACTGTATCTCCAGTTTGTTTTCAAGATTTTGGATCATCTACCCTATCATAATTCTCAATTATTTTTCAGGTAGACTCCCTATCTCCTCCTCTTTCGTTTGGTTTGGTGGGTTTTTATTATGCTCCTTCTCCAGCTGGATATTTCTCTCCTTTTTCATTTTTTTTTTTTTTTAGTTTGCTGCCTTTGGGGTCTCCTTTCTGTAGGCTAGAGGTTTGTAGCTTCTCTTAATTGAGGAGTTTGCTCCCTGTAGCTGGGGTTGGACCAGTGGCTTGTAAAGGTTTCCTCATTGAGGGGACTTGTGCGTGTATTCTGATGGATAGAGCTGGATCTCTTCTCTGGAGGGCAGTACAATATCCAGCAGTGAGTTTGGGGGTTTCTATGGGTTTTGTATGGCTTTGGACAGCCTGTCTCTAATGTTCAGGGTTGTATTCCTCTTTGGCTATAGGATTAATGAGGGGTATTTTGTACTAGAGTTTGATGGGTCTTGGGTGGAGTTTGATCTTATGTAGGTATGAAGGCTTTTGTGTGGGATCTTGTCTATTAATATTCCCTGGGATCAGGAGTTCTATGATGTTGCAACTATTGAAGTTGAGCCTCCTGCTTCTGGGTTTCAGTCCCAATCTCTTACAGCACAGAAGATAAAACACCTAGGTTAGGTTATTGGTGAAATAACTCTCCTCAGCTAGAAACAGCCAAAGAGATTCACAGAGTTATATAGAGAAGAGAAGAAGGAGGAAGGAAAAGGAGGTGGTCAGGAGGTGAAAAGGGAGAGTCAAAAGGGAAGAGAGCAATCAAGCCAGCAATAAAATATCTAATTGAAAATGGATACTAAAAATTAGATTCTTAAAGATTTAAAATTAATAACAAAAGATAAAAAAAAAACAAAGTTAAAAGCTTAGCATTAAAGTTAGACTCTTTTCTTTTTTAATAGGCGGCATGAGAATATATACAGTTGTATGAGATGAATATTCCTGTAATTCCTACATTTTCCTGCTCCTGTTGAGTTGCCTACTCAGAAAGTCCTCCAGTATATCTAGGAATGTCTCTGGAGCTGTTGTGGACAGTGTGAAGTCATTTCAAAGTCAGATATTCCCTTGTTCTGGCTTGTAATTGTTCTAAAAAATCGATAGTTGCTCCTCAAATGCAGTCTCAGCTTAACTGCAGGATTTTAATCTCTTGCGCCTGCCACTTCTTGGGCACTTACCCCTTCTTTTCTTTGCTTAGGTTGGCCTCCTCTGCTTGCGAGTCTCTCTTCAGTGTCTGATCTCTGCCCTGACATGAGTGGCTGAAAGTAGCCACTTTTTCTGGCTGACTTGCTCAGCTGTGCTGTGAACAGGGAAGGACATTGCAAAAACGCTGCTGCTATGTGTGAGGAGTGTTTGAAGAGGATGGACCACACGGGGGTTGTCACAGCCCAAGGTGGCATGCACCTCCCAGGTCTAAGCTGCTCAGGCTCCCCAGTCACTGATAGGGCACAGTCCCAAGTGGGCCATGCATCTCCTCAGGGGTGCTGGTCTCAGGCTGTGATACTACCAGCAGATATGAACTGTCCAAGATCCAAGGAAGACATGAGTAGCAACGGGCAGCCACCTCACAGCTTGACATGAGTTGCAGTCTCTGGGGCCAAGACTGCAGTGGTCCCTTGCTTTTTAGCTCTGGGTATTGCACACCTGCCTCTCTGCCTCTGGGGAAGGCTGTAATTGGAAGACTGCTTGCTCTCCTTTGATATTTGCTAGGGAATAATCCTTTGTTTGTGAGAGCGCCAGGGATGAGGGTGTGGCATTAGAGCCGTTCCATGGCTCTAAGAAAACGTCCTTGTTTTTCTTCCTTTCTCTGGTGTTCCCACGGTTTGGTTTTCCCTGTTGTCTGTGCTATATCACATTAATCCCCTCAGAGTATGCTCATGGCGTTTAACCCTGGTCCTTTCTCAAAGGACAGAGGATGCAGGCCATGCCTCCGTACCCAGTCCCACTCACAGCAGGTGGACACAAGCATGTGAGCTGGTTCTTGGCTGGTAATCGCCATTCAGCATGATTTCTGTGGAGAATTCTGTAGTTGATCATTTCAGTTATGTTGCCCTCTCAGATTCCTAAGTTCCCCACTGACCCTGCCTGTGAGAGGGTTTCCTACTCTGTGAAAACTTCTCCTTCACTATTCTCTCCCCAAGACAGGTCTCCATCTTGAAATACTTTGTCTACCTTTTTGTTTATATCCTTTGTTCTACCTCATTCTGAAGAGACTGGTTTGCCTTTCTGGGTACCTGGGGTTCTCCAACAGTGTTCAGAAACTGTTCTGTGGAAGTTGCTTACTAGGCAGATGATCTTTTGATGTATTTTGGGGGGAGAAAGTCCTGTTCCCCTGCCATCTTGGGACTGCCCCACCAGAGACTATATTCGTAGTTACACACAATACTGCTTCTTAACACCATTTGTATGCTCTTTCAAGGAAGGTTCACAATCAAGACACATATATAGCTAATTGTTCCAATCAGGATCATCATAATTAGATACTATCATAAAACACACTTGGAAAAGGATAGTTGAGATTTTAAAATGATTATAGCAATCAAGAATTAAGTTGTGATTTGACTTATGGAATCCAATTAACTCTCAGAATCCTGAAGAGTAAAAATATAATATGACAAAAGAAGAAAAGAAAATCTAGTGTATTAGGTTGCTATGCCTCTGATATCTTTTCCTGTCTATAATATACTTCAGGAAGACAAAAGACAAGTACCATGATAATCAAAGTTATCTTTCCAACACATTGATAACAGAGTAACAGACTCTGGAATCCTCCTTTGATGAACACAGGGTGAAGGTTGCTAAGATAACTGCTGTGTGTTCTCTTAAGTGATGCATCCTCTCTGGTCATAACACTGACATGTTAATAATTTTTTTTTCTATTGATTTAGAATGCTCAATTGGCCTGGAATGTTCAATTGGCCTGTAGAGGTCAGTTGTTGCTTAGAGAAAAAAGGGAGTCTAAAAGTACACATTGGCTTTGTGGTCCAACTTCAGTCTCTTGGTCCTAACATGGGTGTGTAGAAAGAATATACCCAGGGATACATCTGTCATTTTAAACTTAGCTATGAATAAGAAGCATGAAATTAAGTGCAAAGAAAGGAGATACTAAAATGTAAATAGTACTGGCAGATAAAAACTAGACTTACATTTTTACAGAAGTTTCTGGCTTCTGTACTCTCCATGTATTTATCTTACAGTAACCTGAAGATTATGTAAGACAATTACAAAGGAAGTAAAAACTGAGTGTAGTAGATGTGTCAAAATAAGATAAACTGTGATTGGTTATTCAGAGAATATACAATACTCACAAAAAGACAGGTAACTGAACTACTAAAGACTAATTCAGAATAGAATTACAAAAATATTTGTAAATATTAAATTGGCACATATTACTCCTTTATCACAAAATAGATTTTAACCTAACAATCTATAACTTATAACTAATGATTTATAGAAAAAATAAAAATAGGTATGCCAAAATTGTATCAGTGAATATTTCAATCTAATAACAAAATACATTTTTTAAATATTTGCTTAGAAACAAAAAAAAGGTGTTTTCAAACTGTACAAATCATACATTTCATAATTTTAAAAAATAATTCAACAATAGATTGGAAAAACATATGACTAAGAATCTACAGTAGCAAAAATAAAAATAAAAAAGATCCAGCTCTATTAAAATTTAAAAAAAGAAAGAAGAAATTAAACTGGATGGCATAGAGAGGAATGTTTAGCAAAGTCACAAAGTGTGTTAAATGGTTCACTAATATAATCACTTTAGGAATCTTAACAGTACCAGTTATGAGAGAAATTCATGAGCCCTACGTAGTCCTTTTATCATATGCCACCTTCTCAATAATGTCTTCTCTGCCCAATCAATCTGTTCAACCCTTAAGACTGGTCTCTATTACATTGTCATGTTCTCCACCCTTCATAGAAATAGAGAGGGAAAATATGATTTAACGACTAACTTCTCACTGGAAACAAGGGAGGCCAAAAAACAGTGAATTGCATATTCAAATTTCTGGGGGAAAATATTATCAACCAAGAATTATATATCAAAACAAAAGCTCATGAAAAAGGAAGGTGAAATAAAGATGTATCCAGATAAACAAAGAGCAATAGAACATAGTCTTGAAATATACTAAAAGGATTTCCTTTAAGTTGAAAGAGAATATACAAATACAAGGGAAAAAGTAGAGACCTAGTAATGGCAAATATGTGGATAAATATGAGAGCATATGGATACACTTGAATATAGTTTTTCTATCTTTTCCTATGTAATATGGGGGTGGGGCTAAGACGGCAGTGAGGAAAGACACCAAGTCTGTGTCTTCCCACTCAGGATACTCACCAAGCACTGGTGGGGGACCTCCAGCGGACAAGTTGACAGGAGGAGCCCCCAGGGCAACCAACTATTAGGTCTGGAGAGTGGGAAGAGGTTGAGGCTGGGGGGACAAGCAACTGAGGGGTTGCTGGGGGAGGGGGAGTGCTTTAGGTGCCAGAGATGGTTTAGCACTGAGAGTGGTTTGGGTACTGGGAACAGTGTGCCTGCTTGGCTGGGATGGGGTGTGATCCCTGAGGGGATCAGATGATCCACTGGGGAAGCCTTGGGGTTCCTATTTCATTTGGCCCCAGGGAGCCTTCTGGGGCCCCAGAGGCTGGGTCTCTGTGCTATGGGGCCCACTTCTGCCCTCCAGGGCTCTCTCTACCATCCAGCCAAGCCCAATGCCCTATAGAGCATGCCCTATTCTTTAAGGACCCCTCCACCTGGGTGGGTCCTGTGGATATGAAAGGAAGAAGAGAGGCTCCTGTAAGTAGAGAAAAAAGGTGGGCTGGCTGTGGGAAACTCCAAAGGGGTCCCAGGAACAGGGAACTGCCCCTGGTGTTACCCCAATTACTCAGCTCTCCGGAGCCTCCTAAGGCCCCCAGATCCCCTTTGGGAACACTAATGCCCTCACAGGGCACACTTCACCCTCTGGGGCCCCCCTCCACCGTCCAGGACCCTGTCCCCTAGGGTCCCCCTCATCCCTCTGGGGATCCACATCCACCCTCTGGACTGGGCCCTCTGCCCTCCAGGGTTCCCTTCTGCCCTCTGGGGACACCCTTGGCCTTCACGGGCCCTCTCCTACCTCTGGAGTCCCCTCCTCGCTCCAGAATGAAACCTCCGACATCCACAAGCCCCCTACACCATCCAGGGTCCTCCTTTGTCCTCAAGATTCCTCCTCCCTCCAGGGTTCCCATCCTCTATAGGCCCCCTCACCCCTCCAGAGGCCCTGTCTGCCCTCTGGCCTGGGCCCCCTTGACCCCCTTGCCCTCCAGGCCAAGCCCCCTGCCATCTGGAGATCTACTTCAATCTTCCAGGGACTCCTCTGCCTCCTAGATCCAACTCTGAGGGCACCCTCTGCCCATATGGGTCCTACAAGTGCAGGAGGGAGGGGAGACAGACCACAGCCAGCTATGGGAGGTTACCTCTGGGGGTGGAGAAGACAAGAATCCATCTAGTGTTGCCTCACCCACTCCGACCTGGGGAATCTCCTGGGGTTCCCGGCCTTATTCTGTACAACCCAAAGGTGAAGGCATGACACAGGCCCCTTCTGCTGGGTAGAGCCTGGGACACCTGTTATCACCATTCAAGACCTTTTCTAAAGGCTTGGGTCCTGATGAGGAAACCACTCCTGCCTAAATCCCACCTCCACCTAAACACTGCCACTTCCCAAGCCCTTGCTCACTTATTCTGCCTTTTTGTCTTGTTTTGCCAGTGGAGTTCTCTACTACACTCCAGTGGTTGTTTCATACATATTCTTATTTTTTCCACTATTTCTGTTAGTTTTCTGAACTGATTTTATTATTTTCAATCTTCTTTATTATTCTGATTTCTCTAATTTTTCTTTTTTTTATTTATATATATTTCCCTTTTTTCCCCTATCTTTGCTATTGGAATATAGCATTATCCTTGGGGGTTGTTATTTTTTATCCTTTGTTATTTTTCTACTTTTTTTTTTTTTCTGTTTTCTCTTTTTCTCTGCCTCATTTGTTTTCCACATGCCCCACAGCTTGTGGGATCCTGATTCATGGGTCAGAGATCAGTCCTGAGACCCCAAGGCAGGAGTGCTAAGTCCAAACAGATAGAATAACTCAGTAATATTCCCAGGAAATATTAATCAAAGTGAGGTCCACATCTCAACACTACCTGATTGTAGCCAATTGCCCAAAAACTCCACTGCAGGAAAACTCAGGCCAAAAACTAGTAATGCAAGAGCACAGTCCCACTTATTAGAAAAATAAAAAATAAAAAAACATGTTACAGATGAAAGAGTAAGATTTAAAAAAACTATCAGATCAAACAAATGAAGAGGAAATAGGCAACCCATCCAAAAAGAATTTAGATTCATGATATTAAAGAAATTTCAAAATATCTAAAATAGATTGGAGAAAATACAAGAAGCATTTAACACATTTAACAAAGACCTAGAAGAAATAAAGAAAAAACAGTGATGAGCAACACAATCACTTAAATTAAAAATACTCTAGAAGGAATTAAAAGCAGAATATCTGAGGCAGAAGAATGGATAAGTGAACTGAACGACAGAATGATAGAAATAATTGCTGAATAGGAGAAGAAATTAAAAAGAATGAAATCAATTGAGGACAGATTTAGAGACCTCTGGGACAATACTGAGTACATCAACATTCAACTTTAGGGGTCCTAAAAGAAGAAGAGAAAAATAAAAGGTATGAGAAAATATTTGAGGAGATTATAGTGGAAATCTTGCTTAATATGGGAAAGTAAATAACTACCCAAGTGAAGGAAGCACAGACAGTTTCATACAGGATAAACCCAAAGAGAAATACACCAAGATACATATTAATCAAATAACAAAAATTAAACACAAAGAAAAATATGATAGGCAGCAAGAGAAAAGCAAAAAATAACATAAAAAGGAATCCCCAAAAGACTGAAAGCTGATTTTTCAGCAGAAACACTGAAGACCAGAAGGGAATGGTAGCATATACTTAAAGAGATGAAAGAGAAAAATCTACAACCAAGATTACTTTACCCAGTAAGGAACTCATTCAGATTCGAAGATGAAATCAGTAGCTTTACAGACAAGAAAATGCTAAGCTCCACCAAATCAGTCTTAAAAGAAATACTAAAGGAACTCCTTGAGCAGGAAACACAAGAGAATAAAAAGTCCTCCTCCACAAAAACAAAACCCTAAACAATTAAGAAAACAGTGAGAGGAACATACATATAGATAACTACCTTAAATATAAATGGTTTAAATACTTCAACCAAAAGACACAGATTGACTGAATGGATACAGAAACAAGACCCATGCACATGCTGCCTACAAGAGACCTACTTCAGATCTATGGCCACATAGAGACTGAAAGTCAGGGGATGGATTTAAAAAAAAACAAAAAACAAAAAACAAAAAACTCCATGCAAACAGAAATCAAAAGATAGTGTAGCAATGTTCGAACAAAGTAGATTTTAACACAAAAACTATTACAAGAAATAAGGAGGGTACTGCTTAATAATCAGGGGGTTAACCCAAGAAGAAGATGTAACAATTATCAATATTTATGTACCCAACATAGGAGTACCTCAACACATAAAGCAAATTCTAACAACCATAAAAGGGGAAATCAACAGTAATATAATAATAGTAGGGGATATTAACATCCCATATACATCAATGAATAGATCATCTGGACAGAAAATTAATAAGGAAACGGAAACTGTAAATCACACATTAGACTAGATGGCCCTAATTGATACCTTCAGGACATTACATCCCAAAACAGAGGAATACACTTTTTCCTCAAATGCACATGAAATATTTTCTAGGATAGATCACATCTTGGGTCACAAATCAAGCTTCAGTAAATTCATAAAAACCTGAAATCATATCAAGCATCTTCTCTGACCATAACACTCTGAGACTAGATATCAATGTCAGGAAAATAAAAAAATTAAAAAAAAAAAAAAAACCACAACACATGGAGGCTAAACAAGACATTTCTAAAAAACCAAAGAGCATGGAATTTATAAAAAAGGAAATAAACAAAAATTACCTAGAAACAAATTAAAACAAAAACATGATGACCCAAAAACTATGAGATGCAACAAGAGCAGTTCTAAGAGGGACATTTATAGCAATGCAAAACTACCTCAAGAAATGAGAAAAACGTCAAATAAACACCTTGACTTTACACCTAAAGCAACTAGAAAAAGAAAAACAAAAAATACCAAAGTTAGTAGAAGAAAAGAAATTGTAAAGCTCAGAGCAGCAATAAATAAAAATGAAATGAAGGAAACAATAGCAAAGATCAATAAAACTAAAAGCTGGTTCTTTTAGAAGACAAATAAAATAGACAAACTGTTAGCCAGACTCAAAAAGAAAATAAAAAAAAAAACAAAGAAGACTCAAATTAGTAAAATTAGAGATGAAAAGGAGAAATTACAAAAGCAATGGGGAAATACGAAGGATCATAAGAGACTATGAGCACTTCCAGGCCAAAAAAATGGACAACTTGGAAGAAATTGATAACTTCTTAGAAAAGTACAACCTTCCAAAACTAACCAGGAAGAAATAGTGAACATCAACAACCATTCACATGCACCAAAACTGTGATTAAAAAAATATATATATATATATTCCATCAAAGAAGAGCTCAGGGCCAGATACTTTCACAGGTGAATTCTACCAAAAGTTTAGAGAACTAACACCTATCCAGCTCAAACTTTTTGAGAAAGCTGCAGAAGAAAGAAAACTCCAAAACTCATTCTAAAAGGCCACCATCACTGTGATACCAAAACAAAGCAAAGATATCACCAAAA
Organism: Bubalus kerabau; assembly: GCF_029407905.1. Taxonomy (NCBI): domain Eukaryota; kingdom Metazoa; phylum Chordata; class Mammalia; order Artiodactyla; family Bovidae; genus Bubalus; species Bubalus kerabau. The sequence continues at coordinate 16,425,194 of NC_073638.1, read as the reverse complement.
GAAAATTATATGCCATTAACGTCTAGTCAAGGCTATGGTTTTTCCTGTGGTCATGTATGGATGTGAGAGTTGGACTGTGAAGAAGGCTGAGCGCCAAAGAATTGATGCTTTTGAACTGTGGTGTTGGAGAAGACTCTTGAGAGTCCCTTGGACTGCAAGGAGATCCAACCAGTCCATTCTGAAGGAGATCAGCCCTGGGATTTCTTTGGAAGGAATGATGCTGAAGCTGAAACTCCAGTACTTTGGCCACCTCATGCGAAGAGTTGATTCATTGGAAAAGATTCTGATGCTGGGAGGGACTGGGGGCAGGAGGAGAAGAGGACGACAGAGGATGAGATGGCTGGATGGCATCACTGACTCAATGGACATGAGTCTGAGTGAACTCCGGGAGTTGGTGATGGACAAGGAGGCCTGGCGTGCTGCAATTCATGGGGTTGCAAAGAGTTGGACACGACTGAGTGACTGAACTGAACTGACCACTGATGAACATGGATACAAAAATCCTCAACAAAATTCTACAATCCAACAACAGATAAAATGCATCATATACCATAATCAACTGGGATTTATCCCAGGGATGCAATGATTCTTCAATATATGCAAATCAATCAATGTGATACACCATATTAACAAACTGAAAGATAACATGATCATCTCAACAGATGCAGATAAATCTTTTGAAAAAATTCAACACTCATTTATGACAAAAACTCTCCAGAAGGTAGGCACAGAAGGAATATACCTCAAAATAATAAAGGCCATATCCAACAAACTCATAGCAAACATATTCTCAATGGTGAAAAACTGAAGGAACAAGACGAGGGTGTCCACTCTCGCCATTATTATTCAAAATAGTTTTGAATGTCCTAGTCACAGCAATCAGAGAAGAAAAATAAATAAAAGAATCCAGATTGGAAAAGAAGTAAAACTCTCCCTGTTTATAGATGACATGATACTATACATAGAAAACCTAAAGAATCCACCAGAAAATTACTATAGTAAATCAATTAATATAGTAATGTCTCATGATATAAAATTAATACAAAAAATTATTTACATTCTTATACACTAACAATGAAAATTGAAAACGAGAAGGAAACAATTCCATTCTGCACTGCAACAAAAGGAATATAATACCTAGGAATAAACCTATCTAAAGAGACAGAAGCCCTGTATTAAGAAAACTATAAGACATTTACGAAAGAAATCAAAGACAATACAAACAGATAGAGAGATAAAAGATGTTTTTAGATTTGAAGAATCAATACTGTGAAAATGACTACACTACCCAAAGCAATCCATAGAATCAACAAAATCTGAATCAAATTGCCAGTGGTACTGTTCAGAGAATTTGAACAAAAAAATTCACAATTTGTATGGAAACACAAAACACAAAACCCCTAATAGCCAAAACTATCTTGAGAAAGAAAAATGGAGCTGGGAGGATCAACCTTCCTGATTTCAGAATATACTACAAAGCTGTATTCATCAAACAGTATGGTACTGGCACAAAAACAGAAATATAGACCAATGGAACAAGATACAAAGCCCAGAAATAAACTCATGCACCTATGGGCACCTTATCTTGACAAAGCAGTCAAAAATATGAAATGGTGGAAAGATAGCCTCTTAATTAATATTGCTGGATAAATAGGACAACTACATGTAAAAAAATGAAACTAGAACACTTCCTAACACCATACATGAAAATTAATTCAAAACTGATTAAAGACTTAAGTGAAAGGTCACAAAGTATAAAGATCTTAAAGGAAAACATAGGCAGTATACTCTTTGATATACATGATCCTCTTTGACATCTGCTGCTGCTGCTAAGTCACTTCAGTCATGTCCGACTCTGTGTGACCCCACAGATGGCAGCCCACCAGGCTCCCCCGTCCCTGGGATTCTGCAGGCAAGAACACTGGAGTGGGTTGCCATTTCCTTCTCCAATGCAGGAAAGTGAAAAGTGAAAGTGAAGTTGCTCAGTTGTGTCCGACCGTCAGCGACCCCATGGACTGCAGCCTACCAGGCTCCTCCGTCCATGGGATTTTCCAGGCAAGAGTACTGGAGTGGGGTGCCATTGCCTTCTCCTTGACATCTGCTTGGGTAATGGAAATAAAAATAAACATATAGGACCAAATCAAACTTAAAGCTTTTTCACAACAAAGGAAACAATAAAAAGATTAAAAGATAACCCTCAGGATGGGAGTAAATAATTGCAAATAAAATTGACAAAGGATTGATCTGCAGAATATATATGCAGGCCATATGGCTCAAATTGGAAAACTAACAGCCCAATGAAAACAGGGCAAAAGACCCAAACAGATAATTCTCCAAAAAAGACACAGAGATGGGCAAAAGCACATGAAAAGATGCTCAATATCCCTAATTATTAGGGAAATTAAAATAAAAATTAAATGAAGTATGACCTTACACCAGTCAGAATGCCCACCATCAAAAAAATCTACAGAACAATAAATGCTGGAGAGGGTGTGGAGAAAAATGGAACCCTCTTGCATTGTTGGTAGGAATGAAAATTGATACAACCACTATGAAGTACAGTATTTCCTTAGAAAACAAGAACTAAAAATACCATATGATTCAACAACTCCACTACTGGGCATATACCCTGAGGAAATGATGATTGAAAAAGACACATGTACACAAATGTCAATTGCAGCACCATTTACAATAGCTCGGAGATGGATGCAACCTAGATGTTCGCTGACAGATACGTGGATTTAGATGCTGCGATACATATGTACAATGGAAAGTTACTCAGCCATAGAAAGGAATACATCTGAGTCATTTCTAATGAGGTGGATGAACCTAGAGTCTATCACACAGAGTGAAGTAAGTCTGAAACAGAAAAACAGATATCATATATTAATGCATCTATATGGAATCTAGAAAGATGGTACTGATAACTATTTGCAGAGCTGAAATGGAGACACATGTAGAGAAAAGACTTGTGGACACAGTGAGGGAGGGAGAGGGTGAGACAAACTGAGAGAACAGCATTGAAATATGTACATTGCCATATATAAAAAGATAGCCAATGGGAAACTGAGATGCCTGTATGATCCATGGATCTCAGATCTGGTGCTCTGTGACAACCTAGAAGTGGTGGATTATGTGGGAGGTAGGAGGGAGGTTCAAAGCAGGGAGATGTATATCGCATCGTGGATTAAAGCTGATGTATGGCAGAAACCAGCACAACATTGTAAAGCTTATCCTCCAATTAAAAATAAATTAAGGTATATACACTGCAAGGGATCCAACCAATCCATCCTAAAGGAAATCAGTCCTGCATGTTCATTGGAAGGACTGATGCTGAAGCTGAAACTCCAATACTTTGGCCACCTGATGCAAAGAGCTGACTCATTTGAAAAGACCCTGTGGGAAAGATCGAGGGAAGGAGAAGGGGACAACAGAGGATGAGATGGTTGGATGGAATCACCGACTCACTGGACATGGGTTTGGGTGGACACCGGCAGCTGGTGATGGACAGGGAGGCCTGGCGTGCTGTGGTTCATCGGGTCGCAAAGAGTCAGACACGACTGAGCGACTGAACTGATATACGTAATATATAATTATGATCATTATATATATAATTATTATATTATATATAACAGTCATACCAATTATTATAAGTAATTGTATTTATAACATGCAGAATAATACTACAAAGTGGACAAAGTGGAGGGAGGGGCAGAAAGGAACAATATAAGATTAAAAATGTTATAGTCCACGAGTGCTAGGTCAGCAGAAATTTGAAGGATATTGTAATATTATATGGGCTTCCCCAATGGCTCAGTGAATAAGGAATTCACTTGCCAATACAGGAGACACAGGAGATGTGGGTTTGATCCTTGGGTCAAGAAGATCCCCTAGAGGAAGAAATGGCAACCCACTCCAGTATTCTTGCCTGGAGAATCCCACGAACAGAGGAGCCCAGTGGACTACAGTCCATGGGGTCACAAAGAGTCAGACACAACCGAGCACACATCCACAGATACCTATGTGATATTATATGGGCTTTCCAGGTGGCACCAGTGGTAAAGAACCCACCAGCCAATGCAGGAGACATAAGAGACCAGGGTTCGATTCCTGTGTTGAGAAGATGACCTGGAGGAAGGCATGGCAACCCACTCCAGTATTCCTGCCTGGAGAGTCCCATGGACAGAGGGGCCTGGCAGGCTATATTCCACAGGGTTGCACAGAGTTGGACACAACTGAAGTGATTTAGCATGCATGAACACATGAGATATTATATACTGTAATCTGTAGAGCAATAATAAAATTTAAAAAACAGTAAGAAACTAAAATGGCATTCTAAAAATGTTTACTACATTTGGCAAAACTAATACAATTATGTAAAATTTTAAAATTAAATTAAATTAAAAAAATAAAAAATAAATTAAAAAAAAGAAGGAATATAGGAACAAGAAGATATGAGACATAGAAAAAACAAATAGCAATATGTTAGATAAAATCCAACCAAATCAACAATTACATTAAATGTGAATATGCTACAATCCAATCAAAAGGCAGATATTATCAGACTGTTTAAAAAAGTGAAAGTCAACTATAGGAGTCAAAAAGAGGTGACACACTTTAGATTAAAAAATAGAGGTCCAAAGCAAAGGGGAAGAAGAAGACAAATTATACAACATTAACTGCATATCAAATTTGAAAAGAAGAAATGGTATTAATCCAATGTATTTTAGAAAGAGAGTTTTAAAAGTAAATACTTCTCAACTAATTTTTTTAGTCCATGGACATCACAAGAAGAAGTAAAGAATGGAGGAGGGAAGAAAAAGATTGAAAAATAGATCAAAAAGGAATAAAGAAACTATTTGAATTCTTGGATTATATGACCCTGTATGTAAAACGTCCTAATGAATCAACCCCTCCAATTCAATATCAAACTGTTCTGAGTTTAGGAAGGTCATAAGATTCAAGATCAATATATATGTTCCCTTATTCTAAGAAAAATAAAATTTCAAAACATCCCATTCATGATAAAATGAAGAATAAAAATAAACAAAAAAGCACAAGAGCTGTACACTGAAAACTATAAAACATTTCTTGACAAAGTGAAAGATCTAAATGAATTGAGAAATATTCTCATGGAATGGAAGGAAACATTGTTAAGATAACCATACTTTCCAAATTGATCTCTAAATTCAGTACAATCCCTATCAAAATTCCAAAAGTACTTTATGAATCTAAAGGCAGATCATAAAATTATGTGGAAACACAAGGGATCTAGAATAGCCAAAACAATTCCAAAAAGGAATAAATTTAGAAGACTTAAAATATCCAATTACAAAACTTATTTTGATACAGTAATCAAAACATTGTACTATTAGCATAAGATCAGATATTTTAAAATAGAAAATAAGAAACTTAGAAATATTTTAGTCAACTAATTTTGACAACATTACAGAGGCAATTCATTGATGAAATGATAATTTTCTCAAAAACTGGTGAAACAATTTGATGTCTATGTGTAAAAAAAAAAAACAATAAAAATTTCGGCACTTATGACATACACAAAATATACCTCAAAATGGATCTAAAATCAAAATATAAAAGCTAAGATATCTTTGATCCTGAGTTATACAAAAGTTTTATTAGGTATCATACCAAAAGCATGATCCATAAAAGGAAATAATGTTACTGTCAAAATTTAAGCTTTTGTATTTCAAGGACAGCACTGTTTGAAGTCAATATAATACCCAGAATATATATTATTTTTAAGAAACTATAATTCAATAATAGGGAGATAAAAAACACAATTGAATATAGAAAAAATATTGATTATACATTTAACAACAAAAAAATATACCACTAGCTAATAAGCACAAGAAAAGATGCTTAACATCATTAGTCATCAGGGAAATGTACATTAAACCCCCTATTACTCAGAACTCGCTAGGATGATTATGATCAAAAAGAGTGATAATATAAAGATCCAGTGAGAATATAAAGAAACTCAAACCTGCATACATTACTGGTGAAATATGAAATGGCATGGCCTCTTGGGTAAACAGTGTGGCAATTTATTTAAAAACTAAAACATATACTTACCTTATCACATAGCAATTCCTCTCTTAGGAATTGGCCTAAGAGAATAGAAATATATGCAACAAAACTCTTCTATTCAAATGTTCATTGCAACATTATTAATAATAGCCAAAATGAGAAAACAATCCAGTGTCCATCAACTCTTAAACAAACTGTGGTATATCCATGCAATAGAATAGTGTTCAATACTAAAAAGGGGAAAATTGCTTATACATGGTACAACATGAATAAACTTCAAAAACATCATGCCAGACCAAAAACAAAGACTATATTTTATGATAACATTTATAAGAAATGTGTAGAAAAGGCATCTCTAGAGATGAAAGTAGACCAGTAGTTGCCTGGAGTTGGGAGTTAGAGCAGGGATTGACTGCAAATGGTCACAGGATTTTTGGTGTGATAAAGTAAAATGGAGTCTTTATCATAGTCACACAATTAAATACATTTACTAAAAATAATTATACCATATACTTATAAAAAATGTTAGTGTGAATAGAGAGCACCATTAAAAATCAGGAAGTAGACAACACACTCAAAACAGCTGTTCAAATTTTAATTTACTGAATCTGAAATCTACCAGATAAATAAAATAATACTGTAAAAAGCAAAATTAACAATTAAAAATTCTGAACAATTTTTAACTAAAGGGGCTAATTTCCCACTCATGAGAACCTACACTAGAACTAAATAATATCTGAAAGTAAGGGCACTTTCTTTTGTAAGTTAAAAGATGTAGACTTTCTTGCCAACAAAAATAAAAACACAGCAAAATGCATATATTAAGCATGAGGATTACTATAAGGAATATATAATTCACCATGCAATCACCTACCTTGTCCTTTAAATATACAGAATAAGTAACTATACAGTAATATAACATACAGAATAAGTAACTATATAGTAAAATAACATCTATATAGTAATTTTAACATTACTGGCATTAAAAAGAATCAAGAAAAAATACCAAGGTAAGTCTCAGTAATATCTGCATCAGAATTTCAATTTGGAAGTAGTGATATCAAGGCGACAGAGTAAGTGGATGTGGCATTCATCTCTCCCCAACAAACACATCAAAAATAAATATGTATGTTGACAAATTCTCAGTGAAAACTAACTCTAGACTAGCAGAAGGACTTCTGTTCAAACAAGAGTGTAAGGAAAATAAATATGCAATTGAGCAGGAAGGGAAGAGAAGCAATTGAGTTTGGATTTGTGTCCAGGGAGGGGACTTGCATAAAAAGGGCAATTACATGAGCTGACACTCAGGTGAAAACCCTGGAGAGTAAGCATGTGAAGTCACAGGCTGGGCATCCCAGTCCTGGACCCATGTGGAGAAGACACATCCCCTAGTCTAGGTGCAGGTCCACTGCAACAAAGAGAAAGTTAGGGAAAACACTGGACTCTGTTCCTGAAGTGTGCACACATGCTAGCTAATCCTTGAGGCAGGTCAGAGATAGGTCTGCTCTGCTGGGGATCATGCAACTAACTCTCAACATGCACCCAAATGAGCAAAGTGAACACCCTATTTTTGCTTATTCTATGTCACAGCATGGCACTGAATCTAGGGTGAGAAGGACCAAAGAAAAGATCTGACCATGGGACATGGAGGCAACCCAGTCCAAAGAAGGAAGTTGGTGCTTACTCAAGCAGTACCTCAGAAGCAACCCAGATATCTGATGGTGAGCACTAGACCACAGTTAACCCAACACACACCAAGAATCCACCTAGGACCCCACCGCCCCGGAAAGAAGCTTCACAGCAGAGTGGGGATGGTGGAAGCAGAGGGTAATGATTTTCTGTGAGTAACAAAGGGGACTTGCACCAGAGGCTGTAGACACCTACATATGCAATGCATCAGACCTCTGGGCACTATGCAACTCCTCTGATGCAAAGTCTCTGGGCAGAGAGAGGGGAAATATGTACCTAACAGAGCCACAGGGAGAAGGCAATGGCACCCCACTCCAGTACTCTTGCCTGGAAAATCCCATGGACGGAGTAGCCGGGTGGGCTGCAGTCCATGGAGTCACTAAGAGTTGGACACGACTGAGCGACTTCACTTTTACTTTTCACTTTCATCCATTGGAGAAGGAAATGGCAACGCACTCCAGTGTTCTCGCCTGGAGAATCCCAGGGACGGGGGAGCCTGGTGGGCTGCCCTCTATGGGGTCGCACAGAGTCGGACACGACTGAAGCGACTTAGCAGCAGCAGCAGCAACAGAGCCACAACAAGGCCAACCCTCAAGGCTTCTGCTCCTGGAACTTGAGACAAAACTTCTACCTCTGACAGAGCAGTGATGGCCACTGAGCAGAGAGGAAGTCCCACTTCATACACAGTGCTGTCTCTAGCCACTCTATCTGGACTCCCACCAGTCATTAATATCAAGGTGATAGACACCAGCACACATCTAGGAAAGATGTGATTGTTGTCCATGTCAAGTTCAGTCCTCCCATCAAAGGTGCTGAGCATACACACTTTGCATAGATATGTTTCCATATAAGAAAAAAACAGTCCATTCTAAAGGAGATCAGTCCTGGGTGTTCTTTGGAAGGAATGATGCTAAAGCTGAAACTCCAGTACTTTGGCCACCTCATGCGAAGAGGTGACTCATTGGAAAAGACTCTGATGCTGGGAGGGATTGGGGGCAGAAGGAGAAGGGGACGACAGAGGATGAGATGGCTGGATGGCATCACTGACTTGATGGACGTGTGTCTGAGTGAACTCCGGGAGTTGGTGATGGACAGGGAAGCCTGGCATGCTGCAATTCATGGGGTTGCAAAGAGTCGGACACGACTGAGCAACTGAACTGAACTGAAGAAAATACCTTCAAAACTGCAATAGGTAACTGTCTCAACTAAATTCATAGAAGTAGAGAAAGTTAACTAAAGTTAAAAGGCAGAGGAACTAATCTTAATTGAAAGTGAAGTGAGGTCATTCAGTCGTGTCCAACTCCTTGCGACCCCATGGACTGTAGCCTACCAGGCTTCTCTGTCCATGAGATATTCAAGGCAAGAGTACTGGAGTGGGTTGCCAGTTCCTTCTCCAGGGGATCTTCCCGACCCAGGGATCGAACCCAGGTCCTCCACATTATGCAGATGCTTTACCCTCTGCACCACCAGGGAAGCCCTCTTAATTGAAAGGGCCAGAGTAAACCATTGAAAAAAAAAAAATACTGAAACAAACAATTCACCAGATAAGAATCCAAAATATTGATAATAAAAATGTTAACTGTATTAGGGAGAAGAAATGATCTAAACACTGATCATTTTAACAAGGAACTAGAAAATATAAAAAGACCCAATCAGGAATGAATAATACAATAGCTGAAATAAAAATCATACTACAAGGAATTAATAGCAGACTAAGTGATACATAAAGAAAGCTGAACACTGAAGAATTGATGCCTTGGAATTGTGGTGTTGAAGACTCTTGAGAGTCCCTTGCACTGCAATGATATCCAACCAGTTCATCCTAAAGGCGAACAGTCGTGAATATTCATTGGAAGGACTAATGCTGAAACTGAAGCTCCAAAACTTTGGCCACCTGATGCGAAGAACTAACTCGTTAAAAAAGTCTCTGAGGCTGGGAAAGACTGAAGGCAGGAGGAGAAGGGGATGACAAAGGATGAGATGGTTGGATGGCATCACCAACTTGATGGACATGAGTTTGAGCAAGCTCCGGGAGTTGGTGATGGACAGGGAGGCCTGGCATGCTGCAGTCCATTGGGTCATAAAGAGTCAGGCATAACTGAACGACTGAATTGAACTGAACTGAAATGATAAAGAAAGAACATGGAAATGATATGGAAAACAGAATGATGGAAATCACCTAATCTGAAGATCAGAGAGAAAAAGAAATTAAGAGATTTTTAAAACAACGTTAAGCATTCCAAAATTTACACTACAGGTGTCCAGAAAGGAAAAAGAGAGGGAAGGGGATTGAAAATGTATTTGGAGAAATTATGACTGAAAACTTCCCAAACCTATAGAAGGAAATAAATATACAGGCACAGGAATCACAGAGTTCCAAATATGATGAACCCAAACAGAACTGGACCAAGATATAATTGAAATGGCAAAAGTTAAGGAGAGAATTCCAAAGACAGCAAGATAAAAATAAAGATACATATGAAATATATATATGAAAATAAATATATATATATATTTATATGAAAGATGTAAATGAAACCCTCATAAGGCTTTCAGCTAATTTCTCTACATAAATTTTACATACCATAAGGACTATATGTATGCTGTCTACAAGAAACTCACTTTAGACCTAAAGACTCATATAGACTGAAAGTGAGAGGATAGAAACATGTATTCCATGCAAATGGGAAGCAAAACAAAGCTGGAGTAGCAATCCTCATATCAGACAAAATAGACCTTAAAATAAAGAAAATGTCAAGAGATAAGGAAAGACACTACATCATGATCAAGGGTTCAATCCAAGAGGAAGTCATAAAAATTTTCAATATCTATGTACCCAACATAGGAGTACCTCAATACAAAAGTCAAACACTAACAGACATAAAAGGAGAAATTGACAGTAACACAAGAATAGTAGGAGACTTTATCACCCCACTCACACCTATGGACAGATCACCAAAACAGAAAATTAATAATGAAACACGTCTTCAATGATACATTAGATGGGATGGATCTCATTGATATCTTCAGGACAGTCCATCCAAATGCAGAAGAATACAGCTTCTTCTCAAGTGCACATGGAACATTCTCCAGGATAGACAACATCTTGCATCACAAATCAATTCTCGGTAAACTTAAGAAAATTGAAATCAGATCAAGCATCTTCTCCAACCACAATGCTATGAGACTAGATATCAATTACAAGGAAAAAACTATAAGAAACGGAAACACATGGAGATTAAGCAACACATTTGTAAATAACCAACAGGTTACTAAAGAATCAAAAGGGAAATAAAAAAATTCTAAAAACAAATGACAATGAAAATATGAGAACTCAAGTCCTATGGGATGCAGCAAAAGCAGTCCTAAGAGGGAAGTTTATAGCAATACAATCCTACCTCAAGAAACAAGAAAAACATTGAATGACAACCTAATTTTACACCTAAAACAACTGGAAAAAGAAGAACAAAAAAACCCTCAAAATTAGTAGAAGGAAAGAAATCATAAAGATCAGAGCAAAAATAAATGAAAAAGAAATGAAAGAAACAATAGTAGAGATTAATAAGACTAAAAACTGATTCCTTGAGAAGATTTTTTAAAAAATGGACAAACCTTTAGCCAGACTCATCAAGAAAAAAAGAGAGAAGAATCAAATCAACAAAGTCATAAATGAAAAAGGAGAGGTTACAACAGACAGTGTAGAAATACAAAGGATTGTAAGAGACTATTATGGGGAATTCTATCAAATATTTTGAGAAGAGCTGCCTGTCCTTCTAAAACTCTTTCAAAAAATTGCAGAGGAAGGAACACTTCCAAACTCATTCTACAAGGTGGATACCTGATACCAAAACCAATTCATAGACAACACAATAAAAGAAACCTACATGCCAATATCACTGATGACATAGACGCAAAAATCCTCAAAAAATTTTAGCAAACAGAATTCAGCAACACGTCAAAAAGCTCATACACCATGGTCAAGTTGGGTTTATTCCAGGAAGGCAAGGATTCTTCATTATATGTAAATCAATCAATGTGATACACCATATTAACAAATTTAAAGAGAAAAACCGTATGATAATCTCAATAGATACAGAAAAAGCCTTTGATGTTATTCAGCACCAATATATGACTAAAACTTCCAAAAAACGGACATAGAAGGAACCTTCCACAACATAGTAAAGACTATATATGATAAGCCTATAGCAAATATTATTCTCAATGGTGAAAAGCTGAAAGCATTCCCCCTAAGATCAGGAACAAGACAGGGTGTCCACTTTCATCACTATTATTCAACATAGTTCTGGATGTCCTAGCTACAGCAATCAGAGATGAAAAGGAAATAAAATGAATCCAGATCAGAAAAGAAGAAGTAAAGCTCTCACTGTTTGCAGATGACATGATATTATACATAGAAATCCCTAAACATAATATCAGAAAATTACTAGAGCTAATCAGCAAATTTAACAAAGTTGCAGGATATAAAATCAAGGCAGAGAAATCACTTGCCTTTCTATATACTAACAATGAAAAATCTGAAAGAGAAATTAGAGAATCAATCCCATTCACCATTGCAACAAAAAGAATTAAATATCTAGGCATAAACTTACATAAGGAGACAAAAGAACTAAGCACAGAAAATTATAAGACACTGATGAAAAAAATCAAAGATGACATAAACAGATGGAGAGATATTCCATGTTCCTGGGTAGAAAGAATCAATATTGTGAAAATGTCTATACTATCAAAGGCAATCTACAGATTCAATGTGACCCGTATCAAATTCCAATGATATTTTTCACAGAACTAGAACAAAAAATTTCACAGTTCATGTGGAAACAAACAAACAAAAAAAAACAACCCTGAATAGCCAAAGCAGTCTTCAGAAAGAAGAATGGAGCTGGAGGAATCAACCTTCCTGACTTCAGGTTATACTACAAAGCTACAGTCATCAAGACAGTACGGTACTGGCATAAAAACAGAAATATAGACAAATGGAACGAGATAGAAAGTCCAGAAATAAACCCATGCACCTACGGGTATCTTATTTTTGACAAAGGAGGCAAGAATATACAATGGGGCAAAGACAACCTCTTCAATTAATGGCGCTGGGAAAACTGAACAACTATATGCAAAAGAATGAAATTAGAACACTTCCTAACACCAAACACAAAGATAAATTCAAAATGAATTAAAGACCTAAATGTAAGACCAGAAACTATAAAACTCTTAGAGGAAAAGATAGGCAGAACACTCGATGACATAAATCACAGGAAGACCCACCCTCTATGACCCACCTCCTTGAGTAATGGAAATAAAGACCAAAGTAAACAAGTGGGACCTGATTAAACTTAGAAACTTTTGCACAGCAAAGGAAACTATAAGCAAGGTGAAAAGACAACCCTCACAATGAGAGAAAATAAAGCAACTGAAACAACTGGCAAAGGATTAATGTCCAAAATATACAAGCAGCTCATACAACTCAATACCAGGAAAACAAACAACCCAATCAAAAAGGAGATGAAGACCTAAACAGACATTTCCCCAAAAAAGACATACAGATGGCTAACAAAGTCATGAAAAAATGCTCAACATCTCTCATTATTAGAGAAACGCAAATCAAAACTACAATGAGATATCACCTCACACCAGTCAAAATGGCCATCTCAAAAAGTCTACAAACAATAAATGCTGGTGAGGGTGTGGAGAAAAGGGAACACTCTTACACTGTTGGTGGGAATCTAAATGGATACAGCCACTATGGAAGATGGTATGGTGGTAGTGTTTTAGTTTCTAAGTCGTATCCGACTCTTGTGACCCCATGGACTATAGCCTGCCAAGCTCCTCTGTCCATGGGATTTTCTAGGCAAGAATACTGGAGTGGGTTGCCATCTCCTTCTCCATGGACCTTCCCGACCCAGGAATCGAACCAGGTCTCCTGCATTGCAGGTATATTTTTTACTGGCTGAGCTATGAGGGAAGCCCAGAAGATGGTATGGAGATTCCTTTAAAAAGCTAGGAATAAAACCACCATATGACAGAGCAATCCCACTCCTAGGCAAATACCCTGAGGAAACCAAAATTGAAGAAGACAAGTGTATCCCATTGTTCATTGCAGCACTGTTTCCAATACCTAGAACATGGACGCATCCTAGATAGCCATCGACAGATGAATGGATAAAGACGTTGTGGTACATAAACACAATGGAATATTACTCAGCCATAAAAAAGAATGCATTTGAGTCAGTTCTAATGAGGTGGATGAACCTAGAACCTATTATACAAAGTGAAGTGAGTCAGAAAGAGAAAGATAAATATTGTATTCGAACGCATATATACAGAATCTAAAAAAATGGTACTGAAGAATTTATTAACACGGCAGCAATGGTGAAAGAGACATAGATAATAGACTTATGGACATAGGGAAAGGGGAGGATAGGGTGAGCTGTATGGAAAGAGTAACATGGAATCTTACATTAGCATATGTAAAATAGCCAACTGGAATTTGCTGTATGACTCAGGAAACTCAAACAGGTGTTCTCTATCAACCTAGAAGGGTGGGATGGGGAGTAAAATGGGAGGCAGTTTCAAAAGGGAGGGATATATGTATACCCATGGCTGATTCATGTTGAGGTTTGACAGAAAACAACAAAATTCTGTGATGCAATTATCCTTCAATAAAATAATAAATTAAAAAGAAAAAAAAAGAAAGCTAGGAACTTTAATGATAGTTTGTAAATAAAAAAGCAGACTCAAACAAACAATCCTATAGCATTTGTGACAAATAGTCTTCTAGTAATTATTTTTTTTTAATTTTATTTTATTTTTAAAACTTTACATAATTGTATTAGTTTTGCCAAATATCAAAATGAATCCGCCACAGGTATACATGTGTTCCCCATCCTGAACCCTCCTCCCTCTCCCTCCCCATTTCATCCCTCTGGGTCGTCCCAGTGCACCAGCCCCAAGCATCCAGTATCGTGCATCGAACCTGGACTGGCAACTCATTTCATACATGATATTTTACATGTTTCAATGCCATTCTCCCAAATCTTCCCACCCTCTCCCTCTCTCTCAGAGTCCATAAGACTGTTCTAAGAAGATAAACCCAAATCATATTTCATGATGATGTTAGGCAGACCTGGTACTTCTCCAAAATTATTCAACCTACTGATCTCCAGTACTTACTTCCATAAGGCAAGAAGAGAGGTGAATGGATAGGAAGAATATTACAAAAGGAAAGGAACAATAATCATAACAGTGGTAGAACTAATAATAATGAGCATTTAATCAACACTTAACCCTGAAGCCAAGGATATAAGAATTTTACATGGATTATATAATTTAATCTTTTCAAATAACTCTCTAAGATATGCAGCCTAAGTTGTCAGGAAATAATTTAATTTAATCTTAATAACAGATTGAGCTCTTCCTGGTTGAAAATCAGATTTCCCTTTGCCTCTCTTTGGAAATCTATTAGATGCCTCTCAGTGACATTCTTGCTTCTGGTAATCAACACATGTCCTTAGACCTTATTACTGCAGAATAAAGATATAAATTCTCTGAAACTAAGATGATGACTACCTCATCAAATTGCTCACAGGAGTATTCTGCCTCTAGCTATATGGTTAACCCTAACTGACAACACAAAATGACAAAGATCATGGTTTAGCGAAAGCAATACAGTTCATTCTGAAAATGATTTACCATCATTCAGCTGTATGATTAGCTCTTGTTTTTTGTTGCTTTTCTTTTTGATGGAAGAGGGTGGTAGCTAACTGGTAGTATGTGCATAGCCAAAATAGTTACATTCCAATGAAAGCCTTCACTGTAGACGAAAGAATAAATATCTTACACTGTTGAAAACTAGCACTTTCTTACAAAAGTCCAATATAAAACTGGAAACTCCAGACAACTATTAACAAGGCCAGCAACTACAGAAGAAATCATGAATCAAGGCCAAATTTATCAACAGGGTCATAATTTTTAATTCTGATTTTCTTCTTTTCGTGTTTTCGAAAACTATAACTTTGACACTAAAATAACTGAAAAATATTACTCATCTGGTTAAGATTCCATGTCATAACTTTATTGACTATAATTTTGTTTGGACTAACTGTAGCCTCCTAAATGTCTCATTCTAGCAAACCCAGGTGAATAAGCAGAAATGTAAACAGAACAAGAGGACTGCTATCCCTGTTTTAAATAAAAATGCTGTCTATTGCTGGTTTATTTTTAAACAGCCACTAACATATTTAAATTATAATTGGATCTTCTTAATGAGCAGTTTCCTATTATTGGAACTTGCAGGGGGCCTTGACATTTGAGTCATCATCTCATTGTGTCTATTTCTTACTGTGATATACAAATTAAATAGACATACAAGCCAGATGAAATATAGGGGGGAAAACTTGAAGCAGTAACTTTAAATTGAATTAATTGTTCTAAAATCTATAAAATATATAAAGCAATCAACATTGACAACAATATATTTTACTTCAAGCACATTTTCAATAATATTAACTTCAATTTTAAGGCCCAAAATGCTTCAAACCCTCCTAGCCAAATACTGTACTTCTGGAAAGCAAAACCACAGCTTTAATATTCCTTAAATTTAAAAATTAGAATAATTCCAGTGTATTCTCTCAAGGAGTGAAAATGTTCTAAAGAAATGCTTCTTTTTCAACACTAAAATTTAATTAGAAGTTTCGATATAGGCACTTAATATATTGTTCTGCATATTAAGAAAAACAGGATGTAAACCAGAGTTCCTAGGTAGTGAAATTTAGAACATAACATATTCAAAGTGTAGCTAGCTTTTACTTGCATTTATTTAAGGATAAGGCAAGCAATTCCCACAATGTTGAAGTGAGTTTTACTATTTCTCTCAAAGCTTTACTCAATCAGTGGAAATATTCGTGGATTTGTAGTATCAGGTCTTTAGTAAATCCTATCATTTTTGTAATTACTATGGCTAGTAATAATAAATGTCTGCTTTTTATGTGATGAAATAGATTAATGAAACAGGCAGACAATATGCAAAATGGCTGGGAATAGGGTCAAGTCTTTTTATATATATCCAGAAACCAGCAATTTTCTAAATGGCACTCTAGTTTCTCTTGCCTAAATAATTATAAGTACCAGCAGCATGTAATATACTAAAAGAATTATGAAATCTCCCAGTTCCTATCACCCATATCAACATGGCCACTTACCTTGTCTTTATTCTCAGTGCCAGAAGCCTCAGGCTTGGTCCTAATCACAAATGGGGTGGACAGGCGTAGCAGAACCCTTTCGAAGGTGGCATTAACCTTCGGAGAAATGATCTCAAAGCAGTCCTCAAACTTGAGCACTTTGTGAGTGTCACATCGGAGCTGCTTCCTTAGGCCTTCCCCCAGCTGAAGGACTGACATGTGGGGGTCAAACATCAAGTGAAAAGGGAAGGCTCTGCAGAAGGTGTTGATGCTAATTCTGAGGTCCGCAGGAACTTGGGATGTTCCCTGAGGAAGGTTCTTCGTGACATTAGCATTTTCACATTGTCTGATAAGGAAAGCGAGGCCATTACAATTGCCTGGGTTTGAACCATCAGAGCACAGTTTCTCAGCGACCTGGTTCACTTCCACGTCCAGCCGATAGATCTTCTTTCCCGCAGCCTTAATCATTCCAAGCATTGCAAACCCCACAATGTGGTGAGGGTGGAAGTAGTGGAGTATAAGAGTACCTTCACGGAGCTCTTTGCATAGGAATGATGGTGACTCTAGAGTGGCCTGTTTTCCAAAAGAAGTTCTAATATGTTCCAACAAAGCATCAAAGCCATTAAAAAAGTCCTGCAATGTGCCACCTACAGCTCGAAGGACTCTCTCATTGTCATCAAAGCATATATTAAAGAACTCCTCACCAAATCTTTCTTGGATTTCCTCAAACTTCAAACCTAGGGGTAAATGGAAGTAAATGTTAAAAAGATATAATACAAGTAATTGAATTTATAGCTTCTTAAATGTTTATCAGAAGAGTAGCTAGTGACCAAAGCAAGAGAAGCAGTCCCCTTGGGTACACAAATTTCCCCAATAGGTTAAGTCATTCATTTTGATTTAGAGAAAGTAAATATCAGTTCATCTTCTGGATGCTTCTAAGACGTTAATGAGCATAAACATTTTGTTGTTGTTTGATTTTAAATATTTTTAGAGTAGTTTTAGATACATAGGAAAACTTAGTTGAATATAAATATATTGTCCATGTACCCCCGTTCACTTCCCGCACACAACCTCCTCCCCTGGAAACTATTGATATTGTACACTACAGTGGTACATTTGTTAAACAATCAATGAACCTATATTTATATAACATTATCATCCAAAGTTCATAGTTTACATTAGGATTCACTCTTGATGTTATATATCCTTGAGTTTTGACAAATGTGTAATAATATGTGCCCACCATTTTAGTATCATGCAGAGTAGTTTTGCTGCCCTAAAATCCATTGTGCTCTACCTATTCATTCCTGGGTCCCCTCAACCCATGGAGCATGATCTTTTTAAAAGCTGCTAATCTAGCTGTTTTTCAATATTATATCCCATTTGCTGTAATTACCATGAATATTATATTTTACTTAGCAATTTCCTTCACCATTGAATAATTTTTAAGAGGCTATTATGTCCATTCAATATTATTAATTATCACAATTCATTTGTTAAATGGGAAATATAACCAGAGAGGGACTCTATGGTACACAAGCAGAGACAAGCACCAGGTTATCTTGAACAAACAGAATTGCTTAAGTTAAAATAGTAATCTCAAAGAAAACATGCAGGTCAGCTAGACCCCAGGGAGGAAGAGACAAAACAAGGAATTAAAACTGTGGAATGATCTGAATTCATTCTTTCATTCACAAAAACTAAAGCAGACAAAACTAGAAAAGGAATCTGACCAGACAGAGTTAAAAGTCTTTGTTTTCTCAGTTCATACTTATTCCCAGATGCCATGGCAAAAGGAAATCTAGCTTTTAATAATGGAATTATAATGATAAATAAATATACACAATGCATTATATAGTAATTTCAAGCAGGCTCATATATGATCTATCAATAGTAAGATCCACCCTGAGGAAGAACACTGCACAGATGAAAGAGTTGAGTTTGTATCATAAATAAACCTTCTTTGTAGAGTTACCCTATTGCTTTTTCTTTGACTTTGGCTGAAATCAGTTATATGTTGTTTACATATACTCATATTTTGTTTCTTATCTACCTCATCTTATAAGGAGGTCCCAAAAATCTGACAGGAAAAGCCAGGTCCCTTTGCTAGTGTCCTGTTAGAATGCAAACCAGTCTATGTTGTCTATGGCTTAGTTTGCTGTTCCCTATAAGTTCTCCCCATCCAGAAGTGAGGGGATAAAACAGAGTCAGTAATATTGTTATAAAACATAGTCCAAATACATTATATATTTTTGAGAGCTTACTATAGAGTCTAAATATTGTGAGAGCCAAGTTAAGAGGTTGGTTTGACAAAGAAGTTCTTAAAATCCATGTAAAATGAGAAGTAGAAAGTCTAAGCTAAAAACAGTATCTTTATTAGTATTTCACATATATTTTAGTTTAATAGATTTGACAGAAGCTGAGAAAGTCACCTTCTAGGATAAAAACATCACCACTCATCTCATATTGTCATGTTACAAGACTGAACTTCAACATATGTTGTATTCACTAACAATAATGCCAGTCAGAATTGATAATAATAGCAATTTTCTGTCTAGTTCTCAAGTGTGAAAGAAAGAAAACAAGATAGATGATATTCACTGCAATCTGGCTCCTTCTCCAACTGCTCCCTTGAAACTGCTTTTGTAATTAGCTAATCCAATATATCATATTAGTATGACAGTGTTCATTTTCTCTTCCTCCTAAATCTTTCTTCTCTCTTGGATTATAAACCATTATCTCCTGGTTGGATTACTAGCTGTCTGAAATGCCCTTCCCTAAAACTTCTTCCTATATAAAATCCTTACATCATCACCACTATACTGTAACTAAAAAATTCTAATACAAATTAAACTTGTCTTCCTTTAATGACAAATATTCACTGTTGCTATTATTTTTTAATTATTAATTTCTTGTTGTTGTTCAGTCACTCAGTCATGTCTGACTCTTTGTGACCCATGGACTGCAGCATGCCAGGCTTCCCTGTCCTTCACCATCTCCCAGAGCTTGCTCAAACTCACGTTCATTGAGTTGGTGATGCCATCCAACCATCTCATCCTCTGTCATCCCCTTCTCTTGCCTTCAATCTTTCCCAACATCAGGGTCTTTTCTAATAAGTCAGCTCTTCGCATTACATGGCCAAAGTACTGGAGCTTCAGCTTCAGCATTAGTTCTTTCAGTGAATATTCAGGGTTGATTTCCTTTAGGACTGACTGGTTTGATCTTCTTATTTAGTGTTTAATTCTTATTAAATATGAAATTCAGAGTAAATAAAATTCTTATAATCTGACTACATTGCTGAACAACAAAACTCCATGCACCACTGAAAATATCCCAAGGCTTTCTTCTATATTTTGAAGATGTGTATCTTAAAAGGACTTAGGGTCTTCATGCACAGGTGAGAAAATGAGAATTTCTTCTAACTTGCATCTTTCATAATTAAAAAATACTCTCACAATTGTTAAGAACACATTTCCAATGCCACAGTCACCCAAAATCATCCAGAAAATAACAAGTAAGTATAATTCACCAGAGGCAACAAATTAAAAACTACTTTATAAGCACAGCAGTCTATGAACTTGAAATTCTTGTTGCTCTAAAAAGCACGTCTGAACTTAAGATACAATGGTTAAGACTCAAATGATAATGTTAAGGACTACCGTTGTCCTAAAGTGACTTGTATCAATAAAGAAAAATTAAATTATTTTGAATACTATACATAGAAATTCTATACACACCACCATATTAAATAAACTAATAAATATTTTTGGTTTCACACTTGTTAAACTGTGCAAGCCGATAAAAGAAAAAAATTCTTACAATTTGAAAAATTCAAACTAAGGAATGATCACTTCAGCTTTTGCAAATATGCTATGATCCAATGCCCAAGACATCCACATTAAATATCTCAAAATTTATAAAGCACAGAGCAAGTAGTTTAGTTCAGTGTCACATGTAAGATTCCACTCATGATTGATGCAAATCCTCTAATTATAGTAAATCACTTGAAACATAGAGATAATGCTCATCTACTTATACCACAAGAAGCTAGGACAGTTTGAAATTTGGGTATATAAAAATACATTCCTTAAAGGGGCAAAACTTACAATGAAACTGTTTTCACTAACAGGTAAGGTGAAAGAATATTTTTTAAAAACTTCATTTATTTGGCTGTGTCAGGTCATAGTTGCGGCACACGGGATCTTTCATTGCAGCACATAGGCTGTCAAAGATACCAAAGAAATGCTGCAAAGTCTTTATAAGATTATATTCATTGAATTAGGTAGTTCCAGTAAGAATGGAGAAATTAGTGCCAAGTGGTATGTCAAATATTTTTACAGATATACTTTTTTTTACATATTAACAGATTTTTTTTTCTTTTTTACTTTACAATGTTGTAGTAGTTTTGCCATACATTGACATGAATCTGCCACAGGTGTACATGTGTTCCCCATCCTGAACCCCCCTCCCTCTTCCCTCCCCATCCCATCCCTCTGGGTCATCCCAGTGTACCAGCCCCAAGCATCCTGTATCCTGCATCGAACCTGGACTGGCAATTCACTTCACATATGATATTATACATGGTTCAATGCCATTCTCCCAAATCATCCCACCCTCTCCCTCTCCCACAGAGTCCATAAGACTGTTCTATACATCAGTGTCTTTTTTGCTGTCTCACATACAGGGTGATCATTATCATCTTTCTAAATTCCATATATATGCATTAGTATACTGTATTGGTGTTTTTCTTTCTGGCTTACTTCACTCTGTATAATCGGCTCCAGTTTCATCCACCTCATTAGAACTGATTCAAATGTATTCTTTTTAATGGCTGAGTAATACTCCATTGTGTATATGTACCACCGCTTTCTTATCCATTCATCTGCTGATGGACATCTAGGTTGCTTCCATGTCCTGGCTATTATATACAGTGCTGTGATGAACATTGGGGTACACATGTCTCTTTCAATTCTGGCTTCCTCAGTGTGTATGCCCAGCAGTGGGATTGCTGGATCATATGGCAGTTCTATTTCCAGTTTTTTAAGGACTCTCCACACTGTTCTCCATAGTGGCTGTAGTAGTTTGCATTCCCACCAACAGTGTAAGAGGGTTCCCTTTTCTCCACACCCTCTCCAGCATTTATTGCTTGTAGATTTTTGGATAGCAGCCATTCTGACTGGCGTGAAATGGTACCTCACAGTGGTTTTGATTTGCATTTCTCTGATAATGAGTTATGTTGACCATCTTTTCATGTGTTTGTTAGCCATCTGTATGTCTTCTTTGGAGAAGTGTCTATTTAGTTCTTTGGCCCATTTTTTGATTGGGTCGTTTATTTTTCTGGAATTGAGCTGTAGGAGTTGCTTGTATATTTTTGAGATTAGTTGTTTGTCAGTTGCTTCATTTGCTATTATTTTCTCCCATTCTGAAGGCTGTCTTTTCACCTTTCTTATAGTTTCTTTTGTTGTGCAGAAGCTTGTAATTTTAATTAGATCCCATTTGTTTATTTTTGCTTTTATTTCCAATATTCTGGGAGGTGGGTCATAGAAGGATCCTGCTGTGATGTATGTCAGAGAGTGTTTTGCCTACGTTCTCCTCTAAGAGTTTTATAGTTTCTGGTCTTATGTTTAGATCTTTAATCCATTTTGAGTTTATTTTTGTGTATGGTGTTAGAAAGTGTTCCAGTTTCATTTTTTTACAAGTGGTTGACCAGTTTTCCCAGCACCACTTGTTAAAGAGATTGTCTTTTCTCCATTGTATACTCTTGCCTCCTTTGTCAAAGATAAGGTGTCCATAGGTGTGTGGGTTTATCTCTGGGCTTTCTATTTTGTTCCATTGATCTATATTCCTGTCTTTGTGCCAGAACCATACTGTCTTTATGAAAAACTCCCATCAAGTGGATACTTTTAATGCCTCCCATTTTAAAAGAGAGGAATGCTAAGAAACTTGACCATGTTCATACAATTGTAGGTAACAGACCCAGGTCTCAAAGTGAAGTCTAATACTAGATGATGTGTAATAAACTGTGATATTGTGTACAATATTAAGTGAGTAAAATATTTGAATGGCAGGAAAAAATGCATGTCTTGCTCATTGATATATCATCAATGCATAGCATTCTGCCTGACTTTTGTTGTTATTGTTCAATCACTAAGTTGTGTCCAATTCTTTGCAAACCCATGCATTGCAGCACACCAGGCTTCCCTGTCCTTCACCATCTCCCAGAGCTTGCTCAAACCCATGTCCATTGAGTCAGTGATGCCATCCAACCATCTCATCCTCTGTCACCCCCTTCTCCTCCTGCCCTCAGTCTTTCCCAGCATCAAAGTCTTTTCCAATGAGTTGGCTCTTCATATCAGGTGGCCAAAGTATTGGAGTTTCAGCTTCAACATCAGTCTTTCCAAAGAATATTCAGGGTTGATCTCCTTTAGGATTTACTGTTTTTATCTTCTTGCAGTCTAAGGGTCTCTCAAGAGTCTTTACCAGAACCACAATTTGAAAGCATCAATTCTTTGGTGCTTAGCCTTATTTACAGTCCAATGCTCACATCCATACATAACTACTGGAAAAACCATAGCTGTGACTATATGGACTTTTGTCAGCAAAGTAGTGTCTTTATTTTTTGCCGGGGTCCAGCCCCGGCTGATCCAAGGAGTTCGAAGAGGGGACGGCATCGGCGACGATCGGGATACAATAGTTTCAGTTAGATATTAATTAGAGATGTAAAGAGTAATAGAATAAGGATAGCTCAGTCGGAAAATTCAGTGAAGAAAAGAGGCTGAATAAAATTCCAAAGCAGGGAATTAACGTCACCTACGAAGGCTGCAGGCGTCCTCCCGTTCTCCCGAAGGAGCGGAGACACTAAGGCCTCCCCGGTCGGATCTTAGAAGCCCAGGCAAAATTAGTAGGCTTGACGAGCTTCCCCGCCTCAGGAAAAATTCAGCCAGAAGGTGAAAGAAAGAACGACATGGGGAGACCAAGTTTCGGTGAACAAGGCCCGCACTTTATTTTCCAAAGTAGTTTTTATACCTTAAGTTGTGCATAGAGGATAATGGGGGAAGGGGGGGAGTCATCCAAGGACAGCAGTTCCTGATCCTAACTGAAGCCAGGCTTTCAAACTTATCATATGCAAAAGTTCAGGTGATTTACATCATCTTCTGGCCAGGAGGCCTGTTAACATTTTAAGAAACTTATTTTTCTCTAAAGGTGATTATTCCAAAGTCAGGCACCAGCCTGCAAAAAAGCATTGGACAAAGCTGCATTCCTATAGGGCAAAGGTGAGGTGGGCTCAATCAAGAAAAGAATTAACTCAAGGGTCCAAGGTTACAAACATTGAGTGTTGGGGGCCAGCGTGAGGCACTCCGCCCATGGCAAAGGTCATGAGGAAGGAGGCTCGACATACGCAAAGGCAGGATCAAGCCTCAGGAGTCCCCCTGGAAATCCTCAAGCATCTACCCCCATAACCAGAGCCTGCCTACTTTACTACTTTGCTTTCTCCCCTACACCTCTGACTTTACGGGGGGCTGTCCCCCACCACCTCTTTCGGAGAAAGAGTTAACTTAGAGCTCCAGTTAATAATAATTCCTGGGCGTGATAGGAGCGTTTCAACCTACAAACTCCTCTGAAGGTTCTCTAGCCTGCCTGACAGGCTTGTCCGGCCACATGTGATTGCTCACAGCCTCCCAACCGTGAGAGGCACGAGATGCTTTAAACCTTCTAAAAATAGGTTCTTTAGAGAAGTTAGAAAACCATTAGTATAAGTATAATGGGCTGATTAGAAATTGTATTGGTGAAGGGTTTTTCATTTGTTGAGCCAATGTTTGTTGCTAAGTCTCCATATCCCCTGCCCTTAACACACATTAATGAATATATAGAAGAAATAAGTATTAACCTTTGATATAAATCACGTTAGACCTTAGGCTAAGTAAATTCTTTCCTTAACTAAAACCCACTACACCCTCTCCCTATAGGAATGTAACTTTATTTGGGTGGCATCTGTTTTAAGAATAATCACCCCTGGAGAAATAAGTGTCCTGGTTGACTGACCGCTGTCACAAGGAGAGGGTCATAAATTGTCAGCAGGCCCCCTGGCCAGAAGATGATGTAACACCCCTAAGACCTCTGTATACATTTGTATGAAGCACCTGACTTTGATAAAAGTCAGGACTGCTGACCCCACGTGACTTTTGCATAACATCTCAGTGTATAAAAGTAGACCATGGAAAATAAAGAATTGGGATCAGTTCCTCGAAAGACTGGTCTCCCCATGTCTCTCTCTCACTCTGGCTGAGTCTCCATCTGGAGCGCGGAACCCACCATGCTTACTAATTATGCCTGGGCTTCTAAGATCCGACAGGGGAGGCCTCAGTGTCTCCTCTCCTTCGGGAGAACGGAAGGACGCCTGTGGCCTACGTAAGTGGTGCAAACTTCTTGTCTTGAAGTTTTATTGGTCCCCCGCGTAAACCAAGCTACTCAGCCTCTTTTCTCCACTGAATTTTCCTACTGAGCTATCCTTATTCTATTACTCTTTATATCTTTAATTAATATCTAATTGAAGCTATTGTATCCTGATCCTCACCCACGCCGTCTCTCCTTCGAATACCCTGGATCAGCCGGGGCTGGACCCCGGCAATTGAGGCTACTACTTACATTTCTATACACCCATTATATCAATCAATACACTGCCAAGGACACAGTAGGTAAGGAGTATGGAGACTTAGCATCAAACATTGGCTCAATAAGTGAAAAACCCTTCACCAATACAATTTCTAATCAATCTTTTAACTACTCAAAGGAATCTGTGTTTACACAGTTTAGGACATCCCCTGCCTGTCACAGTTGGGAGGCTCTGAATGTGATTACATGTGGCCGGAAAAACCTATTCAGGCAGGCTAGAGGATTTCCAAAGGAGTTTGTAGGTTAAACACTGTCACACCCAGGAATTATTAACTGGAGCTGTAGGCTAACTCTTTTTTCAGAGAGAGATAGTGGGGGACAGCCCCCCGTAAAGTCAGAGGTGTAGGTGAAAGCACAAAGCAGAAAGTAGGCAGACTCTGGTTTTGGGGGTAGATGCTCGAGAATTTCCAGGGGGGATTCCTGAGGCTCGATCCCGCCTTTGCGTATGCCGAGCCTCCTTCCTCATGACCTTTGCCATGGGCGGAGTGCCTCACGCTGGCTCCCAGCAGTGATAGAATTCTAGTTGAGCTATTCCAGATCCTGAAAGATGATGCTGTGGAAAGTGCTGTACTCAATCTGCAATATGCACTCAATATGCAATATGCTGGCTCCCGGCAATTTTTTTTAATACACTGTCTAGATTTGTCATACTTTTTCTTCCAAGGAGCAAGCGTCTTTTAATTTCATGGCTGCGGTCACCATCCAGTGATCTGTGTGTGTGTATGTCATTTTAGTCGTATCCAACTTAACAGTCACTTCAGTTGTGTCCAACTCTTTGTGACCATATGGACTATAGCCTACCAGGCTCCTTATCCATGGGCTTCTCCAGGCAAGAATACTGGAGTTGGTTGCCATTTCCTTCAGGGGATTTTTCCAACCCAGGGATCAAACCCAGGTCTCTTGTGTCTCCTGCATTGGCAGGCGGGTTCTTACCACCAGTGCCACTTGGGAAGCCTGGAAATGATTTTTGGAGCCCAAGAAAATAAACTCTGCCACTGTTTCCACTTTTTCCACATCTATTTGCCATGAGGTAATGGATTGGATGCCATGATCTTAGTTTCTTGAATGTTTCATTTTAAGCCAGCTTTTTCACTCTTCTCTTACCCCTCATCAAGAGGCTCTTTAGTTCAGTTCCTCTTTGATTCCTGCCATTATGAAGATGATACCACAACTGTATTTCAAGTTCAAGAGATTTCAACATTTTAAGAAAATAACTATCTTCTTAAACAATGTTTCCAGCTTTATTGAGATATATAACATGGTGCAAGTTTAAGGTCTACAAAGTGTTGATTTGATAGACTTAAATACTGCAAAATGATTAGCACTGTACCATTAGTTTGGGCCTTTGTCATTTCATATAACTACAATTTCTTCTTTTGAGGTAAGAGTATTTAAAATCTGCTTTTAACTTTCAATGTATAATGCACAATTGTTAACTATAATCAAAATGCAATGCATTAGATCTCCAAAACTTAGTCACCTTCTAAATGGAACTTAGAATAGCTCCCCATTTCTCCTAGTCCCCCAGTAACCACCATTCTACTCTCTATATGAGTTTGGCTTTTTTAGATTCCACATATAAGTGACAGGTTACAGTATTTGTCAAGAAAAATTATTTTATCTAGCAAGACAATAAGACATTTTTCAACTATGTTTGAGACCCAGATGACACTTTTTTAAGAATATAACTTGAGTACCATGACAACTTACAAATAAATAAGTCTCTACATCCCAGAGTTTAAAGGGAAATATCATATATGTCTCAGACATGTCCAACTCTTTGCAACCCCAGGGACTATACAGTCCATGGAATTCTCCAGACCAGAATACTGGACTGGGTAGCCTTTCCCTTCTCCAGGAGATCTTCCCAACCCAGGGATCAAACCCAGGTCTCCCTCATTGCATGCAGATTCTATCCAAGCCACCAGGGAAGACCTAAAATTAAATATGCTTGATGCTTGCTCCTTGGAAGAAAAGCTATGACAAACCTCAACAGCATATTAAAAAGCAGAGAGACATTACTTTGCAACAAAGGTCCGTCTAGTCAAAGCTATGGTTTTTCCATGGTCATGTATGGATGTGAGAGTTGGGACTATAAAGAAAGCTGAGCACTGAAGAATTGATGCTTTAGAACTGTGTTGGAGAAAATTCTTGAGAGTCCCTTGGACTGCAAGGAAATCCAACCAGTCCATCCTAAAGGAAATCAGTCCTGAATATTCACGGGAAGGACTGATGCTGAACCTGAAACTCCAATACTTTGGCCACCAGATGCAAAGAGCTGACTCATTGGAAAAGACCTTGACACTGGGAAAGATTTAAGGCAGGAGGAGAAGGGGTCGACAGAGGATGAAATGTCTGGATGGCATCACCAACTCGATGGACATGAGTTTGAGCAAGCTCTGGGAGTTGGTGATGGACAGGGTAGCCTGGTGTGCTGCACTCCATGATGTCTCAAAGAGTCGGACCTGACTGAGCAACTAAACTGAACTGAACTGATTATATATGTCTAAATAATAACAAAGAAAGATGAAACAAATCACACTTCCTAAAGTGTAATTTTAAGGAAAATTGTTTTGAATCTGAGCTATCAATACAGTCTCATTTGCACCTTGGTGAGGTGGGATAAAAACTTTTAGCTTGAGTACTTAATATTAAATAAGTAAATCTGTTGGGATAATAGTAAAAAAGAAAGATTCTTATCAATGAACGGTTAATATAAGGTTATGAAGGGTTACTTAAAGTTTATACTATTTTACGGGAATTTCTTTCTTTATTGTATCTGTGGCATTTCTTTCCCTTTCCATAGAACACAGCATGCTGTTGCTGCTGCTGCTGCTGCTGCTGCTAAGTCGCTTCAGTCGTGTCCGATTCTGTGCAACCCCATAGACAGCAGCCCATGAGGCTCCCCCGTCTCTGGGATTCTCCAGGCAAGAACACTGGAGTGGGTTGCCATTTCCTTCTCCAATGCATGAAACTGAAAAGTGAAAGTGAAGTCGCTGAGTCTTGTCCGACTCTTAGCAACCCCATGGACTGCGGCCCACCAGGCTCCTCTGTCCATGGGATTTTCCAGGCAAGGCTGCTGGAGTGGGGTGCCATTGCTTTCTCCAAGAACACAGCATATATCATATATTTAAGTGTAGGTAAACTAAATTTTACTGTACATCTGCTTAAATTCCTGAAATACAGAGATAAAATCTTTTAAGTTGCAGGAAAGAACAAGCAGTTTTCAAAAACCTTAAAAATCATATTCTTATTTGCAATTTTTAAAGCTACATGATAGTGAAATAATATATTTGGAACGCTGACAGAATGTAAATCTAATGTTTCATTACTCAGCCAAGATATCTGGCAGATATTCCAAAATAACTGGGGAAACACTTTAACCAAACAACAAATGCAGAGGAGGTATTCTGGTAAAAACAAGATGGAAAAAGTAAAAACATCAAGGAGCAATGAACCCTGCAACACACAATCTGTCAAGGACAGCTTTTTGTTGTTGTTGATAATTTGTAATGTAAATATAAATACAGATTATTGAAATAGGAAGAAAGTGAAACAATTGACAACTATAAGGTAAATTTTATTGATAATCTGGAACTAAACAACCACAGCAATACCCAAGAGTTGGGAGGCCGCGAAGAAACAAAAGTGAAAGTCGCTCAGTCATGTCCAGCTCTTTGCAACCCCATGGGCTGTATAGTCCATGGAATTCTCCAGACCAGAATACTGGAGTGGGTAGCCTTTCCCTTCTCCAGGGGATCTTCCCAACCCAGAGATAGAACCCAGGTCTCCCGCGTTGAAGGCAGATTCTTTACCAACTGAGCTATGAGGAAAGCCTGGAAGAAACAAGGGGGAAGGGGGGAAAAGAAAAAGTACTAACAGAATTCTAAAGGCCTCTTGTAAATGGGATCTTTCCACAGTTATTGTGATCCACAAAGTCAAAGGGTTTGGCATTGTCAATAAGGCAGAAATAGATGTTTTTCTGGAACTCTCTTGCTTTTTTGATGATCCAGTGAATGTTGGCAATTTGATCTCTGGTTCCTCTGCCTTTTTTAAAAACCAGCTTAAACATCTGGAAGTTCATGGTTCACGTATTGTTGAAGCCTGGCTTAGAGAATTTTGAGCATTATTTTCCTAGCACAATTGTGCGGTAGTTTGAGCATTCTTTGGCATTGCCTTTCTTTGGGACTGAAATGAAAACTGACCTTTCCCAGTCACATGGCCACTGCTGAGTTTTCCAAATTTGCTGACATATTGAGTGCAGCACTTTCACAGCATCATCTTTCAGGATTTGAAATAGCTCAACTGGAATTCCATCACCTCTACTACTTTTGTTCATAGTGATGCTTCCTAAGTCTCACTTGATTTCCCATTCCAGGATGTCTGGCTCTAGGTGAGTGTGAGTGATCACACCATCGTGATTATCTGGGTCATGAAGGTCTTTTTTGTACACTTCTTCTGTGTATTCTTGCCACCTCTTCTTAATATCTTCTGCTTCTGAGAGGTCCCGACCATTTCTGTCCTTTATTGTGCCCATCTTTGCATGAAATGTTCCCTTGGTATCTCTAATGTTCTTGAAGAGATCTCTAGTCTTTTCCATTCTATTGTTTTCCTCTATTTCTTTGCACTGATCACTGAGGAAGGCTTTCTTGTCTCTCCTTGCTATTCTTTGGAACTCTGCATTCAAATGGGTATATCTTTCCTTTTCTCCTTTGCTTTTCACTTCTCTTCTTTTCACAGCTATTTTTAAGGCCTCCTTGGGCAGCCATTTTGCTTTTTTGCATTTCTTTTTCTTGAGAAACCTGTATGCAGGTCAGGAAGCAACAGTTAGAACTGGACATGGAACAGCAGACTGGTTCCAAATAGGAAAAGGAGTATATTGTCACCCTGCTTATTTAACTTATATGCAGAGTACATCATGAGAAACACTGGGCTGGAAGAAGCACAAGCTGGAATCAAGATTGCCAGGAGAAATATCAATAACCTCAGATATGCAGATGATACCACCCTATGGCAGAAAGTGAAGAACTAAAGATGAAAGTGATGAAAGTGAAAGAGGAGAGTGAAAAAGCTGGCTTAAAGCTCAACATTCAGAAAACTAAAATCATGGCATCTGGTCCCATCACTTCATGGCAAATAGATGGGGAAACAGTGGAAAGGGTGGCTGACTTTTATTTTCTGGGCTCCAAAATCACTGCAGATGGTGATTGCAGCCATGAAATTAAAAGACGCTTATTCCTTGGAAGGAAAGTTATGACCAACCTAGACAGCATAGTGAAAAGCAGAGACATTACTTTGTCAACAAAGGTCTATCTAGTCAAGGCTATGGTTTTTCCAGAAGTCATGTATGGATGTGAGTTGGACTGTAAAGAAAGCTGAGTGCCGAAGTATTGATGCTTTTGAACTGTAGTGTTGGAGAAGACGCTTGAGAGTCTTGCAGTCTTGGACTGCAAGGAGATCCAACCAGTCCATCCTAAAGGAGACCAGTCCTGGGTGTTCATTGGAAGGACTGATATTGAAGCTGAAACTCCAATACTTTGGCCACCTGATGTGAAGAACTGACTCATTTGAAAAGACCCTGATGCTGGATGGGCCTGGTGCACTGAGACGACCCAGAGGGATGGTTGGGGAGGGAGGAAGGAGGAGGGTTCAGGATGGGGAACACATGTATACCTGTGGTGGATTCATGTTGATATATGGCAAAACCAATACAATATTGTAAAGTTAAAAAATAAAATAAAATATAAAATAAAAAAAAAATGAAAAGACCCTGATGCTGAGAAAGATTGAGGGTGAGAGGAGAAGTGGACGACAGAGGATAAGATGGCTGGATGGCATCACCAACTCAATGGACATGAGTTTGGGTAAATTCTGGGAGTTGGTGATGGACAGGGAGGCCTGGCGTGCTGTGGTTCATGGGGTTGCCAAGAGTCGGACACGACTGAGCAACTGAACTGAACTGAACTGAAATGGGATCTGACAACTAGAGCAAAAATATATTCTTAATAGGGAAATAAGTAACATTTTGTTTTTAAAAAATGAAGAAAACACACGGATCTAACTTTAGTAACAAGAAAGGAAAGCTAACTAATAATGAAATGGGAAGGCAGACAGAGCTTTCAAAATACAAAGGTTAAAAAAGTAAATATTCAACATGATCAAAACACAAAAATAAGGAAAAGAAAAAAGTAAAATATTAATAAATATTATCATAAATAAAGATGGAAGAAAGGAAGCCATTATTTATGCATTGCATTAAGTATAAACAAATCAATATGCCAATCAAATGGCAGACATTTTCAATCCATTATATAAGAATTGCATATATATATATATATATAATAACTTAAATTAGAGAAAATAAGATGATTTTAAAAAATGATTGAAGATAAATGTTAGACAAAAATTTTCAAGAAACTAAAAGAAGAATAAAAGCACGGGAGAAGCAGTATTAATATCAAACAAGGTGAAATTAAGGTTAAAAGTGCTAATCAGGATACAGCCATTATACAACAAAATCACAATTTACAAATAAGACCTAAGAGACATAAACCTGCAAAATCGTAGCTAAATATGTTAAGCATGAGCAATTAAGAATTGATTGTTAATGAGTATGGGATTTCTTTATGAAGTGATAAAATATTCCAAAATTGATTGTAGTATCAGCTGCACACTTATCTAAAACCCCAGTTTAAATGAGTGATTTTTATTGTATGTGAATGATATTTCAATATGGGTGTGACACATTTTAAAATCTAAACTTAATCTAATGAAAAAACTCTAGAAAGCTATAGAGGAAATTTGAGTTGAGTTACAGTGAGAAACTTTAATATATCTCTCTCATAAACAGATGGATCTGAGAAAAAAGAGCAAAATCATAGAGAAATTAAATAAAAATAAATTCAAGAAAATATTCAATAAAAAAAGTTTAATAAAAGTAAAATGTCATTAGTAAACTGTAACATGTCCCTTACAGAACTAAAAGGATCAAAGATTTAAAAAACATAAATAAATATGAAGAACTATAAAATTTTACGAAGTATTGGAAAAATGACATTAAAATAAATAAAATTTGGTAACAAAGCCAATACATGCAGACATATGTATATGCATATACACAAGTATGCACATTTATATTGTTTGAAAAGATTACAAAAATTGCTCAAGTATTTAGCCACAAAATTTCAATAATATAATTTTAAGTAAGATTTTGCTGATCACAATTTCTAATAATAATATCAATAACAATAGTAAACACATTAAAAAGGTAATCAGAAAGTTTTATCTATTTAGAAGTGAAACACAACACTTTCTTGAAATAAAAGAAAAAATTGAAATTATAATTTCTGGAAATCAGTGAAAAGGAAACTAATTCATTCAAAATTCTATGAGGCAAGACAGTCACTGTACTCAAATAAAAATATGTATCATAAATATTTTCAGCAACAAAAGTAAGTAAATAAAAACTTTCAATTATATCTTCTTTCTCACTCCTAATTTAGTTTTAATTTACTAATTTCAGCTTTTATCTTTTAATTTTAAGCTCAATATTAATTTTCTTTTTTTTTAATTTTATTTTATTTTTAAACTGTACATAATTGTATTAGTTTGGTAAAACTAATTTAGTTTTAATTTACTAATTTCAGCTTTTATCTTTTCATTTTAAGCTCAATATTAATTTTCTTTTTTTTTTAATTTTATTTTATTTTTAAACTGTATTAGTTTTACCAAACTAATACAATTATGTACAGTTTAAAAATAAAATAAAATTTAAAAAAAAAGAAAATTAATATTGAGCTTAAAATTAAAAGATAAAAGCTGAAATTAGTAAATTAAAACTAAATTAGGAGTGAGAAAGAAGATATAGTTCCTATTAGGGACAAATGGAGGAATCACAGGAGAAGGCAATGGCACCCCACTCCAGTACTCCTGCCTGGAAAATCCCATGGATGGAGGAGCCTGGTGGGCTGCTGTCTATGGGGTCACACAGAGTCGGACATGACTGAGCAACTTCACTTTCACTTTTCACTTTCATGCATTGGAGAAGGAAATGGCAACCCACTCCAGTGTTCTTGCCTGGAGAATCCCAGGGACAGGGGAGCCTGGTGGGCTGCCATCTATGGGGTTGCACAGAGTCGGACACGACTGAAGTGACTTAGCAGAGGAATCACAAAAGATCCATACGATGTTCTGCCAACAAATGTTTAAATGTAACATAAAGGGATAATTTTCTAGCAGCACATAAATGACAAAAATTGACCCAAGATGAAATGCGCAACCAGAGTTTTGGATAGCCTTTAAAAATATATAATTCCAAAGTTAAATATTTCCAGGCCATAGAAAACAATTAAAGCTACTCAATTCTTTTTTATTAAGTCCACATAACTTTAATGCTAAAACTTGATACAGTATACTATTCAGTATACATATACAGTATACTATACAGTATTCATATTCTCTTATGAATATTCAATATAATAAAATAGCAGCAAATAGAGTTTAACAATCTATAAAAGAATGATGCATCATTACCAAGTAGTACTCATATCACAAATGAAAAAGTAGTTTAATATTAAAGAATCAACAGGCATAATAAACTATGGTATTTATAAAACTATGGTATTTATGTATGGTATTTATGGTATTTATAAATTTATGGTATTTAGAAAATAATATTGTTTTATCAGTAGATTCTGAAAAGTCTGAAACTTAACAGTTCACTCAGTCATGTCCAACTCTTTGCGACCCCACGGACTGTAGCCTACCAGGCGCCTCCATCCGTGGGATTTTCCAGGCAAAAATACTGGAGTGGGTCGCCATTGCCTTCTCCAGGGGATCTTCCCCACCCAGGGATCGAACTGGGTCTCCTGCATTACAATTACAGACAGATGCTTTATCACCTGAGCCACCAGGGAAGCCCAATAGTAAAGAATCTATAGGCATAATAAACTATGGTATTTATAAAACTGAGAAAATATTGTTTTATCAGTAAATTCTGAAAATTCCGAAACTTAACAGCTCCAATAAAAATTATGAGCAAAACAGGGATATAAAGAAACTACCCAAATATAATAAATGCTGCTATTCAAGAATCAGAAGAACATTCCAAATAAAATCAGAAATGGGCAAATAAGCTTGTTACCACAAGTATTCTTCAGTATTATCTTGGAGATTCTAGCAGATGCTATGAGATATAAGAAACAATTAAAACATCTGTTTTTGCTAACAAAGAATGTACACTTAGAAAACCTAGAAAGTCTTTTAATTTCAATGTTCTTTCTTGCATTTTTGTTAAAAAAACCCACATTATTTCATAAGAAATAACACCTACTAGAGCTAATAAGTAAACATTGTAAGTAGCTGAATATAAAAGAGAGAAAGAATCTACAGCTTTCTTAATATTAGCAGTAAAGACCAAGAAGTAGAAATGTGAAAACAGCCTATTCAAAGCAACAATGAAAGCTATAGAAATCATAAGAATACATTTAATAAGAAAGGCATAGAACTTACACTACAAAACTTATTAAAACTTAACAGAAAACAGAAACTGAACAAATTTTTTAAATTCCACATCAAAATATAAAAACTCAACATTATAAAAATATCAATCCTCTCAAAATAAATATGAGTTTAATGCATTTCTAATTACAGTCTCAACATGTTATCTTATTAATATAGTAAATCTTAAAATTACTGATTTGCATAAAAAATAAATGCCTATAATAGCCAAAAATTCATGAATAGGACTACTAAAGAAGAATCAGATATTGGACTAAATAAAATGCACTATAATAAAAATGTTTATTTCTATAGAAACAGAGATTATTAGGTCAAAAGGAAGAACTCAAAAGCAAATCTGTGCATATAATTTTTAACATATCACAAACTAGTATTTTAAATCAATGGAGAAAGAATGGTCAATTTACTAAATGGCATTAGCCATCTAAAAAACTAAAAATTAAACACCATCTCACAACACTGAAAAAAATAAAATTTAAGATCAATTAAAAGTTTAAAATTAAAAAAATAATGATAACAATAAATATTGTAGAGGAAAATCTAGGAGAAAATTATGTATGCCCTAACCAAAACTGGCAAATATATACACAAAAATACCTAAAGATATATGTGATATTTCATGATAAAAAGCTGTTAAAACTATCAGAATATTGTATAGAACACAATTTTATTTTAGTAAAAATATAAATGTGTGTGCATGTGTTTGTGTGTGTGCATATGGTGTATCTCCCCTGACATTCTTTTTATTATTATTATTATTGGAGTATAATTGGTTTACAACATTGCATTAGTTTCTGCTGTACAATGAAGTGAATCAGAAATATGTATACCCATGCTGCTGGTGCTGCTGCTGCTGCTAAGTCGCTTCAGTCGTGTCCGACTCTGTGCGACCCCATAGATGGCAGCCCATCAGGCTCCTCTGTCCCTGGGATTCTCCAGGCAAGAACACTGGAGTGGGCCACCATTGCCTTCTCCGATGTATATATTTCCTTCCTTTTCGACCTTCTTCCCACACCCTCATCCCACCCATCCAGGTCACCACAAAAGCATGCGGCTGAGTTCTCTGTTCTCTAGAGCAATGCCCACTAGATATCTGTTTTACACATTATAATGCATATATGTCAACCCTTAACTACTCCTAATTTGTTCCACCATCCCCTTACCACCTTGTGTCCACATGTCTATTCTGTATGTCTGCATCTCTATTCCTATCTTAGAAATAGGTTCATCTGTACAACTTCTCTAGATTCCACACATATGCCTTAAAATATGACATTTTTTCTATTTCTGACATATTTTACTTTGTAGAACAGACTCTAACTCCATCCACATCTCTATAATTGCCCAACTTCATTCTTTTTTATGGCTGAGTAATATTCCATTGTATATTTGTATCACTTCTTCATTATCAATTAATCTGTTGTCAACAACTTGGGTTGTTTCCATGTCCTGGTTTTTATTGTAAGCAGTGCTGCAATGAAGAGTGGGGTACACACATCATGCTGAAATATTGTTTTCTTAGGGTACATGCCCAGTAGTGGGATTACTTTTAGTTCTTGAGAAATCTCCATGCTACTCTATATTGTATCTGTATCAATTTACATTCCAACCAACAATGGAAGAGGGTTCCCTTTTCTCCAGACCCTCTCAAGCAATTATTCTTTACAGATTTTTTTGATGATGACCATTCCGAGAGGTTTAGTAAGGTGATAATTTATTGTAGTTTTCATTTGAATTTCTCTAATAATTACTGATGTTGAGCATCTTTGCATGTGTGTATTAGTCATCTGTTTGCATTCTTTGGAGAGGTGCCACTTTAGGTCTTCAACCCATTTTTGATTGGGATGTTTATTTTTTGATATTGAGTTCCATGTTGTTGTTCAGACACTCAGTTATGTCCAACTTTTTGTGACTCCATGGACTGCAGTACACCAGGCTTCCCTGTCCTTCACTATCTCCCAAGTTTGATCAGACTCATGTCCATGGAGTCAGTGATGCCATGCGACCATCTCTGTCTCCTTCTCCTGCCTTCAATCATTCCCTGAATCAAAGTCTTTTCCAGTGAGTCAACACTTTGCATCAGGTGGCCAAAGTATTAGAGCTTCAGCTTCAGCATCAGTCCTTCCAATGAATATTCAGGACTGATTTCCTTTAGGGTGGACTGGTTTGATCTTCTTGTAGTCCAAAGGACACTTAAGAGTCTTCTCCAAAACCACAGTTCAAAAGCATCAATACTTTAGCATTCAGCTTTCTTAATGGTCCAACTCTCACGTCCATACATGACTACTGCAAACACCATATCTTTCACAATATGGAGCTTTTTTGGCAATACAATGTCTTTGCTTTTTAATATGCTGCCTAGGCTTGTCATTCCGGAGAAGGCAATGGCACCCCACTCCAGTACTCTTGCCTGGAAAATCCCATGGATGGAGGAGCCTGGTAGGCTGCAGTCCATGGGGTCACTAGGAGTTGGACACGACTGAGCGACTTCCCTTTCACTTTCCACTTTCATGCATTGGAGAAGGAAATGGCAACCCACTCCAGTGTTCTTGCCTGCAGAATCCCAGGGATGGAGGAGACTGGGAGGCTGCCATCTATGGGGTCGCACAGAGTCGGACATGACTGACGTGACTTAGCATAGAATTAGCAGGCTTGTCATAGCTTTTCTTGGAAGGAGCAAGAGTCTTTTACTTTCACAGCTGCAGTAACCATCTGCAGTGATTTTGGATATACTACTTTCCAAATTTTGAACGACTTCATTGTTCCATGTGAAAGAGCAAGAGAATTCCAAAAAAAATCTACTTCTGCTTTATTGACTACTCCAAAGCCTTTGACTGTGTGGATTACAACAAACTGTGAAACTTATTAAAGAGCTGGGAATACCAGACCACCTTACCTGCCTCCTGAGAAATCTGTATGCAGGTCAAGAAACAACAGTTAGAACTGGACATGGAACAACAGACTGGTTCCAAATTGGGAAAGGAGTACATCAGGGCTGTATATTGTCACCCTGCTTATTTAACTTCTATGAAGAGTATATTACGTGAAATGCAGATGGATGAAGCACAATCTGGAATCAAGATTTCCTGGAGAAATATCAATAACCTCAGATATGCAGATGACACCACTCTATGCAGAAAGTGAAAAATAACTGAAGAGCCTCTTGATGAAAGTGAAAGAGTGAAAAAGTTTAAAAGACATAAAAGTCAACATTCAGAAAACTAAGATCATGGCATCCAGTCCCATCACTTCATGGCAAATAGATGGGGAAACAATGGAAACGGTGACAGACTTTATACTTTGGGGCTCCAAAATCACTGCAGATGGTGACTGCAGCCATGAAATTCAAAGATGCTTGCTCCTTGGAATAAAAGCTATGACCAAACAAGACAGCATATTAAAAAGCAGAGACATTACTTTACCAACAAAGTTTTGTCTAGTCAAAGCTCTGGTTTTTTTCAGTAATCATGTATGGGTGTGAGGGTTGGACCATAAAGAAAGCTGAGCACCAAAGAATTGATGCTTTTGAACTATGGTGTTGAAGAAGACTCTTGAGAGTCCTTTGGACTGCAAGGAGATCAAACCAATCAATCCTAAGGAAATCAGTCCTGAATATTCACTGGAAGAACTGATGCTGAACCTGAAACTCCAATACTTTGGCCACGTGAACTGACTCATTGGAAAAGACCCTGTTGCTGGGAAAGATTGAAGGCAGGAGAAGGGGATGACCAAAGATTAGATGTTGGATGGCATCACTGACTCAATGGACATGAGTTTGAGTAAGCTCTGGGAGTTGATGATGGACAGGGAAGCCTGGCATGCTGCAGTCCATAAAGTTGCAAAGAGTTGGACATGACTGAGTGAACTGAATTGAACTGAACTGATCTTGCAGATACTTATACCCAAATTCATCCAGAAAACTTTCCTTGAAAATCATAGGCTGATATGGATACCTCCAATTCTTTGATTTCCAGAGCACTTCCTAATATTTATCACACAACAGCTATTAGCAGGCCCACCCCCTCAACCAGAGAATCTCTTTGAAAACAAAGGTTATGTCCTTTTGACTATTCATTAATTTATTTTAAAAAATGATAACATCTGTTCTGTATCAGTCTCAGTGAGCACTAAAGAAACTATGGTGTTCAGAATAGATGTGGATCTGACCCGTATTGAGCTATGTGAAAGATAGTATAATCCAGTAATTGTACACATAATCCAACAACTGTACGGAGAAATCACGTTATGATAAGTATTAGGATGATAAGGTACAGAATGCTATGAGAGCATATAACTGGGACCTAATATAATCACTGGGTCAAAGAAAACATCCTTTAAAAGGTGACACATCTGAAAGATTTATAAAATTCAACTAGGCAGCCAAGGAGGAGGAAAGAAAAGCCATTCCAGACCAAAGGAACATGTATGCAAGAATCTTGGAAGAGAAACTAAAATGACACTTCTGAGAAACTAAACAAAGACCACTATTGTAATCCTAATCCCTGGCACAGCACCTGTTTCTAGTAATTTTTTTGAATGAATAGATGAAAGTATCAGTAAATGAATAAACAAATATGGCTGTGTGTGACTGACCACATCTCTCTATATAATATGTACATATCACATAAGATATATATTATGTAATATCTATAATGAATATAGATGCTTGTATGGGTGCATGGGCATACATATAGCTTTTTCATTGCTATTTTTCATGCCCTCCAATGTTCACTGGCAGGTGTTTTTACATAAGTGTGGGCAAGTTCTACTAAATGACTAATTTAATAGGTGTGAATGCTTATCCTTTGACAAATTCTTGTCCCTTTGCCAACAAACAGCCCCAAGTGAGAACAAAGAAATGGAAAGACTCAGGGCAGCACATCTATAATCATGTGGCCTTATTAGGGCTCTGTGTTATCCTTCCCATCAGAAGTTGCCCACCTGTCAGGTGATTAAGAGCTCATCACATTTCACAGTCTTCCTTCCTTAGCATCCTGATACATCGCTGTGTAAGACACTAAGCCGACAGTCCCACAACAGTGTGGTACAGATTCAAAAAATGTACAAAGATGAGCTAATTAAGAAGAGGAGTTACAGAAGCATCTGCCTCAGCCTTGTACCCACACCTGGTCCCCACTTCTGAAATGCACCAGCCACACTGTGAAAATATGTCAATGTCTCACAGGCTTTCAAATCTCCCCCAGAGATGTACTCTTGGTATTTCTCATGCCTGCACTTTTTACCAGTCTTTTACTTGGTGGCTAAGAATTTAAGGAAGAGAATTATTAGTTAAATAAATGGATTATGATTTCTGTTAATGATAACTGGCCCAATTCAAATTGGAGGCCACAATAAATGACTGTGTGCTTAGATGCTCAGTCGTTTTCGACTCTGTGCCCCATGGACTGTAGCCCACCAGGCTCCTCTGTCCATGGAATCCTCTAGGCAAGGATACTAGAGTGGGTAGCCATTGCTTTCTCAAGGGGATCTTCCCAACTCAGGGATCAAACTTAGGTCTCCTGCATTGCAGGTGGATTCTTTACCACTGAGTCACCAGAAAAGCCCAGAAGAGCATAATCTTCACAAGGATGTATCCTAAAAGGGCTTACTCAGAGATGTTCATCACTGTTAATAACTTTTTACTATGCTTTTTATAATCACTAAATTGTGATTCACCCTCCTCAAATGTCCCAACAGTCTTAGGAGCTATGCCTCTATACAATTTGTGCAGAGAGGATTAACTTTTGGAATAAAAGTTGTATTCTTGAAAATAAATAAAATTAACAAAAATCTGAATTTTTTATAATTTCAAACTGTTTTTCAGTATCACATTTGATTTACCCGGTTCCATTCACATTTTTCATTCCTAATTTCCTTTTGATCACATACATATAAGATGTTATGCTGGGTATGAAAGTAATTTAAGGCTGTGAAAAAAGTATCAATGGCATACATAGGGACTGAACCCATAACCATTGCTTCTTTTGCCTCATAGGTGAGGCCACCCTAAGAATGGCTGAAACTAGCCAAAGCAGAGCAACTGTTCATATGCGTTACTATCTTAAAGTGAATCTGACAGCAACACTGAGCTATGTTTGTCATACCACACCTGAAGATATTCCACAAACAGAACACAGAAGAAAGCCTGAGACATTCAATAATTAATAAAAATGGTAGTCTTTTAAAATTGGGAGATAAAAAGACAACATACACTTGAGTTCTTCTGATACTGTAATGGAAACTACAATATTTTTCACTTAATGGCTTATTTGACAAAAAGTTATGTTCTTATGAATTCACTCACTTTTTTTTTGGCCATACTGCCTAAGATGCAACCAGAGGTCAATGTGCACCCTGCTGCAGTGGAAGTGCAGAGGCCTAATTACTGGATCACCTACTTCAGTTTTGCAGCACTGCTGTGTTCATTTTTCTGTGTCCTCTCCCAATTATTGTATGTATTCATATATGTATTCCCTGGAGAAGGGAATGGCAACCCACTCCAGTGTTCTTGCCCAGAGAATCCCATGGACAGAGGAGAGCTTGGTGGGCTATAGTCCATGGGGTCGCAGAGTCGGACACGGCTGAGCGACTTTCACTCACTCACCCACTCACATTTTTCCATATGTTCATATGGAATTCATATGAATTCATAATATAATAATGCACATGAAACATTGTGTGTTTTTTTCCTTTTGTGCAATATTTCATCTGTAGTAGATGCTGGGAGCATGTGAAGCTATCAGCTCCAGGCGGAGTCTTGCTCTGGGAACTGCTTTCA
Organism: Bubalus kerabau; assembly: GCF_029407905.1. Classification (NCBI taxonomy): domain Eukaryota; kingdom Metazoa; phylum Chordata; class Mammalia; order Artiodactyla; family Bovidae; genus Bubalus; species Bubalus kerabau. Next base: position 16,383,290 of record NC_073638.1, on the reverse strand, counting down.
ACTGAAGAGAACTGCCTGGCCCAATGTCCATCCTTTCCCCAGGTCAGCCTGAATCCAGAAGTTAGTTTGGTTTGGAAGGTGGCAAGCTGTAATACAAAGGCAAGATATCCTTGCCTCAATGGGGGACAATTCTGAAGAGATTAGCTGAGACATTTGTTGTGACTGTGCCTTTGCAAAGCAGTTTAACTTCTCTCCCCCATTCTACTTTCTTCACATCCTTACAGGGAAATAGTCATAAAACTGCTAAGCTGTGAAGACATGCTTTCTTGCATGAAAAAAGGATGACTAAAGGGTGGCGTTATGAACCACAAAGGACTATTCTCAGGTATTGAACCCTAGTTTGGTTTGTCTTGTTGGGTCACTGATCCTGAGAGCACTATCCAATAGCCTTTCTGAGCATAGCTATTTCTCCATCTCAGAGCCTGTTTACTGGGGAAACAGACCTATAATAACATTATAAACATTTTCCTATGCTGAAGAATAATCCTGCCACACAGTTCTCAATGAAACAGTTGTTTAATGTTCTTATAAGCCATTTATCATATTTTAATTAACCATTTCCTTATAGCTTGACAGTTGGTTGTTGCTAATATTTTGTCAGAATAAATAGCATTAACTAAAGAGGATCAAGCCATTTTTGACATTCACTATCTTGGACAGGAAGATCAAACCAATCAATCGTAAAAGAAATCAACCCTGAATATTCATTGGAAGGACTGATGCTGAAGCTGAAGCTCCAATACTCTGGCCACCTGATGCTAAGATCCAACTCATTGGAAAAGACCCTGATGCTGGGAAAGATTGAAAACAAAAGGAGAAGGGGCAATAGGGAATGAGATAGTTGGATGGCATCATCAACTCAATGAACTTGAGTCTGAGCAAACTCCAGGAGATGGTGAAAGACAGGGAAGCTTGGCATGCTACAGTCCATGGGGTTACAAGAGTCAGACATGATTTAGCGACTGAATGATAACTTATTATTTTAAACTATTTCTTTAAAAAGTCAAGAGTGGGCCATTATTAAGATAATGATATAAAGGTTTCCTATTGATATGAAAAGTGAAGTAAACTAAAGTGAAAATCGCTCAGTCATGTCTGAGTCTTTGCAATCCCATGGACTATACAATCCATGGAATTCTCCAGGCCAGAATACTGGAGTGGGTAGCATTTCCCTTCTCCAGGAGATCTTCCCAACCCTGGGATCAAAACCAGGTCTCCTGCATTGCAGGCAGATTCTTTACCAATTGAGACACAAGGGAAGCCCACTGATATTACAGGATTTATAAATCATAGCATCCCAAACATAAATCCAATAATAAGATAAACCACCAGAATTCTAAGGAACTCAGAAATACTATTTTTTATATATTGTGTCTTTAATCTAAGACTCAGAATAGGATGCTTGAAAATCCCAAAGAGAAAAAGCAAATAGAATGGTCTATAATCAACTTCTGCAGCTAATTCTCCTGTACTTGGCTGAAGAAATCAGAATCTACAAAGTACTAGCACTCAGTATATAGTAAATATTTGTTGAATACATCTATGTATGAATGAAAATTAAATATTCAGTTTGCTTTAAATTTTAATTTAAATTCAGGAAAGCTCATTAACGTAAAAATGTAGAAAATGTAGGTAATGTAGAAAATATGGACTACAGACTGCGAAGCACTTAGCTTTAAGTTCTTAAATTGTCCCCACTCACAAGCAAACTTGATGGTATGGTAGCAGTAATAATATATGTGGGTATGTATAAGATAGTAGAGGGACTAAAATGGAAAAATTAAAGAGGAATAAAATAAAATTGTAACTAATAAAAGCACTCAGAGTCAACCAAGAAAACAGTAAGTAAAGTTTATTATTACACCAGGACATATATCACAAATTCATGGAGAGAAATCTCAGAGACTAGAAGATATTAATGAATATTCAAATTTTAAACTTGGGGCAGATGAGGAATGAGGGCCTGGCATATCTAGCGAGATGCACTGGCAATACTATAGACACAACATAAGATTTATCTCCTTTCTCTCTTAAAATGTCTCAACAAGAATCATTTCTCAAACCAGGCTGTCTCTTCGTGACTCATGAGCACATCTTGCTCATTGCAATGTGTCCTGTCACTCCCAGTGCCTCTCCTGGTATCCTCAAAAGAGAGCCACCCCCACTGGACAGGCTTAAACAAGGGGACAAAGAGGGGAGGAATCCACTTCTCATGAAAGCGGGGGAGAAAATAATACATCTTCTAGGAGGCTGGCAACAGGAAAAACAGAAGCAGGAGAAAGTAAACCATACCAAAGGCTTAGTTTATTCTGACAGAGCTATTAATAGCTAATCCTAGAGCCGTCTTACCTAGAAGAGATATAAAACAAAAGTATCTGACTTTGGGTCTTTTCTTTTTCCCACAAACTTCTGTCACTTCTCCAACCCTCTTTAAGTCCTAAAGAAACCAAAAGGTTATATAGGAGATCTTTCATAATATCTGAAAGCAAAACAAAAATGCATTATGGAAAGGACAACCACATTCAGCACTTGACAGGAAAAATATACTACAAAGCAATAAGATATTGAATTCACACACAGTGAAAAATGCCCTATTCTTTTCAAAGCACGTCTTTACTACACTGAAGAAAATTCATAATTAAAAGTCAAAACACATGCTGACTTTTCTCAGTCCATTCCCACACCTTGCCGGAATATTGCTGCTATTTTCTTTCTAACTTCCAGAAGAATATTAAAGGTCAATATAGTTCGTCTATCCAACTAACAGTGAAATGATTGGCCAGATGGGCTAGAAGGAAAATAGATATTTGAGATTTTTTTAGCCTTGTGACCATGTTAACTTTGCTCCAAGTGTAAATCTCATGATGTAGGCAGTCTTCTTTTTAAACAATGAGCCAAATTTAAATTCCACTGTCTGCAAAATCTATACTACAGTAACACTTACCACTAACATCTCTGTTTTGGAAATCAGAACTAACCAAAGACTTATATAAATGAGCCAAAAATGAAGACACACGAAGCCAAGTTCCCAGGTGGTAATACCAAGATTTGCTCTCTCTCACAAATCCCTCCTATTTGCCTAACATTTACACTAAGGTGAAAGCAGGGACCTCGGTTTGTGAATAGTAATGTTACTTGGTTGTTTGCCTCCCATTAGCAATTAGATTCATCCCATCATTTAATTAAAACTTTTGTCCCCTCAAAATCAAGATTGTCATTCATAACAGCATGAAAGCATACATTTGAGTGTAGTGCTGAGGGGAGGGGAAAGAAAGTTAAGGGGACATTAGACATAAGTAAGACCTGCGATGATATCCATCTGCTTCATATGTTTGCTTAAGGTCATAATAAGTTTGAAATTAGAGTATAATTCATTTAAATCCTAATTCAAGTTTTAAAGAATTAAATATGTATATGTATCTAAAATAAAACCATTTTATAAGATACTTTGTCTATTACAATAAGGAAAGAAACGAATATCTAGTATATGCTGGATGCTTTGACCTGATATTAATTCTGAAGTTTGAGCTATGATAATGATTTTAACCATATACAGCTATAGTCACTGGGCTTTCTATCATCTCCTAAATAGTTTGCTTTTAACTCCTATTAGCTCAATTAAAAAAAACTAAACAGTTACTTTAGTGTGATATCTTGCTTTAGATGAAGATTCTACTTAGCTAACTTTGTATAAACTACCATGTAGAGATGCAGAAAGCACTGTTATTAAATATAGAAACACTTTTATAACACATTGCAATATTATCTAATGACTCATGACAGACTGAAAAAAAATATTTACCTTTGGTATTTAAAATGTCAGGGGAGCAATAAAAAATCAGAATCTAAAGAAAAGATTATGTCAATGAAATCATAACATCATTGTTATGACAAAAATGTCATAATGTAATAGTAAGAAGATTATAAGAAGAAAGGAACAGGTTCTAGTATAGATGCCACTCACTGTAGTATCCAAAAATTTGTAACTTGAGCAGTAGAAGTAGTCAGTAGTTTTATCACTAAGTGAGATCGTAAGGCCACAAAACTTAAGGAAAATAAAATCTATAGTTGGATATCAATTTGGGCATGGATAATATATTAATAGAATTGATGCTTTCATAGATGACATTAGGAAGAGCAAAATATACTCAAGTATAAAAATAGACTACAAAAGCTCTTAAACTTATTAATTTTTTTATTTTAGTTTTGGATTTTTTTTTAATTGGGGTTACAACCAAGTAAAAATAGAAGGTCCCTTTGGACCAGTGATCTATTTTAAGTATAATTTTATTCATAGCTTTTAGAAATGTTTTATGTTGATTAATTTTAAATTTAGAGGAAAATTGCAAGATTAGTACAAGAGCTTCCATATTCTTTTACCAAGATTCACTGATTTGGTAAAAATTTACTCCATTTGCTTTATTATACTCTCTCTCTCTCTCAAACATGTGAAGACATATACATCATTTGAGAGTAAGTGGCAGAAATTAGGAGAAGGCAATGGCACCCCACTCCGGTACTCTTGCCTGGAAAATCCCATGGGTGGAGAAGCCTGGTATGCTCTCTGCGAAGAGTCGGACATGAATGAGCAACTTCACTTTCACTTTTCACTTTCATGCATTGGAGAAGGAAATGGCAACCCACTCTAGTGTTCTTGCCGGGGGAGCCTGGTGGGCTGCCATCTATGGGGTCTCACAGAGTTGGACACGACTGAAGCGACTTCGCAGCAGCAGACATTATGTCCCTAATGCCACTAAATACTTCAATGTGTGTTTTCTTAGAACAAGGATGTTCCCTTACATAAACTCAGTAAAATCACAAGATGAACAAATTCAACACTGTTGTTGTTCAGTGGCTAAGTCCTGTCCAACTCTTTGCGACCCCATGAACTGAAGCAGGCCAGGCTTCCCTTGTCCTTTACTATCTTTCAAAGTTTGCTCAAGCTTATATCCATTTGAGAGAGCTAACTCTTAGGCAGGTTGGTAAGGAGTCCAGGGCCCTCAAGGAGGAGAAAAGAGTAAGCATTTTATTCTATATGTCAGAAGCTTTCTTTATTCCCTTCTTCTCTGTAATAAAACTTTTGCCACACAAAGCTCTGAGTGACTGAAGCTATGTCTTTGGTCCTGAAGTGAAATGCTCTCCTTTGGAGCTCATGAATCCAACACCATTTACCATAAGCTATCATTTTGGGTGATCAGGATCTTCAAGACAAGGCAAGGACACTCGGAGCTCTAGCCTCTCTGCCTTCTCAGTATACACATTTTCTGCTTTACTTTACTAGCTCTATGGTGTGTCTCTGTGTGTGATTGATAGCAAGCCCAAGGCACACAAAAACAAGTACAAAAATCACTTTTTGCTCACTAGCCAATCCTCCACCATCTCTTTTGCTATCACATACATTGATGTGGCAACATTCAGAAAAGACATCCTGGTTTTTTGTTGTTGTATTTGTTGGTCATCCCTTCATGACTCACCACTTCTTCTGCAGTCAGGAATATGCCCAGGAATATACACAGGCACACGGAAGATGGATGTTTCCCCTAGGGGTCTTAGCTTGGGAAACAGTCCGGAAAACTACTCTGTTATACTCCGGGTAGCATCAGAGGAAAAAGGGCAAATCAAACAGAGGTCTTGATGGTAAAGAACAGAAAATCAATTTGGGATGCGTCAGGTCCAGTGCTGCCCCGCCTCAATGGCAGAATAGCTGAGGAGAATGAGCAAAGTGCCTGCAGGGGTAAGATCAGACTAAAGTCTGACCAGAGAAAGAAAGCTTCCATGGAAAGTCTGTCTCCTCCCCAACTCCCCCATCTAGAACAGGGAGGGGACACCTCCAGTGGAAAAAAACAAGGGTGCTAGACGTTGCTTTTTCCTCTCTTACAGATGGGAGCTAGAAGTTCCAGAACCACCCTTTGAAATGTATTTTAAAAACTGGGATAAGTTTGATTCCCAGAGCTTAAGCTTACTTGGGTATATCCTGGGAGAGATGCTGTCCCCTGATTCAAAAACTTGAGTTTTGGGGGAAAGCTGTTGCCTATGGAGATGAGTGGCTTGTTAATAAATCAACAAAAAAGAGGGAAGATGAGATGGGCGCCCCTCCCTACTGGGAATCAGACCATCCCCACAACAGAGCCAGACTGGGACTGTAACAGGGCGAAAGGAAGGCGGGATCAGAGCCACTTTGCCAGATGTATTCTTGAAAGCCTCAAGTGGGTGCATGCTAAGACTTTAAACTATGCTAAGCTGGCTGCCATATAACAGGGAGAGAAGGAAGTTCCTGGTAAATTCCTAGATGGACTACAGGAAGCCCTTTGCAGATTCACCAGGATTGAGCCCAAAAGTACAGAGGGAGGAATGATCTTAAAAGATAGATTTCTCACTCAGATATTCTCTGTAAGCCACTAAAATAGGCTTATGGACCAAATTAGCCTTTAGATAAGCTTTTATGGACTTCCCTGGTGGCTCAGATGGTAAAGTGTCTGCCTACAATATGGAAGACCTGGGTTCGATCACTGGGTCAGGAAGATCCCCTGGAGAAGGAAATGGCAACCCGCTCCAGTACTCTTGCCTGGAAAATCCCATGGATGGAGGATCCTGGTAGGCTACAGTTCATGGGGTCGCAAAGAGTAGGACACGACTGAGCAACTTCACTTTCACTTACAACTGGCTCAGACAGTTTATTATGGCAGAGAATAGGAAGAAAAACAAAAATGACTAGGGAAAGACTAAAGCCTTAGTGATGGCTGTCAGATTCCTCTGAAATATCCTGAAGAAAAGTGCCCAGAAGGGCGCAGGTAAGAAAAGGGATGGGCTTGTTATTAAGGAGGAGCATCTCAAGTAGGATTGCCCTTAGGTGTCTAAGCCACCCCTGGCTCTATGTCTGGTCTGCAAAGGACTACACTGGAGAAGAGACTACCCTCAGAAGCACAGGCCCCAGGGGTCACACTCTCAAGACAATCAGGACTGAAGGTGCCCAGTGGGCCCCACACAAGCTCCCATCCCAATTACACCTGAGGAAACCTGGGAATTAATAACTGGGGGGCCAACGAGTTGATTTCCTTTTAGACACTGGGCCAGCATACTCTGTGCTTACTAAAGCCCCTGGCCCACTTTCTCCCCAATCCAATTCTGTAACGGAACTGTCCGGACAAGCCAAACTTTATTATCTAATTGTCCTCTAAGCTAAAACTGGGACTCTGTGCTGTTTTCACATGAGTTTCTGATCATGTCAGAGTCTCCCTCACCCCTTTGGGAGAGGGATACACTGAGCAAGGTCCATGCCTCTGTTTTCATGAATATGGAGCCCTCTTGTTCTCTCCCATTAATCAAACAAAATGCAAATCCTAGAGTGTGAGCTAATGGAAAAACTGTGGGTCAAGCAAAAATGCTGTTCCTGTCATTATCAAGCTCAAAGACCCTCACCTACTCCACATCAAAAGCAGTATCCACTAAAACCCAAGTTAAAACACATTAAACATTTAAAGGAACAAGGGCTATTAATTCTCTGTAACAGTCCACACAACACTCCTATTTTGGGTGTAAAAAAGTCAAATGATAAAAATGGAGACTGGTTCAAGATTTACAGACAATAAATGATGCTATGGTTCCTTTACAGCCCGTGGTGCCTAATCCTTATACTTTATTGTCTGAAATTCTTAACTAGCCAAATATTTTCCCCCCACCTATGATTTTAAAACAATTGAGAGTATTTTTAGTCTATGGGCTATTGCCACATCTGGATTCCAAGTTATGGGGAATTCACCCAGCCTTTATATAAACTTGCAAGTGAAACTCAGTAGGCCCAAACCAACAAGCTAGTTTGGTCTCCAGAGACACAAAAGGTTCTTAAGCCCGGGTCTGGGCTGCTGTAGAGCCTCCAGGGTGACAATGGCGCCACCTTTATTATTATTTTTTTTTATCTGTAAATACTTCATTTATTTTAATGACAAAGGCAAAAAATTAAAAAAAAATAGGTAGTGAATGTATAGTAATTTGCTCATTATTCTCCAATTTAAAATTTATTTAATTTTTTTGATTTTTTTTTTAATTTTACAATATTGTATTGGTTTTGCCATACATTGACATGGATCCGCCATGGATGTATATGTGTTCCCCATCCTGAACTCCCCTCCCACCTCCCTCCCCTTCCCATCCCACTGTGTCATCCTGGCCAGCAGGAAGCTGTTACAGAACGAGATTGCTGTCTCTTTCCCTGGTAGTCATATTCTCCTAAAAGAAAAACCAGGAAATAAGAGAGCTAATTCGTAGGTAGGTTGACAAGGAGTCTGGGATCCATGCAGAAGAGAAAGGGGTCTAGGGCCCTCAAGGAGGAGAAACATACAAACATTGTTCTTTTATATTCCTTTGTCATAGTCATATAAGATTTTTTTTTTTTCCTTGAGCTCTGAGTTTCCTGACAGAGGAACTCTCACAACTTAGAAGAGTACTGAATCCCAAATATCTTAGTTAATTTGGAGGTGGGGCTCCCAATTCTCTTGGGAAGACTATCTTTCAGTGGCCATATACAAGCAACATTTCATTCTGCCCACTAAGTATACAAGCTCTATTCCATCTGTCATGTAGCCTTTACATGAGCTTCTAAACTGACAGTGCTAGAAGGGAAGAGATTATGTCTGTCTTCAGTCAGCCAGTTCAGTCGCTCAGTAGTGTCCAGAACTTTGCGACCCCATGGTCTGCATCACACCAGATTCCCTGTCAATCACCAACTCCCAGAGCTTACTCAAACTCATGTCCATCAAGTCATTGATGCCATTCCAACCATCCTATGCTCTGTCGTCCCCTTCTTCTCATGCCTTCATTTTGTTCAGCATCAGGGTCCTTTCTAGTGAGTCAGTTCTTCACATGGGGTAGCCAAAGTATGGGAGTCTCAGCTTCAGCATCAGTCCTTCCAATGAATATTCAGGACTGATTTCCTTTAGGACAGACTGGATGGATTTCCTTGCAGTCCAAGGAACTCTCAAGAGTCTTCTCCAACACTACAGTTCAAAAGCATCAATTCTTCAGCGCTCAGCTTTTTTATAATCCAAATCTCACATCCATACATGACTACTGAAAAACCCATAGCTTTGACTAAACAGATCTTTGTTGGCAAAGTAATCTCTCTGCTTTTGAACATGCTATCTAGTATGATCATAACTTTCCTTCCAAGGAGCAAGCGTCTTTTAATTTCATGGCTGCAGTCACCATTTGCAGTGATTTAGGAACCCAATAAAATAAAATCTACCACTGCTTCCATTGTTTCCCCATCTATTTGCCATGAAGTGATGGGACAGGATGCCATGATCTTAGTTTTCTGAATGTTGACTTTTAAGCCAACTTTTTCACTCTCCTCTTTCACTTTCATCAAGAGGCTCTTGCGTTCTTCAATTTCTGCCATAAGGGTGGTGTAACCTGCATATCTGAGGCTACTGATATTTCTCATGGCAATCTTGATTTCAGCTTCTGCTTCATCCAGCCTGGCATTTCACATGGTGTACTTTGCATATAAGCTAAATAAACAGGGTAACAATATGCAGCCTTGACATACTCCTTTCCTGATTTGGAACCAGTCTGTTATTCCATGTCTGGTTCTAACTGCTGCTTCTTGACCTGCTTACAGATTTATCAGGAAGCTGATCAGGTAGTCTGGCATTCCCATCTCTTGAAGAATTCTCCACAGTATGTTGTGATCAACACAGTCAAAGGCTTTGGCATAGTCAATTAAGCAGAAGTAGATGTTTTTCTGAAACTCTCTTGCTTTTTCAATGATCCAACAGATGTTGGCAATCTGATCTCTGGTTCTTCTGCCTTTTCTAAAACCAGCTTGAAATTCTGGAAGTTCATGGTTCACGTATTATTGAAGCCTAGCTTCAAGAATTTTGAGCATTATTTTGGTAGCAAGTGAGATGAGTGCAATTGTGTGGTGTTTGAACATTCTTTGGCATTACTTTTCTTTGGGATTGGAATGAAAACACCTTTTCCAGTCCTGTGGCCATGCTGAGTTTTCCAAATTTTCTGGCATATTGAGTGCAGCACTTTCCCAGGATCACCTTTCAGGATTTGAAATAGCTCAACTGGAATTTCATCACCTCCACAAGCTTTGTTTGTAGCAATGCTTCCTAAGGCCCACTTGACTTCACATTCCAGGATGTCCACCTCTAGGTGAGTGATCACACCATCATGGTTATCTGGGTCATGAAGATATTTCTTGCATAGCTCTTTTGTGTATTCTTGCCACCTCTTCTTAATATCTTCTGCTTCTGTTAGGTCCATACCATTTCTGTCCTTTATTGTGCCCATCTTTGCATGAAATGTTCTCTTGATAGCTCTAATTTTCTTGAAGAGCTCTCTAGTCTTTCCCAATTCTATTGTTTTCCTCTATTTCTTTGCATTGATCACTGAGGAAGGCTTTATTATCTCTCCTTGTTATTCCTTGGAACTCTGCATTCAAACGGGTATGTTTTCTTCTTTGCTTTTTACTTCTCTTCTTTTCACAGCTATTTGTAAAGCCTCCTCAGACAGCCATTTTGCCTTTTTACATTTCTTTTTCAAGGGGATGGTCTTGATCACAGCCTCTTATACAAAGTCACGAACCTCCATCCATAGTTCTTCAGGCACTCTGTCTATCAGATATAATCCCTTTAATCTATTTGTCACTTTCACTGTATAATCGTAAGGGATTTAACTCAGGTCATATCTGCATGGTCTAGTGATTTTCCCTACTTTCTTCAATTGAAGTCTGAATTTAGCAATAGGAGTTTATGATCTGAGCCACAGTCAGCTCCTGGTCTTGTTTTTGCTGACTATATAGAGCTTCTCCATCATTGGCTGCAAAGAATATAATCAATCTGATTTCTGTATTCTATCTGGTGATGTCCATGTGTAGAGGCTTCTCTTGTGCTGTTGGAAGAGGGTGTTTGCTATGAATAGTGTGTTCTCTTGGCAAAACTTTGTTAGCCTAGGCCCTGCTTCATTTTGTTCTCAAAGGCCAAATTTGCCTGTTACTCCAGGTATCTCTTGATTTCCTACTTTTGTGTTCCAGTCCCCCATAATGAAAAGGACATCTTTTGGGGGTGTTAGTTCTAAAAGGTCTTGTAGGTTTTCATATAACCATTCAACTTCAGCTTCTTCAGCATTACTGGTCAGGACATAGACTTAGATTACCGTGATATTGATTGGTTTGTCTTGGAAACGAATAGAGATCATTCTGTCGTTTTTGAGATTGCATCCATTTACTTCATTTTGGACTCTTGTTGACTATGATGGCTATACCATTTCTTCTAAGGGATTCTTGCCCACAGTAGTAGATATAATGGTCATCTGAGTTAAATTCACCCATTCCAGTCCATTTTAGTTCACTGATTTCCTAAAATGTCAACGTTCACTCTTGCCATCTCCTGTTTGAGCACTTCCAATTTGCCTTGATTCATGGACCTAATGTTCCAGGTTCCTATGCAATGTTGCTGTTGACAGCATCGGACTTTATTTCCATCATCAGTCACATATACAACTGTGTGTTGTTTTTGCTTTGGCTCCATTTCTTCATTCTTTCTGGAGTTATTTCTCCACCAATCTGCAGTACCATATTGGGCACCTACCAACTTTGGGAGTTCATCTTTCAGTGTCCTATCTTTTTGCCTTTTCATACTGTTCATTAGGTTCTCAAAGCAAGAATACTGAAGTGGTTTGCCATTCCCTTCTCCAGTGGACCACGTTTTGTCAGAACTCTCCACCATGACCCATCCATCTTGGGTGGCCCTAAATGGCATGGCTCATAGTTTCATTAAGTTAGACATGGCTGTAGTCCATGTGATCAGTTTGGTTAGTTTTCTGTGATTGTGGTTTTCATTCTGTCTGCCCTCTGATGGATAAGGATAAGTGGCTTATGGAAGCTTCCTGATGGGAGAGACTGACTGAGGGGAAATGGTCTTATTCTGATGGGAGGTGCCATGCTCAGTAAAGCTTTAATCCAATTTTCTGTTGATAGCCAGAGCTGTGTTCCCTCCCTGTTGTTTGACCTGAGGCCAAAACTATGGTGGAGGTAATGAAGATAATGGTGGCCTCCTCAAAATGTCCCATGCATGTCATGTAGCACTCAGTGCCTCTGATCCTGCAGCAGGCCACCACCATCCCACGCCTCTGCCAGAGACTCCTGGACATTCACAGGCAAATGTTGCTCAGTCTCTTGTGGGGTCACTGATCCTTTCTCCTGGGTCCTGGTGCATTCAAGGTTTTCTTTGTCCCTTCCAAGAGTCTGTTTTCCCATTCCTTTGTAAGTTCTGGCGGCTCTATTGTGGGGTTAATGGCGACCTCCTCCAAGAGGTCTTATGCCATACCTAGGTCTGCTGCACCCAGAGCCCCTGCCCCTGCAGCAGGCTACTGCTGACCCGTACCTCCACAGAGACACTCAAACACAGTTTTGGTTCAGTCTCTGTGGGGTCTCTGGGTCCTGGTGTGGACAAGGTTTGTTTGAGCCCTCTGTGCCTTACTCCCTGTCAAATCTCTAGAACCAGCATAGTCTTGGGTACACAGAAGATGATATTTATGGAATGGTGAACTCTAGTTGGGACCTTTCCCAGCTCAAAATACTATGACACAACATCACTGGCTGCTTCTAGAGGTCATTGCTACTCAGACAATGGCAGGGAAACTAGAACTTTCATCAACCTCCTCCATATTAGATAAATGATGTTTAAAAAGAAAAGGTCCATTTTTTTCCAATGATCTTTGAATCAACGTAACACTATAGTCATGTATAAATCTATTAGAACTGCTTAAATGAATTTAAAATGATTACCATTAACATATTAATCATTTAAGCCCTTCATCACTCTCTCTTACATTCCACTGTCTCATTTTTTTCATAATGCATCACTCTGATGTAATCATTTGTGTTATTCGTGGGTTTTTTGTTGTTATTGTTGTTGTTAAAGAGAGGTAGCTCTTTACTTTCTGTTTTTCTCTCTGCTAGTCACAAGAACCTAGAAAAGTAACTGAAAAAAGTAGATACTCAATAAATATTTGTGCCAATGGAGCAAAGTACTTGAAAACTGTTTCTTTAATAATCAAAACATTCTCTATAACATTATATACACATACCACTGGATTAGTAAAATAAACCTTTTCCTGTAGTTAATAATAAGTTTTAGCTCAGCTAAAGCCTTGGTTATCATTTAGAACCTTAAACTGAGGACATTTTATAGACTTGCAACAAGTAAGAGTCTCTTGATTACTAATTTTGCCATCTAAAAATTTAAGCTTAAATATGGCATGAAAGCAAAAAGTAATGACAAATTAAAAGAAGCAAATTTTTAAATGCTTGGAAGATTTGCATTTTCCTTTTTATTAATATGAAGGATTGAGTATATGAATAATGAAAAAAGAAAAGAGTATGAAAACAAACAAAAACAGAGATAAATGAAAAACAGTCCTAAATACTAGATGTAAATGAAGAGGTGAAAGGTGTCAAATTTTGCAGGAAGTACAAAGAATCAGGAAAACAGGACAAAAAGTAGAAAAATTATGGCAATCAGGTATTTTCAGTCAAAAATCTTCTATGCGTTACTCAGTAGAGTAATTCACAAAAATCAGGATCATTTGTCACTGCTATGCTTGCTCTTTGGCTGAAATCCCTCTTGATCTTTCCTTTGAAAAAGCCTAAAATAACTTTGCTTTATGAAAGCTCACAGACAAACAAAAACTTCCCTTTCCCACAGTAGCTGCACACTCACCCTAATGCCCACTCTGTTTCCCCGTCTAGGCTAAATCTGTCCTCTGTTCATCAATAGGATTTCTGGTCTGAGTAGTGTGGAGAGAAAAATGTTACTAAAGCCAGCATTCTACTAAAACTATGAGTAACCAGTCTTTCTGATACTCATTAAGTGACAATCTTCCACACATTCGTGCAAAGTTAAAGACATAAAATGAAGAAACAGAGGGAATGGCCCAGAACTAGTTTGCTCAGTTTTCTCATTGGAGAAAATCAGGGAAAAAAAAAAAAAAAGACATGATAAATGTGTGGTACAGATAGTAGCAGTCTAAGGTAGCAGTCCTCAACATTAAGGAGACTTTGCAAAGAGATAAAGGGCCAGGGTAGGGAGAAACCCTGACTAGAGCTCAGGGTATCTAGCAGGAGCTATTAAACCTAGAGCCAGAAGACAAAGGGCAGTGAATGGACGCAGGGCTCCAGTTCCTGTTTAGAGTTCAGAAGCAAAACTAAAAGTCCTAAAGAGAAGTAAAAAGAACCAAATGGTGTACAAAGAAATAACCCATTATCAGAAATAAGATAGAGAGAGAAACCTAGATTCTAGAACCCCTTGTTTCAGAAAGTATAACTTGGTACCTAATTCTCTAAGAATTAAACGAGAGCTTACAAGGCATCCTTGCCAAAGAACAAGGTTAGCTTTGGAGTTCCAGTGTTAAGTTATGGATGCATGCAAGATCTATCAGGGGAGCTTTTTCTCTTCCAGCTTTCTTGAGATATAATTTATGCAGAACACTGTATAAGCTTAAGATGTACAGCATAATAATTTGACTTACATACATCATGAAATGAGTATGACTAAGTTTAATGAACATCTGACATAGACACAAAATTAAAGATAAAAGAAAATTTTCCTTGTGATGAGAATTCTTTCATATCATATGAATATAATTAAAGCATTAGTGTTAATTATACTGATCCTGTTGTATGTTACATCCCTATTATTTATTTACCTTATAACTGGAAATTTGTATTTTTTGATCATCTTTCTCCAACTCACTCTCTCACAAACCACCACTTCTGGTCTGATACACAAATCTGAGCTTTTTTAAATCAAACTTTTTATTTTATACTAGAGTATAGCCAACTGAGAGTCCCTTGTACAGCAAGGAGATCAAACCAGTCAATCTTAAGGGATATCAACCCTGAATACCCATTGGAAGGACTGATGCTGAAGCTGAAAAGCCAGTATTTTGGTCATCTGATGTGAACAGCAGACTCATTGGAAAAGTGCCTGATGCTGGGAAAGATTGAGGGCAAAAGGAGAAGAGGGTGTCAGAGGATGAGATGGCCAGATGACATCACCAATGCAATGGACATGAAAGTGGGCAAACTTCGGGAGCTGGTAAGGTATAGAGAGACCTGGCATGCTGCAGTCCATGGGGTTGCAAAGAGTTGGACACAATTGGGTGACTGAACAATAAAACAACATAGCCAACTAACAATGTTGTAACAGTTTCGGGGGGCAGCAAAGGGAGTCAGCCATACCAAATCTGATCTTTTACCCTATGAGTTTTTGTTTGCTGGTTTTAGAAGTATAATTGACCTACAATACTAAGCTACTTCCTGTTATACAAGATACTGATTTGATATTTCTATACATATCAAATGATAACTATAATAAATCTAGTTAAAATGTCACCATACATAGGTATTACGTAGTTATTAACTATATTACCCACACTGTATATTTCATACTTGTGATGTGTCTATTTTGTAACTCAAAGTTTGTACTTCAACAAATGTCTCTTAGTTCTCTGAATCTATAACTCTGTTTTTATTTTATGCTTGTTTATTTTGCTTTTTAGATTCCACATAAAAGTGATATCATACATTTTTTGTCTTCTCTGTTGTACTAATTTCACTTAGCAAATAACTATAGGTTCATCCATGTTGATGGAACTGGCAAGATTTCACTCTTCTTTATATGGCTAGGGAATATTCCACTGTGTGTGCATGTGTGTGTGAGTCTCACATTTTAATCTATTCATTTATTGATGGATACTAAGATTGCTTTCATATCTTGGCTATTGTAGAGAATACTTCAATAAAAATTTGTTGCTGTTCAGTAGCTAAGTCATGTCCTACTCTTCGTGACAAGATGGACTGCAGCATGCCAGGCTCCTCTGTCCTCCAACATCTTCCAGACTTTTCTCAAGTTCATGTCAATTGAGGTGGTGATGCTATCTAACCATCTGATCCTCTGCCAACCCATTCTCCTTTTGCCTTCAATCTTTCCCAGCGTCAAGGTCTTTTCCAATGAGTTGGCTCATCCCATCAGGTGGTCAAAGTTTTTCAGCATCAGTCCTTCCAATAAATGTTCAGGGTTTATTTCCTTTAGTATTGACTTGTTTGATGTCCTTGCAGTCCAAGGGACTCTATATCTTCTCAGCACCACAATTCTAAAGCATCAATTCTTTGGCTCACAGCCTTCTCTATGGTTCAACTCTCACATTCACACATAACCATTGGAAAAACCACAGCTTTAACTATGTGATGTGCAAAGTGATTTCTCTGCTTTTTAATACACTGTATAGGTTTGTCATAGCATTCTTTCCAATGAGCAAGTGTCTTAATTTTATAGCGATAGTCACCATCCACAGTTATTTTGGAGCCCAAGAAAATAAAATCTCTCATTGCTTCCACTTTTTCCTCTTCTATTTGCCATAGTGATGAGAATGGATGCCATGATCTTAGTTGTTGTTGTTGTTTTTAATGCTGAGTTTGAAGCCAGCTTCTTGACTCTCCTCTTTTACCTTCATCAAGAGATTCCTGTTTCTCTTCATTTCCTGCCATTAGAATGGTATCACCTGCACACAGGCAATTGTTGATATTTCCCCTGGTAATCTTGATTCCAGCTTTGATTCATCCAGCCGGGAATTTCACATGATGTACTCTGCACATAAAATATATAAGCAGGGTGACAATATATAGCCTTGTCACATTCCTTTCCCAATTTTGAACCAGTCCATTGCCCCATGTCCAGTTTTAACTGTTGCTTTGTGACATGCATATAGGTTTCTCAGGAGAAAAGTAAGGTGGTCTGGTATTCCCATCTCTTTAAGAATTTTCTAGTTTGTTGGGATCCACAGTCAAACATTTTAGCAGTCAGTGAAACAGAATTAGATGTTTTCTCTGGAATTTCCTTGCTTCCTTCATGATCCAAAGAATGCTGGGAATTTGATCTTAGGTTCTTCTGCCTCTTGAAAACCCAGCTTGTTCATCTGGAAGTTCTCAATTCATGAACTGATGCCTAGCTTAAAGGATTTTGAGCATAACCTTGCTAGCATGTGAAATGAGCACAGTGGTACAGTAGTTTGAACATTTGTTGGCATTGTCCTTCTTCGGGATGGAAATGAAAACTGACTTTTTCCAGTCCTGTGACCACTGCTAAATTTTCCCTATTTGCTGACATATTGAGTGCAGCACTGAACAGCATGATCTTTTAGGATTTGAAATAGCTCAGCAGGAATTCCATCACTTCCACTAGCTTTGTTTGAAGTAATGCTTCCTAAGGCCCACTTGACTTCATACTCCAGAATGTCTGGCTGTAGGTGAGTGAACACCATCATGGTTATCTGGCTCATTGAGACTTTTCTTGTATAGTTATTCTTTGTATTCCTGTCACCTCTTCTTAATTTATTCTGCTTATTTTAGATCCTTACCATTTCTGTCCTTTGTCGTGCCCATCCTCCAGATCTCCAATTTTCTTGAAGAGTCTCTAGTCTTTCCCATTCTGTTGTTTTCCTCTATTTCTTTGCACTGTTCATTTAAGAAGCCCTTCTTGTTTCTCCTCATTGTTCTCTGAAACTCTGCATTTAGTTTGCTTTGTCTTTCCCTTTCTCCCTTGCTTTTTGTTTCTCTTCTTTCAATAGCTATTGGTAAAGCCTCCTCACACAACTACTTTGCTTTCTTGTGTTTCTTTTTCTTTGTAATGGGTTTGGTCACTGCCTCCTATGCAATGTTACAAAGTTCTGTCCATCCATAGTTCTTCAGGTAGTCTGTCTTCCAGATTTAATCTCTTGAACCTATTCAATAAACATAGGGGTGCGTATATATATTTTTAATCAGTGGTTTTGTTTTCTTTGGATAAATACCCAGGAGTGGAATTGCTGGATTATATATAGTTGTATTTTTTTAAGTTTTGAGTACTCACCATACTGTTTTCCATAGTGGCCAAAACAGTTCCAACAGAGAATGAAGGTTCCCTTTTCTCCACATCCTCACCAACAATAACTGTTTGTTGTCTATTTGAGAATAGTCATTCTGACAGGTGGGAGGCAATATGTCAATGCTCTTTTGATTTGCATTTATGTGTGATAGTCATGCTGAACAACTTTTCATGTTCCAGTTGGCCATCTATATATCTTCTTTGGAAAAATGTCTATACAGATTCTCTGTACATTTTCTAATCAGTTGTTTGTTTGTTTGATGTTGAATTGTAAGTGTTCTTTGTATGTTTTGGATATTAACCCCTTATCAGATATATCATCTGCAAAGATCTTTCCCATTCGTTAAGTCGCCTTTTGGTTTTTCTGATAGTTTCCTTTGCTGTGAAAATGCTTTTTAGTTTGATGTAGCTTCATGTATTTATGTATATTTTGTTTCTCCTGCCTGAGGAGACATATCCAAAAAAATATTACTAAGACTGATGTCAAAGCACATACTGCCTATATTTTCTTCTAGAAGGTTTATATTTTCAGATCTTTAATTTTAGTCTTTAATTAATTATGAGTTGACTTTTGCCTATAGAATAAGAAAACAGTCCAGACTGATTTTTAGAATATAGCTGTCCAGTTTTCCCAACACCATTTATTGATAAAGCTTTACTTTTCTCACTGTATATTCTTGCCTCCTTTGTCATAGATTAACTGCTCGTGTAAATGTTGGTGTATTTCTGGGCTGTCTATTCTGTTCCATGGATGTATATATCTGTTTTGCACCAGTACCACACTGTTTTGACGACTGTAGCTTTGTAGTAGCATTTGAAATCAGACAGTATGATACTTGAATCTCTGTTCTTCTTTCTCAGGTCGTTTTGGCTATTCTGTGTCTTAAGGTGTATACTGTCTTATGTGACAGAATCAAAGGCCTGGGTGGGGTTGCCTGGCACTTCAGCTTCTCCTGGCCTGCAGCAGCAGCAACAGTAACTGCAGCAGTGGAAGCAGGGATACACCATGCAGCAGCAGGCAGCACTCATAGCTGGACAGGATCAGCCCTTGTCTCAGCTCAGCTGGGTCCTGCTGGGCTAGTTGGAGGGAGACTGCCACCAAGTGCATGAGAGCCAGAGCCCAGGCTGGAAGGTGATCTTTTCTTTTCCTTTCAATAAATATATTTGTTTTTAATTGAAAGATAATTGTTCTACAATATTGTATCAGTTTCTGTGATACATCAACATGAATCAACCATAGGTATATATATGTTCCCTCCCTCTTGAAACTCCCACCCACTTCCCAGCCCATACCACCCCTCTAGGTTGTCAAAAAGGGATGGGATGGGGTGGGCTTGGAGCCCCCTGCATCATAAGGCAAGTTCCCACTGGCTATCTATTTTATATGTGGTAATACATATGTTTCAGTGTTGCTCCTTCAACTTATACCTCCCTCTCCTTCCACACTGAATCCATAAGTCTGTTCTCTATTTACACATCAACATTGCTGCCCTGCAAATAGGTTCATCAGTATCATCTTTCTATATTCCACATATATGCACTTATATAAGATATTTGTTTTTCTCTTTCTAACTTATTTCACTCTTCATAATGGGCTCTAGGTTCATCCATCTCATTAGAGCTGACTCAAATGCATTCCTTTTTGTAGCTGAGTAATATTCCATTGTATATATGTACTACAACTTCTATATCCATTCATCTGTTGGTGGATATTTAGACTGCTTCCATGTCCTAGGTATTGTAAATAGTGCTGCATTGAATATTGGGGCACATGTATCTTTTTCAACTATGGCTTTCTTGGGGGATATTCCCAGTAGTGGGATTGATGGCCCATATGGTAGTTTTGTACAGATGTGAGAGCTGGACCATAAAGAAGACTGAGCACCAAAGAATTTATGCTTTTGAACTGTGGTGTTGGAGAAAACTCTTGAGAGTCCCTTGGATAGCAAGGAGATCAAAGCAGTCCATCCTAAAGGAGATCAGTCCTGAGTGTTCATTGGAAGGACTGATGTTGAAGCTGAAATGCCAATACTTTGGCCATCTGATGTGAAAAACCTACTTACTGGAAAAGACCCTGATTCTGGGAAATACTGAGGGCAGGAGGGGAAAGGAGAGACAGAGGAAGGGATGGCTGGACGGAATCATCAACTCAACGTACATGAATTTTGAGCAAACTCTGGGAGATAGTTATGGACAGAGAAGTCTGGCATGCTGCAGTCCAAGAGGTCGCAAAGAGCAAACATGACCGTGACTGAACAACCATAATAATGGTAGTTTTATTCCTAGTTTTCTAAGGCCTCTCCATACTGTTCTCCACAGTTGCTGTACCAATTTACATTCCCACCAAGAATGCAAGAGAGTTCCTTTTTTTCTAAACTCTCTCCAACATTTGTTGTTTGTAGAATTTTTGATGATGGCCATTCTGATCAGTGTGAGGTGATACTTCATTGTGGTTCTGATTTTTATTTCTCTAGTCATGTATGGCATCTGGTCCCATCACTTCATGGGAAATAGATGGGGAAACAGTGGAAACAGTGTCAGACTTTGTTTTTTGGGGCTCCAAAATCACTGCAGATGTTGATTGCAGCCATGAAATTAAAAGACGCTTACTCCTTGGAAGAAAAGTTATGACCAACCTAAATAGCATATTGAAAAGCAGAGACATTACTTTGACAACAAAGGTCCATCTAGTCAAGGCTATGGTTTTTTCTGTGGTCATGTATGGATGTGAGAGTTGGACTACGAAGAAAGCTGAGCGCTGAAGAATTGATGCTTTTGAACTGTGGTGTTGGAGAAGACTCTTGAGAGTCCCTTGGACTGCAAGGAGATCCAACCAGTCCATTCTGAAGGAGATCAGCCCTGGGATTTCTTTGGAAGGAATGATGCTAAAGCTGAAACTTCAGTACTTTGGCCACCTGATGAGAAGAGTTGACTCATTGGAAAAGATTCCGATGCTGGGAGGGATTGGGGGCAGGAGGAGAAGGGGTCGACAGAGGATGAGATGGCTGGATGGCATCACTGACTCAATGGACGTGAGTTTGAATGAACTCCGGGAGTTGGTGATGGACAGGGAGGCCTGGCGTGCTGCGATTCATGGGGTCACAAAGAGTCGGACATGACTGAGCGACTGAACTGAACTGAACTGACTGAGTCATGTATGGATGTGAGAGTTGGACTGTGAAGAAGGCTGAGCGCTGAGGAATTGATGCTTTTCAACTGTGGTGTTGGAGAAGACTCTTGAGAGCCCCTTGGACTGCAAGGAGATCCAACCAGTCCATTCTAAAGGAGATCAGTCCTGGGTGTTCTTTGGAAGGAATGATGCTGAAGCTGAAACTCCAGTACTTCGGCCACCTCATGCAAAGAGTTGACTCATTGGAAAAGACTCTGATGCTGGGAGGGATTGGGGGCAAGAGGAGAAGGGGACGACAGAGGGTGAGATGGCTGGATGGCATCACTGACTTGATGGACATGAGTTTGAGTCAACTCCGGGAGTTGGTGATGGACAGGGAGGCCTGGCATGCTGCAATTCATGGGGTTGCAAAGAGTCGGACACGACTGAGCGACTGAACTGAACTGAATAATGAATTATGTTGAGTATCTTTTTGCGTGTTTATTAGCCATCTGTATGTCTTCTTCGGAAAAATGTCTGTTTAAGTCTTCTGCCCACTTTTTATCAGATTTTTTTTTTTCTGGTATTGAGTTGCAAGAGATGCTTCTATATTTTGGAGATTAATCCTTTGTCAGTTGTTTCATTTACTACTATCTTTTTCCATTCTGAGGGCTGTCTTTTCACCTTGCTTATAGTTTCCTTTGCTGTGCAAAAGCTTTCAATTAGGCCCCATTTGTTTATTTTTGTTTTTATTGCCATTATTCTAGGAGGTGGGTCACAGAGGATATTGCTGTGATTTATGTCAAGGAATGCGCTGCCTATGTTTTCCTCTAAGAGCTTTATAGTTTGGGGCCTTGCATTTAATTCTTTAATATATTTTGAGTTTATTTTTGTGTATGGTGTTAGGAGACTTCATTATTTATATGTAGCTGTTCAGTTTCCCCAGCACAACTATTGCAGAGGCAGATTTTTCTCCACTATATATTCTTTCCTCCTTTGTCAAAGATAAGTACCCATATGTGCATGGGTGTATCTCTGGGCTTCCTATCTTGCTCCATTGGTCTATATTTCTGCACTTGTGCCAGCACTATACTGTCTTGATGACTGTAGCTTTGTAGTATAGCCTGAATTCAAGAAGGCTGATTCCTCCAACTCTGTTTTCCTTTCTCACAATTGTTTTGGTTATTTGGGGTCTTTTGTGTTTCTATACCTATTGTGATTTTTTTTTTTTTTTTGCTCTAAGTTATGTGAAAAATACTATGGGCAGTTTGAGAGGGATAACACTGACTGTGTAGATTGCTTTGGGTAGCACAGTCATTTTCATAGTACTGATTCTTCCAGTCCAAGAACATGGTGATATCCGTTTGTGTCATCTTTGATTTCTTTCATCAGTGGCTTATAGTTTTCTGCATACAGGTCTTTTGTCTGTTTAGGCAGGTTTACTCCTGGCCTTTTTTTTTTATGTAGATAAATCTCAATAACTTCTTATAAGGCTGATTTGATGGTGCTGAACTATTCTAGCTTTTGTTTGTAAAACATTGAATCTTTCCATCAAATTTGAATGTAAGACTTGCCAGATAAAGCATCTTTGGTTTTAGGTGTTTCTCTTTCATCACTTTGACTATATCAAGTCACTCCTTTCTGGCCGACAGGGTTTTTGCTGAAAAGTCACCTGATTGCCTTACAAGTGTTTCCTTATACCTAAAATGTTACTTTCCCCTTGCTACTTTTAATATTCTCTATCTTTAATTTTTGCCATTTTAATTATAATATGTCTTGGTATTTTCCTCTTTGAGTTGATCATATCTGAAACACTCTGTGCTTCCTGGGCCTGGATCTACCCTTTCTCATGTTAGGGAAGTTTTTAGCGATTATAACTTCAAATATGTTCTCTCATCCTTTCCCTGTCTCTTCTCTTTTTCAGACCCCTATAAAGCAAATGTTAGTATTATTGATGTTGTTGTAGAAATCTCTTGAATTTTCTCAATACTTTTTATTCTTTTTTTTTTCTTTTTTCTGTTCAACTTCAGTGATTTCCACTACTCTTGTCTTCCAGCTTGCTGATCTGTTCCTCTGTATCACCTAACCTATTCTTGACTCCTCCCAGTGTATTTTTTATTTAAGTTATTGTATTCTGCAGCTCTGTTTGGTTCTTTATATTTTCTAACTCTTTATTGTAAATTTCTAACTTTTCACCCTTTTTATCCAATCTTCTCCAGAATTCTTCAAATAACTTTACAGTCACTACCTTGAAATCTCTATCAAGTAGATTGCTTATCTTCACTTCACTTCATTCTTCATCTGGGGTTTTATCTTGTTCTTTCATTTGGAACATAGTCCTCTGTTGCCTCATTTTGCCTAACTTGTTCCAACTTCTATGAATTAGGTAGGTTGTTACATTTCCTGATCTTGGAGAATGACCTTTTGTAAGGGAAGTCTTATGCTTTCCAGCAGTGCACTCCCTCCTGGTCACCAGAGTTACAGGTTCTAAGGTACCCCTTATGTGGGCTGCACAGGTCTTTCTGTTGTTGTAGGCTGACTACTATGGGCAGTCTGGTAGGCATGGCTGGATCCCAGTTGGGTCTTTCACCATGCTTTGTACAGAGGCAGCTGGCCCCTGGTGGGTGGGGCTGAGTCACAAGGTGACTGGCTGCAGAGTCCCAGGTGGTACCAGGGCTGATATTGGTCAATGCATGTGCTGAGCAACATCTCCCATGGATGGTTGTGTGGATGGGGTTCCAAGATATAGTGTCAGTCTGCTGATGGCTGGGGCTGATGATACTGGACACAGCTGACTGTGGGATTCACAGGGTCCAAAACTGGTGTCAGCCTAATGGTTACTGATCAGGGTTTGGGCCAGTGCCCTACAGCGCAGGGCCAGGTCCTAGGCCATCTAGTGGACAGAGCTGGGTCCTGGGGTGGCAGTGAGCTCAGAAGGCCTTAAGGCAGCTGGCCTGCTGGTGGGTGGGGGTGTGTTCCTGTCAAGGTAGGTACTTAGCCTGAGGGTAGTACTGGCACTGACAGACTAGCAGGCAAGGCCAGTTCCCAGTGCTAATAATCCATAGGAAGGATTCCAAATGGCACTTGACAGCACCAGCATCCTCATGGTAAAATAAGCTCCCAAAAATGGCTGACAATAATATATTCCCAGGGTAAGTTTCAATTTCCTCCTGCCGTTTCAGGAGTGTCTCCAAGATCAGCAGGTGTGTGTGACCCAGGCTCCTTTCAAATAACTGCTTCTGCCCTGGGTCCTAGAAGATGTGAGATTTTGTGTGTATCATTTAAGAGTAAAGTCTCAACTGGAGCCTATTACACAGAGTGAAGTAAGTCAGGAAAGAAAAACACCAATACAGTGTACTAACACATATATATGGAATTTAGAAAGACGGTAACATTAGAACTGATTCAAATGTATTTTTTTTAATGGCTGAGTAATACTCCATTGTGTATATGTACCACAGCTTTCTTATCCATTCATCTGCTGATGGACATCTAGGTTGCTTCCATGTCCTGGCTATTATAAACAGTGCTTTGATGAACATTGGGGTACACGTGTCTCTTTCAATTCTGGTTTCCTCGGTGTGTATGCCCAGCAGTGGGACTGCTGGGTCATATGGTGGTTGCAACTGGAGCCGATTATACAGAGTGAAGTAAGCCAGAAAGAAAAACACCAATACAGTATACTAATGCATATATATGGAATTTAGAAAGATGGTAACAATAACCCTGTATGTGAGACAGCAAAAGAGACACAGATGTATAGAACAGTCTTTTGGACTCTGTGGGAGAGAGAGGGGAGGATGATTTTGGAGAATGGCATTGAAACATGTATAATATCATATAAGAAATGAATCGCCAGTCCAGGTTTGATGCAGGATACAGGATGCTTGCGGCTGGTGCACTGGGATGACCCAGAGGGATGGTTTGGGGAGGGAGGTGGGAGGGGGTTTCAGGACTGGGAACACGTGTACACCCGTGGCAGATTCATATTGATGTATGGCAAAACCAATACAATATTGTAAAGTAATTAGCCTCTAATTAAAATAAATAAATTAAAAAAAAAAAAGAAAGAAAGATGGTAACAATGACCCTATATGCGAGACAGCAAAAGACACACAGATGTACAGAACAGTCTTTTGGACTCTGTGGGAGAAGGCAAGGGTGGAATGATTTGAGAGACTAGCATTTAAACATGTAAATTATCATATGTGAAACAGATTGCCAATCCAGGTTCAATGCATGAGGCAGAGTGCTCAGGGCTGGTGCACTGGGATGACCCAGAAGGATGGGATAGGGAGGGAGGTGGGAGTGGGGTTCAGGATGGGGAACACATGTACGCCCATGGTTGATTTCATGTCAATGTATGGCAAAACCCACTACAATATTGTAAAGTAATTAGCCACCAATTAAAATTAATTAATTAATTTAATTTAAAAAATTTTTAAAAAGAGTGAAGTCTCTATTTCCCACAGCCCTGTGGGCTTCCTGAAGGTAATTCTCGCTGGCCTTCAAAGCCAAACATACTGGGGTTTGTCCTGGTAAGGACCCCAAGACTGAGGAATCCAATATAGGGCTTGGACTCCTCACTTTTTGGGAAGAATTTTTACAACTATAATTATTCTTTCACTTGTGGGTCACCCACTAGTATGGGTCTTGTCTATACTGCATCTTAGCCCTTCTACCCATCATGTTGTGGTTCCTTCATTATCTTTAATTGTAGAAGATCATTTTTGATAGCCTTCTGGTCTTTATCATTAATAGTTGTTCAGTAAATAGCTGTAACTTTGGTGTGCCTTTGGGAGAAGGAAAGCTCAGGATCATACAAATTTGCAGTCCCTATTCTAGATATGGTGAATGAGAATATCTAGATATAGTGTGTATAAGTCTCTTTTTTTCCAGATAATCTTTTTTTCAATTCACTAGAAGAATCTACTCTTCTAGAGTCTAGAGTAGAGATAATTACTTCTGGGATTAGAATTGAGATCAATAATACCAAAAATAAAAGTCTCTCTCAGGAGGACAAAAGCATAAATTCATAAATGTTAGAATAAATATACATATATTCAAAGTTGGCTTTTCTTCTCTTTTTCTTCATCTAGCTCTGGAAAATGTTCAGTCCTGACCAATATGTGTAAGTCAGTAATTATGTCAGCATTCTTGCTTATGAATATCACACTTCTTTGCTTCCTTGAACTGACTGATACACATGCTTCATTGATTTCTTTTCATATCTACCAACAGCACTCTGCTTACATCAAACATTGCATCTCATACAACCAACTATTCATCTCTCCTGTGGGGACTCACAGCTGGTTATTCTGACTCTTTTTTCCTACATGGGAAGGGAAGCCAGTCCTTCCTATCTCCAGCCATTCTCTATCTCCCAACAATCTACTTCAACCAAGTCTGGACAACAATAGTGGGGAATAAGTGTGTAGAAGCTGCCCACAAGCACTACAATAAAATTAACATGTACCACAGGGAAAAATTCTGACTAGTATTTCCATATCTACATCACCTTTCTTCACACATGAAAATTGCCATTTCTTATCATAAAGTTATTTATTGATTTAGAAAAGGCAGAGGAACCAGAGATCAAACCGCCAACATCTGTTGGATCATAGGAAAAAAAACAGGAGAATTCCAGAAAAACATCTACTTTTGCTTTATGGATTACGCCAAAGCCTTTTATTATGTAGATCGCAACAAACTGTGGAAAATTCTTCAAGAAATAGGAATGCCAGACCACCTTACCTGCCTCCTGAGAAATCTGTGTGCAGGTAAAGAAGTAACAGCTAGAACTGGACATGGAACAATGGGCTGGTTCCAAATTGGGAAAGGAGTGTGTTAAGGCTGTATATTGTCACCCCGCTTATTTAACTTATATGCAGAGTATATCATGCAAAATGCCAGTACGGATGAAGCACAAGCTGGAATCAAGATTGCCAGGAGACATATCAATAACCTCAAATACACAGATAACACCACCCTTATGGCAGAAAGTGAAGAACTAAAAAGCCTCTTGATGAAGGTGAAAGAGGAGAGTGAAAAAGTTGGCTTAAAACTCAACATTCAAAAAACAAATATCATGGCATCAGGTCCCATCACTTCATGGCAAATAGATGGTGAAACAATGGAAACAGTGACAGTCTTTATTTTCTTGGGCTCAAAAGTCACTGTAGATGGTGACTGCAGCCATGAAATTAAAAGACGCTTGTTCCTTGGAAGAAAAGCTATGACCAACCTAGACAGCATATTCAAAAGCAGAGACATTATTTTGCCAACAAAGATCCATCTAGTCAAAGCTATGGTTTTTCCAGTAGTCATGTATGGATGTAAGGGTTGGACTATAAAGAAAGCTGAGAGCTGAAGAAGTGATGGTTTTGAACTGTGGTGTTGGAGAAGACTCTTGAGAGTTCCTTGGATGGCAAGGAGATCAAACCAGTCAATTTCAAAGGAAATCAGTCCTGAATATTCATTGGAAGGACTGATGCTGAAGCTGAAACTCCAATACTTTGGCTACCTGATGTGAAGAAGTGACTCATTGGAAAAGACCCTGACGCTGGGAAAGATTGAAGGCAGGGGGAGAAAGGGACGACAGAGGATAAGATGGCTGGATGGCATCACAGACTCAATGGACATGAGTTTGAGCAAGCTCTGCAAGTTGGTGATAGACGGGAAGACTGGCATGCTGCAGTCCACGGGGTCACAAAGAGTCAGACATGACTGAGCAACTGAACTGAATTGATCATAAAGTTAAGATCAGACTTGGTGGAAAAGCATGATAGGAAAGGAATTGGAAGTTTGGGCTCCATCATACTACATTTGAAAGGAATCTCTTATCTCACTTCAACTACCTACCATTACAGGTAACAGAAATAGGGAAAGAGAACTCCAAAACACTTATAAAAATCATCCATAATACATAATCATAGCTCCCCACATGGAAAATAAAACATATGAGAATTTTAACTTAACAGGCTCATTAAAAAAACAAAGATTAATATTTTATTTTTGAAAGATGAGACTGAAGTGAGATAGTAAGGTGGATATATCATATACAACAAGCCTCAATTTGAGTAACATCTTTATTCTGACTCATAAAATTCTATTCACCAAATTAATTTAAATAAATGGTGATAGAAATGCTGTCAAAAACACTTAAAATTGACTGAACATCTAAACTCAAGGTTAATAAGAATGAGAACTCATCTAGCATAGAACATAGGGTATTTGAATTTAATCTTACTTAAAATTTTCATTAATTTTCAGAATAATTAAGTAACAAATTAATAAAATGTATAGTCCAGTCAAAGTTAGAGATCTGTGGTAAGGAATAATAAGAACACAGAATGTAAGGGATCAAAAAAAAAAAAGTAGACCTAAGTAAAAATTTAATGAATAAAAGGCATAAAATAAAAAGGGGGAAAAAAGGGGAAGAAAAGGCAGTATGTTCATTTGAACTAAAATATTCAGAAGGAATGAACACAAAGATGTTAAATTTAAAAAGTAAATATGCCAAATCAATGTGATTTTTTTCCATCAGATGGTAATAAAAATGAACTGAGTTTGACATAGGAAGTGGTATGGGCCCACAACCATCTTTCTCCATACTAAGAAAAGAATAGACTTCTTTCTAACTTAGAGAAAAACCAAAATTTGTTCTTTCATAATAGAAGCAGTAAAGAGGTCAATAAGGAATGCAGCACTCTCTTACATCACAGCCTCACAGACTTCCTACCTTCTCCACATGCCCACGCAAAAAGCCTGACTTAACTCTGCTTCTACTTCTTCTAAGTTACAGATCATTGTTTTCTAGGTTAGGAATTTTCCAATATTAAATTGAAGTGATACTATTTCCTGAGAAAAGAGCAACAGGAGATTGTTTAAGAGGCTTGCAAAACCTGCTTATGAGAATGAAATGAGTAAAAGAAGTTTCCCTTAAGTGTGTGTCACTCACTTGCCACTGATAGTGTTGAAAAGAATTCAAACTGCAGCAATCTGAGGATGAGGGGAGCAAAAGCATAATAACAAAGACTTTGTGAATATCTTATATTTTAAACATCTTCAATAAATAGTATTACAAATCATATCACTTTGAAGTTCCACCTAAATCCCTCAGTAATCATTTTCCACCATATAAGAGTGGCCTACTCCATTCCCAGGGCTTATTTTTACCAAATCAGAGGGAAATATTCTGCCTATTAGCACTATGGATAATTTCTTGTATGACTTTTAATCATACTATGATTTTTAATAATTTTTAAAAGTTTCTAAATTCATTCATATAATCTTAGAAAAGCACTCATATTAAAAAGAGAAAAACAAAATTCTCATCTATAGTTTGTATATGTTTAAATTATAAAGAGATAGTGGGTGCACATGTAGTAGAATGACTAAATTAAAAAAGAAATCTGACAATACCAGTTTCTGAAGAGGATAAGGAGCAAGTGATACAATCATTTTGGAAGACACTTCGGTACTTTCTTACACAGCTAAACAAAGCACAACAGTCACATTCTTAGGTACTTACCTAACTGATTCAAAAATATGTCTACATAAAACCTGCAGGTGAATGTTGATAGCAAGCTTATCCATAATAACCAAAAATGGAAGCAACCAGCTGTCTTTCAACCAGTGAATGGATAAGTAAACTGTAGTATATTATTATGATGATATACTATTCAGAGAAAAAAAAAGGAACGCACTATCAAGCCACACAAAGGCATGTATTAATCCTAAACACACACTGCCAAGCAAAAAAAAAAAAAAGAAAAGAAAAGAATATGAAAAGGCTACATGGTATTTGATTCCATTTACATAACATTCTGGAAAAAGCAAAGCTATAGAATGGTAAAATGACGGAGGCAGAAAATATACAAGATGAGTTTGGAGCATCTTATAATACAAAATTGGAAGTCCTCAGAACACACACACACACAAAATAATGATGGACATATGTCAAAGTACCACAGCAGGCAAATGAAAGCAAGCTGACTAGTATTCTTTAAAACCATCAACACCATCAAAAACAAGGAAAATCTGAAAAACTGTCACAGCCAAGAGGAGACTAAGGAGACCTAAGAATTAAACGTAGTATATCCTGAGTGGGATGCTGGAAAAGAAAAGAAAAGAAAAGAAAAAAAAAAATATATATATATATATGGGTAACAACTAAGGACATCTAAATAAAGCATGAAATTTAGTTAATAGTAATGTATCAATACTGGTTTATTAACTGGGACCAAAGCACTACATTCATGTAAGATCTCAATAATAGTGGAAATTGGTGCCAAATGTATGAGAATTTTTTATACTATTGTCATACCTGTCCTGTAAATTTGAATCTGTACTAAAAATTAAAAGTTTATAATTTTTAAAAACATAAAGGGAAAAGAAAAGTAAAAATTTATTTACAAAAAATTTTCAGAAAAGAGCAAGAGATGGTCTGAAGAATTAAGGATGTGTGTGGTTGACCTCCCACACAAAGAAGAGGTCCAGGACAGAAAGCTGCTAGTGATAGGGAAATAATGCATTAGACATAAAGAAGAGTAAAAAAATAAATAAATAAAAAAGAAAGATGACTGTCACATTTTTCCAGTAAGGAATGAAATGAAAGCTTAGTATGGGAAATTTAGAAGGATAAATGGGAAAAAGTTTGTCAAAAGATTCAGAAGAAAATGCTCCCAAGAGGAAAAAAATTATCTAGGGGAGTAAAGAAAGCTATCTACATTTCATCTCAATAATTTTTATCTTCTAAAACTGGCCTGTATAATTTAAGGATCAATTTTTATTAAAATGTCCTATAATTTTACACATATTGGAGGAAGTGTTCACATTCAGTGATCACATTCTTTTTCAGGCCTACCTACTACGTCTCATTTCAGAAAAAAGTATGCAAGCAGAGAGCAGAAAACAGAAGTTATTGCTCATATACAGAGAATCACTACTCAAATTTCTATTAATAATTATTAATTGAGGGTGGTGGTCTTGGACTGGTCAAGAGGGTCAGAAGTGGAGGGGTTTCTGAAGAGTCCTGGAGGTATGATGGATTAAAGATCTGAGAGGGAGGCATCAGTGGCAGGAGATCAAGCCCTGAGCCTTTGAGTGGGAGCACTGACTCCAAAACCCTACACTACCAGAGAACTAACTCTAGGGAGTATCAAACAGTGAGAACTCACACAAAGGAAACCACTTGTACACAGGAGCTGGCATCACCCAACCACCAGCAGCACCCTGTGCAGGACACCTCATCTAAACAGCAAACAAAACAAAAATACAAACCCAAGCATCAGCAGACAGGATTACCACCTCATTCAGCCTTACTCATCAGAGGAAAAACAAACAAACAAACAAAACCCTAAAATCTCACCTTATATGAAGCTTACAGAAACCACTGGACCAACATTAGGAGGACAGAAACCAAAAGGAAGAAAAAATTTCAACCTTGAAGCCTGGGAAAAGGAGACCTCAAACACAATAAGTTTAAAAAAAAAAATAATGAAAAGGCAGAGAAATATTACACAAATGAAGGAACAAACTAGAAACACAGAAGGAACCTTCCTCAACATAGTAAAGGCCGTTTATGATAAGCCTACAGCAAACATTATTCTCAGTGGTGAAAACCTATAAGCATGCCCCCTAAGATAAGGAACAAGACAAGGGTGTACACTTTCACCATTATTATTCAACATAGTTCTGAAAGTCCTAGCTACAGCAATCAGAGATGAAAAAGAAATAAAAGGGATCCAGATCAGAAAAAAAGCAAAGCTCTCACTGTTTGCAGATGACATGATACTGTACAAAGAAAACCCTAAAGATAGTATCAGAAAATTACTATAACTAATCAGTGAATTTAGCAAAGTTGAAGGATACAAAATCAAGACAGAGAAATCACTTGCATTTCTATATACTAACAATGAAATATCAGAAAGAGGAATTAAGGAATCATCCCATTCACCATTGCAACAAAAAGAATTAAATATCTAGGAATAAACTTACCTAAGGAGACAAATGATGCTGTGAAAGTGCAGCACTCAATATGCCAGCAAATGTGGAAAACTCAGCAGTGGCCACAGGACTGGAAAAGGTCGGTTTTCATTCCAATCCCAAAGAAAGGCAATGCCAAAGAATGCTCAAACTACCGCACAATTGCACTCATCTCACACACTAGTAAAGTAATGCTCAAAATTCTCCAAGCCAGGCTTCAGCAATACGTGAACCATGAACTTCCTGATGTTTAAGCTGGTTTTAGAAAAGGCAGAGGAACCAGAGATCAAATTGCCAACATCTGCTGGATCATGGAAAAAGCAAGAGAGTTCCAGAAAAACATCTATTTCTGCTTTATTGACTATGCCAAAGCCTTTGACTGAGTGGATCACAATAAACTGTGGGAAATTCTGAAAGAGATGGGAATACCTGACCACTTGATCTGCCTCTTGAGAAATCTGTATGCAGGTCAGGAAGCAACAGTTAGAACTGGACATGGAACAACAGACTGGTTCCAAATAGGAAAAGGAGTACGTCAAGGCTGTATATTATCACCCTGCTTATTTAATTTATATGCAGAGTACATCATGAGAAACGCTGGACTGGAAGAAACACAAGCTGGAATCAAGATTGCTGGGAGAAATATCAGTAACCTCAGATATGCAGATGACATCACTCTTATGGAAGAAAGTGAAGAGGAACTAAAAATCTCTTGATGAAAGTGAAAGTGGAAAGTGAAAAAGTTGGCTTAAAGCTCAACATTCAGAAAACGAAGATCATGGCATTTGGTCCCATCACTTAATGGGAAATAGACAGGGAAACAGTGGAAACAGTGTCAGACTTTATTTGGGGGGGCTCCAAAATCACTGCAGATGGTGATTGCAGCCATGAAATTAAAAGACGCTTACTCCTTGGAAGGAAAGTTATGACCAACCTAGATAGCATATTCAAAAGCAGAGACATTACTTTGCCAACAAAGGTCCATCTAGTCAAGGCTATGGTTTTTCCTGTGGTCATGCATGGATGTGAGAATTGGACTGTGAAGAAGGCTGAGCACCGAAGAATTGATTCTTTTGAACTGTGGTGTTGGAGAAGACTCTTGAGAGTCCCTTGGACTGAAAGGAGATCCAATCAGTCCATTCTGAAGGAGATCAGCCCTGGGATTTCTTTGGAAGGAATGATGCTAAAGCTGAAACTCCAGTACTTTGGCCACTACTACTTATTACTACTCCATACTACTCCACACATCTAGTATGTTCTCCTAACTATGTAGTCTGGCTCTAATCTTTGCTCAAAATTACTACATAATAATATCATTATTAAATCACTTAATAAAACAGTTCCCTTCTAGTCACCTTAACTCTAATTCATCTCATTGAAATACTGACACTATTTACTTCTAATTTACTTCTAATGAAAGAGAAAACTGATCAGTTACCAAGTTACAGTAATAAGAACTATATTAAACTATATTCAACATCCTATGACAAAGCACATAAAAATACATATAAAATAATATAAAAGAGAATCTGAACCACTTTTCTATACAGCAGTAATTAACACAAGACTGTAAATCAATTATACTTCAACAAAAAATAAATCAAATAAAACAACATTGCTTCCCCTGAAAGAACTATATTGGAAGAATTTGTGTATTGCTATCAATTTTAATTCATCAATAAAGATATGTGTTTATTATATCAACTAGCTCTCCAATATGCTAAATGTGTTAATTCTATTCTAATTCACTAAATAACTACATGTTTTAGAGTTATTCTAAGAAAACCTTCAGGTAATCTTAATCCTAAAGTAATGCTAACTAACTCATTACAGTATTATAACCAACTAAAAGGCTGCTGCTAACTGCACAGTCCAAATCATATTAAAACCCAAAAAGTGCATACAAGTTAACATACAAGCAATAAACTATTGCTTATATAAAACAAGTGAAAATAAAAAAAGTTTCATGTCAGCTAGTGATTCTGGAATCAGTGGCACTTTATAGGGAATCAGGTTTCAGAGTATTTCAGAGTCCCTAATACCATAAAAATATTGACACCAAAAGCCATCCTCTGTATCCTCTTCATTAGCATTTTCCCAAGTAATCCCAAGAAAACATTACTCAAATACTGAGTTTAAATGGCACCAAGTTTTAGAGACAATAAATTTCCACTCTAACAGAAAATAGAAATAGAAAAAAATAGAAAAAATAGAAAAAAAAAAAGAAATAAAAAAAAATAGAAAAAAATTCAATGAATATTCTTTCACAATTCATGTCCTTCATTAATTATTTTGAGATAAAATGCACTTAGCAAAGGCAGAATAAATCCAAACTTTTACTATTTTAATAAGCTTATTAAATTACCTTAGATCTCTCATTTCTATCTGATGTCTATCCTACTGAGGAATGACTATCCTACTCCATCTACACATCTATATTTTATGGCTCTTGACATTCTACAATGAAACACCCAGAACCCTTATAATAGTATCAAAACCTTTTAAAACTGAGTATCAAAACC
This sequence comes from Bubalus kerabau, assembly GCF_029407905.1. NCBI lineage: Eukaryota > Metazoa > Chordata > Mammalia > Artiodactyla > Bovidae > Bubalus > Bubalus kerabau. The sequence continues at coordinate 16,348,740 of NC_073638.1, read as the reverse complement.
TCATGTTGTTGTTGCTGTTGTTTCATTTCCAAGTTGCATACGAATCTTTGTAACCCCGTGGATTGCAGCCCACCAGGCTCCTCTGTCCACAGATTCTTCAAGCAAGAATACTAGAGTGGGTTGCCATTTCCTTCTCTGAAATCCTCACAATCCTCCTTTATTTTAAATTGTACTACACAAAGGGAGCTAAATCATCCTTCTCCCTTAAGTCTCCCTATTCAATTTTGTCTTCCTTTCCTCAACATTACCCAAATCCAAGATATAGGATCATGTGGCAACATTTCAGCATAAAGTACGGTACAGATCCTTTAATGCTTCATCACAGACACTTCATTATACCAATCAACTGTTAAAATTTTCAAGAAAATACTCAGTGCTGTACCTCATAATGCTATAAACACATTTTATACTTAATTTGAGCTAAAAAACGCACATCATGGCTGGAAAGGTTTACATTTTTCAGACAACTAAAATTAGAAGATCAGGGAGAGACAGGATGGCAAAGGAGTAGGTGGATGTGGAGTACATCTCTTTCCACAGTGCACCAGGAATACACCTTAAGATGCAGAAGATCTCTCAAAACAACACTGAGAGTGGGCAGGAGTCCCTGAACATACATAAGGAATATACAGATGAATGCAAAACTTGGTAGGACTAAGGAAGGAAGGGAAAAAGAGGAGAGTGGGCAGGACTGGACCTGCACCCCGAGGTGAGGGAGCTGAAGCAGGGGTCAAATCCCCACATTGGGGCAACTGTTTGGGACAGAGGAGAAGCATTTGAGGCTGTTGGAAAGTAAAGCAGCTGATCTGTGACAGTCAGAATGGAGAACCACAAAGACTATCCCTGGTGCAGCCCTACATACTCTGGACAGGAACATAAGCCCCCTGGAATGCACAGCGGCTAGGAGCTGGACTATATGGATTGGAGAGCAATCCCAGGGTGAAGTCTACTGTTGACTGTGGAAAGATGGCCCAAAGGGACATGAGGGAGGAGACTGCACTGGGGAATGCCTTTGGAGGAGAACTGAGCAGCCCTGGGGGCAAGGCTATACTGCTGACTCACACAAGGGGCGGAGCCAACACTGTAGCCTCTCTCTCCCCAGGTAACTCCAGAACTGGCAGCTGACTAAGAGAGACATCAGAGAGGCTAGCCTTTTAAATGCCTGATGCACCAAGCAATAGAGAAGGACTCCCACCAGAGAGGTCATTTGAACACCAGCTGCCAGAAGCTAGAAAAAGGCTCTAATAGCCCCATAACTTCTGCACCTGAGGCAGCCAGCATACCTGCACACTTGATGCCACCAGAGTCCGTCCTGCAATCCAAGTGGCAATACAACTCCACACTCAACCTTCAGTGGGGCAGAGCTGCCAGAGGCTAGAAAAAATCCTAATAACACAGTATCTCCTATACCAATGGCCACCGGCTCCCCTGCGTACCTGGCACTGTGAGGCTGCCCATGATCCAAGCAGCTGTGCCACCTCCATGCTCGAACCCACTGAGACAGAGCTGCCAGAGGCTAGAAAAAACCCTAAGAGTACCATATCTCGTGCTCCCTTGGCCACTGGCTCCCCTGCATACGTGGTGCTGCCAGAGTCTCTGGGATCCAAGCAGCTGCTCCACCTCCACACCCAGCCCTCACTAGGGCAGACCCAAGTCCTCCAGGGAAGCCTCAGGAGCAAACTCCTGTGGATGCCCCACATGCAGAGGTGGGGATAAAACCACAATTGAAACCCAGGGGCAGTGTGGCTGAGGAGGAGGGCTGAAAATCTTCCCAAAACCTGTACAAGATGCAGATTAAATCCACATGATTAATTTAGGCAGAGTGTCTATGGAATATATAAAAGAACAATGAGAGTTGCCACAAAAGAAAACACACTAACTCTGGCAGCTGTGGACATTGGAGGCAAAAATATGCAAGAGTAGGGCCAGATTAGAATCTAAGCTGTCCCCACAATAGGTCAAGAGACTAGGCCCATATTGGAGGACATCCCAGGGAGGTGAAGGTGGACTGTGACTCAGGGTGAGGTAAAGGACACTGACAGCTCAGATACGAGAAAAACATTTATTATTATGTTTATATTTTGATTTGTTCTGAATTTTTTTCCCTCTGATGCTGTGCTTGTTGATTTTATTACTACTATGAACTCTATTTAAGCTTTTGAAAGTTTTTTAATTACACTTTTTATGTCCTTATATATTTTTACTGCTGTGTTGTCTTTTTAAGGTCCTATTGGTGGGGGTGGGGGGCAGTTCTGTCTTTTTAAAACTTTTTGTTTGGTTGGTTTTGGTTTTTTGTTTTTCTTATTGTTCTTTTCTTGCTGTAGTTATTCTTTAACACATATAAATCTTTTATATGTACTTCTATTTAACTTTGTTTTTCTATTTTTTTCTATTCTTGATTTTCTCTTTTTTTCCCACCATGTTTGTATTTTGTTTTCTCTGCTTTATTCCCTAGCTGGCACTCTGCATTAGTTTCATTTTCTGGTTTGTGCTTTAGCTAGTTTTGTTTTTAATTGGGCAATATCATTTTTGGTTTCCTTTGCTCACCAGGTCACTGTCTTGTACGTTCTTTTCTTTAAACTGCTTTGGTTTTGCTCGTTTATGTGTATGGGTATGTGTTTATGCTCCTTGGTTTTGTTCCTATTTGTCTGATTTTGTGTTTTCTATTTGTCCTGGTTTGCTTTTGTTTCTTGTTTTGTTTTGTGTTTTCGTATGTTTGTTTTAATCCCCTTTAATGCCATAACAAATGGCTTTTGTAATAATAATACATGTTTTTCTCTTATCTCAGCTGTCAGCGTCCTTTCCTTCACTATGAGTCACAGCCCCCCTCTGCCTCCCTAGGATGTCCTCCAATACTGGCCTGTCTCTTGACCTATTGTAGAGACAGCTCAGACTCTAATCTGGCCCTACTTCTGCATGATTTTGCCTCCAATGTCCACAGCTGCCAGAGGTAGTGTGTTTTCTTTTGTGGCAACTCTCATTGTCCTTTTATATATTCCATAGACACAGACTCTGCCTAATTAATCATGTGGATTTAATCTGCATCTTGTACAGCTGTTGGGAAGATATCAGATATCAGGCCTAAGCCTTTGGAGTAGGAGTGCTTAGTCCAGGACACTAGACTTCCAGTGAATTCTTGACCCCAGGGAGTATTAATTAGTGAGAACTACCACAAAGGCCTCCACGTGTATCCAAGACCGAGATTAACTCCCCTGCTGGCAACACCCAGTGCAGGACCCTTCACCCAAACAACAAACAACACAGAAACACAAAGCCAATCATCCTCAGAAAGGCTTCCCAAAGACATCAAAACATAGCACTCACACACCCCTGCCCATCAGAGGGGAAAAAAAAACCTCAACTTCTCCCACCAAAACACAGGCACAAGACCCTCCCAACACGAAATCTACACAAACCACTGGACGAACCTCATCCATTGAAGGCAGAAACCAAAGGTAATAAGGAATGTGACCCTAAAGACTAGAAAAAGGAGACCTCAAACACAGTAACTTAAAAAAATGAAAAGAAAGAGAAATATTTTGCAGAAGAAAGAACAAGGTAAAAACTCACAAGACCAAATAAATGAAGAGGAAAAAGGTAAACTACCTGATAAAGAATTCAGAGTAAAGATAGTAAAGATGATCCAAAACTTTGAAAATAGAATGGAGAAAATGTAAGAATCAACATATTTAACAAGAAAAGAAAAGAAATCAAGAATAAACAGGTGAACAACACAATTGCTAAAATTAAAAATACTCTAGAAGGAATCTATACCAGAATAACTGAGGCAGAAAAATGAAAAAGTGAGCTGGAAGACAAAATGGTGGATAGAACTGCTGAAGAGCAAAATAAATGAAAGAAAATGAAAAGAAGATAGTCTCAGAAACCTCTGGAACAATATTAAATTGAATCACATTCAAATTATAGGGGTCCCAGGAAAAGAAGAGAAAACGAAAGGGTATGAACAAATTCTTGAAGAGATTATAGTCAAAAACTTCCCTAACATGGAAAAGGAAATAGTCAATCAAATCCAAGAGGCACAGAGAGTCCCATATAGGATAAACCCAAAAAGAAACACTCCAAGGCACATACTAATCAAACTAAGATTAAACAAAAAGAAAGAATACTAAAAGAAGCATGAGAAAAGTAACAAACAAGGGAAACTCCATGTGATTAACAGCCGATCTTTCAGCAGAAACTCTGAAGGCCAGAAGGGAATAGCAGGATATATTTAAAGTACTGAAAAGGAAAAATCTGCATCCAAGATCACTCTAACTGGCAAGGATCTCATTAAAAATTGGTGGAGAAAACAAAAGCTTTACAGACAAGCAAAAGTTAAAAGAATTTAGCACCACCAAACCAGCTTTACAACAAATGTTAAAGGGAATTCTACAGGCAAGAAACACAAGAGAAGGAAAAGATCTACAAAAATTAACTCAAAACTATTAAGAACATGCCAACAGAAGCATATGTATCTATAATTTCTTAAAATGTAAACTGATTAATTTATTCACCCACAGCCAGACATTCTGAAGTGTGAACTCAAGCGGGCCTTAAGAAGCACTGCTGTTAATAAAGCTAGTGGCTGCGATGAAATTCCAGCAAAACTATTCAAATCCCTAAAAGATGATGCCATCAATGTTTTGCAATCATTATGTCAGCAAATCTGGAAGACTCAGCAGTGGCCACAGGATTGAAAGAGATCAATCCTCATCCCAGTTCCCAAGAAGGATAGTACCAAAGAATGTGCTAACCATCGGACAACTGCACTCATCTCCCATGCTAGTAAGGTCATGATTAAAATCTTGCATGCTAGGCTTCAGCATTATGTAAACCAAGAATTTCCAGATGTCCAAGCTGGTTTAGAAAAGGAAGAGGAACTAGAGATCAAATTGCCAACATTCGCTGGATTATAGAGAAAGCAAGGGAATTTCAGAAAAACATCTATCTCTGTTTCATCGACCACAGTAAAGTCTTTGTGTGGATCATGATAAACTGTGGAAAGATCTTAGAGAGACAGAAATACCAGACCATCTTACTTGTCTTCTGAGAGACCTGTATGTGGGTCAAGAACCAACAGTCAGAACCCTGTATGGAACAACTGACTGGTTCAGGATTGAGAAAAGAGTATGACAGAGCTGTCTTCTGTCACCGTTTGTTTAACCTATACGCTGACCACATAACCAGAAATGCTGGGCTGGATGAGTTACAAGCTGGAATCAAGATAGGTGGAAGAAACATCAACAACCTCAGATAAGTGGATGATGCTACTGTAATGGCAGAAAGTGAAGAGGAACTAAAGAGCCTCTTGATGAGGGTGAAGGAGGGGAGTGAAAGAGCTGGCTTAAAACTAAATATCAAAAAAACTAAGATCATGGCATACAGTCCCATTCCTGCATGGCAAACAGAAGGGGAAAGGTGGAAGTAGTGTCCGATTTCCTCTTCTTGGGCTCCAAAATCATTGTGGACAGTGACTGCAGCCACAAAATTAGAAGATGACTGCTTCTTGGAAGGAAAGTGACGACAAACCTAGACAGTGTGTTGAAAAGCAGAGACATTACTCTGCTGACAAAGGTCCATATAGTTGAGGCTATGGTCTTCCCAGTGGTCACATGTGGTTGCGAGAGCTGGACCATAAAGAAGGCAGAACACCAAAGAATTGATGTCTTCTAACTGTAGCGCTGGAGAAGACTCCTGAAAGTCCCTTGGATAGATCAAACCAGTCAATCTTAAGGGAGATCAAGCCTGGATATTCGCTGGAAGGACTGATGCTAAAGCTGTAGCTCTGGTATTTTGGTCACCTGATGTAAACAGCAGACTCACTGGAAAAGTCCCTGATGCTGGGAAAGATTGAGGCAGAAGGAGAAGAGGGCATCAGAGGATTAGATGGCTTGACAGCATCACCAATGCAATGAACATGAACTTGGGCAAACTCCAGGAGATGACGAGGGACAGGGAGGCCTGGCATGCTGCAGTACATGGGGTCACAAAGAGTCAGACATGACTGAACAACAATAACAAAAAATTGATTAAACACTCCAACCAAAAGACACAGATTGGCTGAATTGATATAAAAACAAAACCCATATATATGCTGTCTAAAGAGACTCATTTCAGACCTAGAGACACAAACAGACTGAAAGTGAGAGGATGGAAAGAGATACTCCATGCACATGGAAATCAAAAGAAAGCCAGAGTAGTAATTCTCATATTGGATAAAATAGACCTTAAAATAAAGAATACTATAAGAGATAAGGAAGAACACTACATACTGATCAAGAGATAAACCCAAGAAGATACAACAATTATAAATATTTATGCACTCAATATAGGAGCACCTTGATATATAAGGCAAACACTAACACTAATAAAAGGGGAAATTGACAGTAACACAACAATAGCAGGGGACTTTAACACCCCACTTGCACCTATGGACAGATCATCAAAACAGAAAATTAATGACATACAAGCCTTAAACCTCACACTATAACAGATGAACCCCATTGATACTTCAGGACATTCCACCCAAATGAAGAATACACTTTCTTCTCAAATGAAAATGGAACATTCTCCAGGATAGACCACTTCTTGGGTCACAAATCAAGCCTCATTAAATTTAAGAAAATTGAAATCATAGAAGCATCTATTCAGACCACAATATTATGAGACTAGATATCAATTACAGGATTAAAAAAACTGCAAAAAAACAAAAACACATGGAGATTAAACAATATGCTTCAAAATAATGAACAGGTTACTGAAGAAATAAAAAGGAAAATCAAAAAAATATTAGAAACAAATGACAAAGAAACATGATGACTCAAAACCTATAGGATGCAAAAAAAAAAGCAGTTCTAAGAGGGAAACTTATAGAAATACAATTTCACCTCAGGAAATAACCTAACTGTACACCTAAAACAACTGGGAAAAGAACAAAAAATCCCCAAAGTTAGTAGAAGGAAATAAATCATAAAGATCAGAGCTGAAATAAATGAAAAAGGAATGAAGGAAACAATTAAGATTAATAAAACTAAAAGCTGTCTTTTTAAGAAGATATATAAAATTGACAAACCATTAGCCAGACTTATCATGAAAAAAGGGAGAGGAAACAAATCAACAAAATTAGATGAAATAGGTGAGGTTACAACAAAAAATGCAGAAATATAAAGGATCAAAAAAAAAAACTATTACAAGCAACTATATGCTAATAAAATGGACAATCTGGAAGAAATGGACAGCTTCTTAGAAAAGTTCAACCTTCCAAGATTGAACCAGGAAGAAATAGAAACTATGAACAGGCCAATCACAAGCACCGAAGTCAAAACTATAATGAAAAATCTGCCTCCCGCCAAAAAAAAAAAAGCCCAGATGGATTCACAGGTAAATTCTATTAAACACTTTGAGAAGAGTTAATGCCTATGCTTCTGAAACTCTTCTGAGAATTGGAGAGAAAGGAACACTTCCAAACTCATTCTATGAAAACACCATCACCCTGATACCAAAAACAGACAAAGACATCACACCCATACAAAATTACAGGTCAGTATTACTGATGAACAGAGATGCAAAAGTTCTCAACCAAATTCTAGCAAACAGAACTCAACAACACCTTAAAAAGATCTTACACTATTATGAAGTTGGGTTTATCCCAGGGATGCAAGGATTCTTCAGTATATGCAAATGAATCACTGTGATACACCATATTAACAAATTAAAACATAAAAACACATGATCATCTCAATCAGAACTACCAACTGAGGCAATCAGAGAAGAAAAAGAAATAAAAGGAATCCATATTGGAAAAGAAGAAAAACTCTGTTTACAGACTACATGATACTATATATAGAAAACTGTGAAGATACTGTCAGAAAACTACTAGAGCTAATTTTGGGGCCTCCCTGGTAGCTCAGCTGGTGAAGAATTCACCTGCAATGCAGGAGACCCCAGTTTGATCCCTCAGTTGGGAAGATCCCCCCCACTCTAGTATTCTTGGGCTTCTCTGGTGGTTCAAATGGTAAAGAATCTACCTGCAAAGTGGGAGAACTAGTTTCGATCCCTGGATTGGGAAGATCCCCTGGAGAAGGGAAAGGCTACCTACTCCAGTATTTTTGCCTAGAGAATTCCATAGACAGAAGAGCGTGGTAGGCTACAGTCCATGTGGTCGCAAAGAGTCAGACATGACTGAGCAACTTTACTCACTTCACCAATCAGTGAATTTAGTAAAGTCTCAGGATACAAAATCAATACACAGAAATCACTTGCATTCCTATACACTAACAACAAAAATCAGAAAGAGAAATTAAGGAATCAATCCTACTTATCATTGTGCAAAAAGAATAAAATATCTAGGAATAAACCTACATAAGGAGACAAAAGCTGTACACAGAAAACTATGACAGTGATGAAAGAAATCAAAGATGACATAAACAGATGGACAGATATTCCATGTTCCTGGGTTGGAAGAAGTAATATTATGAAAATGATGATACTACCCAATGCAACCTACAAATTCAATGCAATCTCTATCAAATTACAAATGGCATTTTTCACAGAACTAGAACAAAACATTTCACGATTTGTATGGAAAAACAAAAGACCATGAATAGCCAAAGCAATCTTGAGAAAGAAGGATGGAAATGGAAGAATCATTCTTTGACTTCAGACTACACTACAAAGCTACAGTCATCAGGACAATATGATACTGGCACAAAAACAGAAATACAGACCAATGAAACAAGATGGAAAACCCACAGATAAACCCACACACCTATGGGAAACTTACCTTTAGCAAAAGAAGCAATAAAACACAATGAAGAAAAGATTATCTCAATAAGTGGTGCTGGGAAAACTGTACAGCTATGTGGTAAAAAAATGAAATTAGTTTTGCCAAATATCGAAATGAATCTGCCACAGGTATACCTGTGTTCCCCATCCTGAACCCTCCTCCCTCCTCCCTCCAATATTGTAAAGTTTAAAAATAAAATAAAATTAAAAAAAAAAAAAAGTCCTGGACCACAGGAGAAAACTTGTGGCGATATAAACGTCCTGTATCTTAACTGCATCAATGTCAATATCCTGGTTGTCATTTTGTCCTATCGTTCATAAAATATTATTGGGTTGGCCAAATATTTCCACAAGATGTTATGGAAAAACTCGAAGGAACTTTTTCACTAACCCAGTACTATCAGGTTCAATAAAGGGAAAGGGCATGTGGGCTTTCTTTGTACTGTTTCTTATACCTGAATTAATTATTACTTCAAAGGTTTAATTAAAATTTTAAATGTTCTTCAATTAATAAAAAAAAAGAGTGAAATTAGAACACTTTTTAACACCAAACAGAAAAATAAACTCAAAATGGATTAAAGACCTAAATGTAAGACTAGAAACTAAAAAATTCTTAGAGGAAAATATGGGCAAAATACTCTATGATATAAATCACAGCAAGAGCCTCTATGACCCATATCCTACAGTAATGGAAATAAAAACAAAAATAAATAAGTGGGACCTAATTAAAATTAAAAGCTTTGGCAGAGTCATGGAAACTATAAACAAGGTGAAAAGACAATGGGAGAAAGGTAAAAGACAATAAGAATGGTAGAGAATAATAGCAAATGAAATAACTGACAAAGAATTAATCTCCAAAATATAGAAGTAGTTCATGGTGGGCTGCAGTCAATTGGGTCGCAAAGAGTCGGACACGACTGAGCGACTTCACTTTCACTTTTCACTTTTAACTTTCATGCATTGGAGAAGGAAATGGCAACCCACTCCCGTGTTCTTGCCTGGAGAATCCCAGGGACGGGGGAGCCTGGTGGGCTGCCACCTATGGGATCACACACAGTCAGATACGACTGAAGTGACTTAGCAGCAGCAGCAGCATGCAACTCCATACCAGACAAACAATCCGATCAAAAAGGGCACAGAAGACCTAAACAGACTTCTCTCCAAAGAAGATATACAGATGGCTAATAAACACATCAAAAGATGCTCAACATTGTTCATTATTAGAGAAATTCAAATCAAAACTATAATGGTATGGGGAGGGAGGTGGGAGGTGGGTTCAGGATGGGGAACATGTGTATACCCGTGGCAGATTCATGTTGATGTATGGCAAAACCAATATAATATTGTAAAGTAAATAACCTCCAATTAAAATAAATAAATTTATATTTAAAAAAAAGGAAAAAAAAAGACTATAATGAGGTATCATCTCACACCAGTCAAAATGGCCATCATCAAAAAATCTGAAAACAATAAATGCTGTAGAGGGTGTGGAGAGAAGGCAACCCTCCTGCATTATTAGTGGGAATGTAAACTGGCACAGCCACTATGGAAGACAGTATAGAGATTCCTTAAAAAACTAGGAATAAAACTATCATATGACCCATTAATCCCACTGTTGGGCATATACCCTGAGAAAAGCAAAATCAAAAAAGACACATGAACCCCAATGTTCACTGCAGCACTATCTGCAATAGCTAGAACATGGAAGCAACTTAGATGTCCATTGACAGATGAAAGGATATAGAAGCTATAGTATATAAACACAATGGAATATTACTCAGCCATAAAAAGGAATGCATTTGAGTCCATTCTAATGAGGTGGATGAACTTAGAACCTATTATACAGAGTGAACTAAGTCAGAAAAACAAACACAATATATTAATGCATATATATGGAATCTAGGTAGATGGTACTGATGAACCTATTTGCAGGGCAACAATGGAGACAGAGTCATGTGGACTTGTGGACAGGGTAAGGGGAAAGGAGAGGGTGGGACAGATGGGGAGAGTAGCATGGAAACACACACTACCATATGTAAAATAGATATCCAGTGGGAATTTTCTGTATGACTCAGGAACTCAAACTGAGGTCTCTAACAACCTAGAGAGGTGGCATGGGGTGAGAAGTGGGAGGGAGGTTGAAGAGGGAGAGAACATGTATACCTATGGCTGATTCATGTTGATGTATGGCAGAAACCAAGACAATAATACAAAGCAGTTATCCTTCAATCAAAAACAAATTTAGTGAAAAGTAAATAAAATCATACACCTTGGTATGCAAATTATTTACTAAATAAAGCAATACATTTAAGACTTCTAAAAGCCTCCAGTAGGGAGGGCATTGTTCACAACTATCTGTCTTTAAATATCCTTTTTACAGAGTTTAAAGCCTCTTTAGATGACTTTATTATATCACAGTGAATACCAGAGTATCAAAATAAGGACTAGTCTGTACTTAATATCCCTAATTTATAAATAATGAGACAATATAACAAAAACTAGCTTCTAAGTCAACAAAGGAAAATCAATGCAAAAATGTTGATGTCTGGAAGTAGTTCTTTCCCATTACTGAGGGTATAAACCACTCTGGAATGTGCACATTTCCAGGGAGTCCTAGGGAAGAAGCAATGGAAAAATGAATGGGAGAGGCATAACTGGTCCTCTGCAACAATCTTTCTCCTTCTCTTCAGGTTTCTCCTTTTATCCCATGCCATTCACTAATCTCAAACTTTAACCTGAAGAGCCAGTAAATGGTCAAACTAGAGTTTATACCAAGTTGATAGAGATGGTCATTTTGAAAGGACAAAAAAATTGCTACTCTGATCATATTTTCTGACCTATGACTTTAAATGTTTTTAATGACATGTGAAATATAAGTAACATTCATATTAGTGAACAAACACAATTCTAGTCTCTACCGTGTGTGTATTCGACGCTCAGTCTTGTCTGACTCTTTGCAACCCTATGGACTGTAGCCTGCCAGGCTCCTCTGTCCATGGAATTCTCCAGGCAAGAATACTGGAGTGTGTAGCCATGCCTTTCTCCAGGGGATCTTCCTGACCCAGGGATCAAACCCGGGTCTCCTGAATTAGCCAGCAGATTCTTTACCATCTGAGCCACAAAGTAAGCCCCAATCTCTACTGTACTCTCTAATATGTTAAGACAGTGAAAGAAATATGTATCCCCCGATTTCAACCCACCAATATTCTAGCCAGACTACCCAAAGCTGGTAAATATAAATCATAGATTAGTAAAACTGTCCTCTGGCATCCACAGAGAAGAGTACCAGGTAACAACATTTCTCTTTAGTTGAAACTCTATTTCTCCATGCTAAACTCTCCAACTCAAAGCAGGTTCATTTTCTTTATGGTGTTTTTCTTTCCGAGTTCATCTGTTCTTACCTTTGCACAATCATTGCACAAGAGACTTTAAATGTAATTTTTTTAAAAGGTAAGATCTAAGCAAACCAAGATTAATCCATACTTCAGTGACTTGTTAAAAATAAAGCTTTCATTGAATATGACTAGTAAAGCTGCTATCTTTGTCTTTAGTCTATATTTCAAGAATAATGAAAGGACATTATTCAAGAGAACAGCTACAGTTTAGGCACATGCCAGCATCTAGTGAACAGGGCACAGTCATTTATAAGATTGTGCTTTATACATTTGGAGAACTACCCATCATTGCTTACAGGGAAAAAATCAGACTTAATATCTCTGTTTTAGAAAAACCTAATGGTAATGAAAATCTAAACGCTGTTACACAGTCCCCTTCTAAATTATACTTGCTGCTGCTGCTAAGTCACTTCAGTTGTGTCCGACTCTGTGCGACCCCATAGACGGAAGCCCACCAGGCTCCCCTGTCCCTGGGATTCTCCAGGCAAGAACACTGGAGTGGGTTGCCATTTCCTTCTCCAATGCATGAAAGTGAAAAGTGAAAGGGAAGTCGCTCAGTCGTGCCCGACTCGTAGCGACCCCATGGACTACAGCCTACCAGGCTCCTGCGTCCATGGGATTTTCCAGGCAAGAGTACTGGAGTGGGCATACTTACTTATCCCCAGTACAATATTGTAAAGTAATTAACCTCTAATTAAAATAAATAAATTTAAATTAAAAAAAAATACTCCTTCCCTAATATCATCAGGCAGCATACTGCCTATGTTGTTTTCACTCACTAACTTGATCTACCTCATGGCGACTTCTGAAAGGCAACTAAACTGAGCTAGGCCTACAGTATCACCTGTGTGTGTGTGCTCAGTCGCTTCAGTCACGTCTGACTTTTTGCAACACTATGGACTGTAGCCCGCCAGGCTCTTCTGTCCATGGGATTCTCCAGGCAAGAATACTGGAGAGGGTTGGCATGCCCTCTTCCAGGGGATCTTCCAGGCCAGGGGTCAAGCCTGCATCTCTTAGGCCTTCTGCACTGGCAGGCGGGTTCTTTACCACTAGTGCCACCTAGGAAGCCCCAATAGAGTCACCTGGTGGTGATACTGGTGGTTATTGCAACAAATTATCTAACTAAAATTTCTTGTAGGAATTGTGTACACTTATGTGCAAGTTATAGTTAGAAAGAGTCTTTAGTAATTCTTACATATTCTTCATCTTGTACACCTTTTACTCCCTCTAATAGCAGTTCTCAAAGTGGGGAACATAAGGAAAGGAAAGGAGATGTGAGGTTCAGGCAATCATTTAGAACTGGCAAGTAAAGAACATTTTTTCAATATAATAAACATCGCTTGGCCAAGATTCTGATGCATTCCTCACAGTGGGACACCATCTCACCCCATTCATTCAAAAACCACAATGCATCAAAAGTAATTGATATTGCTTATAAGAGAGTCCTGGGAAATACAGAATCAGAAAACTATAAACAGTTCTTGGGTGATACCCAACCCCATCCCACTCTCAACCCTTATCTTCTCCAATAACAATGTTTGTCTGGGTAGCATTTCACCCATGCAGTTGCACTAAATCGACATAAGTAAACCTTTGGCCTTCCTTTTCACTGCCCAATACTGTCTTGGACAAGCCACTTAGAACTCTATGCTTCTCTCACAAAAGTTTCATATTCTTATTATAATATTTTATGTTTAAGAAAGTTACCCAGGAAGAAACCATAGTCAATGTGTAGCTGGAGTCCCAGTTTGAGTTGTTAAAGCTAGGTGTGACTCTAATATGTTTAGAAAACTCTGGTAAACTCATGAGCTGAGGTCACTTGAAATCTGTTTGTAGGAGGGACTGAGATGTCTCCAGGGAAAGCACTTACCCTAAAGGGAAAGAAAGGGAAGCAAGTTTTCCCTAGTCTGCAAAATCTGATTCTGAAAGAGAGGTGATTCTGAGTTTTGTATGGAGTCAGTCACTAAGATTTGCTGTTCCCTACTACCACTCCCCACAACTCCAAGAACTTCTGTCTGAGTCATAAGGCAAAAGACAACACAAAAAAACACTGAAAGAGGTATATTTCCTCCCAAAAAAACTCTGTAAGATATTAGAGCAAAAGGTATTCCTGCTATGTTATCTACTTTGCATATAATAAAATGTAGCTCTCACTCACCAAGAACTTTAGATCACAAGATAGTACATCTCACTTACGGTACTTTATGGCCGCATGAATCCGTGCAGCATAAGAGTAATCCTTACCATGATGGGAGCTTCTAAAAACAGCCCTCTGTCATAAATATTAGTATTTTCAAGATAGACACTCCTCAACAAGTAGGACACAGAGACTTCCATGGATGACCTGCTTCACTGCCTTTGAGTTGCAGAGCCTACCATGAGTACATGTGAACCACCCTCCAGCACCAACCAGGCTTTCCAGAAATAATGAAATAAATAATAAGAATAAAGCAAAAGCCTTGAGAAAAGAGGAAGATCTCCAGTTTCAACTGAGAGTTAGAGTCAGAGAAATATGGAATACAGGAGGCTAACAATACTAACATATGAATATCCAGAAAAGTTTACTTGGAATGTGTTTTTAATATTGTATTTTTCAATCTCTGAGTAAATGGCATGCAGGTAACTTTCATTTAAACATCATCAGAAGTATTGGAATTAAATCACTTAAAGACAAGGTCCTGGTCTCAGTTCACCAGTCTTCAAATCTCTCTTTAGTGAAACTGAAACACTCTTTTCCTTTCCTCTCCTCTCCTCACTCATTCTCTCTCAATCTTATAAACATATGGTTACTATACCGAGTACATTAGCAGTACACTGAAGAATTCCTGAGACCTCTTCAATGTCCTCTTTGTTGGAATGGTCTGCATAGGAGCATCTGTTAGAGATATTGTAGAAATTCTTTTCCGTATCCCTATAACTAAGAAGAAAACAAAATTAGCATACGGAGAAATTTTTTAAAGCCTCTGCAAATGCATTCCTATACATATACAAAAGCATATGTAGTTTATACTCTTGGCTTGATGATATTTGAAAATCACTGAAGCTTTAAAACATAATATCTGGCATAACCCATCATTAATATTAGCATAAGGAATGTGGACCTGGAACTGGAAGTAATTATTAATAAGTAAACAACGTGTTAAAAAAAATGATGAGAACCAGAAAATATATCAGATTGTATAGCTAATGTTTCTTTAATTGAGTCCTCTGCAGAGACTGGCAATTTGTTTCTACAATGAATTTTCCTGGAAAAAGAATAATTAACCATGATAATTTGCATTGGCACTAACTGTGTTGAAAGTAAACACATCTTAACTTCTATCACAGTCAAGAAGATAGAAGTATGGCGCATGGATAACAAGCAAACAAAGTGTTTGGTCTCTGACAGAATTTGAATCACAGTCTTACCTTTATCTGTGAGACTTTGGGCAACTTATATAATCTCTGTTAGTCTAACTTTCCTCCTTATAAAATGGAGGTAACTCCTAAATTTCTTATGAGGACTGAAAGATAAAATGCCTGCATCGACTGAAACTTTTCCAGTTTCCTTTGAATTAAAGCTAAGGCACCAAAGCTGCAGACAATAGTGGTCAGGGTCAAATGCCCTAATGTTCCAAAAGAGTAGCCAAGAAGACCAGACATCACCTTCAGAAATTAAGAAGTGACTAAATGTTACTATCACCTCACCACCAGCACACAAAAGCAAAGGAATAGGAACAGTTTGAAAGAAAATAATCAGAAGAATGAGTTAAAATAATCAGGAGAGTACAGCTGTTCTCCCCATCACACCCTCATACAAACACAAGTAAATAAGAGAAGGAGAATTTTCCCTGCAGAAACCCAGTTGGTAAAAGAGGGATTCACTCTGATAGAGACTGAGGGTTAATCGCTCATTAAATATCTGCTGCTGCTAAGTCACGGCAGTCATGTCTGACTCTGTGAGACCCCATAGACGGCAGCTCACCAGGCTCCCCGTCCCCGGGATTCTCCAGGCAAGAACACTGGAGTGGGTTGCCATTTCCTTCTCCAATGCATGAAAGTGAAAAGTGAAAGTGAAGTCGCTCAGTCATGTCCGACTCTTAGCGACCCCACGGCCTATAGCCCACCAGGTTCCTCTGTCCATGGGATTTTCCAGGCAAGAGTACTGGAGTGGGGTGCCATTTCCGAGGTGGTGCAATTTCTGAACATCCTGATATATCTGAATGGAAGAAGAAGACTCCAGAGAGACTTATCCAGGGAAAATAAAGCCATCCTGATATATCTGAATGGAAGAAGAAGATTCCAGAGAGACTTATCCAGGGAAAATAAAGCCAAACTGGGATTTGCCTACAGTCATACCATTTAATAAGGTAAAAAAAAAAAAAAAAAACATGAGTTTCTCATGGGTTAGGGAAGTATCACTAAAGAAAGGTGAGCTGGGGGGTGTCCCATCCTTATTGCTTTCCCAAACTAGAAGCTGCAGCCAGGGGCAGGGATACCACTAGCAAGACTGTGGAATGAAATCCACAGAGCCAAGAACCAGGGAATCTGAAGCAGTAAAGACAAAGCCTGTATACATATCTCACTGAGGGCATCACAGCCAAGAGAGGATTATTACAACCACCAGTGAAATAAACAAAGGTTCTACTATTTTCCATTTTATTCATGCCTTTCCAGGTGGCTCAGTGGTAAAGAATACAGGAAACACATGTTTGATCCCTGGATATGGAAGATCCTCTGGAGGGGATTTGGCAACCCACTCCAGTATTCTTGCCTGGAAAATCCCATGGACAAAGGAACCTGGCAGGCTACAGTCCATAGAATCACAAAGAGTCAGACACGACTGAGTGACTAAGTACAATATAACACACCAGAAGAGAAAAGGAATCAGAAAGGATTGGCCTAAAGCAAAGGATTCAATAATACATGACATCACCTCTATATTGGATTCCAAGTTTCTCACCAAGGCCTGACCCAGGCAGAGAGGGACAGAGAATTAGATAGGATATGAGACTGAAGATTTGATTTGGTCTGGAGTGGACTTTATACTCCCCGAAATTACTTGGAAAACAGAGCAATCTTCTCCCAATCTAGTGTCAAAGAGAGCTTATTCTAGCATGTTTGAAATGATTGGAGAGAAAAGATAAAAGGGCTTAATGTTTCTACACCTCACTAAGATTAGACTCCAGTAAACCAGTTAAGAAAAATGCTTACTACAGTTTCTAGAATGCAGGAGTTACTCAGTAAAAGGTGGAATGGGGAGCACAGTCATTAAATGCAGACAAACACAGGATGATTTTTAAATCAAATTCCACCATTTTAATGAGTGACTTTAAACAAAATATATATTCTCACAATCTCAATTTCCTCATCTTTAAAAAAAAATGAACTTAATACAATGATCCTATGAATTAGATTGTTAGTATTAAATAAAATACAAAGTACCCCATTTGTGTGTGCTTAGTCATGTCCAGCTCTTTGTGATGCTATGGACTGTAGCCTGCCAGCTTCCTCTGTCCATGGGATTATCCAGGCAAGCATACTGGAGTGAGTTGCCATTTCCTCCTCCAGGGGATCTTCCCAACCCAAGGATCTTCCCAACCCAGGGACTGAACTTCTGCCTCCTGCATTGGCAGGTGGATTTGTTACCACTGAGCCACCTGGGAAGCCAATAAAGCACCCTGTATATTACTCCAAAAACAGAGAGCAATCAGTAAATATTATCTTTAACTTATTGTTTTTATTCACTAAGAATCATTGTCTATGTAAATAAATCAAAAAGAAGCTAGATGACTTTTTAGATAAAATAATTTACAGCCACAAAATCTGACCGTGACAAACTTATGATATTGATATAATATTAAGTAATATCACTGAAGTTAGTTAAACAGAATAATCAGGGTTAACTCACCCTTATTTTCACTTCTAATATTCTACAGAAATTATTGTAGCTTAATCTTTATTCAAGGGAAGAGAAGAGTTGACTCATTAGAAAAGACCCTGATTCTGGGAAAGATTGAGAGTAGGAAAAGGTAGCAAGAGAGGACAAGATGGTTGGATGGCATCATCAACTCAATGGACATGAGTTTGAGCAAACTCCGGGAGATAGTGGAGGACAGGGAATCCTGGTGTGCTGCAGTCCATGGGGTCATAAAGAGTCAGACATGACTGAGCAACTGAAAAACAACAATCCACTATATACATACCTCTGTGTACATACCATTACGGTACAACACATTCGTTTATTCACACTTTTCCATTCCCACCCCCCAACAAAAACTGTTAGTTCTTCCTACATACCAAGCATTTACAAAGATACAATTACATATAATAGAAGTAAACAAGATAAATAACAAAGTAAATAATTAAGATAATATAAACTAATGATAAGCACTATAAAAAGAGATAATATAGAATAATGTAGTAGAGAATCCTTGGGGTAGAGATTGAAGTAGGTGATTGAGGAATACTTCAGATTGATTGTCTTGTCTTCCTTGGGATATGAGATTTAAACACAGACTTACCTGTATAAAGAATAATCCATGCAAACATTTGAGGATAGAGCATTTCAGGAATATGAAATTGTATGTGCAAAATCCTTGAGGCTAAGCAAACTTGGCATAGTAGAGAAACAAACAGAAGGCTGGAAATGGCTGGAGTAGACTGAAACGTGGGAAGTAGAATACTATGAAATCAGAGGGGTAAGCAGAGGCCCAGATCACAGGAAGAGCTCAGATTTTATTCTATCACAGTACATTATTGTATGGTTTTTAATGATCCCTGAACCAGTTGCATCAGAGTATTTGGGAACTCCTTAGAAATATCAATTCTTGAGCCCCAGGGCTTCCCTGGTGGCTCAGATGGTAAAGAATCTGCCTGCAATGTGGAAACACTGGATTCAATCCCTGAATCAGAAAGATCCCCTGGAGAAGGAAATGGCAACCCACTCCAGTATTCTTGCCTGGAGAATTCCATGGACAAGGGACCCTGTGGGCTGCAGTCCATAGAGTCACAAAGAGTCAGACACGACTGAGTGACTAACACTTTCACTTTCAGATATGCTTAATCAGAAACTAGAGGAGTAGAAACCAGAAAACTATTAACAGAGTGGAACCTCTCTCTCAGAGACGATGGTGACAGTGGAGATCAAGAGGTGAAGATTTATTACACTGCATGAATAAATTATTTAAGCACTTATTCTCCCAACTTGAATGATGTCTATGAATGAATAAATGAACAAATGAATGAATAAGTTAAGGCATAGAAATGTTTAAAGATAAAGTGACTGAAGTACTGAGAGGTTATTTTACTTCCTAACAAGAGCCTCCATCAGCTACTCCCTCCCAATCCTCCATCTGTCTGATCCTTTGAACAGCTGCTCACTGCATTCAAGTCTAGGTCTCACAGACTAAAAAAGCCTTAGGGAGTCCCTATGGGCTACTGGAATTTTAAAAATTCGTTAAGGAGCAAGATTATACAATCCTAGAGCTCTGATAAATAGCACAGATCCAAAGGCAGAATACCAAAACAGAGAAAAAGGATAGAAAAGTTAGCAGTTAGAGACTGAACTAAAAATTAAAAAGAAAATGGATAGCTCTACTCTCTGTTATCCACTTTGATTCCTCATCCCAATTCAAGGTACCTAAAAACTGAATTAATTCAGTTGCCTAGACTAGCTTTAGGCAAAGCACAATTTCAGAAATTAGGGAGGGAGATGGGTTCAAGATGATGGAATAGAAGGATGTGTGCTTATCTTCTTCTGCAAGAGCACCAAAATAGATGTTTAACAACCATTGACAGGAGAATGCTGGAACCCACACACAAAAAAAGATAAGTCCACATCTAAAATCAAAGAAGAAGCCACAACCAGATGGTAGAAGGAATGCAAACACAATAAAATCAAACCCTATGTTTGCCAAGTGGGCAACCAACAATCTTGAGAACAATAATACCAAGGAAGTTCTCCCGCTGTTGTGAAGGTTCTGTGCCTCATATCAGGCTTCCCAGCCTGGGGATCTGGCAAACAGACTGGGAATCCTCAGGGAATCTGACTTTGAAGACCAGTGGGATTTGATTACAGGACTTGCACAGGACTGGGGGAAATAGAGACTCTACTCTTGGAAAGCACAAACAAAACCTTGTGTGCACTAGGACCCAGGGGAAAGGAACAGTGACACAACAGGAGACTGAGCCAGATTAACCTGTGAGTGTTTGAGAACCTCCTGCAGAGGCATGGGAGGGAAGTGGCCTGCTATGGGGACAGGGGCACTGGCAGCAGCAGTCCTGGGAGATGCATCTTGGCATAAGTCCTCATGGAGGTTGCCATTAGCCCTATCATAAAGCCTTCAGAATCCAGAACTGGGTGGCCTCAAGTCAAACAACTAACAGGGAGGAGTGTGATCCACCTATCAGAAGACAATAAGATTAAAGCTTTATTGACCAAGGCCCTGCCCACCAGAGAATGAACCAGTTTTTCCACACCCAATCCTCCCATCAGGAACCTTGCACAAGCCTCTTATTCTCATCCACCAGAGGGCAGAGAGAAGAAACAAGAACTATAAGCCCACAGTCTAAAGAACTAATACCACAATCACAGAAAGCTAACCAAAATGAAAAGAAATAGAATTATGTCCCAGATGAAGGAAGAAGATAAATACCCAGAAAAACAACTAAATGAAGTGCAGATAGGCAACCTTCCAGAAAAAGTATTAAGATTAATGGTAGTGAAGACGATCTGCTGCTGTTGCTAAGTCACTTCAGTCATGTCCGACTCTGCAACCCCATAGACGGCAGTTCACCAGGCTCCACCGTCCCTGGGATTCTCCAGGCAAGAACACTGGAGTGGGTTGCCATTTCCTTCTCCAATGCATGAAAGTGAAAAGGGAAAGTGAAGTCACTCAGTCGTGTCCGACTCTTAGCGACCCCATGGACTGCAGCCTACCAGGCTCCTCCATCCATGGGATTTTCCAGGCAAGAATACTGGAGTGGGTTGCCATTGCCTTCTCCAGAAGATGATCTAGGATTTCGGAAAAAGAGTAGAAAAGATGCAAAAGATGTTTACCAAACATTTCTAAAGAACAAAGAAACACAGATAAACAATACATTTCAATTCAGTTCAGCTCACTCAGTCGTGTCCAACTCTTTGCGACCCCATGAATCACAGCACACCAGGCCTCCCTGTCTATCACCAACTCCCGGAGTCCACTCAAATTCATGTCCATCAAGTTGGTGATGCCATCCAGCCATTTCATCCTCTGTCGTCCCCTTCTCCTCCTGCCCCCAATCCCTCCCAGCATCAGGGTCTTTTCCAATGAGTTAACTCTTTGCACGAGGTGGCCAAAGTACTGGAGTTTCAGCTTTAGCATCAGTCCTTCCAAAGAACACTCAGGGCTGATCTCCTTTAGAATGGACTGGTTGGATCTCCTTGCAGTCCAAGGGACTCTCAAGAGTCTTCTCCAATACCAGAGTTCAAAAGCATCAATTCTTTGGTGCTCAGTCTTCTTCACAATCCAACTCTCACATCCATAAATGACCACAGGAAAAACCATAGCCTTGACTAGACAGATCTTTGCTGGCAAAGTAATGTCTCTGCTTTTGAATATGCTGTCTAGGTTGGTCATAACTTTTCTCCCAAGGAGTAAACGTCTTTTAATTTCATGGCTGCAGTCACCATCTGCAGTGATTTCGGAGCCCAAAAAATAAAGTCTGACACAGTTTCCACTGTTTCCCCATCTATTTCCCATGAAGTGATGGGACCGGATGCCATGATCTTCGTTTTCTGAATGTTGAGCTTTAAGCCAACTTTTTCACTATCCACTTTCACTTTCATCAAGAGGCTTTTGAGTTCCTTTTCACTTTCTGCCATAAGGGTGGTGTCATCTGCATATCTGAGGTTATTGATATTCCTCCCAGCAATCTTGTTTCCAGCTTGTGCTTCTTCCAGCCCGGTGTTTCTCACGATGTACTCTGCATAGAAGTTAAATAAGCAGGGTGACAATATACAGCCTTGACGTACTCCTTATCCTATTTGAAACCAGTCTGTTGTTCTATGTCCAGTTCTAACTGTTGCTTCCTGACCTGCATATAGGTTTCTCAAGAGGCAGATCAGGTGGTCTGGTATTCCCATCTCTTTCAGAATTTTCCAGTTTATTGTGATCCACACAGTCAAAGGCTTTGGCATAGTCAATAAAGTAGAAGTGGATGTTTTTCTGGAACTCTCTTATTTTTTTGATGATCCAGAGGATGTTGGCAATTTGATCTTTGGTTCCTCTGCCTTTTCTAAAACCAGCTTGACCATCTGGAAGTTCACGGTTCACATACTGCTGAAGCCTGGCTTGGAGAATTTTGAGCAGGAGCTAGCATGTGAGGTGAGTGCAATTGTGTGGTAGTTTGAGCATTCTTTGGCATTTCCTTTCTTTGAGACTGGAATGAAAACTGACCTTTTCCAGTCCTGTGGCCACTGCTGAGTTTTCCAAATTTGCTGGCAGATGGAGTGTAATACTTTCACAGCATCATCTTTCAGGATTTGAAATAGTTCAACTGGAATTCCTTCACCTCCACTAGTTTTGTTTGTAGTGATGCTTTCTAAGGCCCACTTGACTTCAAATTCCAAGATGTTTGGCTCTACGTGAGTGATCACACCATCGTAATTATCTGGGTTGTGAAGCTCTTTTTTTTTTTTTTTAATTTAATTTTATTTTTAAACTTTACAATTTGTATTCATTTTGCCAAATATCGAAATGAATCCGCCACAGGTATACATGTGTTCCCCATCCTGAACCCTCCTCCCTCCTCCCTCCCCATACCCTCCCTCTGGGTCGTCCCAGTGCACCAGCCCCAAGCATCCAGTATCGTGCATCGAACCTGGACTGGCAACTTGTTTCATACATGATATTATACATGTTTCAATGCCAGTCTCCCAAATCTCCCCACCCTCTCCCTCTCCCACAGAGTCCATAAGACTGATCTATACATCAGTGTCTCTTTTGCTGTCTCGTACACAGGGTTATTGTTACCATCTTTCTAAATTCCATATACATGCGTTAGTATACTGTATTGGTGTTTTTCTTTCTGGCTTACTTCACTCCGTATAATAGGCTCCAGTTTCATCCACCTCATTAGAACTGATTCAAATGTATTCTTTTTAATGGCTGAGTAATACTCCATTGTGTATATGTACCACAGCTTTCTTATCCATTCATCTGCTGATGGACATCTAGGTTGCTTCCATGTCCTGGCTATTATAAACAGTGCTGCGATGAACATTGGGGTACTCGTGTCTCTTTCCCTTCTGGTTTCCTTAGTGTGTATGCCCAGCAGTGGGATTTCTGGATCATAAGGCAGTTCTATTTCCAGTTTTCTAAGGAATCTCCACACTGTTCTCCATAGTGGCTGAAGCTCTTTTTTGTACAGTTCTTCTGTGTATTCTTGCCACCTCTTCTTAATATCTTCTGCTTCTGCTAGGTCCATACCATTTCTGTCCTTTATCGAGCCCATCTTTGCATGAAATGTTCCCTTGGTATCTCTAATTTTCTTGAAGAGATCTCTAGTCTTTCCCATTCTGTTTTTTTCCCTCTATTTCTTTGCACTGATCGCTGAGGAAGGCTTTCTTATCTCTTCTTGCTATTCTTTGGAACTCTGCATTCAAATGGGAATATCTTTCCTTTTCTCCTTTCCTTTTCACGTCTCTTCTTTTCACAGCTGTTTGTAAGGCCACCTCAGACAGCCATTTGGCTTTTTTGCATTTTTTTCCATGGGGATGGTCTTGATCCCTGTCTCCTGTACAATGTCACAAACCTCCGTCCATAGTTCATCAGACACTCTGTCTGTCAGATCTAGTACCTTAATCTATTTCTCACTTCCACTGTATAATCATAAGGGATTTGATTTAGGTCACACCTGAATGGTCTACTGGTTTTCCCTACTTTCTTCAACACTGGAAAGAATCAAAAGCAGAATAACTGAAGCAGAAGAATGGATAATGGACCTGGAGGACAGAATGGTGGAAATCACTGCTACAAAACAGAATATATAAAAAGAATGAAAGGAAATGAAGACCGCCTAAGAGAACTCTGGGACATTAAACACACCAACATTCACATTATAAAGGTCCCAGAGGAGACAATAGAAAGAAAGAACTTGAGAAAATAATTGAAGCGATAATAGTTGAAAACTTCCCCAACATGAGAAAAGAAATAGTTAACCAATTCAAGGAAGGGCAGAGGGTTCCAGGCAGGATAAACCTGAAAAACACAGCAAAACACATAGTAATCAAAGTGGCAAAAATTAAATAAAGACAAAGATAGAATATTAAAAGCAACAACAGAAAAAGACAAATAACACCCAATAGAAATCCCAGGTGGTTATCTCAAGCTGATTTCTCAATGGAAAGTCTACAAGCCAGAAGGGAATGGCATGATATACTCCAAGTGATGAAAGGGAAGAAACTACAACCAAGACTACTCTACCAAGCAAGACTCTCAATAAGATTTGATGGAGAAATAAAAGCTTTGCAGACACACAAAAGTTAAAGATAATTCAGCACCACTAAAACAGTTTTACAATAAATGCTAAAGGAACTTCTCTAGGCAGTAAACACAAAAGAAGAAAAAGTTCTACAAAAAATAAACCCCCAAAAATTGACAAAATTGTAATAGTATCATACATATCAATAATTTCCTTAAAAATAAATGAATTAAATGCACCAACCAAAAGACATAGGTTGGCTGGATGGATATAAAAACAAGACCCATATGTATGTTGTCTACAAGAGACCCACCTCAGACCTATGGACACTTATAGACTAAAAATAACAGGATGGGAGAAGGTATTTCATGTAAATGGAAATCATAAGAAGGCTAAAGTAGCAATACTCACACCAGACAAAATAGACTTTAAAACAAAAACTGTTATAAGAGACAAAGAAGGACACTATATAATGTTCAAAGGTTCAATTCAAGAAGAAGATATAACAATTATAAATATACATGCACCCAACATAGGAGCCCCTCAATATGTAAGGAAATACAAACAAACATAAAGGTAGAAATCAACAGTAACACAGTACAAGTGAAAGACTTTAATACCCCACATTCCTGAATGGACAGATCATCCAGGCAGAAAATCAATAACGAAATACAGGCCTTAAGTGATACTTTAGACAAGTTGGACTTAGTTGATATGTATAGAACATTCAATCCAAAAGCAGCAGACTACACATTCCTCTCAAGTGCACGTGGAACATTCTCCAGGACTGACCACGTGCTGGGCCATAAGGCTAGCCTATGCAATTTTAAGAAAGCTGAAATCATATCAAGAATTTTTTCTGATCACAATACTATAAGATTAGAAGTAAACTAAAAGAAAAAAATCTCTAAGATTAAACACAAACACATGCTGGCTAAATGATACACTACTAAACAACCATCAGATCACTGAAGAAATCAAATAAGAATTTAAAAATCCCTAGAGAAAAAAGAACATGAAAGCACAACATCCAAAACTTACAGGATGCAGAAAAAGTAGTACTAAGAGGGAAGTTTATAGGAATACAATCTTATGGCAAGAAACAAGAAAAATCTCAAATAAACAACCTAACCTTAAATCTGAAACAATTAGAGAAAGAAGAACAAAAATAAAATTTAAAATCAGCAGAAGGAAGGAAATCATAAAGATCAGAGAAAATAAATGAAATAGAGACAAAGAAAACAATCACAAAATCAATGAAACTAAAAGCTGGTTCTTTGAAAAAATAAACAAAATTGATAAACCTTTAGTTAGACTCATCAATAAAAAAAGGGAGAGGACACAAATCAGTAAAATTAGAAATAAAAACAGAGAGGTTACAATTGACTCCATAGCAATACAAAAGATTACAAGAGACTACTATGAACAACTGTATGCCAATAAAATGGACAACCTGGAAGAAATAGACAATTCTTAGAAATGTATTGTCTCCCTAGACTGAACCAGGAAGAAACAGAAAATATGAACAGACCAATCACAAGCACTGAAATTGAAACTGTGATTAAAAACCTCCCCCAAAACAAAATTCCAGGACCTGATGGCTTCACAGGCAAATTTTATCAAATATTTAGATAAGAGGGAACACTGACCCTTCTGAAATCGTTCCAAAAAACCTGCAGTGGAAGGAAAGCTTGCCAACTTATCTTATGAAGCCACCATCATCCTGATGCCAAAACCAAGCAAAGATACCACACAACAAAATTTACAGGCCAATAAAACTGATGAACATAGATGCAAAAATTCTCAACAAAATACTAGCAATTCATACTCAACAGTACATTTAAAAGATCATATACCATGATCAAGTGGGATTCAACACAGGGATGCAAGAATATTTCAACATCCACAAGCTAACCCATGTAATACACCCACTAAAAAACTGAAGAATAAAAACTATATGATCATCTCAGTGATGCATAAAAAGCTTTTGACAAAATTCAGCACCCATTTATGATAACTCTCCAGAAACTGGGTTGAGGGCATAAACCTCAACATAATAAAGGCTATATATGACAAACCTACAGCTAGCCTACACCTACATACTCGATGGTGAAAAGCTGAAAGCAATCCCTCTAATATCAGGAACAAGTTAAGGATGTCCAATCTCACCCCTTTTATTCAACATAGTTTTGGAAGTCTTAGCTATAGCAATAAGAGAAGAAAAAGAAGTAAGGGGAATACAAATTGGAAAAGAAGAAGTTGAACTGTCACTGTTTACGGATGACATTTTAGTATACATAGAAGATTCTGAAGATGCTACCAGAAAACTACTAGAACTCATCAATGAATTTGGTAAAGCTGTAGGTTACAAAATTAACACACAGAAATCAGTTGCATTTCTATAGACTAACAACAAAAGATCAGAAAGAGGCATTCAAGAAGCAATTCAATTTACCACTACATCAAAAAGAATAAAATATCTAGGAATATAAACAGATGGAAAGATATACCATGTTTTTGGATTGGAATAATCAATATTGTCAAAATGCCTATACTACCCATGGCAATCTACAGATTCAGTGCAATCCCAATCAAATTACCAATAGCATCCAGTACTCTTGCTTGGAGAATTTCATGGACAGAGGAGTCTGGTGGGCTACAGTCCATGGGATCACAAAGAGTCGGACACAACTTAGCAACTAACACTTTCACTTTCAGAACAAAAAAATCTCAAAATTTGTATGGGGACACAAAAGACCTAGGATACTCAAAGCAATCCTGAAAAAGAAAAACAGAGCTGGAGGAATCAGGTTCCCCGACTTCAGACTATACTACAATTATCAAAGCAGTATGGCCCTAGCACAAAAATAGATATACAAATCAATGGGACAGGATAGAAAGCCCAGAAATAAGCCCATGCACCTATGGTCAATTATACTATGACAAAGGAGGCAAGACTACACAATGTTGGAAAGACAGTCTCTTCAACAAATGGTGCTGGGAAAATTGGACAAGCACATGTAAAAAAATGAAATTAGATCATTCCTTAACCCCATACACAATAATAAGCTCAAAATGTATTAAAGACCTAAATTTGAGACCAGACACTATTAAACTTCTAGAGGAAAACATAGGTAGAACACTCTCTAACAAAACTCACAACTATATTTTTTTCGATCCACCTCCCAGAATAATGGAAATAAAAGCAAAAATAAACAAAGGGGACCTACTTAAACTCAAAAGCTTTTGCACAGCAAAAGAAACAATAAACAAAGCAAAAAGACAACCCACAGATTGGGAGAAAATTTTGTAAATGATTTGACCAGTAAGGGATGGGTCTCCAAAATTTACAAACAGCTTATGATGCTTTATAGCATCAGAGCAAACAACCCATTCAAAAAATGGGCAGAAGACCAGAATAGACATTTCTCCAGAGGACATACACATGACCAATAGGCACATGAAAAGATGTTCAACATCATTTGTTATTAGGGCTTCCCTGTTGACTCAGATGGTAAAGAATCTGCCTGCGATATGGGAGACCTGGGTTCAATTCCTGGGTTGGAAAGATCCCCAACCAATAGAACTGAATGGCCACCCACTCCAGTATACTTGCCTGGAGAATTCCATGGACGGGGACCCTGGCAGACTATAGTCCACAGGTTCACAAAGAGTCAGACACGACTGAGTGGCTTTCACACTAGTTATTAGAGAAATGCAAATTAAAACTACAATGAAATATTACCTCACACCGGTTAGAATGGCTATCATCAAAAAAACTCACAAACAACAAATGCTGGATAGGGTGTGCAGAGAAGGAAACCCTCCTACACTGTTGATGGGAAAGTAAATTGATACAGTCTCTATGGAGGACAGCAAAGAGATTCCTTAAAAAACTAAAAGCGCTAACATATGACCCTGCAATCCCACTCCTGGGCATATATCTGGAGAAATACATGATCCAAAAGAATACATACACCCCAATGTTCATTACACCACTGTTAACAACATCCAAGACATGGAAGAAACCTAAATGTCCACTAAGAGAGTAATGGATAAAGAAAAAGTGGTATATACATTTAATGGAATATTACTCAGTCATTAAAAAGAATGAAATAATTCCATCTGCAGCAACATGGATGGACCTACAGTGCCATACTGAGTGAAGTATGTCAGACAGAGGAAAAATATCACATGACATCCGTTATATGTGGAATCTAAAAAGAAATGATACAAAATGAACTTACTTACAAAACAGAAAGAGACTCATAGACTTAGAAAACACATTTATAGTTGCCAGAGGGAAGGGACAGTTAGGGACTTTGGGAAGGTCAAGTACACACTGCTATATTTGAAATGGATAACCAACAAAGACCTAATGTATAGCACATGGAACTCTGTTCAATGTTATGTGCCAGCCAGGATGAGAGTGGCATTTGGTGGAGAATGGATGTGTGTGTATGACTGAGTCCCTTCACTGTTCACTTGAAAGTACCATAACATTGTTAATCAGCTATACCCCAGTACAAAATTAAAAGTTTAAAATTTTGGAGGAAAAGATTAGGAAAAGCACCTTCACCTCCCCCAGAAACATGTAAGATATACTTGCCAGCATTTGCCCTCAATTGCCTGATATCCCTTAAACTGGAAGAAACACACTCCTTTTCATGGAGTTACAACTGTGTTTCATAAAGAGGAACAACACATATGAGTAAATGCATGTTAAATTTAAGTGTTAGTGATCACAGATGCTCTCCATTTTCATATGGCTAAAGGAACTTGAAAGCAGAAAGATGGACTCTAAAAGGCAAAGAGACAGTTCCTCTCATCAAGAAGCTTGCACAAGCCTCTGAGATAATTTCATCCGCTAAAGGTAAGACAGAAGAACCAAGAACTACAATCCTGCAGATTCCAGAACAAAAACCACAATAAAAGAAAGTTAAACAAAATCAAAAGGCAAAAGATTATGTCCCAGATGAAGGAATAAGGTAAAACACCAGAAAAACAACTAAATGAAGAGGAGATAGGCAACCTTCCAGAAAAAGAATTCAGAATAATGACAGTAAAGATGATCAAGCATCTCTGAAAAAGAATGGAGGGAAAGATTGAGAAAACACAAGAAATGCTTAATAAGCATTTAGAAGAATTATAAATAAACAGGGATGGATAATATACAAACTGAAAAAAAAATAAACTAGAAGGAATCAACAGGAGAATTAATGATGCAGAAGAATGGATAAGTGACCTGGAAGACAGAATGGTGTAAATCTCTGCCACAATAAAGAATAAAGAAAAAAAGAATGGAGAGAACCTAGAGATCTTTGAGACAACATTAAACACACCAAATTTCACATTTTAAGGGTCCAAGAAGGAGAAGAGAAAGAGAAAAGACCTGAGACAATATTTCAAGAAATATAGCAAAAATGTCCATAACACAGGGAAAAAACAGTCAACAAAGTCCAGGAAGCTCACTGAGTCCTAGGCAGAATAAAAACAAGCATGAACAGGCCAAGAAACCTAGTAATCAAATTGACAAAAATTAACGATAAAATATTAAGAGTAAAAATAGATAAAATATTAAGAAAAACAATAGAATATAATATAAGGAAATTCCCATAAAGTTATCAGCTGATTTCTCAGCAGAAACTTAGCAAGGCAGAAAGTAATGGCACAATATATTTAAAGTGATGAAAGGAAAGAACATAGACCCAAAAATAATCTACCCAGTGAGGCTGTCACTCAGATTTGAGGAGAAAGCAAAAACTTTAAAGACAAGCAAAAGTTAAGAGAATTCAGCATCACCAAATCAGCTTTACAACAAATGTTAAAGGAACTCCTCTAGTCAGGAGACCCACCTCAGACTTAGGGACACATATAGACTGAAAGTGGATGGATGGAAAAGGATATTCCATGCACCTGGAAATCAAAATAAAACTAGAGTAGCAGTTCTCATATTAGACAAAATAGAGTTTAAAATAAGAATATAACAAGAGGCAAGGAAGGACACTATACGATGATCAAAAGATTAATCCAGGAAGAAGACATAACAATTGTAAACACTTATGCACCCATCAGAGTAGCACCTCAGTCTCAATATGTAAAACAAATACTAATAACCACAAAGGGAGAAATCAATAGTAACCTAATAACAGTGGGGAACTTTAACACCCCCATCTTTGTCAATAGATCTCCCAGACAGAAAATTAATAAGGAAACATAGCCTTAAATAACACATTAGATCAGATTTATAGAGCATTCATCCAAAAGCAGCACAGTGCACATTCTTCTCAAGTGCACATAGAATATTCTCCAAGATCGACCACAAGGCCAGCCTATGTAAATTTAAGAAAATTGGGATCATATCAAGCATGTTTTCTGATCACAATACTATGAGATTAGAAATAAACTATGAGAAAAAACACAGATGAATGGAGGCTAAAATATGCTACTAAATAACCAATATATCACTGAAGAAATCAAACAGGAGATCAAAAAATTACTACAGGCAAATAAAAATTAAAGTAGAATAATCCAAAACCTATGGGATGCAGCAAAATCACTTTTAAGAGGGAAGTTTACAGCAATAAAACCTCACCTCAAGAAACAAGGAAAATCTCAAATAAACACTCTAACCTTACCCCCAAAAACAACTAGAGAAAGAACAAATAAAATCTAAAATGAGTAGAAGGAAAGAAAACATAAGGATCAGAACAGAAACAAATGAAACAGAGACAAAGGAAACAATAGCAAAGATCAATGAAACTAAAAGCTGGTTCTTTGAAAACATAAACAAAAGTGATAAACCTTTAGCCTGACTTATCAGAAAAAAAAAAAAAAGGGAAAGGAATTCAAATCACTAAAATGAAAAATGAAAAAAAAAAAGTTACAACCAACACCATAGAAATACAAAGGATCATAAGAGACTACTACAAGCAACTGTATGCTAATAAAATGGACAACCTGGAAGAAATTGACAAATTCTTAGAAAGGTAGTCTTCCAAGACTGAATTAGGAAGAAATAGAAACTATAAACAGACTAATCACAAAAACTGTAATTGAAACTGAGATTTAAAAGCTCCTGGAGGTAAAACCAAGATGGCAGAAAGAGAAGACAGGGAGTTCCTGTCTCCTCACATCTAGGACACTCACCAAACTCTGGTGGGGGACTTCAAACAACCAGGCAGATGGGAGGAACCCCTGAGCAACCAGGTAGGATGTAGTGGGGAACAAGGGGCAAGAAGAGAAGTGGAGGCTCAACAGGCCTGGCATAGGTGAGAGGTGGCTGAAGGAGTGAAGAGCAGTGGTTCGAGCATCAGAAGAGGCATGCTTGCTTCCAGATCAGTGGGAAGGAGGAAAGACACTCAGAGTATGTGAATTAGGGAGAATACTCTTGATGTTTCCCCACTGACTTATCCCTGGGAAGTCTTTTAAGGCCCCAAGCCTGGTCCTCCAACCTCTGGGGCACTCTTTGCCCTAGTAAGTCTTTTGGGCATAAGAGTGAGCAGGGAAGGGAAAAGAGCCAAACCAGTTGGGGGAGGGTCCCCCGGGACACCCTTGGGAGGCTCCTTGGTACCTCTGTGTGACCACTCAGTCCCAAGGAGCCTCCTAAGGCTCCAGGCTGGGATCCTGCCTTGCAGGGCCCCTCAGCCTTCCAGGGCCCCTCCACACTTGAGGGCCACCTCCACACTCTGGGGCCCCCTCTGCCACTCAGGTTCCTCTCAATCACCTGGGCCCCCCTCCATCCTTCAGGGCTCCCTCCATCCATGTAGCTCCTGTGTGCATGAGTGGAGGAACTGGTCAGGTTTAGGTGGTGTCAGGGTGTAAAGGAGCCAAGTCAGCTGGAGGATGGCCCCTCTGGGTTCAAGGAGCAGGGAAACTGCCAGGTATTTCCCCACCCCTTGGCCCTGAGGAGCCTCCTGAGGCCCCAGGCCTGGCCCTCCATGCCCTGTGAAGCCAGAGGCATTCTGAAGGCCCCACTGACTAGGCTGAGCCCGAGTTCACCCCCATCTTACCCCCATCTTACCCAGGGCTTTTTCTGGGGCATGGAATGCTGGACTCTGACATCACCGAAATCCAGTCATCACCTAAACCCTTCCTCACCTAAACCCCAGCCCTCAAAAGACAAGGTTTTTTCTTCCTTCTTTTCTTTTGGTGGGAGGGTTTTGTTTTTTGCTAGTGGAGTTTACTTTCACCCTTCAGTGGTTGTTTCATAAGTAGTCTTATTTTTTCTAATTTATCTTCTAGTTTTCTGAATACATTTTATTTTTTATTCTTTGTTATTGTTCTGCTCCCTTTTATTTTTTAAATACTATTATGCTCTTTCTTCTTTGCTATTGGAGTTCAGTTTTATCCTCCACTGTTTGTTTCATATAGTTTCTTGATTTTTTTCTAATACATTTGTTAGTTTTATAAATGTATTTTCTTTTTTTCTTTTTTATTATTGTTCTGTTTCTTTTGTTGTTGTTGTTGTTGCTGCTGCTGCACTCTGCACCTAGCAGGATCCCAGCTCACAGGCCAGAGATCAGGCTTGAGCTCCTATTACAGGAGACACTAGTCCAAAGTACTGGAGTAACAGATAAAGTCAAGCCCCAGGAAATATGAATCAAAGTGAAGTATCCCAGAGGCCCATATCTCAACACCAAGACCCAGCTCTACGCAACAGCTTGCACATCCCATTGCTGGAAACCTGAGGTCAAATACTTGGGGGACACAGTCCCGCCCATCAAAAAACAAAGGCAACAAAAAAATCTGTTACGATGGGAAAGCAAGGTAAACGCCTACAATACCAAATAAATGAATAGGAAATAGGTAACCTATCTCAAAAAGTATTTAGAGTAATGACAGCAAACAAGTTCAAAATAAAGTAAAGTTCAAGTAAAAACCTTCAAAATAAAATGGATAAAATGCAAGAAGCATTTAACAAGGATCTAGAAGAACTAAAGAAAAAACAAACAGTGATAAACAACACAATAACTGAAATTAAAAACACTCTAGAAGGAATCAAGGACAGAATAACTGAGGCAGAAGACAATAACTGAGCTGGAAGATAGAATGATGTAAATAATGGCCGAGGAGCAAGAAAAAGAAAAAAGAATGTAAAGAATTGAGAACAATCTCAGAGAATTCTGCAACGATACTAAACATGGCAACATTTAAATTATAGAGGTACAGAAGAAGAAGGAAAGGGGTTGGAGATAATATTTGAAGAGATTATAGTAAAAAAGTTCACTAATATGGGAAAGGAAATACCACCAAAGAACAGGAAGTACACAGAGTCCCAAACAGGAGAAACATAACAACACACATATTAATCAAACTAACAAAAACCAAATGCAAAGGAAAAATATTAAAAGCAGCAAGGGAAAAGCAAAAAACAAATACAAGGGAATCCCCATAAGGCTATCAGCTGACTTTTCAGAAAAAAAAAACCCTGCAGGCCAGAAGGGAGTGGCAGAATAAATTTAAAGTGAGGAAAGGGAAAAATCTACAGTCAAGATTGCTCTACCCAGCAATGATCTCACTCAGATTTGATGGAGAAATCAAAAACTTTACAGACAAGCAAAAGTTAAAAGAATTCAGCATCAGCAAATCAGCTTTACAACAAATGCTACAGAAACTTCTCTAGGAAGGAAACAACAGAAGCAAATGACCCACAAAAACAAACCCAAAACAATTAAGAAAATGGCAATAGGAACATACACATCATAATTACCTTAACTGTAAATGAATTAAAAGCCCCAACCAACAGACACAGACTGGCTGAACAGATAGAAAAGCAAGACCCATGTATATGCTGCCTTCTTGGTGGTGGTGGTCAATCATTAAGTCATGTCCAACTCTTTGCCATTCCATGGATTATAGCATGCCAGTATCCCTAAGTGACTCTCAAGAGTCTTTTCCAGCACCACAATTTGAAAGCATCAATTCTTTGGCATTCAACCTTCTTTAAGGACCAGTTCTCACAACTGTACATGACTATCAGAAAAACCATAGCTTTGACTATATGAACATTTGTCGGCAAAATGTTGTTGTTCAGTCATTAAGTCATGTCCAGCTCTTTGTGACTACATGGAAAGCAGCACACCAGACTTTCCTGTCTTCCAATATCTCCCGGAACTTGGGCAAATCCATGTGCATTGAGTCAGTGATGCTTACTAACCTTCTCATCCTCTGCCATCCCATTCTCCTTTTGCCTTTAATCTTTCCCAGCATCACAGTATTTTCCAATTAGCTGGATCTTTGCATCAGGTGGCAAAAGTTTGGGACCTTCAGCTTCAGGATTAGCCCTTCCAAAGAATATTCAGGGTTGATTTAATTTAGTTTTTACTGGTTTGATCTCCTTGTAGTCCAAGGTATTCTCAAGAGTCTTCTCCAGCACCACAATTTGAACATATTAATCCTTCAGCATACAACCTTTTTTAAGGTTCAATTCTCACATCCATACATGACTACTGGAAAAACCATAGCTTTGACTAGACAGACCTTTGATGGCAAAGTGATGTCTCTGCTTTTTAATATGCTGTCTAGGTTTGTCAGAGCTTTCCTTCAAAGGAACAAGCATGGAATTTTAATTTCATGGCTGCAGTCACCATAAACTGATTTTGGAGCCCAACAAAATAAAATCTCTCACTGCTGCTGCTGCTGCTAAGTCACTTCAGTTGTGTCCAACTCTGTGCAACCCCATATATGGCAGCCCACCAGGCTCCCCCGTCCCTGGGATTCTCCAGGCAAGAACACTGGAGTGGTTGCCATTTCCTTCTCCAGTGCATGAAAGTGAAAAGTGAAAGTGAAGTCACTCAGTCATGTCCAACTCTTAGTGACCCCTTGGACTGCAGCCTACCAGGCTCCGCTGCCCATGGATTTTCTAGGCAAGAGTACTGGAGTGGGGTGCCATTGCCTTCTCCAAAATCTCTCACTGCTTCCACTTTTTCCCCTTCTATTTGCCATAAAGTGATGGGACCAGATGCCATGATCTTAGTATTTTTAATGTTGAATTTCAAGTCAGCTTTTTCATTCTCCTCTTTCACACTCATCAAGAGACTCTTCCGTTCCTCTTCATTTTCTGCCATTAGAGTGATATCATCCACATATCTGAGGTTGTTCTCCCGGCAACCTTGATTCCAGCTTGTGATTCATTCAGCACAGAGTTTTGCATGATGGTCTCTGCATATAAGTTAAATAAGCAGGGTGACAATACATGGCCTTGTCATAGTCTTCTCCCAATTTTGAACCAGTCAATTGTTCTATGTTCATTTTTAACTGTTGCTTCTTGACTGCATACAGGTTTCTCGGGAGACAGGTAAGGTGGTCAGGTATTTCTATCACTTTTAAGAATTTCCCACAGTCTGTTGTGATCCACACAAAGACTTGTATACAGTCAATGAAACAGCAGTAGATGTTTTTCTGGAACTCCTTTGCTTTCCCCATGATCTAACGAATGTTGGCAATCTGATCTCTGGTTCCTTTGCCTTTCCTAAATCCAGCTAATACATCCAGAAGTTCTCAGTTCATGTACTGCTGAAGCCTAACTTGAAGGATTTTTTTTTTTTTTTTTTTTAATTTTATTTTATTTTTAAACTTTACATAACTGTATTAGATTTGCCAAATATCAAAATGACTAACTTGAAGGATTTTGAGCATAACCTTCTAGTATGTGTAATAGGTGCAATTCTATAGCAGTTTGAACATTCTTTGGCATTGCCCTTCTTTGGACC
The DNA here is from genome assembly GCF_029407905.1 of Bubalus kerabau. Lineage (NCBI taxonomy): Eukaryota > Metazoa > Chordata > Mammalia > Artiodactyla > Bovidae > Bubalus > Bubalus kerabau. The sequence goes on along the minus strand of NC_073638.1, from coordinate 16,312,403 downwards.
TGGAATGAAAACTAACCATCTCCAGCTGTGGCCACTGCTGAGTTTTCCAAACTTGCTGACATATTGAGAGCAGCACTTTAACAACATCATATTTTAGGACTTTAAATAGCTTAGCTGGAATTCCACCACCTCCACTAGCTTCATTCACAGTAATGCTTCCTAAGGCCCACTTGACTTCACACTCTAGCATGGCTGGCTCTAGGTGAGTGACCACATCATTCTGGTTATCCAGGACATTAAGACTTTCCTTGTATAGTCTTACTATGTATTCTTGTCACCTCTTCTTAATCTCTTTTGCTTCTGTTAGGTCCTTACCATTTCTGTCCTTTATCATGCCCATCCTTGCAAGAAATATTCCCTTGGTATCTCCAATTTTCTTGAAAACATTTCTAGTATTTTCCATTCTATTGTTTTCGTCTATTTCTTTGCACTGTTCATTTAAGGAAGTGTTTTTATCTCCCCTTGCTATTCTCTGGAACTCTGTACTCAGATGGATATATCTTTCCCTTTCTCCCTTGCCTTTCTCTTTTCTTTTTTCAGCTATTTGTAAACCTCCTCAGACAACAACTTTGCTTTCTTGTATTTTTTTTCTTTCAGATGGTTTTGGCCACTGCTTCCTATACAATGTTATAAACTTCTGCCCACAGTGCTTTAGGCACTCTGTCTACCTGATCTAATCTCTCGAATCTATTTGTCACTTTCACTGTATAATCATAAGGGGTTTGATTTAGATCATACCTGATGGCCTAGTGGGTTTTCCTACATTCTTCAATTTAAGTCTGGATTTTGAAATAGGGAGCTCGTGATCTAAGCCATAGTCATCTCAGGACCTTGTTTTTACAGATTGTATAAAGCTTCTTCATCTTTGTCTGCAAAGAACATAATCAGTCTGATTTGGGTGTTGACCATCTGGTGAAGTCCATGTATAGAGTCACCTCTTAGGTTGTTGGAAAAGGGTATTTGCTATGACCAGCATATTCTCTTGACCAAACTCCATTAGTCTTTGTCCTGCTTAATTTTGTACTCCAAGGCCAAACTTGCCTGTTACTTCAAGTATCTCTTGACTCCCTACTTTAGCATTCCAGTCCCCTATGATGAAAAGGACATCGTTTCTTGATATTAGTTCTAGAAGGTGTTGTAGGTCTTCAAAGATCTGGTCAACTTCAGCCTCTTTGATATCAGTGGTTAGGGCACAGACTTGGATTATTGTGATGTCAAATGACTTGCCTTGGAATTGAACCAAGATTACTCTCATTTTTGAGATTACAAACAAGCTCTCTTGTTGTTTATGTCAGACTCTTTTGTTGTCTATGAATGCTACTCCATTTCTTCTAAGGGATTCTTGCCTGCAGTAGTAGATACAATGGTCATCTGATTTAAATTCTCCCATTCCCATCCATTTTAGTTCACTGATTCCTAACATGTCTATGTTCAATCTTACCGTCTCCTGCTTGACCACATCTATTTACCTTGATTCATTTGACTGACCTACAAAGCCCCTTCATAGCAACAAAGCTGAGATTCATAAAGCGGATATGCTGCCTACCAGATCTACTTAAGATCTAGGGACACATTCAGACTGAAAGTGAGGTAATGGAAAAAGATATTCCATGCAAATGGAAATCAAAAGAAAATTGGATTAGCAATGCTCATATCAGCCAAAATATACTTCAAAATAAAAACTGTTTCAATGGATACTAAATGGTACTACACAACAATCTAGGGATAAATTTAAGAATATGTAACAATTGCTTAATATTTATGTAATTAACATAAAAGCACCTCAATACTTAAGCAAATGGTAACAATCATCAAAGGAAAAATGAACTTTAACATAAGAATAGTGGAGGGCTTTAATACCCCACTTACACCAATCAACAGTTATCAAGACAGAAAATAAAAAAGGAAACACAAGCATCAAATGACACAATAGACCAGATAGATTCAATTGATGTTTATAAGATATTCCACCCGAAAGTGGCAAAGTACACTTTCTTCTCAAGTACACATGGAACATGCTCCAGGATAGAACAAATCTTTGGTCACATATCAAGCCTAGGAAAAATTAAGGAAATTGAAATTTATCAAGCATATTTTCCAACCATAATGCTGCCACTGCTGCTAAGTCGCTTCAGTTGTGTCTGACTCTGTGTGACCCCATAGATGGCAGCCCACCAGGCTCCCCCATCCCTGGGATTCTCCAGGCAAGAACACTGGAGTGGGTTGCCATTTCCTTCTCCAATGCATGAAAGTGAAAAGTGAAAGGGAAGTCGCTCAGTCGTGTCCAACTCTTAGTGACCCCATGGATGGCAGTCCACCAGGCTCCTCCATCCATGGGATTTTCCAGGCAAGAGTACTGGAGTGGGGTGCCATTGCCTTCTCCAAACCATAATGCTATGAGACTAGAAATCGAACATAGAAAAAGAAGTTGTAAAAAACACACAGACACACACACATGGAGACTAAAAGTGTGCTGCTAAATAACCAAGTGATCACTGCAAAAATTAAAGAAATGGTAAATATATAGAAACAAATGGTAAAGAAAACACAATGAATCAAAACCTACTGGATGCCTCAGAAGCAGTTCTAAGAGTAAAGTTTATAGCCATTCACTGTCACCTCAAGAAACAAAAAAATCTCAAATAAACAACCTAACATTACACCTAAATTATAAACTAGAGAAAAAAGAACACAGAAAACCCAAAGTCAGCAGAATTAAAGCATAAATATTAGAGCATAAATAAATGAAATAAAAAAGAAGAAAACAATAGCAAAGACCAATAAAGGCAAAAGTAGGGTCTTTGAGAAGATAAATGATAGAACTTTAGCCCAAATCCTCAAACAAAAAAAAAAGGGAGAGGACACAAACTAATAAAATTAGAAATGAATAAGGAGAAACTACAACTGACACTGTAGAAATACAAAGGATCATAAGAGATTACTATAAGCCATGATATACCAACAAAATTGATAACCTGAAAGAAATGGAAAAATTCTTCATAAAGTACAACCTTCCAAGACTGACTCAGAAAGAATCAGAAAATGTAAACAGACTAATTACATGTAATGAAATTGAAACTGTAAATAAAAAATCTTCCAACAAACAAAAGTGCAGGACCAGATGGCTTCAAAGGTGAATTCTATCAAACATTTAGAGAAAAGTTAACACTGATCCTTCTAAAACTTTTCCAGAAAAATTCAGAGGGAGGAACACTCCCAAATTTATTCTACAAGGCCATCATCACCCTTTTACCAAAATCAGATGAGGATATTAGAAAAAAAGAAAATTATAGACCAATATCAGTGGTGAACATGGAGCCAAAAATCCTCAACAAAATACTAGTAAACAGAATCCAACAACACATTAAAAGGCTTACACACTATAATCAAGTTGGATTTGTCCCAGAAATGCAAGAATTCTTCAATATACACAAATCAATCAATGTGATGCAACATATGGTATGGGGAGGGAGGAGGGAGGGGGATTCAGGATGGGGAACACGTGTATACCTGTGGTGGATTCATGTTGATGTATAGCAAAACCAATACAATATTGTGAAGTAATTAACCTCCAATTAAAATAAATAAATTTATATTTTAAAAAATCATGATAATCATAATAGATGCAGAAAAAGCTTTTAAAAGATTCAACACCAATTTATAATAAAAACTCTCCAGAAAATGGGCATAGAGGGAACATCCATTAACATAATAAAGGCCATATACAACAAACTGACAGTAAATACCATACTCATGTGTGAAAAACAGAAAGCATTTCCCCTAAGATTAGGAACAAAACAAGGATGACCACTCTTATTACTCTTATTCAATATAGTTTTGGAAGTCCTCACCACAGCAATCAGCATAGTAAAATAAATGAAAGGAATACAAATTGGAAAGGAAGAAGTATAACCATCATGTTTGCAGATGACGTTAGTATACATAGAAAATCCCAAAGACTCTACCAAAAATCTACTGGCCCTAACCGGTGAATTTGATAAAGTTACACTATAAAAAATTAGTCCACAGAAATCTCTTGCATTCCAATACACTAACAACAAAAGAGAAAAAAATTCTATTTTGCATTGCAACAACAACAAAAAATACCTAGGAATAAATCTTATTTTTTTTTGTTGTTGCAATGGGATGAAGCTGGGGCTTACGTGGTGGTTCAGATGATAAAGAATCTGCCGGCAGTGCAGGAAACCCAGATTCTATCTCTGGGTTAGGAAGACCCCCTGGAGAAAGGAATGGCTATACACTCCAGTATTCTTGCCTGCAGAATTTCATGGAGAGAGGAGCCTGGCAGACTACAGTCCATGGGGTTTCAAAGAATTGGACATGACTGAGGGACTAACACTTCACTTTTAACTTTCATGGATAAATCTAGCTAAGGAAGCAAAAGACCTGTTCTCAGAAAACTATAAAACACAGATGAAAGAAACCAAAGAGAACACATACAGATGGAAAAAATACAGTGTTATTGAATTGGAAGAATAATACCCAAAGCAATCTACAGAATCAATGCAATTCCTATCAAACTACCAATGGCATTCTTCACAGAATTAGAACAAAAAAATTAACAATTTATATGGAAACACAAAAGACCCAGAATAGTCAAAGTAATCTTGAAAAAGAAAAATGGAGCTGAATGAATCAGCTTCCCCGTCTTCAAACTATGCTGAAAAGCTACAGTAAACAAAGCTGTATGATACTGGCACAAAAACAGAAATATAAACCAAAGGTACAGGATAGAAAGCCCAAAGATAAACCCATACACCTATGGTCAGCTAATCTATGACAAAGGTGACAAGAATATACAATGGAGAAAAGACAGCCTCTGGAGTAAGTGGTGCTGGGAAATCTGGACAGCAACATGTAAAATGATGAAATTAGAATACTACCTAACACCATGCACAAAAAATAAGCTCAAAATGGATTAAAGACATAAATTAAGACTGGACAGTATAAAACTCTTAGAGGTAAACATAGAGAAAATACTCTTTGACATAAACCAGAGCAAGATCTTTTTTTGACCCACTTCCTGAAATAATGAAAATGAAAACAAAAATAGACAATTGGGAACTAATTAAACTTAAAACCTTTGGCACAGCAAAGAAAATCATGAACAAGACAAAAAGACAACACTTAGAATGGGAGAAAATATTTGCAAATGAAACAACAGTCAAAGGATTAATCTCCAAAATATACAAACAGCTTATGGAGCTCAATATCAAAAAAATATCCAATCAAACATGGGTGGAAGACCTAAAGAGACATAACTCAAAGAAGACATACAGATGGCAAAGAGGCCCATGAAAAGATGCTCAACATCACTAATTATTAGAGAAATACAAATCAAAACTACAATGGGATATCACCTTTCGACAGTCAAAATGGCTGTCATCAAAAAAATGTACAAACAGTAATTGCCAGAGAGGGTACAGAAAGAAAGGAACTCTCCCTTACACACTGATTGTAAACTGGTACAGCCACTATGGAGAACAGTATGGAGGTTCCTTTAGAAACTGAAAATACAGCTACCATATGACCTTGTAATCCCACTCCTGGGATAAACATAGTCCGAAAGGATACAAGCACCCCAATGTTCACTGCAGCACTGTTTACAATAGGGTGTCAGCAAATGGTGACAAATGATTACATGGAAGGAACCTAGAAATCCACTGAGAGAGGAATGGATAAAGAAGATGTAGCACATGTATACAATGGAATATTACTCAGCCATTGAAAAGAATAAAATAATGCAACATGGGTGTACCTTGATTATCATACTGAGTGAAGTAAGTCAGACAGAGAAGGAGAAATATATCTATGACATCTCTTGTATGTGGAACCTCAGAAGAAACAATACAAATGAACTCATTTACAAAACAGACTTTGAGAACAAATGTATGGGTCCCAGCAGGGGTAGGATGGGAGGAGGGATAGTTGGGTGAAAATGGCTACATGTATATCTATGGCTGAGTCCCTTTGCTATCCACCTGAAACTATCACAATATTGTTATTCAGCTATACCCCAATATAAAAGAAAAAAATTAAATAAAAGGCAAAGAGGGTACTAGACAAGGAAATCATGACCCTTTTGTCTTCAGCAGCATGAGCACAAAAAAAGATAGTGAGTAAAGGCACTTCAAATTCTCAGAGGGTAACCAACACTTAAGCAAAAATATGCTACTAGGTCTTATAACCAGTAGGACATTAATATATCTCTTTATATGGAAGTCCTATACCCTGTCTGTTTTTTAAATACTGTGGCTGCACTAAGCAGAACTAGGGAAAGACCATTTAGGCAATACACAGATTGAAGGGATAGTTGAGGGAGTTATTTAGATAAAAGAGAACTCCATCCTACTAATAGAAAGAATAATTTTCTGCTGATTATAGAAATACAGTTTAGTTCTTTTTATCATATTTTTAAGAGCCCCACTCCAACTTGCCACAAAGACATAGTTTAGTTCACAAATAAGACTACTTCATCAGTTATTATTTGATTTCAAAATGGAGAGGGCATTCATAATTTTAGAACATAACTTGCATTTCATTACTGGTAGTTGTTGTTCAGTTGCTCAGTCATGTCCGACTCTTTGAACGCCATGCACTGCAGCACGCCAGTCTTCCCTGTCCTTCACCACCTCCCAGAGTTTGCTCAGACTCATGCCCATTGGATCAGTGATCCATCCAACCATCTTGTACTGTCATCTCCTTCTCCTGCAGTCATCTAGCATCATGGTCTTTTCCAATGAGTCAGCTCTTACCATCAGGTGGCCAAAGTATTGGAGCTTCAACTTCAGCATCAGTCCTTCCAATGAATATTCAGGACTGATTTCCTTTAGGATTGACTGGTTTGATCTCTTTGCTGTCCAAGGGACTCTCACGAGTCTTCTCCAACACCACAGTTCAAAAGCATCAATTCTTTCTCACTCAACCTTCTTTGTGGTCCAACTCTCACATCCATACATGACTACTGGAAAAATCATAGCTTTGACTAGACGGACCTTTGTCGGAAAAGTAACGTCTGCTTTTTAATATACTGTCTAGGTTTGTCATAGCTTTTCTTCCAAGGAGCAAGCATCTTTTAGTTTCATGGCTACAGTCACCATCTGCAGTGACTTTGGAGCCCAAGAAAACAAAGTCTGTCACTATTTCCATTGTTTTCCTGTCTGCTGCTGCTGCTAAGTCACTTCAGTAGTGTCTGACTCTGTGCAACCCCATAGATGGCAGCCCACCAGGCTCCGCCGTCCCTGGGATTCTCCAGGCAAGAACACTGGAGTGGGTTGCCATTTCCTTCTCCAGTGCATGAAAGTGAAAAGTGAAAGGGAAGTCGCTCAGTCGTGTCTGACTCTTCACGACCCCATGGACTGCAGCCTACCAGGCTCCTCCGTCCATGGGATTTTCCAGGCAAGAGTACTGGAGTGGGGTACCATTGCCTTCTCTGGTTTTCCTGTCTATTTGCCAACAAAAGATGGGACTAGGTGCCATAATATTCAGGTTTTGAATGTTGAGTTTTAAGCCAGCCATTCCTCTTTCATCTTCATCAAGAGGCTCTTCTGTATCTGCCACAAGGGTGATATCATCTGCATATCTGAGTTATTGATATTTCTCCTAGCAGTCTTGATTCCACCTTCTGCTTCATCCAGCCTGGCATTTTACATTTGAACAAAATTGGAACCAGTTTCCAATTTAGAACCAGTTTGGAACCAGTTTGTTCTTCTATGTCCAGTTCTAACTGCTGCTTCTTGACCTGCATACAGGTTTCACAGGAGGCAGGTAAGGTCTGGTATTCCCATCACTTGAAGAATTTTCTACAGTTTGTTGTGATCCACAGTCAAAAGTTTTTTCATAGTCAATAAAGCAGAAGTAGATGTTTTTCCAAAATTCTCTTGCTTATTCTATGACCATTGGCATGTTGGCAATTTGATCGCTGGTTCCTCTGCCTTTTCTAAATCCAGCTTGAACATCTGGGAGTTCTTGGTTCACGTACTGTTGAAGTCAGTTCACATACTGTTGAAGCCTGCCTTGGAAAATTTTGAGCATTACTTTGCTAGCATGTAAAATGAGTGCAATTGTGCAGCAGTTTGAACATTCTTTGACAGTGCCATTCTGTGGGATGGAATGAAAACTGACCTTTTCCAGTCCCTGACCAGTACTGAGTTTACCAAATTTGCTGGCATCGAGTGCAGGACTTTAACAGCATCATCCTTTAGGATTTGAAATAGCTTAGCTGGAATTCCATCACCTCTACTTGCTTTGTTCATAGTGATGCTTCCTAAGGCCCTCTTCACTTTGCACTCCAAGATTCCTGGCTCTAGGTATGTTACCACACCATCATGGTTATCTGGGTCATTAAGATCTTTTTTGTATATTTCTTCTGTGTATTTTGCCATTTCTTAATATCTTCTTCTTCTATTAGGTCCATACCATTTCTGTCCTTTACTGTGCCCATCTTTACATGAAATGTTCCCTTGGTATCTCTAATTTTCTTGAAGCGATATCTAGTCTTTCCCATTCTATTGTTTTCCTCTATTTCTTTGCATTGTTCACTTAGGAAGACTTTCTTATCTCTCCTTGCTATTCTTTGGAACTCTGCATTCATATGGGTATAGCTTTCCTTTTCTCCTTTGCCTCTCACTTCTCTTCTTTTCTCAGTAATTTGTAAGGTCTCCTCAGACAACCATTTTGCCTTGCAGCATTTGTTTTTCTTGGGAATGGTTTTGATCACCACCTTCTGTACAATGTTACAAACCTCTGTCCACAGTTTTTTGGGCACTCTATCAGATCTAATCCCTTAAATCTATTTGTCACTTCCACTGCATAATCCTAAGGAATTTGATTTAGGTCATACCTGAATGGCCTAGTGGTTTTTCCTACTTTCTTCAATTTAAGTCTGAATTTTGAAATGAGTTCATGGTCTGAGCCACAGTCAATTCCTGGTCTTTTTTTTTTTTTTTTTCTTTTTTTTTTTTTTTTTTTTGCTTACTACATAAATGTTCTCCACCTTCAGCTGCAGAGAATATAATCCATCTGATTTTGGAATTGACCATCCAAGTCCATGTGCAGAGTCATCTCTTGTGTTGTTGGAAGAGGGTGTTTGCTATGACCAGCACATTCTCTTGGCAAAACTCTGCTAGCTGTTGCCCTGCTTCATTTTGTACTCCAAGGCCAAACTTGCCAGTTATTTAGGTATCTCTTGACTTCCTACTTTTGCATTCTAGTCCCCTATGATGAAAAGGACATCATTTTTTTGGTGTTATTCAGTTTGGTGTATGGTCATTACAATATTAAAAAATTTAATGACAATAAATATGGGGAATTCCCTGGTGTTCCAGTGGTTAGGACTCTGCACTTCTGCTGCAGGGGGTATGAGTTCAATCCCTGTTCAGGAAACTAAGATCCCAAATGTCAAGTCGCATTACTGATACTGTCATTAAAATATTAAAAAACATAATTATAATAAATATAAGAGTAAACAAGCATGTAGTGCTCACCATGTACCAGGAACTATTCTAAATACATTAACTAATTTAATCCAAACACCACACTTTGAAAGCAGCAAATAAAAGGAGAATGATTGCTTTATTTTAGAGTACATGGGAAGAGATTAATTTACATTATTTATCTCCATTAAAATAAAGCATTTAGACATTAGCCTCAAATTAAAAGCCATTCATGAGTTTAAGTAATGTTTTCCCTAGTACTGCACTCTTGAGGATTGATATGACAAAGTTTCAGGGCAATTTCCTTTGAAACGATACTTAATATACTAATCAAGCACTTAAAGTGTATGGCATTTTACTAGATACTGAGATTATTTTTTCACTATGCTTTCTTCCCTTCTGTTTTGTAGGAAAAATAAAAAATACAGTACATCTTAATAGCCAAAAATATGTTCTTGATCCCTATGGTAATGGCTATGACCCATAGTGTTATAGCCTTTAAAGAGATACCAGGATTTGAATCTTGACTCCTCAGAAGTTCTTAAACCCCTACAAAGATAAACGTACATTGTACATTTAATTTAAATAGCTAGACTACATCAGAAAGTGAATTTAGGCTTTTGGATTTGCCAACTGCTTTCTGCCATAGCCAATCAAAGACACACCTTTACACTTATTTGGAGGTTTCTGCTTACAAAATACTTTCATTAAAATTACCTCATTTAATAATGACAAATAATCCTTGATTTAGTTATCATCATCATCATCACCCTTTGAAACAGTAAAGTTACTTTTAAGTTCTATGTCCTAGTGAGGCCTTGAATTCCTGCCTCATAACCTTAAATCTTCTTACTTTACATCAGACCACACCACTTCAAAAAGAGGGGAACAAACAAAGGAAACTCTGTAGCACAGGTCTCTAACTAAACAAAACAAATACTTATCGCTCAACTATATTAAGCTTATAGTGATTTTGATTAAACTTGACTGAAGGATCCTAAAATTTCCTTTAAAGCCTTACCATATTACAAAGGCAAAATATGAAATTCAATGAATGAGAATGAGAAGCAAGAGCACAAGAAGGAAAAAAAGGAAAAAATAGCAAAAGGGATTTTATTAAAAAGGATTCAACACAAATAATCCCTTGACAGAAATAATCCCAATAAACACAGGACCCCTATGAGCCCCCACTCCATTCTAAGCATAACCACTATGGAATAAGGTTGGCTTGGGTGGCAGAAAACCTCATGTTCCACTACTACATTTGAGTAATTATTCTTTTTTAATTTAGTTATAGTAATTTATAATGTGTTAATTTCTACTATACAGAAAAGTGATTCAGTTACACATATATACATCCTTTATATATATATTATTTTTATTATGATTTATAACAGGATATTAAATATAGTTCCCTGTTTGATACACTAGGGCCTTGTTGTTTATCCATTCTATATATAATAGTTTACATCTCCTAACATCAACTTCCCACTCCATGCCTCCCCCAACCCTCTCTCCCTTAGCAACCACAACTCTGTTCTCTATGTAGGAATTATCTTTAACTTGTTCCCAATAAAAACCAAAATCCAATTTTCCTTACCCTGTAACTTGGTGCTCATAATATTGCAGTGTCCTCTTGAGAGTCTGCTGTATCATCTGGGGCTACAGAATAATAATAATACATTATGAGCAAATCAGTGTCATCCCCATTCTGAGTATCATAAGCAGATATGTAGCTTCTGAATCATCTCATAAGAATTTTCCCTTTACAATATCAACTCATTGTGAATTTTGCCATGTGTTTTCCCCACAAGAATATGAGACACTCGGTAATTACTCCGAATTTCCCAATTTCAAGTATGATAGCATTCCTTAGCCATATTTTCCCCAAAGCTTTTGTATCAGCTATTAAGTTCAAAGAAATGCTCATCGAGTACCTACAATAAACCTAGATATTGGGCAGGGGGGCAGTGGAGAAAGGGGGTTCTAAAGAAGAGTAATGCCCAGGTCAAGCCTGACTTTCTCAAGAGATCTCAAGCAATGGTTCCAGAGCCTCCTGGAGGGGCAAGAAATAGGATCTGCAGAAAATAACTAAGCAGCTCATGACTGAAGTTTATATCCCCTCCTCTTCACAATAGCTGAACACAGAGTTTCCTAAACTCAGACCAAGAATTATTCCAAGACGTATTTAGGCAATGAAGCCTCAACTTGGGAGTCTCAGACCTAGGGAGGCATGAGTGAAACAAAAACCTTAAAGCACAGATTTTATTAACAAATTATAAGAACCAAATCCTCAGTGACAAGAGAGTGAATTTGTTAAATAATAAAAACCTCTAATCAAACAGGAAAAAAAAAGCTTATCAAAACACTGAGCCATTATAGCCATGGATGAATTTTATATTTTCTTGGGCTCCAAAATCATGGCAGATGGTGACTGCAGCCACAAAATTAAAAGAATTTAAAATTAAAATGGAGATAGTGAAGGACACGCAAGCTCGGCATCCTGCAGTCTGTGGGGTTGCAAAGAGTCAGATACAACTTAGTGACTGAACAACACAACAAAATGACTCTAACACAGATCCTTCAAGGTATGAGGGCAGCATGGAAGTTTGGTAATTTCATGGTCTGCCACTAATGAGCTCCTTGGAAGAAAAGCTATGACAAGCCTAGACAGTGTATTAAAAAGCAGAGATATCACTTTGCCAATAAAGGTCTATCTAGTCAAAGCTATGGTTTTTCCAGTAGTCATGTATGGATGTGACAGTTGGACCATAAAGAAGGCTGAGAGCTGAAGAATTGATGTTTTTAAACTGTGATCCTGGAGAAGTCTCTTGAGAGTCCCTTGAACTGCAAGGAGATCAAACCAGTCAACGCTAAAGGAAATCAACCCTGAATATTCATTGGAAGGGCTGATGCTAAAGCTGAAGCTTCAATACTTTGGCCACCTGATGTGAAGAGCTGACTCATTGGAAAAAACCCTGATGCTGGGAAAGACTGAAGGCAGGAAGAGAAGGGAATGACAGAGAATGAGAAGGTTGGATGGCATCACTGACTCAATGGACATGAGTTTGATCAAACTCAGGGAGACAGTGAAGGACACAGAAGCTCGGCATCCTGCAGTCCATGGAGTTGTAAAGAGTCAGACACAAGTTAGTGACTGAACACCACCACAAAATGACTCTAACCCAGATCCTTCAAGATATGAGGGCAACATGGTAGTTTGGTAATCTCGTGGGCTGCCACTAATTAACTACACAAACCAAGGTAAATCTAAAAAAGGTAATCTGCAGGAGGATATAACACAATGCTGGTACTAAGAAGCAGTTAATAAATATCAGTTTATTTCCCATCTCTAATCCTTCAAACTGATTTTCTTTAAGATATATGATTTAAAGGAGTCTACACAGTTCTTTGTCAGGGTTCTCCTGAAATTCTTCCATGTCTACCTCCCTATGAAAATGTCCAGTAGACATGTAAAAATCTCTCTACCTAATACTCAAAAGTTTCAACAACTTCCTTTGTAGAAAATGGTTATCTTAGTTTCAGAGAAGGAGAGAAAAATTACAGACCTCTTTGATTTTCTTTTCTATGATAGGGACCGTGGATTTTGTCTCATTCCCAACCCTTGTCTCTCCGATCTTGTGGCATGTAGCTATAAAAGTATTAAGACCATCTAACTCTCCTGTCACACGTTCTTTATGTCCTAGGAAGGGGGTTCATAGATTGCTTCTTATTAGTTATATACAGCATGAGGCCTGAGGTCCTGATCTTGTCTGTGGTGCATCAGTGTCCTAAAGCCTAGGCCTGGCTTTATGTCTATTTTCAATCTCACTTTTGAGAATTCTGCTTTTGTCACCATCTCTCTGCACTGATCTGAAGATTTTGTTGGAAATATTTGTAAATTCAGCTTCCATTTTCCTATTTTCCTCTATTGTAATAGGCACCGTCTTCTCATTATTAGTCTTAGTGGTAAGTCTATTGATATTTTTAGGTGATGAGGATCTTAAACCATTACACTTGTGGGGTGGGTGTTCTAAGATAAACTTTGTGCTCCTCCACTCGATTTTGAGACTCTTGAAGGTAGGAACCATGTTTTTCAGCTGGACAGAGTCATGACTATCATTTATTTAGCACCTACTATGTACCAGGGACTTTATTTCAATTAATTACCATAAAAATAATATATACATGAGAAATCATTTCAGGTAGCCTAAGTAAACTGTCCAAGGTCGTCTAGTTTGTGAGTCAGAGTTGGATTTTGACTCAGTTTGATCTTAAATCCTCTTTTCTAAATCATCTTTCCAAGCTCCTTCTTAAAGGAAAGGATAGATACAGAAAACAGGAATGGGATTTTAGCCTGTATAAGGTTACATGGAGAAGTTTTTTTTAAAAAGCTTGAGAAAAGTGAGTTTCAATTAAATCAAGAGCAACCACTGAGAACTATTCTACACTACCATTTAGAAGAACATCTTCATTGAGCAAATCTAAGAGTTCAGACATATTCTTCACTTTAGCCAAGCCATTTTAGAAATTAATTTGAGGAAGAATCTGCCTCCAAGTGTTTAGGGAAAGAGGTACAGGGTAATTTCTTTCAACCTGTTCATGAGGCCTCAAACTCGTACAGATGTCTCTGTTCAACAGAACAGAATCAAAGCAGAATAACATACCTAGAAAAGATAAATAATTCCTGATCCAAGCAAAGAGGCTCTTGAAAAATCTGAAGAGAGTGAAACAGACACAGCAATCCTAATGCACATGAAAAGTATGCTTTAAAAACCCAACTCATGGCCAACCTAAAGCAAGTCATTATCAATCACTGGCTTAGAACTTCTGTGATCTGAGTCTCTTGTACTGATTTGGCAGTTTCTGAGCTAAAATAACTTTCACTTTGGCAACATGCTCTAAAAGCAGTGAATATCCACAGAGGGATTATCCTTCCAATAACCTCTAGTGACAAAACCTGGAACATAAAGCAAGAACCAGAGTGCATAGGGACAGTTAAGACCAGAATGGCCTAATTTTTGCCAAAGGTCATTTTTTTCCTATAAAGGAATTTCCAAGTCATTAAAAAGCAAATGTTCATGAAAGGAGTTAAGCCTTTTAAAGCATTGACTTTTTTTTTTTTCTTTTCTGAAGCAATTACTCTTACTCCCCAAAAGGAATTATATTTAGAGTTTCCAAATACATTAAATGGAAAGTGTTCTCTGGGCACATTCAACAAAGCTTCAACTTCATAAAGATTTATATATTTTCTGCTACTGCTGCTGCTGCTAAGTCACTTCAGTCGTGTCTGACTCTATGCGACCCCATAGACGGCAGCCCACCAGGCTCCCCTGTCTCTGGGATTCTCCAGGCAAGAACACTGGAGTGGGTTGCCATTTCTTTCTCCAATGCATGAAAGTGAAAAGTGAAAGTGAAGTCACTCAGTCCGATTCTTAGCTATCACTTGCCAAATCCAATGGGCACATTCTGGTGGTCTGAACTACAAGCAAAGATCCTTGGATCTTCAGTAAGTCAAGGGTGACTTCAATGCAGCCCTGACTCCTCACCATGGATTATAATCATGGATTCACTCCAATTTTCTTTAGAGTTTGCCTATTTCTGAGACATCATCACATAATCTGAGTCTCTCTAACATGAATTAAAAAGCACAAAGTGAAGACATGCACATGGGAGGGGTGACTTCTACCTTGAAAGCTGAACAACATTTGCTAAATGTCCATGTATGCCAGTAATGCAAGTCAATGTAGATTAATGGGAAAAGCAAGGGCTCTGAAGATCTGTGGATCTCCTTTCCTTTTCTTTAAGAATGCAACTCCGTATCAGTTTCATCAACCATCTACAGGCCAAAATCCCATTCCTGTTACCTATATCTATCCTTTCCTTTGGGCTTCCCTGGTGGCTCAGCTGGTAAAGAATCTGCATGCAATGCAGGAGACCTGGGTTCGATCTCTCAGTTGGGAAGATCCCTTGGACAAGGAAATGGCTACCCACTCTAGTATTCTAGCCTGGAGAATTCCACGGACTGTATAGTCCATGGGGTCTCAAAGAGTTTGACACAGCTGAGTGACTTTCCTTTCCTTTAAGAAGTAGTTTGGAAAGATGATTTAGAAAAGAGGATTTAAGATCAAACTGAGTCAAAATCCAACTCTGACTCACAAACTAGATGACCTTGGACAGTTTACTTAGGCTATCTGAAATGATTTCTCATGTATATATTATTTTTATGGTAATTAATTGAAATAAATCAAAGTCTCTGGTACATAGCAGGTGCTAAATAAATGATAGTTATGACTCTGTCCAGCTGAAAAACATGATTCCTACCCTCAAGAGTCTCAAAATCGAGTGGAGGAGCACAAAGTTTATCTTAGAACACCCACCCCACAAGTGTAATGGTTTAAGATCCTCATCACCTAAAAATATCAATAGACTTACCACTAAGACTAATAATGAGAAGACGGTGCCTATTACAATAGAGGAAAATAGGAAAATGGAAGCTGAATTTACAAATATTTCCAACAAAATCTTCAGATCAGTGCAGAGAGATGGTGACAAAAGCAGAATTCTCAAAAGTGAGATTGAAAATAGACATAAAGCCAGGCCTAGGCTTTAGGACACTGATGCACCACAGACAAGATCAGGACCTCAGGCCTCATGCTGTATATAACTAATAAGAAGCAATCTATGAACCCCCTTCCTAGGACATAAAGAACGTGTGACAGGAGAGTTAGATGGTCTAAATACTTTTATAGTTGCACGCCACAAGATCGGAGAGACGAGGGTTAGGAATGAAACAAAATCCACGGTCCCTATCACAAAAAAAGAAAATCAAAGAGGTCTGTAATTTTTCTCTCCTTCCCCTAAACTAAGATTGAGATAGCGACTTCCTACTGTCCTACTCAACACAAAGAAACAATGCATAAGAAGATAGCTGAGAAGAGAAGGCAGCCATCTGTGTCCTGCACATGTACTGCCTAGAGCGCAAAGAGGAAGTACACAAAAGCTTCTGCCATGTGGCAACAAGAAGCCATCTTCATCTCTAGTCTCATTAACAGCTTCACTCTAGTTAGTCAGCAGGGACAGACCCCCACAAACTAAATGTTATGCTCATGAAAGGTCATGGCATCCAAACAACCAGCCATGAAATAGTCCAAACAGAGCCAGAGAAATGATCCATGAACGGCAGGAGGAAGAAGTTTTCAGCAACTGGCCCTGCAAGCTCAGACAGCCCCACAGAAGCTCCCACACAATCCCTGCTCTACATATCCGCAGCCAGGCAGTCTGCAGATCAGGCAGGAGGCAGGGAATGAAAACTGTGTGTGTCAAGATCGTGTCTGTGTATCATATGAAAAGGAGCCAACATCATATAAAGCACACGCTCATCTCAACTCTACAGAGATGAAGTTAGGGCTCAAATTGATTAAGTACCCAAGATCATAAAACTTGAAAATGAATGAGTCACCGCAAGCCAGGATTTGCTTCAAAGTATACAATCTTTCTACTAGATGCCTTGCAGGTCCCTCTCACCTTTAATATTATGTGATTCTATATACATCTTTTAAATATATATAGCATTTATCATGCCAAAAACAAAAATCCACAGATAATTTAAAAGCAAATAAACTTCTCATTTTTGCTTTATAATACATATCCACAAGCTAGAGAATTAATGGAAACAATAGATCTTCCTTTAAAGAAATATCCAGAAATAGCCATGTTATCTTATTTACTTAAATATGAGAAAATTATATTTTAATGTCAGAAACTAAATGATATAGATATATATTTAATTACTATTGCCCGAGGCAACATGTGAAGAGCTGATTCACTAGAAAAGACCCTGATGCTGGGAAAGATTGAGGGCAAGAGGAGAATGAGGCGACAGAGGATAGATGGTTGGATGGCATCATCGACTCAATGGGCATGAGTTTGAGCAAACTCCAGGAATTAGTGAAGGACAGGGAAGCCTGGCATGCTGCAGGCGTTGGGGTCTCAAAGAGTCGGACACAACTGAGCAACTGGACAACAAGAAATAGGCCAACAATTTTCAACTTTGCCTACACATTAAAATCCCCTGGGGAGCTTTTAAAAAATACCAATGCTGAGTACCACCCACTAATTTTCCAATGCAACTAGGGGGACCCATTTACTTCGAATGTTAGTCAGGATTGAAAATCTCTCATTTAAGATAAAAACATGATGATCAAGACCAATACTCTATAAAAATTACCTAAATCAGCAGTAATGACAGTAGTTTCATTTTTCAAATAGAAAAAGCAGCAAGCTTCTGAAAGATGTTCACATGTAACTGCTAAATCAACACAATTTCACTAATAGTTTAAAATTAAATATTATTTGTAAACAGAGAATTATATTGCTTGAAGCATTTACATAGGATTTTAAAATTTTTCCAAGTAACTAAGTCCCACACACTTATGTCAGCATTCAATTTTGTGCCAGCATACACATAACAACAGTTAATACTGTATTGTATTGTATGTAATATTGACTGTTGCACTTAATTTCAGAGAAGGCAATGGCACCCCACTCCAGTACTCTTGCCAGGAAAATCCCATGGGCGGAGGAGCCTGGTAGGCTGCAGTCCATGGGGTCACTAAGAGTCGGACATGACTGAGCGACTTCCCTTTCACTTTTCACTTTCATGCATTGGAGAAGGAAATGGCAACTCACTCCAGTGTTCTTGCCTGGAGAATCCCAGTGACAGCGGAGCGTGGTGGGCTGCTGTCTATGGGGTCGCACAGAGTCGGACACGACTGATGCGACTTAGCAGCAGCAGTACTAATTTATGCAAGGCACTGGGCTTTAAGCCCATTACAAATATTAACTCATTTGATTTTCATATTAACATTATGAGGGAGATTATTATTTTATAGATGAGAAAACTGAGATACAGAAAGTTTATGCTGTCCTATGTCAAACAAGTAAAAACAGGCAAAGGCAGGGTTGAAACTCAGATAGTCTGTTCCAGAATCCAAACACTTAATCTCCAACCTGAACTGCACATAATATTTAACATCTTGTATTTGGTTGAGCACTTTACATTTCATGTTTTTAATGTACCAATCCAGGGAAATAGACTGATTTTAATATTATCACCATCTGACTAAAAAGGAATAAAAGCTAGAGAGATTAGAAGCCCTCCTTTACAAAAAGAGAAATTTTAAAGTTGACATAAAAATGAAGAATTACATGGATTCAAATTAATTGTTTGCTTCTTGAAAGCACACTTAATGTTCTTTAAATCTATGTACACAAAGACCATAGACAAAAACTATGACTGTCTTGTCTTAGATGTACTTTTTTTTATTATAACCATTTTTTAAAATTTTTTCTGATTGTTCAGTCATTAAGTCGTGTCCAACTCTTTGTGACCCCATGGACTGCAGAACACCAGTCGTCCCTGTCCTTCACTATCTCCCAGAGTTTAATCAGATTCATGTCCATTGAGTCAGAGATGCTAGCTAAATCTCATCCTCTGTCACCCCCTTCTCTTCTTGCTTTCAGTTTTTCCCAGTGTCAGGGTCTTTTTCAATTAGTAGACTCTTTGCATCAGGTGACCAAACTATTGGAACTTTCAGCTTCAGCATCAGTCCTTCCAATGAATAGTCAGGATTGTTGTGGCTAATCTTGTGACTAATTAATTTAGGACTGACAGATTTGATCTTTCAGTCCAAGGTACTCTCAAGAGTCTTCTCCAGGACCACAGTTAGAAAACTTCAGTTCTTCAGTGCTCAACCTTTATGGTCCAACTCTCACATCTGTACGTGACTACTGGAAAAACCATAGGTTAGACTATATGGACCTCTGTTGGCAAAATGATGTCTCTGATTTTTAATATGCTGCCTAGGTTTGTCATAGCGTTCCTTCCAAGGCACAAGCATCTTTCCATTTCATGGCTGAAGTCACTGTCCACAGTTACTTTGGAGCCCAAGAAAATAAAATCTGTCACTATTTCCACTTTTTTTTTTTTTTTTTTGCTTCTATTAACTATGAAGTGATGAAGCCAGATGCCAGGATTTTAGTTTTTTGAACATTGAGTTTGAAGCCAACTTTTTCACTCTCCTCTTTCACTCTCATCAAGAGGCTCTTTAGTTTCTCTTCAGTTTCTGCCATTAGCGTGGTATCATCTGCATATCTGAGGTTGTTGATATTTCAAGATTTCTGACAATCTTGATTCCAGCTTGTGCTTCATCCAGCCCAGCATTTTGCATGATGTACTCTGCATATCCGCCTGCAACACAGGAGACCCATGTTTGATCCCTGGGTAGGGAAGATCCCCTGGAGAAGGAAACAGCAACCCACTCCATTAATCTTGCCTGGGCAATCTCATGGATAAGAGAAGCCTGGCAGGCTTCAGTCCATGGGGTCAAAAAGAGTCAGACCTGACTGAGCAACTATCACTCACTCACACCCTGCATATATGGCTTCCCTGGAGGCTCAGTGGTAAAGAATCTTCCTTCAATGCAGGAGAGACCTGGGTTTGATCCCTGGGTTGGGAAGATCCTCTGGAGGAGGAGATGGCAACCCCCTCCAGTATTCTTGCCTGGAGAATCCCATGGATAGAGGAGCCTGGTAGGCTACAGTCTCTAGGGTTGCAAAGAGTGGGACACAACTTAAGTGACTTATCACGCACTCATGCACTCTGCATATAAATTAAATAAGCAAAATGATAATATATAGCCTTGTAGTAATCCTTTCTCAATTTTGAACCAGACTGTTGTTTCTTGTCCATTTCCAACTGTTGCTTCTCAACCTGCATACACATTTCTCAGGAGGAAAGTTAAGTGGTCTGGTATTCCTAACTCTTTAAGAATTTTCCAAGTTTGTTGTGATCCACACAGTCAAATGCTTTAGTATAGCCAATGAAGCAGTAGATGTTTTGGGGGGTTCTCTTGCTTTTTTTATGATCCAATGGATGTTGGCAATTAGATCTCTATTTCCTCTGCCTTTTGTAAATCCAGCTTATACGTCTGGAAGTTCTCAGTTCATGTACTATTGGAGCCTAGCTTGAAGGATTTTGAGCATTACCTTGCTAGCATGTGAAATGAGCACAAATGGTACTATGAATATTCTTTGGCATTACCCTTTTGGGGGATTGGAATGAAAACTAACACTTTCCAGTCCTGTGGCCATTGCTGAGTTTTCCAAATTTGCTGACATACTGTGTGTAGCACATTAACTTATATTACTGTGATGTTGAATAACGGTTTGCCTTGGAAATGAACCAAAATCATTCTATTGTTTTTGAGATTGCCCCCAAATACTGCATTTCGCACTCTTTTGTGACTATGAAAGCTACTTTATTTCTTCTAAATGATTCTTGCCTACATAGTAGTTATATTGGTCATCTGAATTAAATTTACTCATTCCTGTCCATTTTAGTTCTCTGTTTCCTAAGCTAATGATGTTCACTCTTGCCATTTCCTTTTTATTTGGGGCTTTGTTGAGTCTTCAGAGAAGGCCTTCTCTTTGTAGTGATCTGGAGCTTCTCTCTCTGTGGGACATGGGCTTTAGGGTGCATGGGCTTCTGTAGCTGTGGGGCAGGGGCTCAATAGTTGCTGTTCCTGGGGTTGAGAGCAGAGGCTCAACAGTTGTGAAGCATGGCTTAGTTACTCCTCTGCATGTGATATCTTCACAGACCAGGGATCAAACCCATGTCTCCTACACTGGCAGGTAGATTCTTTACCACTGAGCCACTAGGGAAACCCTTTGATGCACTTTCACTTTCTCTTCCTTAGCTTTCTCTCACCCTCTTCCCTACCCTCTGAGTGTCCAGTTTATTTATGCTGCATTCTGATAGGATAAATCCCTACCACCATTATCTAAACTCCCCAAAACAGGCCTCCGAAAATCATCATTGCATATTCTTTCCTTCCTTCATCAAAATTTGAAATCCCCTTAGTACTCTGACCCCAGATGGTACTCAGGAGAAATCTTACCTTAATATCTTAAAAAACTTGATCCTCAATCCTTACTAAGGTAGATGATAGTATAAATGAGCTTTCCTACTTTACATAAGATGATCTGAACTACTAAAGGTGGAATTGTGGTAAATAGGCTTGTCAGTGAGAGATAAATTTCAAAGCAAGGAATCTTTTCATCACCTTCCAAATCACAATCCAAAGATCATTTTCTTTGTAACAAAAGAGCACTTTGCTTATAAGGAATTTGTATATGTCAAATTCCTTCACTTAAAGTGATCAAAATGATAATATCTTACATTTATGGGGTTGGTCTGTGGACACCAATGGATCAAAATATATGATTGGTATTTTTAATAAAACTAGCCAAACTTATAAGTCATTTCAAATAACCAGTGTAAGTACTTCTGAAAGGCATGCAGTTTTGGTAATCATTAGTCTTGCTAAAGATCCTGGCATAATATGAATTTTCCTAGCTTCTGACTAAGCTTACTATACATAAACAAAAACAAAACAAAACACTGCAAATTAATGATAAAACTTTGAGTCAAGACCTCTGTATTTCAAGCCCAGCTGTGCTACTGACCTTTTTTTTTTAATAAAACTGGCCAAAATCCCTTCACCTGGAAGTAAGGAAACTTGGGGAAATGCCTCCATTTTCCAATCTAAAAAACACATATAAGAAGTTCATAGTTCTCAAGGTCATTGTGAAGTAAAGAATTGTAAAGTTAAGCACTTGCAAACAGAGGGTCAGAATGTGCCAGGCATTACACCGCCTCTCAGGAAACCTGGAATACCATTTGTGAACTACACTAGTTTGCTAAACAAAATTGGTAGTACAGACAATTACAAAAATAAAAAATGATAAGTATGCTAAAAAAAATTAAAGTTGGAGATGCATTATAATATATAGTTCTATACATACTGGTTGAAAATCTGCATGATTTCATCTCATCTCCACTTTACTCTCCTTGTGAACACAGGTGTACATGTCAGTGCCCTCATGAATGCTTACGGTAAAGACTGACATGCTAATTGACCCATAAAACTTATAACCTTAGGCTTATTCAAATTATGCTCTAATTAGCAAAGCACAGCGCTCATCATCATTTAATTATTGACTTTAAACTGAATATACTTACGAAGAAGTGAAGTTGCTCAGTCATGTCTGACTCTTTGCGACCCCATGGAAAGTGAAAGTGAAGTCACTTAGTCATGTCCGACTCTTTGCGACCCCGTGGACTGTAGCCCACCAGGCTTCTCCGTCCATGGGATTCTCCAGGCAAGAATACTGGAGTGGGTTACCATTTCCTTCTCCAGGGGATCTTCCTAACCCAGGGATCGAACCTGGGTCTCCCGCATTGGAGGCAGACACTTTAACCTCTGAGCCACCAGGGAAGCCCTTACAGACTTAAAATATACTCAATGTGATAAGGTTTTCTATACAAAATATCTTTGTTTTCCAGTAATTTCCCCTTTGTTACTTTTTTAATGCCTTTTCAAAAGAGCCACTGAATTTCACTTTGACAAGACCTAACAACTGGTGGCTCAGAGGTTAAAGCGTCTGCCTACAATGTGGGAGACCTGGGTTCGATCCCTGGGTCGGGAAGATTCCCCTGGAGAAGGAAATGGCAACCCATTCCAGTATTCTTGCCTGGAGAATCCCATGGATGGAGGAACCTGGTGGGCTACAGTCCACGGGGTCGCAAAGAGTCGGACATGACTAAGTGACTTCACTTTCACTTTGACTTTCACTTTCAACACCATCAATACTGATTTAAACTGAAAACATACATTCCTTGAACTAAAATAGAGCCAAAGGGCTATTTATTAGTTCTCCTCCAACTCAGGAAAGAGCACATTCAAGTAATCTAAGAATTTTTGTTTTCAGTGAACTACAGAAAATAACACCACCTTCCATTTGTGCAACATTTCACAGTTTACAAATCACTTTTTTTTCCTTCATGTCATTATATAGTCACAACAACCTTTTAAGTCTCAGATATAATTATCCACATTTTACAGATGAAAATACTGAGATTTAAAGAGATCAAGGTGTTTTGCTCAAGTTACATGCTGGAAAGAGATGTTAACTAGACAAAAACTTAGGTCTCCTGTGCTTTTTCTCCCACAGGCTGCTGCCTGCATTGTTAATTTATCTCACTTTACTGACCATTGGTAAATTATTGCAAATACCTAATTAAAATCTCATTTCCTTTTATTCCTTTTAGTGATGGAAGTGAAAACAATGTTGAAAATTGTTTTCCCAATTTGTAAATGTTATTGTTATTTAAAAAGTTCTGGTGGGATCATTAACTAATTAATAGAGAAACTTCAGGAGAAACATGCTTTCCTGGTTACCATCTTGGCTAACTGAATAAAAATTCTGACTTTGAGACAAGATGGTACCACTTCTAGACATCTCAGGAAAATTGATAATGCTTTACTGCAAACCTTTGGAAAAACATGATTTCAGTCCTAAACCCTTAAATCAAACAAGACCCCGCAGATGGCACAGGGCTGACTCAGTCTCCAAAATGAAATAAGAATAAGTCTTCTGGATTCAACACTATAGTATCAGTTAAATGCTAATGTGTTGAACGCTATCAAACACTTGGCCCAACATGTTACATGCCCCAACTCATTTAATCCCCACAAAAATCCTGTAAGAGAGGAACAAAATATTTCCCCAATTATATAAATGTGAAAACTGAACCCATAAAAGTTAAAAAAGAAAAGTGCCCAAAGTCACTTAAGTAGTAGCAACTATTATCTATTTAGTGTCTGATCTATATCTGACTACCTCCAAAAGTTCAGCTATTAATCTGCTCCTCTAAACTGAAATACAATGTTCTATATTTACCAAGGTAGAAAAGGTTACAGTTGAAAGGGGTAATTAAGCCTTAGCTAGATTATATGATTTTGGATGCAGCATTTATTTTTCTGAACCTCTTTTTCCTTTACTATAAAATTGGGGAATTTCTAGCATAATGGTTTCTCGGGGTTGGTAAGTGCAAAATGAAATAAAGCTATTAAGTACTATAAAAACAAATGTTATATGTTAATTCCATGCAAAAGTCTGTTGATGAGGAACTGGTCAAAAAATTGTTAAATTGAACTAAACTGACCATGTGTAACACCTGGAACTATTGCCAGGCATGCCTCATAGCCCAAAGATTACAATTATATGCTGCAAAGCTAATTAGTGCCACTTCAACTCATGTAGAGCAATGGTCTTCATGTCAGAAAACAATTTCTAGCTTTTAAAACATCTTTGCAGCCTCCACCTGAGCATTTCCAAAGAATTCCCTCTTGTTTTCAGTACTTGGGAGTTACAGTGAGGTGTTTTCTAAAAAGGGTCTGGAAATAAGAGAAGTGATATTTCTGTCTGACAGTTGTTATAAAATTAACTCATAAAACAGGGAAATGCTTTGTCAACCATAAATGCACCAGCTTAAACAATAATTTGTAAATGGGTGGCTGAGAATTACCTTCAAATACCAGCCAAGGTATAGCTCCAGGCAAAGTGGGCCACTGAGTAACGAAAGCAGGTGAAATTAGAGAGAGCAAATCACAGGAAAGAGAATGGAAGGGAATAGTTTATTAGAGATATTAGAATATTTATTAGAGATTATAGAAACATTATCTCTAATACTATTCAAGAGCATATTGGTCCTCTATCACATTGAGAAAAATTATTCTTAATGTAAGGAAAATTCTTCAACCATCTTAACTAAAATCAGTCTTATGAATGAATGTGGAGCATCAGATCTCATTGTCATTGTAAGACTTCCCTTACAACCAGAAAGATCCCTAAACTGGATTAAAGAATTTGGCATTAAATTCATTTTGCTTTGGCTCTATCTGGTCTAAAGCAAACTTTTGGTTCTGACTTGGTTCCTCCAGTAGCCCGAATAGATAAGAAATGTGCTGACCATGCAGACTTTGAGTAATAAACTTCATTTCAGAGTTATCGCTCACTGTAAATAAGTAAAATGTCATTCAGACACCAACTAAAGTGCTGGAGACACTTTGTTTAGCCAGTCAGTGGCTAACAATCTGATTATTTCAGAACTCTGACCAGACCACGTCCTTGGAGTTTAAAAGTTTCAGATGTTGAAACATACAGAAACCATCAAAATACTACCCAGGGACAGTCTTGCTCAGTTCTGCTGCTTCAATCTCTCTTGGAAGATAAAACTCAGCAAGGTTATAAATATAATCAGATCTAGTATTGACTATAATCTGATCATCTAAATGGATACAAAATCTCCTTATTAGGCAGATGCTTGGCAGATAGTGACTCCCATGTCATCACTATGATGAAATACATTTCTAACTAGAGGTACAGAATAATCACATTTCTTTCTGAAAAAAAATACGCAGGTCAAAGAATACTAATACTTCACGACATGAAAAGTCTTTTATTTTTATTTAAATCTATCCAAGCACATTTTTTAATATAAGTTATTTCTGCTACATCAAGTATTTGAACATATATTTTTATGGTACATTTATCAAGTTAAACACTCTGCAAGCTAAAATATAATAACAAAATAATAATAATGAATGCTCTCACCTTATGTGTAAGATCATCCAAAGAGTGTATTTTATTTTAGGAGTAATAGGAAACTGAATAAAGGAGTAACACTATCAGGTTTCAGTTTTAGAAGATTCAATCTGACAGCTGTGGGGGATCAACTATCAGGGATTGGCTGTGGGAAAACTGAAAAAATTCAATGGGTTAGGAAGCTAAGCAGTTCTCCAGGGGACAGGTGAAGGCTTGCTTGGATTATGGCATTAGTAGTAGAGATTTTATTTTATTTTAGCATTTTATTTTTTATTATTGAAATAATATACCTTTACAGTGTTGTGTTAGCTCCTGCTGTACAACAAACTGAATCAGCTGTACATATACATATATCCCCTCCCTTTTGAGCTTCCCACCTACCCACCTCCAATCCCATCTCTCTAGGCCATCACAGATCATTGAGTATCTGAGCACATTTTTTAAGCTAGGTATCACTCCATGTTACCGTATCTATTATACTGCTTCCTCATTCCTTCTCTGCAGAATAATTATGTACAATCTATTAAGAACAATATACACCCTTATGAATAACCATTTCTATAATAACATGACTTCCTTCTTATTCAGAAACCAAATGATAAGTAACATAATCGCTGCTCCCAGATTCTGCAGCAGAAGTTAAGCTGCTGGCAGTGAGGATGGCTTCTGTCACTCTTTACGTAGCTGCCTCACCCATGGGAGCCTGGAGCATGACAGTGGATAGGCAAACTAGGTCAGCTTAGAGGCAGAGCCCTGCTGAAGAAAGAACCCGCTGTCCTTCCTAACATAAGTCTATGCTATATGAACTCAGAGCACAGTCAGGAACTAAACGATTGGTAAGAGGAGGTAAGGTTCAAGAAAACCAACAGGAAATTGCTATCAGCTACTCCTTAGCAAGTCACAAAGTAAGGGAATGAAATAGCAAATAGGGAGTCTATTCTCAACAATATTATATATTGCTAAATTGAAGATGGAATAATTCATGGACATGTTGCAAGACACACAAAGGTGAAAAGGGCTTAGGACCTGAAACAGGAAAATTTAATTTACCCTAAAAGTTAACTATTTAGGTTGGTGCAAAAAGTAACTGAGGTTTTACACTGTTGAATTTTTCTGCTTGGTATTGGTATATATTCATAAACAAATGTGGTTACGCTAAACATCATTTTAATATGCATTTCTCACTTTTTTTGGCTAATGACATTATTTTCTGTTCATTTCGTGTTTATTTTAGATTAGGTAAATGATGTTAGACAAAAAGCAAATTTGAGTGATTTTCTTATTTGAGTTCAAAATGGGCTGTAAAGTAGAGGAGACAACTCTCAATATCAGCAACGCATTTGGCCCAGGAAGTGCTAACGAATGTACAGTGCAGAGGTGGTTCAAGAAGTTTTGCCAACGAGTGAGATCCTTGAAGACGAAGACCGCAGTGGCCGGCCATCGGAACTTGATAACAACAGGCTTAGAGGATCAGCTTCGATGATCCTCTTACGACTACATGAGAGGTTGCCAAAGAACTCAATGTCAACCATCCTATGGTCATTTGGCATTTGAAGCAAACTGGAAAGGTGAACAAACAAAATAAGTGGGTGTCTCACGAACTGACCAAACATTAAAAAAAATTGTTGTCTTCTCTTATTCTACACAACAACAATGAACCATTTCTTGATTAGATTGTGACGTGCAACAAAAAGTGGATTTTATGTGACAATCAGTGATGACCAGCTCAGGGACTGCACTGAAAAGAAGCTTCAAAGTACAAATTTGCACAAAAAAGGTCATGGTCAATGTTTGGTGATCTGCTGCCTGTCTGATCCACTATAGCTTTCTGAATCCCTGTGAAACCATTACAT
This sequence comes from Bubalus kerabau, assembly GCF_029407905.1. Classification (NCBI taxonomy): domain Eukaryota; kingdom Metazoa; phylum Chordata; class Mammalia; order Artiodactyla; family Bovidae; genus Bubalus; species Bubalus kerabau. Next base: position 16,284,583 of record NC_073638.1, on the reverse strand, counting down.
CTGAGAAGCATGCTCAACAAATCAGTGGGATGCACTGAAAACTGCAACACCTTCAGCTAGTATTGGTCAACAGAAAGCGCCCAATTCTCCATGAAAACACCCAACCAGACATCGCACAACCAACATATCATATGTTGAATGAATTGGGCTATGAAGTTTTGCCTCACCTGCCATATTCACCCGACCTCTTGCCAACTGATGACCATTTCTTCAAACATCTTGACAACTTTTGCAGGGAAAATGCTTCCACAACCAGCCAGATCCAGAAAACACCTTCCATGAGTTTGTCAAATCCCGGAGCATGGATTTTTACAGAACAGGAATAAACAAACTTATGAGAGGGTAACAGGTAGGAAGGCCAGAGGTCCTAAGCAGCAGGAGGAAATAAAACTGCAAGTGGCAGACATTTTCTTCCTTCTCAACACAAAATTAAAAGACACCTGGTTCTGCCTTGAGCTGATCAATGCACTTTTCTTATGGAAATGTTTTTCTTAAGTTATGTTAATGAAACTATGTATTTGATTTAGAACCTGCCTTTCTTCAAAATGGTTCCGCCTAAGGTTAACCTTCTTTTCTTTTCTCAAACCTGGGCTCAACAAACCACTATTCATGTCAACTGTTTTACTGACGGCCTGGGATGACACACCTCCTGCCATCCTATCTCAAAAATGCATATTGTGGGAGAGGGGCCTGGTGAAAGTCCCTCAGCCTTGAGGTTTTTCTAGAAGCTCCTTAAAAGACATACAATGCCTTGCTAAAAACTAGCAAGGGAGCATTCTTTCTGACCCTTCTGATGTTTATGTCAGAAGCTTTCTCTCTCTCTCATACTTTAATAAAATTCTGTTACACAAAAAGCTCCAGTGGCCGAGCCTGGTCCCTGGTCCCAGATCGAAATCCTCTCCTCCGGAGGTCACAAATCCCGCCTTAGCACACTGCTCGCAGCAGCAACTTTTCACTTACTTGTTTTTGGCAAAAATGTGTTGATTGTAAAGGTTTCTATTTTGATCAATAAGCATGTGTTTGAGCCTAGGTATAATGATTTAAAATTCAGAGTCTGAAACTACAGTTACATTTGCACCAACCTAATAATCAAAATAAGCCATGTATCGCAAAATTGAGTATGATGATGTGAAACGATAAAGAGGTCACTGTAGAAGAACTCAGCAAAGAATACTAAACTTGCTCGCATTAGAACTGGATTTTTATCTACATAGTATTTCTTGGCCATTTATTTGTCTTATCATTGTGCATTAGTATACAATATTTGTATTTCTCTTTCTGACTTACTTCACTTTGTATAATAGGCTCTAGGTTTGTCCACTTCATTAGAACTGACTTAGATGCATTCCTTTTTATGGCTAAGCAGTATTCCTTTGTATATATGTACCACAGCTTCTATATCCATTCATCTGTCAATGGACATTTAGGTTGCTTAAAGTGGATTAAAAACCTAAATGTAAGACCAGAAATTATAAAACTCTTAGAGGAAAACATAGGCAGAACACTTAATGACATAAATCAAAGCAAGATCTTCTATGACCCACCTCCTAGAGTAATAGAAATAAAAACAAAAATAAACAAGTGGGACCTAATTAAACTTAAAACTTTTTACACAACAAAGGAAACTACAAATAGGGCAAAAAGACAACCCTCAGAATGGGAGAAAATAATAGAAAATGAAACAACTGACAAAGAATTAATTTACAAAATATATAAGCAACTCATACAACTCAATACCAGGAAAACAAACAATGCAATTAAAAAGTGGGGAAGAAATCTAAAAAGATACTTCTCCAAAGAATACATACAGATGGCTAACCAAACATATGAACAGATGCTCAACATCACTCATTATTAGAGAAAAGCAAATCAAAACTACAATGAGATACCACCTCACAGCAGTCAGAATGGCCATCATCAAAAAGTCTACAAACAATACATGCTGGAAAGGGTGTGTAGAAAAGGGAACACTCTTACACTGTTTGTGGAAATGGAAACTGATACAGCCACTATGGAAGAACGTATGGAGATTCCTTAAAAAGCTAGGAATAAAACCACCATATGACCCAGCAATCCCACTCCTAGGCATAAACCCTGAGGAAACCAAAATGAAAGAGACACATGTATCCCACTGTTCACTGCTGCACTATTTACAATAGCTAGAACCAGGCAGGCATATCTTGATATGAGTTATAGATCACAAAAAGTGGCTGAATACCATAATCAATGGCCAAAAATTGTTGGTCTGATCTTATTATTAGATTCATATTTATAGATTCACATTTTATAGTTTTATAATTTTAACAATTTCATTGACCTGCATTTGAAAGTGACTTACTCATATATATCCTTTGAAAAATTATGTCTCTTGGGATTGCTGCTGTTTTTCAGTCACTGAGTGATGTCTGATTCTTTGCAACCCCATGGACTCCAGCACGTCAGGCTTCCCTATCCTTCACCATCTCCCGGAGCTTGCTCAAACTCATGTCCATTGAGTCAGCAATGTCATCCAACCATCTCATCCTTTGTCATCCCCTTCTTCTCCTGCCTTCAATCCTTCCCAGCATCAGGATTTTTTCCAATGAGTCAGTTCTTCGCCTCAGGTGGCCAAATACTGGAGTTTCATCTTCAGCATCAATCCTTCCAGTGAATACTCAGAATTGACTGGTTTGATCTCCTTGCAGTCCAAGGGACTCTTAAGGGTCTTGTCCAACATAACAGTTCAAAATCATCAGTTCTTCAGCACTCAGCCTTCTTTATGCTCCAACTCTCACATCCATACATGACTATAGGAAAAGCCATAGCTTTGACTATACAGACCTTTGTCAGCAAAGTGATATCTCTGTTTTTAATATACTGTCTAGGTTGGTCATAGCTGTTCTTCCAAGGAGCAAGCATCTTTTAATTTCATGGCTGCATTCACCTCTGCAGTGATTTTGGAGCCCCCAAAAATAAAGTCTGACACTGTTTCCACTGTTTCCCCATCTATTTCCCATGAAGTGATGGGACCAGATGCCATGATCCTAGTTTTTTGAATGTTGAGTTTAAGCCAGCTTTTGCACTGTCCTCTTTCACCTTCATCAAGAGGCTCTTTAGTTCCTCTTCAATGATAACTTATAGTAAAACGCTTTTTCCAATCAAAATAATTGGGTATCTATGTTTTTCCAACTATATATCCAATGGAATTGTTAATTTCATTTGTCATCATTAATGCCATTGATTAATCTGATATATCCCATTGCTACAATAAAAATAATTGGGAATCTATGTTAACTATGTGTTTGAAATATTTCTCAATAGCCCAGAATGCTAAGCTAATGGTGAAAAATTACAACTTAAAGGACTATTTGATTTCCTCCACAGTCCCCTACTCCCATGCCAAGACTGCAGCTGAATAAGGAGAGAACTGCCTAAGCACTTAAAGCAGCAGCAGGCACCAGTCTCACAAACCGTAGTTCTCACAGTTAGCCCCTCGCAAGCTGTGGATATATTTCACCCATTCTCCTTCAGCAGGAAAGTTAGCTTTGTACTTTGCAAGCATACGTTTGAAAAAATTATTTAATTCAGAACAAAAGGAGAGACTGGTTTCTTTGAAATGTGTTTATAATGGTAATGAGTTAACACAACAGGGGGAAAAGGGGGAGGATTTATAGCCTTCAAATGCTGTCATGTCTACCAAGTGTTTACTGACCTTTATGTCAGGAGGAAACAACAAATCTTTCTTCCAGCATCCACACTAGAAACTTCCTTATGTCTGTATGAAGCTTCAAATGGAATTACAATAACATGTAGCTAAATTGTATTCTTTCCTCAGTCTTTGTTTCATTACAGCACAATCTCATCATTATCACTGCTTACAATAAATGCCTTGGGAGGGCAGATTCTTTGTTAATGTGTTAAAAGATATTTTCGTTACTGTGGAAAATTCTTTAAAAGACAAAATCAAGGAAATTTTTTCTACTTCAGATTTCGGTTGAATTACATTTTTAAATACAGAATCAGATAGAGTAATTTCCTCTCTTCCCTATAAAATCAATAATAGGTCGATGATAGATTTCAAAAATTACATCACAAATATATGATAAAAATACGATCTGTAAGAATCTCTGTATTCTTTCCTTTCTGAAAACAAATAAATTCCTTAGATTAGGAACCAAAAATTTGTAAGATAATATTCAAAAATCAAGTCATCTCCCACATGCAAATGAAACTGATCACAGGAGGGAAAAAATGAAATTGGAAGACAGGCTCAGAGTAACCCTGTACTGAGAGAATTGGTCAACAAGCATTGAAACTAGATATACTTGTCTTTTTTTGAGATCTACAGAAACTTACTAAATTACAATGACAAGCTTCTTACTAGTGCAGCAACAGGTACTCCCTAAATTTGCTGTTAAGTTAATGTGAATTTTTCTTTCAAAAGTTCTTGCTTCCCTGGGAAAAGTTAAGGTAAGCAAAAACTTTATACAAAATAATAATAATAAAGAGGTTGAAAAAAGATAAAACCTTTCTGAAATATTATCCCCAAAATGTTTCAAGAAAAAATGGTAAGGGGAGAGAGGGGAGCAATGGGGAAGGTAGATTATAAGTATTTTCTACAAATGAGATATCTCAAATTCCTGGCACAGAAAAAGCCAACAACAAATATTTGCTTAATGTGTGTATGTGTCTGCTTGGTCACTCAATAGTGTCAGACTCTTTGTGACTTAATGGACTGTAGCCCACTAGGCTCCTCTGTCCATGGGCTTCTCCAGGCAAGAATACTGGAGTGGGTTGCCATTCCCTTCTCCAGGGCATCTTCTTGACCCAGGGATCAAATCTGTGTCTCCTGCATTTCAGGTGGATTCTCTACCATCTGAGCCATCATGGTAGTCCATCTGCTTACTAACTAATGTTATTTTTTTCTTAAATATATTTAGATTATGTAGAAAAAAAATTATTCTTTCTTTCTAATATGTAAGTTGACTAGTGTAGCAAATTACAAGAGTATTTAAGGAAAATCCAGTACATTTTATTTTTCAACCCTGAGTTATGGAGCCATTTTGTGTTCCATAGATCTTATGTTTTTCGCTCAGGATACAATAAAGTCAAACATGCATAGAAGCTGAATGATAAATACATGATAAAGCATAATAGGACATATAATTATTTACATTTCTATAATATGCTTTGTCTATTTTGCTTTTGTTATTGACATTGATTTTATTTTTCTAAAATGCATTTGTATTTACTCTCCTACTTGTTTCTTATTTGTGTAGTATTGTTAGAATAAATATTTTTATATTCAGTCTAAATTTAATCACTTAACAAATGCTGACTGATTAGCTACTATGTGTCAGGCACTGGCAGACTTGGGATTTTGCAGTAAATAAAAACAGATAAAAATGCTTGCTGAAATTGAGTAAAATCGCCCCAAAAGATGAAAAAGGAGAGGGCCAAGAAGCTACTTTTGATTGTGTATGTCTTGCTTGGCCTTATTTTGCCTTCCACACTACCTTTCAACTGCATAAAATATATTCAATATAACAACAAAGTAGACTCGTATTCACTTGGCTCCTAATACCTCAGGAGTTCCTTCCTTTAGTGACTTTTTCATCAATGTCAAAAAAAGCTCTAATGCTAAACAAAGTCATATCAGACACAGAGGTGGTAGGAATAGGGGTTATATATATATATAAATATGGGTTATAAATATAAAGTGTAAATCAAATTACCTTTAAAACTAAAAAAGAACAAGCTAGTACAAGCACAAATCAAAAGTTTCCTCCACATGGTGTTCAATTTATAAAGTCTTATCTTTAGAAGAATAAGAACAAATTTGAAGTTTTCAAAAAGTGATCTACAATGGAATATACCCAAAATGTACACTTCATAGTTTAAATATGAAATTTATAAAGAATGAATTACTAACCTTTCAGACCTCATTTAACATCCCACAGTGAGTGTAGCTGCCAGAGCTAAGGTATGCCTGTGCTGTGCTTAGTCATTCAGTCGTGCGTGATTCTTTGTAACCCCATGGACTGCAACCCGCCAGGCACCTCTGTCCATGGGGATTCTCCAGGCAAGAATACTGGAGTGGGTGGCCTTTCCCTTCTCCAGGGGATCATCCCAGCCCAGGGATCAAACCCAGGTCTCCCGCATTGCAGGCGGATTCTTTACCTTCTGAGCCACCAGGGAAGCATTTAGGGAGTGCATCAATGGCTACCATACTCACAGAAGTATACCTAGAGAACTGCAGTTTAAAGTCGAGAGTCATTAAAATATACAAAATTACTGACCTATCATTGAGTTACAGTGATAAAGTCAAGATAAGGCTCTAATAAATTAGGCATAAATAAAACCAAAATCTGACTGCTGTCTTTGCACTATACTCCTACCATGCAATACTGCATTCCCCTTGGGTGCACAGAAGAGAAAAGAAATAAGTACCCTCATTTTTGGCAAAAGAGCCACAAAATGTCTCTTGCTCAACTCCATCCTTTCCCAAACCCTATGTATCTCACTCATCTATAGCTTTTTTGATGACTCTGTTACCTTCAAACATGACTTTCCATTTCTTTTTAATAAACTTTGATTTGGCCTCACAGGCCCTGCCAACTATCTCACTTTACTTGTATTGCCAAAAGTCTTAGAAGACAAATGTATGCCCATGGTATCCTTTGTTTACTCATCTTATTAAACAGAGTTCCATCTCAGCTGCAGGGCTGACATCACTTTTGAAGACCACCAGAAACCTCATTTATACTGGGTTTGAAAGTAAATTCTTAAATTCACATCATTTTTCAAATAACAACCACTACAATCCTTGCTCCCAGCTGCTCTCCAGCCACCTCCCACCACACAAACAAACAAAAGCATCCTCGCACCATATCCTGCGGATTGCCTTTTGCACACTGCTTCTCAATTTTCTGTTGTTCTTTTTTTTCCTGTCTTTCAATTAGAGAGGTTGTCAATATTCAAGATATTTGCTATGACCTCCATGAGCTGTCACCCAAACTCCAATCTTAAGTCTTTAATGGTCTATTTATCGAATGACCGGTCTACAATGTGGCAGTCACTATTCAGAGGCTCATGATCCAATAATAACAAGTTCACAAAGAACTGACAGTCCAGAGCCAATCATTTCCACATAAATTCAAAAAATACAAATCCAAGGTTATCATTATATTCCTTCCAAATACCACTTTCCCATACTACTTCTGCACTTGTATCAATGCCATCACAATTCTCAAACTCACTATTGCAGGCAGGGTTCCCTGGGAAGCAGACTCTGAGATGATTAGCATTCAGAAAGATTATTAAGGGATACTCCAAGGAACAATACCCATGAAAGAAGAAGTTAGACTGCCATGCCATCTCAGTTGAGGCACAGCTGACCCTCCATGGAGTTCTAAATTCAGAGTTGGCTGAATTAGGGCAAAGGGGGAAAGTCTTCATATCCATGTGCTGATCAGTCACTGGAATGGGGAAGTACGTAGGGCAAGGCATCTCTCTTCAGTCCGTGCATGCATGCTCAGTCCCTAAATCGTGTCTGACTCTTCACGACCCCAAGGACTGAAGCCCATCAGCCTCCTATGTTCATGGGATTCTCCAGGCAAGAATACTGAAGTGGGTTGCCAATTCCTTCTCTAGGGGATCTTCCCAACCCAGGGATCAAACCCATGTCTTCTGCAGTGGCAGGAAGATTCTTTACCAAGGAGCCACCTGGGAAGCCCTCTCTTCAGTCCAGGAAATACATATAAAAGACTGACAGTTGAGGGTGACTGTTAGCAGCACTTCTAGCATCTAGGGAAATAAGTCCACCATTACTAAAGTAGGGGCATCTAGGCAGTGCATCACAGTGTCTACCATACTCACAGAAGTGTGAAATATATAACTATGGCAGGAGAAATAGAGTTTTGAGCTAAATGGACCAAGATTCTAATCTTATCCCCATCATTAAGTAATTAACTGTGATCACAGACAAGTAACTCAAATTCTCTCAATTTCTTATAAAAATATTTTGAAAATTCAATGATACATATAATGAAAACACTTAATGCTGTATCCACAGTAGTTGCCTGACACATGTTAATTCTTCTTCTTCTATGCTGTAAGTTTTTTTTTAACTATGCTCTTTCTCTTCCAGGTGTTAAGACTTCTTTCAAAATGACGTATATTCACTCAGTCAGTAAAGAGGTGCTGATAACTTGCCTTTAGCCAGAGCTATTGTAGGCACTACAAAGACCACGATGAGCAACTCAGACAAGGTACCTCCCCTTGAACATCTTAAATTACCATGAGGGAAGACAAATAATACATAAGTGAGCAAATAAATAAAAAGATAACTTCTGATAGTGAATGCTATGATGGAAATAAACAATGGCATTAAAGAGAATGATTGGTAGAGGAGAGCTATCATCTGTTGAGGTGACACTGAGCTAAAATCTGAACTGGAGTGAGGGGGTATTTCTGACATAGAGGATATAGAAGAAAAGTTCTGAGGCAAGATAATACTTTTCTCGAATGTTCGAACCGTGTGTGTGGATTACAGTTCATGAGGTAACGTCAGAGAGGGAGTCTCTTGGTGACTTGTAGACCATGGTAAGGCATCACTCCTACATTACTGTTGTGAGTATGAAAATAGATTAAAATGTGTAGAGCATTTAGTACAGTGCCCAGTACATAGTAACAACTTGATAAGTCAGCAGTTGTTATTATTACTGTCTTCCTCATCATCATCAAAAAGTTCAGTTTCAACTGAACCTTTTACAAACAGAGCCCTCCTTTGTCCATATTTTCATGTGCCAAATAAGGAAAGGTTGGCATAGGATGAGACAGAGCAACAGAAATAGCTGTTGTGCACATTATTTGCCAATTTTTTAAAAAGGAGTCTTATATTTTTTTAATCCAAACAGATCATATCAAATTTCTGTCTGAATGCCCCATTTCTTGTGTGTATTTAATGCATATTGATTGCATGATAAATGAATCAATAAATGCTCATTTGCTAAATAAATGCTGTCTGAAAGAATGAATGTGAGGGGTTAGAGAATGAGTGAATAAACAAGTGACCAGTAAGATCACATTTATTTTTAAGATTTCTGGGAGATTTCATAACTCTGAAATGTTATGTACCCAAGATAGTTAAAAATATTTCCTATAAAAAGCAGGGAAAAGCTAAGCAAGAACTATAAAGAAGAAATTTCTACAGGTTTTGGAAAAGATGTGTCTGGAGAAGGAAATGGCAACCCACTCCAGTATTCTTGCCTGGAGAATCCCAGGGACAGGGGAGCCTGGTGGGCTGCCGTCTATGGGGTCGCACAGAGTTGGACACGACTGAAGCAACTTAGCAGCAGCAGTGGAAGTAACTCAAGTTATCAGGAGATGTGATTTACAATATGCAGATCAGTAAAATAGCTGATAAGAAGCAATTAATGAAAGCCACCAAAATTAACTGATCATTTCTGTATTCCGTATTCAATTACTATATAGGCATTATACTTTTAATCTTCATAATATTTTTAATTATTATCTTCATCTTATAGATAAGAAAATAAGCCTTATAGAGGCTTATCCAAGAATGCACAATATAATGACCAGCATTGTGTCTGACTCAAACCTATTATTTTCCCAGAATGTAGAGAATGAGGAATCTGAACCACTGCCTTAGTCTTCAAGGAATCAGCATATCAGCATGATGAATGAACAGTTAAACACATTGTCTTCAGTTCACTATTCACAGTTTATGACATATTTCCCTTGAGTGAGATTATTATTATATATGATTTCAGAGATGTAAGACAGAGACAGAAAAGTTATTTCCCCAGAGTAAAATTAAAACAAAAATCAGAATGCAGCATTAATTGCATTGTAACCTCTGCCACCAGCATCCCACCTCCCCACCCATCATGCACACACACGTACACTAACAGGCATTTTTCAAGAAAAAGAAGACATGCACATTAACCAAATTATAGACAGAACATTAAATATTTTTTAAATCCCAAGCTTTTTCAAATCACATCTAATTTGCCACCTATTGCCTGTGACTCTCTGATGGAAGAGGAGAAACTGAGCATGCATATTAATTCTTTCAGACCACAAGGACCTCTATGTAGAGGAAATTTCATATTACAAAGCATTTGGTTATCTAAAACATTTCACTTACATGGTAACTAGCCTTATTGTGGTGCTCATTTTTAAATGTAATAGAAATATCAAATCAATATATTGTATAAAAGGAACCAACAGCGTTGTGGATCAATTATATTTCAAAAACAAACTCTGAAAGAAAGATCAGATTTGTGGTTACCAGAGTCAAGTTATGAGAGGTGGGATGGAGAAAGATAGTCAAAAGGTTCCAAATAACTTCAAGTTATAAAGCAAGTACTAGGGATGTACAACAGGTTAAATATAATTAGCACTGCTGTATGTTACATATGAGTTGTTAAGAGAGTAAATCCTTAGTTTCCAAGTATTAGTTCTAACTTTCAAAACATACTGAGTCACTTTGCTGATTGAAGAAACTAGCACATTGTAAATCAACTATAATTGAACAGTATGAAAAGGCAAAAAATAAGAATAATAATGAAAATTGTAACCAGGAAGCTAGAATTGAGTTTCTCAAAGACCAACTAGTTAGCAGTCATCAGTCTTGTAGACAGAGACCTGGGGGACCAAGCAGCTATTCTAAGAGAATGAGTAGTCAAAGAATAGGACCTAGATTTATATTAAACAAGCTTAATGTCAGGTATCTGTCCAATACCGGAAGGCTAGAAATGCTTTTGAGTATTATCGTCTGCCCTATTTGATATTCACCCCCATTATTTCCAAGATATAACCTTCCTCTACCAATTGCTCCAGGGAAGGTAATGGCACCCGACTCCAATACTCCTGCCTGGAGAATCCCATGGACAGAGGAGCCTGGTAGGCTGCAGTCCATGGGGTCGCTAAGAGGCGGATAAGACTGAGCAACTTCACTTTCACTTTTCACTTTCATGCATTGGAGAAGGAAATGGCAACCCACTACAGTGTTCTTGCCTGGAGAATCCCAGGGATGGGGGAGCCTGCTGGGCTGCCATCTATGGGGTTGCACAGAGTCGGCCATGACTGAAACTACTTAGCAGCAGCAGCAGCAGCTACCAATTGCTCCTTAGTACTTCAAACTGACTTATACAATTTTAATATACAATAAATACTTTCAGCTTTTTATACTTCTCCAAGTCATACTCATCCTCTCAGTTTAGGCTACAGATTCATCATCTCCAACCTCACCTGTGCCCTCAAAAAATACCCAACAATATGTTCCAAGTCATACTAATCCTCTCACTTTAGACTACAAATTCACTATTGTCAACTGTAGCTGGGTCTTCAAAAAATATCCAACAATACATTAACCTGTTCTTGGTCAGTTTCCTGCCTCATTCTTTAAATCAATAATTTCTAACTTACCATTTTTCCCAAGGACTCTAACACTGTAGTACCATTATTACGTCTATAGTGGTATCTATGAGATAGATATGTGGATGTGCTGGTTTGTAGATATCTTTAATACAATGTTTGATAACACAAGATTTCTAATTATACTGAAATAATAATGAATAGAAAAGCATGATAGAGATACTGTCTCTGTATTGTATAAGAACACTTATCAGTGGCAACATAATATGCTCTCCCAAATAGTCACTATGTCTATGGACATTTTCTGATAATCATACTAACCAAAGTTAAAGATAACTGGCAAAAAATCTAATGACTTCTGAAGCTCCAATAAAATGCCCAATAAGTGATTTTTTAAAGTCTTAAAGCTTTCTAAAAACTGCTTTAATTATCTCTACTCTTATTTGTATCTGAAAAAAATCTACCAACACAGCAGTTAATCAACTAAAATATGACACCACAAAATCACTGTAGCCTACAGAGCATTAGTAGATATACTACATACCACACAAGAATTTATGCAATTATTTATTCATCCTAATATTTATTTAGTGCCTTTGTAAACCAGACTTTCTGCTAGGCATGGGCATGCATAGATCTCTGTCTTAAGAAGGCAGAATTAACCAAAAACACCAGTCAACACAATAAGTCCTATTATACAGATTTGAGTAATAACTTAGTATTCTATAAGGAAGATATGCAGTGACAGAAAACAGGATAGATGTGTATGGGTATGCGTGGGCACAAACTAATCAGAAAAACCATTCTGTCCCAATATTAAATTGAAGGGCCCATGCATGAAGAAGCATAGGTATAAAGCAGCAAAGAAAAGTACCTTATTAGAATATTTTCATTTTCTCCACTGGGCACAACAGACCCACACATCACAAATATAGTACAGTGAATAGTAAAGGAGTCAAGTTGACTTCAAGGACTTGCAACTAAGGTAACATCAGGAACTTCCACACAGACAGCCTCCTCCCATGATAGGTTGGTTCCAGATTTCTCTGCAAATGCACATTTCTTCAAAAGTTGGATCATGATTTATTTAGAGAGTTCAACTAGACCCCTACCCACCTTAGCCACTGAATGAAAGAAAGATTAATTAGCTAAGGATATAAAGTTTAGTGACCATTATTTAGAAGTTTCTCTGGTGGCTCAGATGGTAAAGAATCTGCCAAAAGTGCAGAAGACCCAGACTTGATCCCTTGGTCAGGAAGATCCCCTGAAGAAGAGAATGGCAACCCCCTCCAGTATTCTTGCCTGGAGAATCCCACGGACAGAGGAGCCTGGTGGGCTACAGTCCATACAGTCCATAGGGTCACAAAGATTCAGACACAACTGAGCAACTAACACACACATTATATCTGTCATATTTGGGTAGAGTTTTAGAGGTGGTTCTATAATCTGATATCTGAAGCTCCTACTGCTTCCTTTCTAGGGAAAAAAATATATATATATATATTTTTTTCATCTAGATGTTTCCTCTCTCTTCACCTTTAAAAAAACTTTCCATTGGCACATGAATTTATGTGCCATTTTACTTCAAAATGATCCAGTTGGCTCATTTGTTAAATGTTATGCTTATCTTGCTTTAAAAAACACAGATACTGATAATAATACCAGATTGACAATCATGACAACCCTTCTCCTTTCTTCTCAATTAGCCCCAATGTTTTTGAATAGCTATTTCTTTATTTTGAATAAAGAGGCCACATGACATGTACACCAATGACATGTGACCTATTAAATATAAACTTTAGGGGAGAATCCTCAGGAAAAATGAGAAGAGTCTGCAAATAAAAGTACAAATGCCTAAACTTCAAATAGTTTCCAACACAGTGGCAAAAAAATTATTTTGAGCATGAAGGATACGGGAATAGGATGAGGCTGAAAGTCACCTTCTCTATTCTATCCCTATTAGGGCAATAATTGCCTGGGATACCATCATTTCAAAGGAGCAACTTCCAGGATTATTCTTTCCCAAATAAATGAATCTACATAACTCACTGAGCCTAGATCAATGACCCAGAAAGTGTGTAATTCATTAACCTTTAAGCATAATTTTGCTGGACCTAGCAATCACCTGGAGTTTGTTAAAAAATACATAGTCCAGGCCTCTTCCTAGAGTTATTAAACCAGAACCTCAGAACACAACCATCTGAAATCTATGGGACACAGCAAAAGAAATTCTTAGAGGTAAGTTCATAGCAGTACAAGCCTTCCTCAAAAAAACAAGAAAAATCTCAAATAAGCAACCTAGCACACTAACTACAGTAATTCAAAAAACAACAAACTAAACCCAAAGACATATTTTTTTTCCTTTTTCATACTGTAAAAAAGATATGACTTTAGGTTTAGTTTGTTATGGCAAACTAAACTAAACCGTATGGCAGAAAGCAAAGAAGAACTAAAGAGCTCTTGATGAAAGTGAAAGAAGAGAGTGAAAAAGTTGGCTTAAAACTCAACATTTAAGAAACAAAGATCATGGCATCCGGACCCAACACTTCATGGCAGATAGGGAAACAATGCAAACAGTGAGAGTCCTTATTTTGGGTGGCTCTGAAATCATTGCAGACGGTGACTGCAGCCATGAAATTCAAAGACACTTGCTCCTTAGAAGAAAAGCTATAACCAACCTAGACAGCATATTTAAAAGCAGAGACATTACTTTACCAACAAAGGTTCATTTAGTCAAAGGTATGGTTTTTCCAGTAATCTTGCATGGATGTGAGACTTGGACTATAAAGAAAGCTGAGCACTGAAGAATTGATGCTTTTGAACTGTGGTGTTGGAGAAGACTCTTGAGAGTCCCTTGGACTACAAGGAGATCAAACCAGTCCATCTAAAGGAGATCAGTCCTGGGTGCTCATTGGAAGAACTGAAACTAAAGCTGAAACTCCAATACTTTGGTGACCTGATGAGAACTGACTCACTGGGAAAGACCCTGACACTAGGAAAGATTGAGGGCAGGAGGAGAAGGGGATGACAGAGGATGAGATGCTTGAATGGCATCACTGACTTAATGGACATGAGCTTGAGCAAGCTCCGGGAGTTGGAGTTGGACAGGGAAGCCTGGCATTCTGCAGTCCATGGGGTCTCAAAGAGTCGGACGTGACTGAGCAACTGAACTGAACTGAAACCTAAAATCAGAAGAAAGAAGGAAATAATCAAATAGACAATCTAACTTTATACCTAAAACAACTGGAAAAAGAAGAACAAAAAAAAAAAAATTACTAGAAGAAAGGAAATCATAAAGATCCAAGCAGAAATAAATGAAAAAGAAATGAGAGAAATAATAATACAGATTAATAAAACTAAAAGCTGGTTCTTTGAGAAGATAAATAAAACTGACAAACCTTTAGCCAGACTCATCAAGAAAAAAAGAGAAAAGAATCAAATCAACAAAATTAGAAATGAAAAAAGAGACTTTACAACAGACAATGCAGAAATACAAAGGATTATAAGAGACTATTATGAATAACTCTATGGCAATAAAATGGATAACCTGGAACAAAAGGACAGATTCTTAGAAAAGTTCAATCTTCCAAGACTGAACCAGGAAGAAATAGAAATTATTAACAACTCAATTACAAGCACTGAAATTGAAGCTGTGATCAAAAACCTCCCAAACAACAAAAGCCCAGGACCAGATGGCTTCATAGGAGAATTCTATCAAACATTTACAGAAGAGCTAATGCCTATTTTTCTAAAAATCTTTCAAAAAATTGCAGAGGAAGGAACACTTCCAAACTCGTTCAATGAGGCCACCATCACTCTGATGCCAAAACCAGACAAAGACAACACGAAAAAAGAAAACTAGAGGCCAATATCACTGATAAAGATAGATGCAAAAATCTTCAACAAAATTTTAGCAAAACGAATTCAGCAACACGTCAAAAAGTTCATTCACCATGATTAAGTGGGTGTATTCTAGGAATGAAAGGATACTTCACTATATGCAAATCAATCAATGTGATACACCATACTAACAAATGAAAAGATAAAAACCATATGATAAAATCAATAGATGTACAAAAAGCCTTTGACAAAATTCAGCACCCATTTATGATTAAAACTCTTCAAAAAATGGGCATAGAAGGAACTGACCTCGTTAACATAGTAAAGGTCATATATGATTAGCCTACAGCAAACATTATTCTCAATGGGGAAAAACTGAAAGCATTCCCCCTAAGATCAGGCGCAAGGCAAGGATGTTCACTTTCACCACTGTTATTCAACATAGTTCTGGAAGTCCCAGCTACAGCAATCAGAGAAGAAAAAGAAATAAAAGGAATCCAGATTGGAAAAGAAGTAAAGCTCTCAGTGATTGCAGATGACATGATACTGTACATAGAACACCATAAAGATAGGATCAGAAAATTACTAGAGCTAATCAGTGAATTTAGCAAAGTTGAAGGATACGAAATCACTACACAGAAATCACTTGCATTTCTATACACTAACAATGAAAAATCAGAAAGAGAAATTACAGAATCAATCCCATTCACCATTGCAACAAAAAGAATTAAATATCTAGGAACAAACTTACCTAAGGAACCAAAAGAACTGTACACAGAAAAGTATGAGACACTAATGAAAGAAATCAAAGATGACATAAACAGATGGAGAGATATTCCATGTTCCTGGATAGGAAGAATCAATATTGTGAAAATGACTATACTACCAAATGCAATCTACAGATTCAGTGCAATCCCTATCATATTACCAATGGCATTTTTCACAAAACTAAAACAAAAAAGATTCACAATTCATATGTAAACACAAAAGACCCCAAATATCCAAAGCAGTCTTGAGAAAGAAGAATGGAGCTGCAGGAATCAAACTTCCTGACTCAAGATTATACTACAAAGCTACAGTCATCAAGACAGTATGGTACTGGCCCAGAAATAAACCCATGTACCTATGGGTACCTTTTTTTTGACAAAGGAGGCAAAAATATACAATGGCAAAGACAGCCTCTTCAATAAATGGTGCTGAGAAAACTGGACAAATATAAGAATGAAATTAGAAGACTTCCTAACGCCATACACAAAGATAAATTCAAAATGGATTAAACATCTAAATGTAAGATCAGAAACTATAAAACTCTTAGAGGAAAACATAAGCAGAACACTCGATGACATAAATCAAAGCCAGATCCTCTATGATCCATCTCCTAGAGTAATGGAAATAAAAACTAAAGTAAACAAGTGAGACCTGATTAAACTTAAAAGCTTTTGCACAGCAAAGGAAACTATAAGCAACCCTCAAATTGGAGAATATAATAGCAAATGAAACAACTGACAAAAGATTAATGTCCAATATATACAAGCAGCTCATACAACTCAACGCCAGGAAAACAAAGAACCCAATCAAAAAGTGGGGAAAAGACCCAAACAGACATTTCTCCAAAGAAAACATACACATGGCTAACAAACACATGAAAAGATGCTCAACATCACTCATTATTAGAAAAATGCACTCAAAACTACATTGGGATATCACCTCATACAGGTCAGAATGACCATCATCAAAAGGTCTACAAACAATAAATGCTGGAGAGGGTGTGGAGAAAAGGGGACACTCTTGCACTGTTGGTGGGAATGTAAATTGACACAGCCACTATGGAAGATGGTATGGAGATCACTTAAAAAACTAGAAATAAAACCACCATATGACCCAGCAATCCTACCCCTAGGCAAATACCCAAGGAAATCAAAATTTAAAAAGACACATGTATCCCACTGTTCATTGCAGCACTGTTTACAGTAGCTAGAACATGGAAGCAACCTAGATGTCCATCAAGAGATGAATGGATAAAGAAGGCTTGGTACATACACACAATGGAACATTACTCAGCCATAAAAGGAACACATTTGAGTCAGTTCTAATGAGATGGATGAACCTAGAACCTATTATACAAAGGGAAGTAAGTCAGAAAGAGAAAGATAAATATCATATTCTTATGCATATATAAGGAATCTAGAAAAATGCTACCAATGAATATTTTTGCAGGGCAGCAATGGAGAAACAGACATAGAGAACAGACTTATGGACATGGGAGAGAGGAGGAGAGGGTGAGATGTATGGAAAGAGTAACATGGAAGCTTACATTACCATATGTGAAATAGATGGCCAACAAGAATTTGCCATATGGCTCAGGAAACTCAAACAGGGGCTCTATATCAACCTAGAGGGGTGGGGTGGGGAGGGAGATGAGGGAAGTTCAAAAGGGAGGGGATATATGTATACCTATGACTAATTCATATTGAGGTTTGACAGAAAACAACAAGATTCTGTAAAGCAATTATCCCTCAATGAAATAAAAAATTTAATTTTTAAAAACTGAATGAATAAAAATGGCCATTCTGGCAATCCTACGCTTAAGATAAGAGCTATAGAATCATTTTTAAAATGTAATTTTCTTAAAATTAAATTTAAAAACTTGAAATTAAATTCTGTTCTATCACCATCTTAAACAAAACAAAAAACTTTTAAAATTGAATCCAAAAATAAAATACTTAGGAATAAACCTGACCAAGGAGGTGAAAGACTCACTGAAAGCTATAAAACATTAACAAAGGAAATTGAGGATGATTCAAAGAAATGGAAAGCTATATCATACTCTTGGATTAAAATAATTAGTACTATTTAAATGGCCATACTATTCAAAGCAATCTACAGAGTTAATTGGTCCCTATCAAATTACCCATGACATTTTTTACATAAGTGGAACAAATAATCCTAAAATTTGTATGGAGCCATTAAAGACCCAGCATTGCCAAAGAAATTGTGAGGAAAAACCAAAGCTGGAGGCATAACCCTCCTCAGACTTCAGACAATAATACAAAGCTGCTGCTGCTGCTGCTAAGTCACTTTAGTCGTGTCCGACTCTGTGCGAGCACATAGACGGCAGCCCACCAGGCTCCCCCGTCCCTGGGATTCTCCAGGCAAGAACACTGGAGTGGGTTGCCATGTCCTTCTCCAATGCATGAAAGTGAAAAGTGAAAGTGAAGTCGCTCAGTGGTGTCGGACTCTTAGCGACCCCATGGACTGCAGCCTACCAGGCTCCTCTGTCCATGGGATTTTCCAGGCAAGAGTACTGGAGTGGGGTGCCATTGCCTTCTCCTAATACAAAGCTACAAGAGTCAAAACAGCATGGTATTTGCACAAAAACAGACATATGGAACAATGGAATAAAGAGCTCAAAATAAACCAAGACACTTATGGTCAATTAATCTTCAACAAAGGAGGCAAGAATATACAATGTGAAAAAGACAGTCTCTTTAGCAAGTGATGTTGGGAAAGTTGGACACCTTCATATCAATAAATGAAGTCAGAACACACACCCACCATTCATAAAAATAAACTCAAAATGGCTTAAAGATTTAAATATAAGATATGACACCATACAGCTCCTAGAAGAAAACAGAGGCAAAACATTTTCTGACATCAATAGTACCAATGTTTTCTTAGATAACTCTCCCAAAGCAATAGAAATGAAAGCAAAAAGTGGGGCGGGGTGGGGCGGGGGGGTGGGCAGTGCGTGGGGGCACCTAATGAAACATACAAGCTATTGCACAGCAATGGAAACCATAAACAAAATGAAGACAACCTGCAGAATGAGAAGAAATATTTATGATGCTACTGACAAGGGCTTAATTTTCAAAATATACAAACAGCTCATAAAATTCAACAACTAAAAAAACAAATAACTCAATCCAAAAAATGGGCAAAAGACCTACAGACTTCTCTCCAAAAATAACATATAGATGGCCAATTAACACATGAAACAATGCTCAACATTACCCTTCCCTTCTTCAGGGGATCTTCCTGACCCATGGATCAAACCTGTGTCTCTTATGTCTCCTGCATTGGCAGGTAGGTTCCACAAGCACCACCTGGGAAGCCCAATGATTAGGGAAATGCAAATAAAAACTACAGTGAGATACCACCTCAGAGCAGTCGGAAAGGCCATCATTAAAAACAGACAAATTCGGGAGAGGGTATGGAGAAAAATGGAATCCTCTACACTGTTCATGGGGATGTAAAACACTATGGAGGCTCCTCAAAAAATTAAAAGTGGAGTTGCCATATGATCCAACATTCCCAATCCAGGGCACATACCCAGACAAAAACTATAATTCAAAAAGATACAAGCACTAGTTCAAGATGGCAGAGTAGAAGGATGTGTATTCATCTACTCCTGCAAGAACACCAAAATTGCAACTAGCTGTTGAATAACCATCAACAGGAGGACACTGGAACCCACCAACAAAAGATACTTCATGTCCAAAGACAAAGAAGCTGCAGCAAGATGGTAGGAGGGGCGCAATCACAATAAAATCAAATCCCATACCTACTGGGTGAATGACCCACAAACTGGAGAACAATAATAACAAAGAAGTTCTCCCACTGCTATGAAGGTTCTGAATCCCACATCAGGCTTCCCAGCCTGAGGATCAGACAAAGGAACTGAATCTCCAGGGAATCTGGCCAGCATGATTTGATTACAGGTCTTCCACAGGACTGGGGGAAACAAAGACTCCAGTCTTGGAGGGCACAAACAACATCCTGTGCATACCAACATCCAGAGGAAAGGAGCAGGGACCCCGCAGCTGACTGAACCAAAACTGCCAGCTAGTGTTGGAGGGTCTCCTGTGGAGGTGAGGGTCACCAGGGGCTCACCACACGTCACCTCAGGCCAAACAACTACCAGGGAGGAAGTGCACCCCACCCATCAGCAGAAATCTGAATTAAAGCTTCACTGAGCAAAGCCCTGCCCACCAGTTTAGTTCGGTTCAGTTGCTCAGTTGTGTCCGACTCTTTGCAACCCCATGGTTTGTAGCATGCCAGGTTTTCTTGTCCATCACAAACTCCTGGAGTTTATTCAAACTCACGTCCATTGAGTTGGTGATGCCATCCAACCATCTCATCCTCTGTCGTCCCCTTCTCCTTCTGCCTTCAATCTTTCCCAGCATCAGGGTCTTTTCTAATGAGTCAGTTCTTCGTATCAGGTGGCTAAAGTATTGGAGTTTCAGTTTCAGCATCTGTCCTTCCAATGAATATTCAGGACTGATTTTCTTTAGGATGGACTGGCTGGATCTCCTTGAAGTCCAAGGGACTCTCAAGAGTCTTCTCCAACACCACAGTTCAAAAGCATCAATTCTTTGGCGCTCAGCTTTCTTTATAGTCCACCTCTCACATCCATACATGACTATTGGAAAAACCATAGCTTTGACTAGATGGACCTTTGTTGGCACAGTAATGTGTCTGATTTTGAATATGCTGTCTAGGTTGGTCATAACTTTCCTTCCAAGGAGCAAGCGTCTTTTAATTTCATGGCTGCAGTCACCATCTGAAGTGATTTGGGAGCCCAAAAAATAAAGTCTGTCACTGTTTCCACTGTTTCCCCATCTATTTGCCATGCAGTGATTGGGCCAGAGCAAGACCAAACTTTTCCCATAGCCAGTCCCTCTCATCAGGAATCCTCATCCATCAGAGGGAAGACAGAAGAAGGAAGAAGAAGCACCATCCCATAGCAGCTAAACAAAAACCATATAACAGAAAGTTAATCATGATGAAAAAGCAGATAGTTACGTCCCAGATGAAGGGACAAGATAAAACCCCAGAGAAACAACTAAATGAAGTGGAGATAGGCAAAACACCAGAAAAAGAATTCAGAATCATGATAGTGAAGACGACACAGGATCTAGGGAAAACAATGGAGAAGATGCAGGAAATGTTTACCAAAGACCTAGAAGAACTAAAAAACAAACAGAGATCAATAATACTCTGCTGCTGCTGCTGCTAAGTCGCTTCAGTCGTGTCCGACTCTGTGCGACCCCACAGACGGCAGCCCACCAGGCTCCACCGTCCCTGGGATTCTCCAGGCAAGAACATTGGAGTGGGTTGCCATTTCCTTCTCCAATACATGAAAGTGAAAGTGAAGTCGCTCAGTTGTGTCCAACTCTTAAGGACCCCATGGACTGCAGCCTACCAGGCTCCTCTGTCCATGGGATTTTCCAGGCAAGAGTACTGGAGTGGGATGCCATTGCCTTCTCAATAATACACTAGAAGGAATCAATAGCAGAATGGATAAATGAACTGGAAGATGGAATGGAGGAAATCACTACTGAAGAACAGAATACAGAAAAAAAGAATGAAAAGAAATGAAGACAGCCTAATAGACCTCTGGGACATGAAATGCACCGACATGCACATTATAGGGGTCCCAGAAGGAAAAGAGATAGAGAAAGGACCTGAGAAAATATTTGAAGAGATAATAGCTGAAAAGTTTCCAAACATGGGAAAGGAAATACTCAACTAGTCCAAGAAGTATACAGAGTCCCAGGAAAGATAAACCCAAGGAGGAACACATCAAAACACATAGCAATCAAACTGACAAAAATTAAAGACAGAGATAAAATATTAAAACAACAAGGGATAAATGACAAATAACATACAAGGAAACTCCCATAAGGCTATCAGCTGATTTCTCAACAGAAACTCTACAAGCCGGAAGGGAATGGCATGATATATTTAAAGTTATGAAAAGGAAAACCTACAACCAAGAATATTCTACCCAGCAAGACTCTCCTTCAGATTTAATGGAGAAATCAAAAGCTTTCCAGACAAGCAAAAGTTAAGAGAATTCAGGACCACCAAACTAGCTTTATAACAAATGATAAAGGAACTTCCCTAAGCAGGAAACACAAGACAAGGAAAAGACCTACAGAAAATAAACCCAAAACAATTAAGAAAATAGTAATAGGATCATACATCTAATAATCACTTTAAATGTAAATGGATTAAATGCACAAATCAAAAGATATAGACTGCTGGGCATATGAAAACATGTGCATGTATGTATGCACTTCCACTCACCACATCACAGTGCGTGACCCCCAAATTGTGTTTAAGTATTTTACATTGTTAAGTTCCTTATGTTTCCATTATGGCTTACAATTGCAATTATCTTTTATTTTTTGTCTGGCTATTGATTGTGAAAACTGATAAACATCTTTCACTATTGTGATTATGTAACTATTACTCAATACCATTGTATCATGATAGGTCAACAGAAAAATAAAAGAACTCTATATATCACCAAAACTACAATTTAACAGAAAAGACATGTGGTGCCAAGGAGAAGGAAGGGTAAAGGAAGGATGGAGGGGGCATTTGGAGTTAGCAGATGAAAACTAGCATATCAGCTCAGTTCAGTCATTCAGTCGTGTCTGACTCTTTGTGACCCCATGGACGTCAGCACGCCAGGCTTCCCTCCATTGAGTCGGTGATGCCATCCAACCATCTTATCCTCTGTTGTCCCCTTTTCCTCCTGCCTTCAATCTTTGCCAGCATCAAGGTCTTTTCAAGTGAGTCACTTCTTCGCATCAGGTAGCCAAAGTATTGGAGCTTCAGCTTCAGCATCAGTCCTTCCAATGAATATTCAGGACTGATTTCCTTTAGGATTGACTGCTTTGATCTCCTTGCAGTCCAAGGGACTCTCAAAAATCTCCAATACCTCAGTTCAAAAGCATCAATTCTTCAGTGCTCAGCTTTCTTTACAGTCCAACTCTCACATTTACACATGACGACTGGCAAGACCATAGCTTTGATTAGATAGACCTTTGTTGCAAAATAAAGTCTCTGATTTTGAATATGTTGTCTAGGTTGGTCATAAATTTTCTTCCAAGGAGCAAGCATCTTTGAATTTCATGGCTGTAGTCACCATCTGCAGTGATTTTGGAACCCAGGAAAATAAAGTCTGTCACTGTTTCCATTTTTTGCCCATCAATTAGCCATGAAGTGATGGGAATGAATGCCATGATCTTAGCTTTTTGAAAGTTGACTTTTAAGCCAGCTTTTTCACTCTCCTCTTTCACTTTCATCAAGAGGCTCTTTAGTTCCTCTCCACTTTCTGTCGTAAGAGTGGTGTCATCTGCATATCTGAGATTATTGATATTTCTCCCAGCAATCTTGATTTCAGCTTGTGCGTCATCCAGCCCAGCATTTTGCATGATGTACTCTGCATATAAGTTAAATAAGCAGGGTGACAATATACAGCCTTGATGTACTCCTTTCACAATTTCGAACCAGTCTGTTGTTCCATGTCTGGTTCTAACTGTTGCTTGTTGACCTGCATACAGATTTCTCAGGAGGCAGGTAAGGTGGTCTGGTATGCCCATCTCTTTCAGAATTTTCCACAGTTTATTGTGATCCACACAGTCAAAGTCTTTGGCATAGTCAATAAAGCAGAAGTAGATGTTTTTCTGGAATTCTCTTGTTTTTTCCATGGTCCAACAGATGTTGGCAATTTGATCTCTGGTTTCTCTGCCTTTTCTAAATCCAGCTTGAGCATCTGGACATTCATGGTTCATACACTGTTGAAGCCTGGCTTGGAGAATTTTGAGCATTACTCTGCTAGTGTGTGAATGAGTGCAACTGTGCAGTAGTTTGAACATTCTTTGGCATTGCCTTTCTTTGGGATTGGAAACTAGAATATACAGAATGGATAAGCAAGGTTCTACTGCATAGCACAGTGAACTATATTCAATATCTTATGATAAACCATAATGGGGAAGAATATAAAAAAGGACATGTATATATAACAGAATCACTTTTCTGTATAGCAGAAATCAGCACAAGATTGTAAATCAACTACATTTAGATAACAAAGAAACAGGTGGAAAAAAACAACAGGCCCACTGAGAAAGAAGCCCAGTAATCTGCATTTCAACAATCGTTTTTAGGTATTTCTTTTGTTCACTGACGTTTGATAACCTCCAGCTCAAATGAAGAACTGTTTAATAAATCCCAAATAAAGTCTGGGCAGGAAGTGATTTCTCACTGTTCTATTTATAAGAATGTTCACTCTTTCTCAGTTCCACCAAACAGCCATAACAAATCAGTCTTCCAAGATATTTCCAGCCCCCCTACTTCCTAAATCAATCTATGCTGAAATTTTCAATTTTATGAGATGCCCTGAGCTTACAGCACATAAGTCTAGATCTTCAGATCCTGTCCTGAAGTGATATTTAAGGAGCAAGATTTTTTTACTCCGTCTAACAATGCATTTTTGGTGACAGTAGCCCACTTACTGACAAACAGTTCCCACCAGAAAGAGAGCTGTACAGAAAATATAAGCAGACTTCTACTGGAGACTGAGAGAGTTGCTACATTTACCTAATTTCTTAAAATATAAATGGGCTTCTCAAGGAGTTCCAGCAGAAGGATCCTTTTCCATTTTCTTTCGTTTTAGCACAACTTCATTCTGAAGTTTTGCTTTATTTTTTTTTTAATTTTATTTTATTTTTAAACTTTACATAACTGTATTAGTTTTGCCAAATATCAAAATGAATCCGCCATAGGTATACATGTGTTCCCCATCTTGAACCCTCCTCCCTCCTCCCTCCCCATTCCATCCCTCTGGGTCGTCCCAGTGCACCAGCCCCAAGCATCCAGTATCATGCATCGAACCTGGACTGGCAACTCATTTCATACATGATATTTTACATGTTTCAATGCTATTCTCCCAAATCTTCCCACCCTCTCCCTCTCCCACAGAGTCCATAAGACTGTTCTATATTGCTTTAAATGGCAAGAGTAAGTAAAATTCAAGCAGGTCTGCATACTTGAAAGTATCTCTCAGAGACTGGGTATGAAATCTATTTTATTTGATTGAACCAAATATAGCACATGAAAAAATTAAACAAAAGAGAAATAACTATAATTGGATAAACAATAATAATAATAATAAATTATTAATATAATATTAATTCTTAAACAAGAACATCTTTCACTTATTCTGAACATTTTATTGAAAATCCATTAAGTATCAGGTACCATACTAAATACAAGATAAAAATAAGAGCATTGAAATGAGTCAGAATTTAAACAGCAGAACTTTTACTTTTGACCTAACCATTGGTCTATGCATCAAATAAGGGCCTGCAAAGAAGGTGTAGTCCTTAAAGGCCTAGCCAAGTCTTGTAAATATTTTCCCTACTTATGCCACATAATTTTTTTCTTCCTAGATGTGCATGAAATTCACAGTAAACAGTGTTTATATCTAGAGATAACCCACTAATTTTACTACCATATTCAAAAAAACATGTAGGTTTACCTTCAGTTCCATATGCTAGAGGCAACAAGATAAAACAAAAAAGGACTTCCCTGGTTGTCCAGTGGTGGAGAATCTGTCTGCCAACGCAGGAAAACAGGTTTGATCCCTAGTCCAGGAACATTACATGTACTGTCAGGCAATTAGGCCCTTACTCAACAGCTACTAAAGCCTGCACATTCTAGAGCCCATGCACTGCAACTACTGAAGGCCTTGCCACTGCAATAAGAAGCTGCACACAGCAACCAGAGAGTTAGCTGATGCCCAGTTGTGGATGTGTCTGGTGGTGCAAGTAAAGTCTGATGCTGTAAAGAACAATACTGCATAGGAACCTGGGATGCTAGGTCCATGAATCAAGGTAAATCGGATGTGGTCAAACAGTAGATGGCAAGAGTAAACATCAACATTTTAGGCATCAGTGAACTAAAAAGGACTGGAATGGGTGAATTTAATTCAGATGACCACTATCATCTGAATATCATTATCATCTTGCCTACTACTGTGGGCAAGAATCCTTTATAAGAAACGGAATAGCCCTCATAGTCAACGGAAGAGTCTGAAATGGAGTAGTTGGGTCCAATCTCAAAAATGACAGAATGATCTCTGTTCAATTCCAAGGCAAACCATTCAATATCATAGTAATCCAAGTCTATACCCCAACCACTGATGCCAAAGTAGCTGAAGCTGAACAGTTGTATGAAGACCTATAAGACAGTTGTATGAAGACCTATAATTCCTTCTAGAACTAACACCCCAAAAAGATGTCATTTTCATCATAGAGGATTGGAATGCAAAAGTAAAAAGTTAAAAGATACCTGGAGTAACAGGTAAGTTTGATCTTGGAGTACAAAATGAAGCAAAGAAAAAGCTAACAGTTTGGCCAAGAGAATACACTGGTCATAGCAAACACCCTCCTCCAACAACAAGAGATGACTCTACACATAGACCTCAACAGATGGTCAATACCAAAAGCAGATTGATTACATTCTTTGCAACCAAAGATGGAGAAGCTCTATATATTTAGCAAACACAAGATTTGGCGCTGACTGCCACTCAGATTATGAGCTCCTCATTTCAAAATTCAGATTTAACTTGAAGAAAGTAGGTAAAACCCCTGAGCCACTCAGTTACAACCCAAATCCAATCCCTTATGATTATACAGTGGAAGTGACAAATAGATTCAAAGGATTAGATTTGATAGACAGAGTGCCTGAAGAACTATGGACAGAGGTTCACTGCATTGTACAGGAAGCGGTGACCAAAACCATCCCCAAGAAAAAGAAATGAAACAAGGCAAAATGCTTATCTGAGGAAGCCTTACAAATAGCTTAGAAAAGAAGAGAAGCAAAAGGCAAAGGAGAAAGGGAAAGATATGCCCAAATGAATGCAGAGTTCCAAAGAATAGCAAGGAGAAATAAGAAAGCCTTCTTAAGTAAACAATGCAAAGAAATAGAGGAAAACAATAAAATGGGAAAAACTAGAGATCTCTTCAAGAAAATTAGCAATACCAAGGGAACATATGCAAAGATGGACACACTAAAAGACAGAAACAGCAAGGATCTAACACAAGCAGAAGGGATTAAGATGAGTGGAAAGAATACACAGAAGAACTGTACAAAAAAGTTCTTAATGACTTGGATAATCACAATGGTTTGGTTACTTACCTGACATCCTGGAATGTGAAGCCAAGTAGGCCTTAGGAAGCATTATAAAAACAAAGCTAGTGGAGGTGATGGAATTCCAGCTGAGCTATTTATAAGTCTAAAATATGATGCTGTTAAAGTGCCCTGGTGGCTCAGATGGTAAAGTGTCCGCCCACAATGTGGGAGACCTGGGTTCAATCCCTGGGTTGAGAAGATCCTCTGGAGAAGGAAATGGCAATACACCCCAGTATGCTTACCTGGAAAATCCCATGGATGGAGGAGCGTGGTAGGCTACAGTCCATGGTGTCGCAAACAGTCAGACACGATTGGGTGACTTCACTTCACTTCAAAGTGCTACACTCATATGACAGCAAATCTGGAAAACTCAGCAATTGCCACAGGACTGGAAAAGGTCAGTTTTCATTCCATCCCAAAGAAGGGCAATGCCAAAGAATGTTCAAACTACCACACAATTGCACTCATTTCACACGCTAAAGTTAATGCTCAAAATCCTTCAAGCTACGCTTCAATGGTACATGAATAAAGAACTTCCAGAATGTACAAGCTGAATTTAGAAAAGGCAGAGAACCAGAGATTTAATTGCCAACATCCATTGTATCATAGAAAACCCAAAATACCTCGTGCAAAATGCTGGGCTGGATGAAGCACAAGCTGGAATCAAGGTTGCCAGGAGGAATATTAACAACCTCAGATACGCAGATGACACCACCTAATGGCAGAAAGTGAAGAGGAACTAAAGAGCCTCTTGATGAGTGTGAAAAAGAAGGACAGGAAAGCCTGATAAGCTGCACTCCATGGGAGTTGTAAAGTGTTGGACACAGCTTAGCAACTGAACAACAATAGCAATCCCTCTCACACACCTCAGAGTACTTCAAGGTAGATAAACTATACAGTAAAAATGATTATATAATTACATTACCTCTACTAACAAACTAATAATCACTGATGTCATTTCCCACAGTCAAAATTTATCTTTGAAATGAAGGTCCAACAACTGAGCTGGTAGAATAGAGTGCCTTATTCAAAACATAAAAGTTATTAGTTGGGTAACTGTTGTATCTCACAGCCTAAGCCTTTGAACATACATACAAATTATTTTGAATGCAATGGATGGAGAACTCTTGAAATTTTCAGGCAAGTGAAATAAACAATTTTTCTTTCATCTAATGATTTTTCCTAAGTTAAAAATAATTTGCATTGAAATACCCATATTCTACCAAATACATATGTTCTAGTATTTTTATCAGAGAAGGCAATGGCACCCCACTCCAGTACTCTTGCCTGGAAAATCCCATGGACAGAGGAGCCTGGTAGGCTGCAGTCCATGGGGTCGCTAAGAGTCAAACATGACTGAGTGACTTCACTTTCACTTTTCACTTTCATGCATTGGAGAAGGAAATGGCAACCCACTCCAGTGTTCTTGCCTGGAGAATCCCAGGGACGGGGGGACCTGGTGGGCTGCCGTCCATGGGGTCGCAGAGAGTCGGATATGACTGAAGCGACTTAGCAGCAGCAGCAGCAGTATTTTTATGGAATTTATAGTAATGGTACTCATACTTCCACATAACATTCAACAGTTTGACAGAAATTTTTGAATCTGTAATGATTATACATATTTATGTACTCACATGAGTCACAGTCAGGGAGCCAAAAATGGGCTCCACTTTTAATTTTTTAATGGATAGACTGGGCAATGCCAATAAAATTTACACTGGGCAATGCCTAAAAAATTTTACCAATACGTTTAGGTACACATCATCAGTTGACCAATGAACTCTTTTAATAAGGTTGTTGTTGTTGTTTAGTCACTAAGTCATGTCTGACTTTGGGACCCCAGGCTGCCAAGCTCCTCTGAGAAATCATGGGATTTCTCAGACAAGAATACTGGAGTGGGTTGCCATTTATTTACCACTGAGCCACCAGGGAAGCCTTTTTTAATAAGGTTATTAATAAGTAAGGTCTTCCCAGGCGGCACTAGTGGTGAAGAATCCGCCTGCCAATGCAGGAGACAAAAGAGATGCAGGTTCAATCCCTATGTCAGGAAGATTCCCTGGAGGAGAGCATGGCAACCCAATCCAGTATTCTTGCTTGGAGAATCCCATGGAGAGAGGAGCCTGACAGGCTATAGTCCATAGCACTCAGGCACTGATAAGTAAGTTACTGAGAAAAAAACAAAAAATTATAGATCATTTGGAGGCATTGAAATTTGACTGAAGTTAATGAATCGCAGCTTGTAACTATCATTTATCAAGTTCAAGAAATTTTACAAGAAATATTGCTCCTCTTTCACAACACAGCTATAAGGTAGTCATGATTCCTACTTCACAAAATAGAAAACTAAGGCTCTGAGAAGGTAGGGGTTGGCTCTCTCAGGGTCTTAGATATAGTAAAGGGCTCAGGAAGGAGTTATTCAGATTGTCTATCAAAAAACATATCCTTGTACTTTCAACTCTGCCAAGCTGTTTCTGATGACTAGGGATGAAGCAGAGAAAAGTAATAGAAAACAGAATACAGAAATATTTCTATAGAAATAGAAAAGGTCATTAAATTCTGATTTCAGATTGTAGTATCTAATTTACACAAAAGTGAAAACATTAAACTACTAGAATACATTTTGTTTCATTTTTAACTTTAATGAATCTATTGCTCAGAAGTTTAAAATCCACATTTAACTTCAAAACCTTAAAATTTCAATTAAAACACATAAATGTGTCAAATACCTTACCTCACAAATATATTTTATATACTTTTAATGATTTACATGTTAGTTACACTTATAATTTCTAAGGTTTTATTTAAGGCCTTCTATATCACGGGGTTCATTTTATTTAGTGAGAGGCTAAATATGTATTTTTTATGCTCTTTCAATTTTCCATTGGCATATATCAGTAAAATTTCCTTTCCAAAAACAATTTTTCTTTTTTGCTACTTAAATTCAAGCTTCCCTTCCTTTTTCTTTCCTCACTGTTCTTTATTTCTTGGACTAATCCTCATGTAAGTAGCTTTCCTCCCCTTACATGCCATCCTTGCAATTCTGTTACTTTTCTTCCTGTCATTCTGCTATCTATAGCTTCCGAAGTCTTCAAAGCCGCCTGTAATGTGCCTGGAGGGCTACAGTCCTTGGGGTCACAAAGAGTTGGACATGACTGAGCAACTGAGCACGCAAACAAACGTTGTTAACAGCTGGTAATGCTCAGACAAGAGACCTAAGAAAGTCTTGCCCCCAGTTGATTTCTGAGAGTATCTTCACTGATAGGCTGACATTAGCAAACCCAAAACTGAGGCCAAAGTGACAGGGGTCTAAGCAATCATCATTCATAAAAATAAAATGAAAATAAAATGAGATCCCAAATTTACCCTTGACGCAAAAGGTCCCAGCTGTTTCTTCGTATGTGTTCCCAAGTAAATTATTTCAAAATAAATAACATAATAAGTGATTTATACCAGATCTTTAGGATTATTTTTCTCTTTATGGCTGCATCCCAGAGATCTGCAGTGAACAAAACCAACCAATGTGGAGGATAAAACTTCCCCTAAATATCTCCGCAGCAACCGGAGTTCTTGTATTTTCCCTCAATGCAGTTTACTTAGAATAAAAGCTATAATTAAAGTTTCATGAGGTTGAAGAATGCAAAAGTTTTATTTGGCATTTGTATCACCAACGCTTTGCACAATACTTGCCACATAGCAGACCCTCAAGTATTTTTTAACAACTAAGTGGAAAAAATAGTACTTTGATGCCCCTACTTGAGAAAATAATCTACTTTCCCCAGTTTTAAAACTCATATGTCCTTGCTTTTTATTTCATATGCCACTGTGAGAGCTTATTCAAAACTTATTTAACTTATATGCAGAGTACATCATGAGAGATGCTGCGCTGGAAGAAGCACAAGCTGGAATCAAGATTGCCGGGAGAAATATCAATAACCTCAGATATGCAGATGACACCACCCTTATGGCAGAAAGTGAAGAAGAACTAAAGAGCCTCTTGATGAAAGTGAAAGAAGAGAGTGAAAAAGTTGGCTTAAAGCTCAACATTCAGAAAACGAAGATCATGGCATCCAGTCCCATCACTTCATGGCTAATAGATGGGCAAAAAATGGAAACAGTGACAGACTTTATTTTCTTGGGCTCCAAAATCACTGCAGATGGAGACTGCTTACTCCTTGGAAGTAAAGCTATGACAAACGTAGATAGCATATTAAAAAAGCAGAGACATCGCTTTGCCAACAAAGGTCCGTATAAGTCAAAGCTATGGTTGGAGTCATGTATGGATGTGAAAGTTGGACCATAAAGAGGGCTGAACCCCAAAGAATTTATGTTTTCTAACTGGTATTGGAGAAGACTCTTGAGAGTCCCTTTAACAGCAAGGAGATCAAACCAGTCAATCCTAAAGGAAATCAACCCTGAATATTCAAGGAAGGACTGATGCTGAAGCTGAAGCTCCAATACTTTGGCCACCTGATGGGAAAAGCCAACTCATTGGTAAAGAACTTGATTCTGGGAAAGATTGAAGGCAGGAGCAGAAGGGGATGACAGAGGATGAAATTATTGGATGGCATCTCTGATCCAATGGATATGAGTTTGACAAGCTCTGGGAGATAGTGAAGGACAGGGAAGCCTGGTGTGCTACAGTCCATGAGGTTACAAAGCGTCAGACATGACTGAGTGACTGACTTGGTGACTGAACAACAACATTGAAAGCTTGACGATACCTGTCTTCATAGAATGTCAGACCAGGGAGAGGTTTTAAATGTAATAATTTACAGAAAAGAATGATCCTAGGTAGTAAAAGTGATATACACAGTGATATACATGTATTTAGTTATCCAAGGCACAATGAATGAGAACCAGGTCTCCTGAATTTTGTTTTTTTTTTTTTCAATTTCATCAATTCAATTTATTTTTATTATTGAAATGTTATGAAGTATCATAACCTGTATAGCTAACATCAATGCAGCTATTAGTATCTCTTAAAATACCGAAAACCTGAGTTTGAATATTCCATTGACCAAATTACTAGCTGAATTACTTGGCAATATCACAGTATTTATTAAATGTATTTCCATTTCCCTACTTGCAAAGTATTCTGAATAAAAAAGAAAGAAATCTCCAGTGCTCAAGACAACATTCCACAATGAGACCACTAAGAAGACAAGAGCTTCCACAGCAATGCAAGAAGGTTTGCAAAACTCAAAACAACTAGAAATTTCCATCTAAGAATGCTCTGATAATGGCTATTCTCAGTTTTTGGGGTTTGGGTTATTTTGCTTGTTCATTCATTTTTAAGTTGTTCAGCTCTAATGAAAGGACACTGGATAAGTGTTGGACATAAGTGTTTCCAGAGAAGTTTAGAATGCTGACAGCGTAGGAGAACAAATTTACAGTAATTTTTTGAAGCAGTGTTCTAGTTTGCCAAACAAAAGAAAATGCGGGTAGAGAACACAGAATAGTCACTGCTTTGAAATATACTGTTTTGTGTTACCAAGTCCATTGTTGATATGGTGAGTCAATGATAACAGGTTTATACATGTCTTCGGAAGTTGGAATTGTTACACTATATTCACCTATATGTTTTCAGCATTATAGGTGAAAAAGCTTTTTCAAAATATAAAAAATTACAGAATGGAAAGTACATACAGCTGTTGCTTATTTCTGATTATCACAATTATTTTCAAATTTGTTATCTAAACACCTGATTACATGTGTTTTTTTAATCTGGCAAAGAGCCAAAGTCATTCAAATTTTACGTTTTTAAAAGGTAAAAGTCAGAGACTGTTTCTTCCCTCTTATTTTGGCAGTAAATAGTAGCATTCAATTTATTTTATCTACTTCTAACATAAGTCACTGAGAGTAGTCTTATGTTAAACTGGCATTACCAAAGGCACTTCCACAACTTTAGAAAAATTTCTAAATTCTGGTTTTTAGGAAAAAAAAAAAAAACCCTCCAGAATTATCAAAACAATTCCCACAAAAATCTAATACTTATCTTTAGTAAAATTATCACATTACATATGAATCTGTTACAATGAAGAATTAGTATATTGTACAAATGTTGCTTTGGGCACTGACACAAAACTACATATGCACAGGATTACTGGACTCCTTTTATAAAGGCTTAAGTTCAACAATTTGCAACATCAAATAGTTCCTAAAAGTGTGCTTCCTCAGAAATATTTGCATTAATAATAGCAAACAGTAGCTAACCTATTTTGAGTTTTGTGCCTAGCTTATCAATAGAAGAAGTGGCAAAAGGTAATTGAAGGGAAAATGCACAAAAAAGGAAGATGACTGAAACAGTAGTCTCATTGCTAGAGGAAAAGGCCATACTCCATTAAGGCAACAGCCCCAGGATATTTGTAGGACTGTCTGGTACAAGTCCCCGGTCTCTCTGGATCCAATTCTTTCTCAAGGCCCTCCTACAATCAACTGCAAGAGTACTTTCAAAAGGGAGATTCAAGAGCAGGCAAACAAGTTCAATGTTCAGATTCACTTTGAAAACTTTAAAGAAGTAAAAGTCTCCGAGATGGGCAGCTAAAAGTGCTTTCAGAAGTTGAAATCCTTGTAACCAATCAAGGTGCAAATAAAAATCAGCTTTGGTTTGACAGTGAATCTCTTTAGGATTCTGTCTGCAATGGAGTTCCTTCAAAACAGAGCTCATACAGACTGAAACAGAAGTCTGGCATTACTGCAAAGATTAAAAGTCAAGAGTAGCTGAAATGCCTGACCAGGAATGAGGCAGAGTGCTCTGGAAAGATACCAAGAATCATAGGGAG
Source organism: Bubalus kerabau (assembly GCF_029407905.1). NCBI lineage: Eukaryota > Metazoa > Chordata > Mammalia > Artiodactyla > Bovidae > Bubalus > Bubalus kerabau. The sequence goes on along the minus strand of NC_073638.1, from coordinate 16,250,594 downwards.
TCTGGAGTACACCTGGAACTGATGATACAGCCATCCCTAATGAGCACAAGTTAGAGAGAGCTAGGCAGGCATTCGGAGAAGGCAATAGCACCGGGCTGCCGTCTATGGGGTAGCAGAGTCAGACATGACTGAAGCGACTTAGCAGGAGCAGCCAGTACTCTTGCCTGGAAAATCCCATGGACGGAGGAGCCTGGTGGGCTGCAGTCCATGGGGTCGCTAAGAGTCGGGCACGACTGAGCGACTTCATCTTCACTTTCATGCATTGGAGAAGGAAGTGGCAACCCACTCCAGTATTCTTGCCTGGAGAATCCCAGGGACGGGGAAGCCTGGTGGGCTGCCGTCTATGGAGTCGCACAGAGTCGGACACGACTGAAGCGACTTAGCAGCAGCAGCAGCAGCAGGCAGGCATTTATTCATTCAACAGATAGTTACGCAGGGCCTAATATAAGGAAACTGAAAAAATGAGGGAGAATGCACTAAAGAATCCAGGGGACAGAGTGTGAAGGATGAGGTAGGGGTGCAAGAAAGAGAAGACAGGTTTAGAAAACCAAATACCTGGGTTACCGACAGAAGAAGACTGAGCCAATAAATGACCAGTAACCAAGAAAAAAAAATACATGAGGTGGTGAGAAAACAAGAGATGAGAGGGCTCTTCATCAAAAAATTATCTGACAACCGGTCCCTAAAGATTGAGAAAAGGAATGCAACCTAGGAAGTCAGTTAGCTTGCAGAATTCAAAGATGTCAGAGAAGGTCATGCTAAGAGCAAGAGTGTCGGGGGGAAAAAAAAGAGGGGAAGAGTTTCCTGGAAGGGAGCAGGGGTTCCTGTGGGATGCTGGAGAAGAGAGGAGGCACAGTGCTTGGAAAAGTTTTGGGGAAAGAAAACAGGTGGGTGAGAAGGAGCCGTCGAGCCATCAGGGTGACTGCGACGAAAGAGGTTGCAAATGCTGGGGGTGGGCAGACAGACCTTTGAATCAGGAGGCCCCCGGAGGAGTGAAGTCTCACTCCATGCCCGTATCCCAGTGCCCCCTTCCACTAGGGCCCAAAGTCCAGGTCTCTCCCGGGGGCCATCGGGAACTAGGCCGGGCTAGGCCCCGCCACCCCGCCCCCCTCCCCACACACACCCCGGCGGCGGGGCTCTTGGCACGCGGCGGGACCAGCCTGGCGCCCACCTGCCCGGTCCGCGTCCTTCCACCCGAGGCTCGGCCCTGCCCCTCGTCTCTACTCACCGAGGGCGCCGTCAGACGGCTGATGCTCTCGCCCAGCGAGTCCAGGTTGACCCGCCGGCGGCGCTGCGCTCGCCTGGCCCCGGCTGTGGCGGCGCTGACTGCGGCGGCGGCTGCTGCGCCGGCCGCCGGGGCTCGGGCGGAGACGTGCGCCGCTCTGGGCTCGGGCAGCCCGGGCGCGCTGCGGCCGCCGTTCCAGCAGAGCCTGGACAACGGGCACTCCGCCTCCTCCTCGGGGCTGGTCTCCAGATAGTCGGAGCCCAGGGAGCTGAAGGACTCGGACGAAATCTTCCTCCGAGACATGCTGTCGGCGCTGCGGCGGCCGAGGCGGCGGCGGCGGGAATACGGGCGGCGGCGGCGGCGGCGGCTGCACCGGCGGCGTTAGGGGCGCTGCGGCCGCGGGGAAACGGGGCAGGGCTGCTCGACCGGGAGGGCGGCCCCGGAGCCGCGGAGCCTCGGGAGCCGACTGCTCATGGCGGGAACTTGCAGCGCCACGCTGCCCTGGGCCCGCGCTCGCCGGCCGCTGCCGCCTCGGCGCCCGCCTGGACGCGTCTCCGCGGCTGCTCTCCGCTCGCGGGGAGGCTGCGAGTGCGAGCCCGGGGGCGGCCGGGCAAGGAGGCGGCGGCCGCGCGGCAGCGGAGGCAGAGGCTCGCGCCGCCCGCGCGCCCAGCTCGCCCCTGTTGCCCGCCCTCCGCCCGCCAGTCCCTCCCACCTCTCCTCGCAGTGCCGCCCGCCTGCTCCCTCCGCGCGCCCCCTCCTCCGCGCCGTCTCTCCGCAGCCGTCACGTGTTGCCTTCGCACCCACTGGAAGTCTCTGCCTCTGTGCTGTCGCCACGCTTCGGGAGCAACGGGGACACTTCGGCGTCGTCCTCTGAGCGCCACCCCAGCTCCCGCCATCCCCACCTCCTCGCGGAAGAGGCAGCTGAGGAGCAGACGGGACCCGGTGGGCCCTGAGACAGGAGGGCACCCGACCGGGACGGAACACCTGCCTCTGCAGCCGCCTCAGGGAAGCCTGAGGGCGTGGGACTGGGGGTCCATCATTTAGAGTCCATCATTGACCTTTCCCTCCGAGTTCATTTGGGAAGTTCTGAGGCCAGGGGGAAAGGCCGAGGGGTCCAGCCCGCCCATGCCCAAGGAGTCGCTTACAAGGGAAGGGGAGGGCCAACGTGTTGGTACCCACCCTGCTGGAGCAGCAGCTAGTGAGGACGGGTGTTCTCGGCCGAGGCTGTGTGGGCTTGTAGATAGCCCAGAGCCGAGAGGCAGGGAATGAGGACAGCGTCTGCTTGGGCAAGAGCCCTGTTGCCGAGCATCGGCCTGGCTGGGCGAGCCCGGGCTCCTGCCCCCCCGCCTCTGTGCTGGTGCTGGACAGCTCCGCTGGCCACCTGCAGCCGCGTTTGCAGGCGTAGTCCTTTCACAGACTCCACCACCTGGGAGCCGGGGAATGACACTACCCTGTCCTTCATTCTCCTGGAGCTTTGCTCCAAATATGCGATCTGTTCGGGCTAAGCTACAAATGCTGCTCGGAAAGCCAAGGGGAGTGAAAGACTTTTCAAAGCCCAAGAACAGCGTCCCAGGTTTGCTGTGGAGCTGCTTCATTCCAAAGCTTGTGCTGTGCTGTGCTTAGTCTCTCAGTCGTCTCCGACTCTGCGACCCCATGGACTGTGTAGCCCGCCAGGCTCCTCTGTCCATGGAGATTCTCCAGGCAAGAATATTGGAGTGGGTTGCTATGCCCTCCTCCAGGGGATCTTCCCAACCCAGGGGGCGAACGGAGGTCTCCCTTGTTGCAGCTGGATTCTTTACCCGACTGAGCTACCAGGGAAGCCCCATTCCAAAGCCTGCCTCTTGGCAAAAGAACAGTGGCGCTTAGTGCCTGTAGTGCCTGTCCCCATTGTGCTTGCTTTAGCTCCAGGAAAGCCTGGAACTTGTTCTAACATTGAGATGGGCAAATAAGGGTCCCCGGCTGTGCTTCCCTCTGCAGCAAAGCACCTGAGCACGCTCCCCACCATTCCCCTTCCCTGGAAAAAAAAAGTTGATAGGTTCTGGCTTTCGCTCCGTAGAGATACAAAAGCAAAAGCAGTTTTTCTTTTAAAGGTTCTTCCAAGGTAAAGGCAGATAGTTTTCTGGATTATGTCTATTTTATAACTAACAGATAAAACAAAATCCCTTTGCTGCAACACAACCTCAGTTTGCTTTTAATTCTAAATCTTCCCGTTTGTTTATGAGAACCCAAATAAATATAAATGCTGTCTGAAGATTCCTTTTACATTTGGGGAAAATGCCCTCAAATTGATTCAGAGATATGCCTTAATCAGGTTTTAAATAGGTGTTAAAGATATGAACTTGCACATTACCAGTCACATACTCCCCTTCAAATACATATATATATATGTATATGTATGTGTATGTGTGTGTATATATGTATGTGTATATATATATATAATCTCAGTTCAGCTCAGTTCAGCTGCTCAGTAGAGTCCAACTCTTTGCAATCCCACAGACTGCTGCATGCCAGGCTTGCCCTTTGTGTCGGTGATGCCATCCCACCATCTCATCCTCTGTCGTCCTATATATGTATATATTCTTTCTCAGTCTGCTAATTGCTAACTGCATAGTTTCTCCTCTTAGCAGAGGAAATCAGGCCTCTTTTTAAAAATAATAATGATAGTTATTATTTATAATCATTATTATTATTATTTTGATATTTTGGTGTATCTACTGTTGATTTTCCCACTACTTCGCTTAATTCTATATGCATTTGTTTCCACTGGAAATTAGATACACGTTATATTTTTATGCTGAAAACTTTCACTGGCCTTTTTTCCTTATTTGGGGGGTGGTAAACTACATTATTATAACATTGGGAAAGCTGTTTAATATTCTTGTTGTGCAGTATCAATCATAGCATAATGCTGGAATTTTTAGTTCTCTTTTTTCAGTAATAATGGTATAACTGTCAGGTTCTTTACAGTCATATAATTTTAGATCTTCTATTCTGGATACTAAACAGCATATGCCTTTTATATTCTTTTAATAACTACTGTAGCTCACACACTCACACAAATGTGCTTTTTTGGTAATGGCAAATAACCTTTACATTGAACTTAAACCAAAACTTTTACTAATCATTCATACTCTTGTCTGAAAGTCAAATGCCTGACTTCAAGGCAATAAGTATCATTCATTTCCAAAATTTACAGGCAGCCCAAGAGTCTTTTTGTTTACACTGAAAGTTTGTTGCCAGAAAGAATTCTACACCTATGGGACATTTTTGCTTTGTGTGAACCATTTGAATCAGACTCCTTATAGTATCTAGCCAGAAGAAGTGGATCTTACAATTTTCTGTATGAATTGATTATCACAATTTCCCCACTGATTTTTAAACTATAAATAAATGGAGGCCTAGATATAAATAGTATATCAATCTATTTTACTTTCAAGGGTTTCCTTTATATTTCTGTTCAGGAGGAGGGTTCAAAACTTGTCTGTATGAACAATGCCATGTGCTATACTTGAATTAACATCTTTAAAAGATAACATAACCTATTCTCCATAAAACAAAAATTTAAAGCCTTAGAACTATTAAAAGGAATCCAAATATTTTAGAAAAGAGTAGTCCACTGAAAAATGAAAGATTTGTGCTCTGATTTTAGGGGAAAAACTTGCACAGACTCATTCCCACAAATCCAGTCCTGCTAAATATATTGTGTTTTGATAAATTCCTCAAAGTATAGTATCCTATTGGAAAAGGAAAATGCAGGAATGTACTTGGTTTGTTTGTGAAATCAGTGAGGGCAGTTGAGGCTTCAATTCAAAATAATCAAGCATTGGGAAGGATTCCTTAAGAGAGTAGATTCCTCATCTTAATTAAAATGGTGACTAATTCCCCTTTAAACATAAAAATAAATTGTTGTGTATGTCTTACCTTCATGTACAACATTGCTGTTTATAAAGTCCTTTCACTTACATTGCCTCATTTGATTTGATTTTCATTCTGTCCAGAAAAGTAAAGAAAAATTACCTCTGTCCAGTGAAAAACAAAAAACAAACAAAAAAACTTACATCAGTCCTCAGTCTCCAAATTCTTTGCAATTCAGAACTTCAAAATCTTTCCTAATTTCTTTTCTTCCTTCCAAGTCTTCAGCAAGAAAACCTGCAGCATCTAACTACATAAGTGTTCTTGCTTTATATCAGAAGACTGAGGAAATCACTCCTTGTAGTCAATCTTTACATAAATTTGGCAATTTACGGGAACTGTGCATGTAATAGTAAAGCAAGTTCTTCAAAGAAATATATATAGCAGCTGGTGAATTCTTAAGTAGGACAAGTTTTTCTGTATCCCTGACTTAGAAAATTACCACACACACACATATTCCATATTTGCAGGTTAACCCTATGTACATGTTTCCTAAATGAGATCTGTCTATCTCTCCCACTTTCTCATAATCTCTTTTTTATAAGAGGGAAAACACACTTTCTCAGTGAAAGACGGAACAAATAAGAGCAGAGATATCATGCTTTATATTCATGCATAAGGACTTCCCTGGTGGCGCAGAGGATTTCCCCAGTGGCTCAGTGGTAAAGAATATCTGCCAGTTCAGGAGATGCAAAAGACGTGGATTCCATCCCTGGGTCGGGAGGATTCCCTGGTGAAGAAAATGGCAACCCACTCCAGTATTCTTGCCTGGGAAATCTCATAGACAGAGGAGCTTGGTAGGCTACAGTCCATGGGGTCACAAAATGTTGGACATGACTGAGCGACTAAATAACAACACATTGAGTATCAAAATGAGATCAACTATCTGCTTTGTTCATATGTAAAGGGATACCTGGAAGACAGAGCAAACCATCATTCTATGATTAAATTTTATCATAATACCTTCAAGAAGTACTTCTTGCTCAAAATAGGAAGGAGGCTGGAGGGGAAGGAATAAAGCCAATGCAACACTTGGTAGATTTGTACCCAAAAGACACTTATAAGTGGGACAATTGCCTCTTTTTTTATCCTGCCATATCCAAGAAAGCAAGAAAGAGGAAAAGTAATCATTGTCTTTTGGGGCCTCAGACAGGCAACTCTCTCTTCCTCAAGTGACTGTAAATGGCTTTGCACTCTCAATTACGCACTGCAAAAATCTATCCTCCTCTGAGGAGAGACTCTATAAGTCAATGTCTCCTACAATTTCCAGCCTTTTTGTCTTCAGAAGTATTAGCTCTCTACACCCTTTATTTGAGATTCTTTTTCATGTACTAAGTACAGATTATATTGGAAGATTATTGTGTTTTTACATATTTTTATAAATCACAGTTTTGCCCTTATATATCTAATAAGAGCAATACTTTGTACTAAGTGATTCAACTGTGGTCCACTATAGCCTTTAATCATTTCCCTAAATATTTCTCCCACATTGTACCCAAACCTTTTGCCTTTCAAATTATTTCTGAAGGCTTGCCTTCCCAATCTAAGTAAAGATGAATTAACATTTGTTGAGAACCTACTATGCACTAGGGTATTTTTCCTTTTTGCTTCATTTAATCTTTACAATGACACCACAGGATGCATTTACCCGGTTTTACACATATGAAAATTTTGCACAGAGGTTTTAAATACTTTCCTCAAGATCATGGAGCTGATACGTATTAGTCAGAATTCCTTCCAGTCCTACTCCTAAGCCCATATATTTCTATTGAAACCTGCTTCCTGCCTTCATTTTGTAATTGACCTCAAATGTTTGAAAAATACAAAAAAAAATCTGATTAATTAAAATCACAATATGAGTGGTTTATTGCATTATAAATACATATTGTACATTGGAATTATTCTCTGGAACACAATGTCATGACAAAGCACTGATCTGTGCAGAAGCTTTACTTAATAGTAACCACTCGGTTAATGACTAGCCATGTGACCCAAAAGCAAGCTGCTTAACCTCTCTAGGTCACAGACCCCACATCTACAAATTAAAAGAGTTGAGTAAAATCTTCAGAATATCATCAGCCCCCAAGATTTAATAATCTCTTTTTCTATTTGTGGAGTTATTAATTTTATTTCCAGATATGTCTTGTGCCTAGAAAAATTTCACCTCACATATTATAGGGTCAGTTCCTCTTTTTCCTCCCTATCACATCCTTTCTGAGAATGCAATTTCTCCTCAAATCCCTTCTTTAATTGCCTGAGAGCTTCTTAAATGAAGCTGCCATGAACATGGTCCACAGAATTAAATGGATAAAAAGGAAAAATTTCAACTCAATTGTATTTGGTTAGATGTTCACCATCTCTCTGTCTTTTCATAACCTAATTCTTCTGTCTGCTTTATTATATTATGGAAAGGAATCATATTTTCCTGTCTGCAACTTATTATGCTTGACAGCTAACAAGAATTAGTATGAATTATCAATGTGTGTCTTTATATAACCTTGTTAATGTTAGTAGACATTTACTTAAATATATTCAATTTGTCATGCATATTCACTCAGTCCATGGGGTCACAAAGAGTCAGACATGGCCAAGCAACTGAACTGATGCACTCTGTCATGTAATCATTATTTTAAATTAATAATCTATTTTTAATCCAATTTTAATATAAATACTAGAATTCTTAAAAGTTTTAGCATTCAGAATGAAATATTATGCTATTGTCACTAGGGATAAAATAAACATTAGTAAAGGCACTGGCACCCCATTCCAGTACTCTTGCCTGGAAAATCCCATGGATGGAGGAGTCTAGTAGGCTGCAGTCCATGGGGTCGCTAAGAGTCGTGTCACTTTCCTTTTTCCCTTTCATGCATTGGAGAAGGAAATGGAAACCCACTCCATTGTTCTTGCCTGGAGAATCCCAGGGATGGGGGAGCCTGGTGGGCTGCCGTCTGTGGGGTCGCACAGAGTCGGACACGACTGAAGCGACTTAGCAGCAGCAAAGTGTTATTAATGATGATCAAATGGCAGTGTACTTAGATCCCTTAAAGTAACTAATAGAAAAATATTTGTTTAAAATTAAGAAAAAAGTCACAATTTATACTCATTTGTATGATAATCTTTGCAAAGGATTTCAAGGTGATATTGAAATAACTGATCTCAATAATTAATAGATCAGTTCAAGTCTAAAAAAATTAGTTAAAATAATTCTAAAATTTTTATCCATCAAAAGACATGAAATTTTAAAGTAAAACATATGTTTACTCATTTCTAACAGTTCTCCTTTTAATGAGCACTATAAGTGTTAATTTCTCTATTGGTATACTAAAATAGACAGGCATTTATACCACCACTGTGAACTAAAATTAAAATGTTCTTTTCTCAAATTCATACAGGGACTTCTTTTGGTCACATAAGTAGAGTTATCCTTGTTTCCAGATAAGTAGTGTGTGATTGCATAAATAGTCATTCCAAAGCCTGTGCACTAAGACCACACAAGTGATTCTGTGTTTCCTTGCAGGTTATGTAGACATAAGCTGAATCTATCTTTCCCAGTTCCATTTTTTTGCCCAGTGGAAAGAAGGTCTTTCTGCTTCTTTCTCAGAGAAGACCCAAATTTTCTTGGTTTTTAGGTTTTCAAATAATTTTTAATAGTACCCTAAACCAAAAGAAATACATAACAATTCACTGTATAAGACAGTTGTACTGAAACAATTTTATTAGGATTTATGTCCTAGCAACTTAGTAGCATTTAAAATATGTACTTTTTATATTTTTGCCATTTTTGCTAAGCAATATATACTATCTTGATTCCTATAGCTGTGTAGTATGGCCTGAAGACAAAGATCATGATTCCTCTAGTTCCATTTTTCTTTCTCAGGAGTGTTTTGGCTATTTAGGGTCTTTTGTATTTCCATACAAATTGTAAAATTTTCTCTGTTGTTGGGAATGTAAATTGATACATCCACTTTTAAGGACAAAATAGAGCTTCCTTAAAAATCTAAAAATAGAATTGTCATACTACTAGGCATATACCCAGAGAAAATCATAATTTAAAAAGACACATGTACCCCAATGTTCATTACAATACTCTTCACAATAGCCAGGACATGGAAGCAACCTAACTGTACATCAACAGATGAATAAGATGTGGTACCTATATGCAATGGAATATTACATAGTCATTGAATGAAATGAAATAGTGCCATTTGCAGAGACATGGATAGATACAGAGAATGTCATACAGAGGGGAGTAAGTCAGAAAGAGAAAAACAAATATAATATATTAACACATATCTAGAAAAATGGCATAGATGAATCTATTTGCAGGACAGGAATCCAGAGGCAGACAGAGAGAATGGACATGTGGACACAGCAGGAGTAGGAGAGGGTAGGAAGAACTGAGACAGTAGCATTGAAATATATACAATACCATATGCATAATAGATAGCTAGTTGCTGTACATCACAGGAAGCTCAGCTCTATGCTCCGTGATGACCTAGAAGGGTGGGACAAGGGGTGAGTGGCAAGGAGGCTCAGGAAGGAGGGGACACCTGATTCACTTTGTTGTACAGCAGAAACTAACACAACTGTGTAAAGCAATTATATTCCAATAATAAAATTTTTAAAAAATTAAAAAAAGTTTAATGATATAGATGATCTTATTTACAAAACAGAAATAGAGACATGGATGTAGAGAACAAGTATATGGATATCAAGGGGGAAAAGAGCAGTGGGATGATTTAGGAGACTGGGATTGACATATATATATATATATATATATATATATATATATATATATACAGTACTGATACTATTTATAAAACAGATAACTAGTAAGAACCTACTGTATAGCTCAGGAAACTCAACTCAGTGCTCTGTGGTGAACTAATGGGAAGGATTACAGCTGATCCATTTTTATGTACACTAGAAACTAACCCAGCATTGCAAAGTAACTATACCTCAATAGCTGAGAAGAGAAGCAAGAAGCTAAAGGCAAAGGAGAAAAGAAATGATATACCCATCTCAATGAAGAGTTCCAAAGAAGAGCAAGGAGAGATAAGAAAGCCCTCCTCGGTGATCAATGCAAAGAAATAGAGGAAAACAATAGAATGGGAAAGTCTAGAGATCTCTTCAAGAAAATTAGAGACACCAAGGGAACATTTCATGCAAGCTCAATAAAGGACAAAAATGGTATGGACCTAACAGAAGCAGAATATATTAAGAAGAGGTGGCAAGAATACACAGAAGAACCATACAAAAAAGATATTCACGATCCAGATAATCACGATGGTGTGATCACTCACCTAGAACCAGACATCCTGGAATGCAAAGTCAAGTGGGCCTGAGGAAGAATCACTATGAACAAAGCTAGTGGAGGTGATGAGATTCCAGCTGAGCTATTTCAAATCCAAAAAGATGATGCTGTGAAAGTGCTACTACACTCAATATGCCAGCAAATTTGGAAAATTCAGCAGTGGTCACAGGACTGGAAAAGGTTAGTTTTCATTCCAATCCCAAAGAAAGGCAATGCCAAAGAATGCTCAAACTATTGCACAATTGCACTCATCTCACATGCTAACAAAGTAATGCTCAAAATTCTCCAAGCCAGGTTTCAACATTATGTGAAGCATGAATTTCCAGATGTTCAAGCTGGATTTGGAAAAGGCAGAGGAATCAGAGATCAAATTTCCAACATCTGTTGGATCATAGAAAAAACAAGAGAGTTCCAGAAAATGTCTACTTCTGCTTTATTGACTATGCCAAAGCCTTTGACAATGTGGATCACAACAAACTGTGGAAAATTCTTCAAGAGATGGTAATACCAGACCACCTTACCTGTCTCCTGTGAAATCTGTATGCAAGTCAAGAAGCAACAGTTAGAACCAGACATGGAACAACAGACTGATTCCAAATCGGGAAAGGAGTAGGTCAAGGCTGTATATTGTCACCCTGCTTATTTAACGTATATGCAGAGAACATCATGAGAAACCCTGGGCTGGAAGAAGCACAAGCTGAAATCAAGATTGCTGGGAGAAATATCAATAACTTCAGATATGCAGATGACACCACCCTTATGGCAAAAAGCAAAGAAGAACTAAAGAGCCTATTGATGAAAGTGAAAGAGGAGAGCAAAAAGCTGGCTTAAAACTCAACATTCAGAAAACTAAGATCATGGCATCCAGTCCCATCACTTCATGGCAAATTGATGGGGAAACAATGGAAACAGTGAGAGACTTTATTGTTTGGGGCCCCAAAATCACCGGAGATGGTGACTGTAACCATGAAATTCAAAGACACTTGGTCCTTGGAAGAAAGGTTATGAGAAACCTAGACAGCATTTTTTTTCTTTTTTAAAAAATATAAATTTATTTATTTTAATTGGAGGCTAACTACTTTACAATATTGTGTTGGTTTTGCCATACATCAACATGAATCTGCCACGGGTGTACACGTGTTCCCCATCCTGAACCCCCCTCCCACCTCCATCCCCGTACCATCCCTCTGAGTCATCCCAGTGCGCCAGCCCCAAGCATCCTGTATCATGCATAGAACCTGGACTGGTGATTCGTTTCATATTTGAAATTATACATGTTTCAATGCCATTCTCCCAAATCATCCCACCCTCTCCCTCTCCCACAGAGTCCAAAAGATTGTTCTATACATCTGTGTCTCTTTTGCTGTCTCGCATACAGGAAAAAGCAGAGATATTACTTTGCCAACAAAGGTCTGTCTAGTCAAAGCTATGGTTTTCCCAGTAGTCATGTATGGATGTGAGAGCTTGAACATGAAGAAGGCTGAGGCTGAAGAATTGATGCTTTTGAACTGTGGTGTTGGAGAAGACTCTTGAGAGTCCCTTGGACTGCAAGGAGATCAAACCAGTCAATCCTAAAGGAAACCATTCCAGAATATTCATTGGAAGGACTGATACTGAAACTGAAGCTCCAATACTTAGGCCACCTGATGTGAAGAACTGACTCATTTGAAAAGACCCTGATGCTGGGAAAGATTGAAGATAGGAGGGGAAGGGCATGACAGAGGATGAGATGGTTGGATGGCATCGCCGACTCAACGGACATGAGTTTGAGCAAGCTCCAGGAGTTGGTGAAGGACAGGGAAGCCTGGCCCATGGGGTCGCAAAGAGTTGGACATGACTGAAATACTGAACTGAACTGAACTGATACTTCAATAAAAATTAATTTTATAAAATACAGTGTATAAATATATATATATAAATATATAAAGTGGAAATTTGTATTTCATTCTTAAACATTTGTAGTTATTTAGTTATTTTGTAGCTGGGCATTGCACAGTTTCTCAAAACTTGAGATGAGATTGAACATTGCCACTTCATTTCCTGCTCCACACTTTTTCCTGTGGCAGCCACTTCAATAAACCTAGCTTGCAAATGTATGAATTGATCAAAACAATGTAGCACAATTCACTGTTAAACTAGAAATTACCTCAAGCTAATATTTTCTCAATTTTCAACAGATGTCAAATTTTACTGTTTCCCTCAAAATTTTAATATATCCCTCTGCACTCCTATGCATTCATTACATTCTCCCAGGCCCTCTTGGTGAACAGTTTGGAAACTGTGACTTTGGTTGTTCAGCCATTCCAAAGTTCTCAAGTCTTTTATCTTAATTACAGAGTCTGAGTAAATAGACAATAAGAGCTTGAAAATGTAAAATGGAAATTATACATTTTAAAGTTATTCTCTGTTATAATAAATTTGTATACAGGATACTACCTAAAGTATAATTTATGTAGAGTGCATTATTCTGTAATTTAAATCTGTTTTATGTCTTAACTCATTACTCATCTGTCAATTAAGCTTTGAATACATAATAAGAAACAAAGTAATTTGAAAAGACAATAAAATATTTGCTTTTGATATTTCTTATACATATAATCTTTTTACCAAGGGTTGTATTTGCCAAGAATATAGCAAAACAATATTATCTCAACACAAAACTTTTAAAGAGTTTAAAATATTTTTACTTTTAAAAACTAACCCTGAGGAATTCCTGGTGGTCCAGTGGTTAGAACTCCACGCTTCCATTGCAGGGGCCACAAGTTCAAGCTCTGGGGGAACTAAGATCCCACAAGACATACAGGATGGCCAAAAAAACCAAAAGCATAAACAAACAAAACTGACCCTGAAATGTTGATGACTATTCTTTGTTTGAAAAGAACAAGAAAGACAAGGGTAAGGTTCTTTATTCCCTATACTTCCCTTGTCAAGAAAGGGAAAGAAGGTCTTTCATTGCATTTTGTTGACAGAGAAACAGAGACATCCAAAGACTGCGGGACCTGTCCATGGTCCAATGGCACACAGTTAATCCCAGGTAGAGCTGTTAGAGCTCTCAGTGGGCTTCCCTCTGATCCAGCTGGTAAAGAATCTGCCTGCAATGCAGGAGACCTGGGTTCGATCCCTGGGTTGGGAAGATCCCTTGGAGAAGAGAACGGCTACCCACTCCAGTATTCTGGCCTGGAGAATCCCATGGACTGTATAGTCCATGAGATCACAAAGAGTCGGACACGATTGAGTGACTTTAACTTTCAGAGCTCTTAGCATGGCAAAATCTCATTCCATATTTCTGTTGTAGAAGATTGTACCTAACAATGACTATCCCTTGGGAAGGAAAAGAAAAAGTCTGGTTCATTATTTGTAAAGAATATCATTTGAGTTGTGTTCTCAGGTAGTAAGAATACCGATTACATACAACCACCATGGAGGAGAAGGGGGACATAGAGGACGAGATGGTTGGATAGAATCACCAACTCAATGGGCATAAATCTGAGCAAACTCCAGAAGAGAGTGAGGGACAGGGAAGCATGGCATACTGTAGTCCATGGAGTCACAAAGAATCAGACACAACTTAGCAACTGAACAACAACAATTGGCTAAGTAAATTCATCCATATCCATTCATTTCAACACATATTTGAGTAACTAAAAATTTAGCACTAAACCAAGCACAGTAGAGTTTATAAAGATATCATCCCCAGTTTTGGAAAATTTACATTAATAAACCTAAGGGAAAGTTATATAACATCAAAAACAAATGGCCATACAAAATAGAACCAGATTAGATGTCACATGGAAAATCAGTTATAATATTTTAAAAGAAAAACAAATGTGAACTCTATTTTCTTTTGAAGGGAATGTGACTTGAACTGATCTTTGAACAATGGGCAAAATTTGAATAGATGAAAATGAGTGAATTGGACATGGAGAAGAGAGAGAAGGTTGTGTTTGGAAATACTGTGTATGGCATCCAAACTGGATGAGAGAATAAATACTGAGGAATCATGAGAAGTTGAATAAGAAAATAAAGACCAGATTAGACTAGGTCTTTACTATGGACTTTCTCTTGTAGGCAGTGAAAAATTAACTTTTTGACCTGGCAAGTGACATAAACAGAGTGTTTTATGGGTCAAGATTCTATGCACCTATATACATAAAATTCCTCCATACAGTTGATTATTCCCAAGAACATAAACCAGCAGAAAGACTGCTTCATTTGTCCAAGAAATCTGTCCATACCATTAAAACGAAGGTATATGGCCTCTTCATGATTCTTCCTCTCCACATACACATATATACACAGAGCCATTTTCTGTATCATTCAAATTTGAGGCATATTTGCTATATATTATGTGCTTATGATGCTGTCCTAGAATATAATTCAAGTCAGTAAAATAAATATATCGCTTCCCTATTTCAACATATAATTTTCTAAAATGGCCAATTTTCAAAGCATATCAGTAATTAAATCAATAGGAGGAAAGATATTCTCTAAAATTCATGTTTTAATTGAACTCCCAAAATATCCAATAAGTACTATCTCTGTGTTTGGGTTAGTGGTGTGTCTTGTACTTAACAAATAGACCCCCCCAAATCCTTTAGTTGATGTCCTAAGATGTCACTTGGTTGATTCAATGAAGAAGATTCTAAAATGGATTGATCAAGAAAAATCATCCCACTTTGATTCATACAAAATATAGTTTGCTCTTAAATTCAATCGAATACATGTTCTTTCTCTATCAGAGAAAGATTTTCAATTTACTACCTTTGTTTCCAACAATTGAAAGAAAATGTTCATCCATACAAACTGAGAAGACTGGCTTTCAGCAATTTCTTGTCAGTTAATAGACCAGACCAAATATGCACTTTAAAAGCATTGTCAACTGGGTCCAAGAGATATAGAGCCAGAGGGGAGATTAGGAAAAGATAGAGAGATAGCTATAGAATATTCAGGGGGGCATATCATGTGGTCAGCAATAAATACAATACTAGAACTAACTGGTCAACAGAAGTGAGGATGCAATATTTGAAATGTACATGTTGGAATGATACTGAAGCATACAAGTTTGCCAACTGAACACAACATGAAGAATGAAAATTTTGATGAATGAGATCTTTGTTTAGAGATAGCACAACTGAGAATAATTACTAATTGTGTATGAGAAAACAAAAGAAAAATGGTTTCAAAATTAAGTCATCTCCAAAATTTCCCATATTTATTCTCCATTTTTATAAGGCAATGGCCTCCATTTTCAACTTTGTACTTTTGAAGTACCTCAAAAAATACTTCCAATATTTTGATTACAGTGTTAATGTACATGCCTCATTCAAACATCACAATTAAATAATTCTAATATTTTTTAAAAATAACTAAAGTATTTTGAAATCAAAGTAGCATAAAAGTCACCAAGGGAAATGCTCAATTTGCTCTCTATCTATAGCTCTTCTCATTGCTCCAATGTGTCTCTTAGTTTACATGATGCTTGTATTTTCAGGAGGTTATTTAACAAACTATAATAAAATTAATTGTCCCCAGACTGATGAAGTCATGGATTCTCAGTGTTCTTGATTTCTAATTACTTTAGCAGAATTCCTTTCTCAGTTGTTCCCTGGTTTATTTGATGTCATATTTATAAAATGAACACTTTTGCTTTTTTCTGTTTGCCTTTTGTTGGTAGTTTTCCATCAGTAAGAAAATCAATTCCTTATTATTATTATTCAAATGGTGTAATATAATTTCTGGGCAGTCTGACCAGATTTTTTTAAAGACAGATACTAATCACCAAAAATACTATAAATATATAAAATAAATTATAATCTTTTTCATATACTTGGGAATTAAAATAAACATGAGCATTGCCAAAACTTGACTGTCACTCAAATTCATTGAAATTCAGCAGTCAATACCAAATTGATAGTCTAACAACTTGTGGCAAATTCCAGTGTTTTAAAGCAAAGACATACAGTCATTTCACAAAGAAAAAGAATATTTTCCCCCAAGTTATTGATACCTGGTTCCTAAGATAAAAAATAGACATATTTCTGTTGAGTAAACTGACAATTTGAAACATTATTGGTACTTTCATATTTGAATGAATACAAATACAAACAAAGAAAGATTTCATGCCTATCATTATATATGAGTTTAAATTGCATAAATAAATATTCTCTATCTTCATTATCCCTTCACTTATTTATATTGAATAGGAAAAAAATAGAAAACCTTTTCTTAGAGGTAATATAAGAATTCTTCTTTCTATTAATCACCATATGATGACTTATTTTTGCTATTCTGTGTAAAGCAATTTCTTTTTAAAACAAGGAACCATATCACAGATGGAATTAGTTTTCTTTTCTTCAGTATGATAGTTGTCTCTACTATGACTATTATCTAAAGACTTAGAGATTATGGCTTCACACACAAAACAAAACAAAAAAAAGTGTTTCTGATTTTACTGAGAAAAATAATAAAACCAACATATATACATTAATTCATTCCTTCAAACAACAAGCATTTATTCAGTAACATTTTGTGTCAGGCACTGTAATAGGTATTGTGAAGGAAAGGAGCATAAAACAGTTATTTTCTTCAAAGACCCAGTAATAGAGTTAAAAAAGAAATACTTTGGGAGAAACAAACACAAACTGATATAGATTTTTAAATGGTAAGTTTAACAATGGAGATATACATGGGATACAGAAAGACAACAAATACAAACTTGAATAAAAAGAAGTTTTAAAATGTATTCTTGGAGGTAAAGATATCTAAGCTGAATTTTAAAAATAAATAGAATTTAAGATGTCAGTAAGAAGATGGCAGAGGAGTAAGACAGGGAGATCACCAACCTTCCCACAAATACATCAAAAACTCATCAAGATATGTAACAACTCCTACAAAGCAGCCTCTAGATGACAGCTGAAGACCTCAGCCCTCCAGGGGACCAGGCTAAACTCCCTGAAATGAGGTAAGAGAGAGAATGAAGGCATAAAAAAAGAGAAGACAGAGAACTTCTGGACAGGAGCTTGTGCCCTGAGGACAGGAGGGAGTCCTGGAACAGAAGTGCCCGTGCACTAGGAAGTTCTCTCACAGGTGGGCCCAAGGGGGAGCTGTGGAGTCTCAGAAACCCAGGCAGAGCAGGGATTTAGAGGGCAGAAAACAGAAAAACCTGCACTTCTCAGCCCATGACTTCTCAGCCCTTGAACAACTCGGGGACTGTGGTCCCAATCAGACTGAGGGCTCAGGGAACCAAGAAAAGCCCATAGAAACCCTGCAGTACAGAGGGCAAGCCTGGGTAGCCAAGTGTGGCATGGCATACAAACCTAGCCAGTGCACACAACCCTTGTGGCACCAAGGGCAGGCCAGGGTGCCAAGAGAGGGGAGACTTACAAACCTCGGGCAGTGCACACAACTCTCACCATACAGAGGGTCGGCCTGGGGAGCCAAAAGAAGAACACACAAGCCCCGAGACAAAGAGGGCTGGCTGGAGAGATGAAACAAGTGCACACAAGCCCTGCAACATAGAGCGTCCAGGGAACCAAAACCAGTGCACACCAGCTCTGCAATACAGAGGGCAGGCCTGGGGAGCTGAAACAAGTGCACACAAGCCCCACAATGCAGAGGGAGGGCCCAGGAAGCCGAGACAAGTGCACACAAACCCCATGACACAGAGGGTGAGCTCAGCGGGCTGAGGGAAGCCCCAAACAAGACACCGCAATGCAGAGGGCTTGGTCAGAGAACTGAGAAAATATCCACACAAGCCCCTACCCAGCAAGCTTCAGCCATCAGTGCAGCGTAAGACAAGGGAACAGAAGCATCAGCAATGATGCCAGGGACAAGTAGGGGGCTGGCGGCAGTAAGACATGTTGAGAGGGCCACTTGGAAGCAGCTGTGGAGATAGACATGTCTAACACTGTCAAAGACAGAAGGACTGTCCAAAGACACGCTGAACCCTTTGATAGCCCAAAACCTACTACTGGACACTGCACTGCTCTTCAGAGAGAGAAGACCCAGCTCCATCAACCAGAACACAGGCACAAGCTCCCCCAACCAGGAAAACATCATGGGACACTAACCCAAAACCATCCAAGGGAGCAGACTCCACAATCAAGAAGAACTATAACCTTGAGAACCATACTTTTTTCTTTTTTTTCTTATAAATCACAGTTTTTCTCCCCTACATATTTCCACCTGAACGTTAGCATTTTGTGATGTTGTTAAGTTTTACTCTGTGCTTTTTCTTGTTAAAAACTTTTTTCATTTTGAGATTTTTAAAATATTTTTCGCCCCTTTTTTTTAAATGAGTTTTTTAATTTATTTATTTATTTTTTATATACATTCAACTGCTTATCCTATAGTACTTTATGGTCTGTAGCTATTCCTGAATATATAGAAAAAAATTTCACATATGTCTATTTATCTTTGCTTTTCTATTATTTCTTTTCTTTCTCTTTTTCTAACCATCTTTCCCACTACCTCCTTTTCACTTTTCCCTGCCTTCTCTTCTTTTTCTCTCATTTTTCTTCTCCCCTTTTTTCCTGCACTCTTTCCTTTTTTCATCAAGTAAGTTAAATTGATGTGCTCTCTTTCCTATATTCACCAGTTGGCACTCTGCTCATGCTCAGTTTTCCAGATTCAGCATTAGCTAGCTCTGCTTTTAAATTGGTTGATATAAATTTTGATTTCCCTTGTTCACAAAGTCAATTTCCTGTACTCTTTTCTTTAGAATACTTTGGTTATAACTGTACGTGTGGAAGTGTGTGTATATGTCCCATTATTTCTGCAATTACCTGCTTGATATGCTTGATCTCCTCCCACTAGAACACAGGCACATCACCCCTAACAAGACATCAACACAAACCACTTGATCAACCTTTCCCTCAAGGGCAAAAACCAAAAGGAAGAAGGAATAAAACCCTAAAGTCTTGGAAAAGGAGACCTCAAGTGGAGCAAATTAGGCAAACTACCTGAAAAAGAATTCAGAATAATGATAGTAAAGATGATAAAAAAAAAAAAACCTTGAAAACAAAATGGAGAAAATGCAAGAAGCAATTAACAAAAACCTATAAGGTTTAAAGAATAAACATTCAAAGACAAACAAAACAATTACTGAAATTAAAAATACCCTAGAAGGAAACAATAGCAGAATAACTGAGGCAGAGGAATGGATAAGTGCACTGGAAGATAGAATGGTGAAAATAACTGCTGAAGAGCAGAATAAAGGGAAAAGAATGAAGAACCAAGGATAGCCTCAGAGACCTTTGGGACAATATTAAACACACCAACATTCAAGTTATAGGAGTCCCAGATGAAGCAGAAAAAAGAAAGGCACTGAGAAAAATTTTGAATAAATTATAGTTGAAAACTTCCCCAACATGGGAAAGGAAATAGTCAAGCCCAAGAAGCACAGAGAGTCCCTTACTGGATAAACCCAAGGAGGACACATCAAGACACATATTAATGAAGCTAACAGAGATTAAGCACAAAGAAAAAATATTAAAAGCAGCAAGGGAAAGCAACAAGTAACATACAAGGGAAAACCCATATGATTAACAGTGGATCTTTCAGCAAAAATTCTGCAAGCCAGAAGGGAATGGCAGGATATATTTAAAATATTGACAGAGAAAACACTACAACCAAGATTACTATATCTGGCAACTCTCATTCAAAATTGTTGGAGAAATAAAAAGTTTTACAGACATGCAGAAGTTAAGAGAATTTAGCACCAGAGAAGGCAATGGCACCCCACTCCAGTACTCTTGCCTGGAAAATCCCATGGATGGAGGAGCCTGGTAGGCTGCAGTCCATGGGGTCGCTAAGAGTCAGACAAGACTCAGCGACTTCACTTTCAATTTTCACTTTCATGCATTGGAGAAGGAAGTGGCGACCCACTCCAATGTTCTTGCCTGGAGAATCCCAGGGACGGGGGAGCCTGGTGGGCTGCCGTCTATGGGGTCACACAGAGTCGGACACGACTGAAGTGACTTAGCAGCAGCAAACCAGCTTTCCTACAATACTGAAGGGACTTATATAGCCAGTAAACACAAGAGAAAGGCAAGACCCACAAAAACAAACCCCAATCAATCATGAAAATGCCACTAGGAACATATGTATCAAAAATTACCTTAAATGTAAATGGAGTAAATGCACCAAGCAAAAGATACAGACTGACTGAATGAATACAAAAACAGGACCCATATATATGCTGCCTACAAGAGACCCACTTCAGACTTAGAGACACATATGGGCTGAAAGTAAAAGGATGCAAAAAGATATTCCATGTGAATGGAAACCAAAAGAAAGACAGAGTGGCAATTCTTATTTCAAACAAAATAAATTTTAAAATAAAGAATATTGTAAGAGACCAAGAAAGACACTACATAATAATCTGCATAATTTATGGACCCAACATAGGAACACCTCAATACAAACACAAACCCTAACAGGCATAAGAGGGGAAATTGACAGTAACACAATAATAGTAGGAGACTTTAATACCCCACTAACACCAATGGACAGATCATCAAAGCAGAGAATCAATAAGGAAATGCAAACCTTAGATGAAACATTAGATCAAACGAACCAAACTGATATCATCAGGACTTTCCATCCAAATGTAGAAAAATATACTTTCTTCTCGAGTGCACATGGAACATTCTCCAGGATAGACCATATTTTGGGCCACAAATCAAGCCTCAGTAAATTTAAGGCAATTGGAATCACACCAAGTATCTTCTATGACCACAATGCTATGAGAATAGATATCAAATACACACACACACACACACACACACACACACACACACACAAAACACAAACTCATGGAGATTAAACAATACATTACTAAATAATGAAGAGATTACTGTAGAAATAAGAAGGGAAATCTAAAGATTTCTAGAAAAAAATGACAATGAAAACATGATGATTCGGTTCTGGGATTCAGCAAAAACAGTTCTAAGAGGGAAGTTTACAGCAATACAATCATACCTCAAAAAGCATGAAAAGCATCAAATAGACAACTTACCTCCACGTCTAGAGTAGCTGGAAAAACAACAACAACAACAAAAATCCAAATTCAGCAGAAAGAAATAAATCATAAAGATCAGAGCAGAAATAAGTGAAAAAAATGAAAGAAACAATAGCAAAGATTAATAAAACTAAAACCTGGTTCTTTGAGAAGATAAACAAAATTGACAAACCACTAGCCAGACTCATCAAGACAAAAGGGATAAAAATCAAATCAACAGAATTAGGAATGAAAAAACAGAAGTTACAACAGACAACACAGAAATACAAAGGATCATAAGAGAATATTATGAGAAATGATATACTAATAAAATGGACAACCTGGAGGAAATGGACAGATTCTTAGAAAAGTTCAACCTCCCAAGACTGAACCAGGAATAAATGGGAATTATATACAATCCAATTACAAACACTGAAATCAAAACTATGATAAAAAAATCTGCCAAAAAATAAAAGCCCAGGGCCAGATGGCTTCACAGGGGAATTTTATCAAACGTTTTGAGAAGACCTATTGCTGACTTTTCTAAACTTTTCCAAAAAATTGCAAAGGAAGGAACACTTCAGACAGAGACAGCACAAAAAAAGAATTACAGGCCAGTGTCACTGATGAACAAAGATGCAAAAATCCTCAACAAAATTCTAGCAAACAGAATTCCACTACACATTAAAAAGCTCATACACCATGATCAAGTTGGGTTTATTCTAGGGATGCAAGAATTCTTCAATATACACAAATCAATGTGATACCCTATTTAACAAACTGAAAGATAAAAACCATATGATCATCCCAATAGATACAGAAAAAGCCTTTAACAAACTTCAACACCACTTTATGATAAAAAAAAAAAAAAAACGCTTCAAAAAATGGGCATAAAAGAAACCTACCTCAACATAGTAAAGGCCATATATGGTAAGTCTACAGTACACATTATTCTTAATGGTGAAAAACTAAAAGCATTCCCTCTAAGATCAGGAACAAGATAAGGGTCTCCACTCTCATCACTATTATTCAACATAGTTTTGGAAGTTCTAGCTATGGCAATTACAGAAGAAAAAGAAATAAAATGAATCCAGATTGGAAAAAAAGAAGTAAAACTCTCATTGTGAAAGGTTGTTGCTGACCCACAAAATGATGCTGGGATTCGTGGCCTCCAGAGGAGAAGAATTCAATCCAGGGCCAGAGACGAGGCTTGATCACTCAGAGCTTCTGTGTAATAAACTTTCATTAAGTATAAAGGAGATAGAGAAAGCTTCTGACATAGGCATCAGAAGAGGGCAGAAAGAGAACACCCCACCCCACCCCCCGCCCCGCTAGTCTTCAGCTGGATGTTATATAGTCACTTGCTAAGTCACTTCAGTCATGTCCGTCTCTGTGCGACCCCATAGACAGCAGACCACCAGGCTCCTGCGTCCCTGGGATTCTCCAGGCAAGAACACTGGAGTGGGGTGCCATTTCCTTCTCCAATGCATGAAAGTGAAAAGTGAAAGGGAAGTCGCTCAGTCGTGTCCGACTCCCAGCGACCCCGTAGACTGCAGCCCACCAGGATCCTCGATCTGTGGGATTTTCCAGGCAAGAGTACTGGAGTGGGGTGCCATTGCCTTCTCCGTATATAGTCACTAGCAGTCTATTAATGAAAGAAAGCAATGTCTTAAAACTCAGAATGGCACCAGGCCTCTCATCCATAAGATGTATTTTGGGATAATCTTGGCACCAGGTGAGTCATCCCGGGCCATAAAACAGTTGACTTGAATCTTGTAGAAGGGCAGATTACCATACAAATAGTTTCATTTACGTAGGTTAGGGAAACAATACCTGAGTATAACATAATGGTTTGTCAAGTAGGTTCTGAGCCATTAGGTGGAACTGACTTGAAAACAGAGTCTGAGGTAAATGTAGAGTACACTAACATAGCTTAAGACAAACATTTCCATAAGAAAAATGCATTGGTTAACTCAAGGTTTGAGAATAGTTAACTTCAGGTGAAACCAGGTATCATTATGGCAATACAATATTTTAAGAGAAACCTTTTAAATTTGTATAGAGAAGGGGGAAAAAATCACTAGTTTGTTTCCTCCTGCCGCTTAAGAGAGAGAAAAATGTCTGATACTTGCAGCGTATTTCCTCCATTTGGAGACCTCTGGCCTTCCTGCCTGTTACCCTCTCAACTGTTTGAAGATGACATGATACTACACATATAAAACCCAAAAGAAACTATCTGAAAATTACCAGCAAATCAGTGAATTCAGTAAAGTCATAGGCTACAAAGTCAATACAGAAATCACTGCATTCCTATATACTAACAATGTAAAACCAGAAAGAGAAATTAAGAAATCAATCCCATTCACCATTGCAACAAAAAGAATAAAATATTTAGGAATAAACCTACCTAAGGAGATAAAAGACCTGCATACAGAAAATTATAAGACACTGATGAAAGACACAAACAGATGGAGAGATATTCCATGTTCCTGGATAGGAAGAATCAATATTGTGAAAATGACTATACTACCAAATGCAATCTACAGATTGAATGAGATCCCTATCAAACTACCAATGGCATTTTTCACAGAACTAGAATAAAAAATTTCACAATTCACATGGAAACACAAAAGACCCTGGAAATGTCAATGCAGTCTTGAGAAAGAAGAATGGAGCTGGAAGAATCAGCCTTCCTGACTTCAGACTACATTACAAAGCTACAGTCATCAAGACAGTATGCTACTGGCACAAAAACAGACATATAGACCATTTGAACAAGATAGAGGACCTAGAGATAAATTCACTCACCTATGGGTACCTTATTTTTGACAAAGGATTCAAGAATATATAATGGGGCCAAGATACCTTTTTCAACAAGAGGTGCTGGGAAAACTGGACAGCTATGTGCAAAAGAAGGAAATTAGAACACTTACTAATGCCATCAGTTCAGTTCAGTTCACTCACTCAATTGTGTCCGATTCTTTGCGACCCCATGAATCGCAGCATGCCAGGCCTCTCTGTCTATCACCAACTCCCAGAGTTTACCCAAATTCATGTGCATCAAGTTGGTGATACCATCCAGCCATCTCATTCTCTGTCGTCCCCTTCTCCTCCTGCCCCCAATCCCTCCCAGCATCACGGTCTTTTCCAATGAGTCAACTCTTCGCATGAGGTGGCCAAAGTATTGGAGTTTCAGCTTTAGCATCAGTCCTTTCAATGAACACCCAGGACTGATCTCCTTTAGGATGCCATACACTAATTCAACACAAAAAGATAAATTCAAAATGGATAAAAGTCCTAAATGTAAGACCAGAAACTATAAAACTCTAAGAGGCAAGTATAGGCAGAACATTCAATGACATAAATCAAAGCAAGATTTTCTATGACCCACCTTCTACAGTAATGGAAATAAAAATAAAAATAAACAAATGGGACCTAATTAAACTTAAAAGCTTTTGCACAGCAAAGGAAACTACAAACAAGATGAAAAGACAACCCTAAGAATGGGAGAAAATGATAGCAAATGAAACAACGGACAAAGATTTAATTTTCAAAGTATACAAGCAGCTCATACAACTCAACACCAGAAAACAGACAACCCAATCAAATAGTAGGGAAAAAACCCAAAAAGACATTTCTCCAAAGAAGGCATGTAGATGGCTAACATGCACATGAAAAGATGCTCAACGTTGCTCATTATTTGAAGAATGCAAATCAAAACTACAATGAGATACCACCTCACACCAGTCAGAATGGCCATCATCAAAAAGTCTACAAACAGTGCATGCTGGAGAGGGTGCAGAGAAAAGGGAACACTCTTACATTGCTGGTGGAAATGTAAACTGATACAGCCACCATGAAAGACGGTATGGAGATTCCCTAAAAAGCTAGGAATAAAACCACCATATGACTCAGCAATCCCACTCCTAGGCATATACCCTGAGTAAACCAAAATTGAAAAAGACACATGTACCCCAGTGTTCATTGCAGCACTATTTATAGCTGGAACATAGAAGCTACCTAGATGTCCATCAACAGATGAATGGATAAAGAAGCTGTGGTACATATATACAATGGAATACTACTCAACGATGAAAAGGAACACATTTGAGTCGTTCTAATGCCTTTGACTGTGTGGATCACAATAAACTGTGGAAAATTCTGAAAGAGATGGGAATACCAGACCACCTAACCTGCCTCGTGAGAAACCTATATGCACATCAGGAAGCAACAGTTAGAACTGGACATAGAACAATAGACTGGTTCCAAATAGGAGAAGCAGTACGTCAAGGCTGTATATTGTCACCCTGCTTATTTAACTTATATGCAGAGTACATCATGAGAAACGCTGGGCTGGAAGAAGCACAAGATGCAATCAAGACTGCTGGGAGAAATATCAATAGCCTCAGATATGCAGATGACACCACCCTTATGGCAGAAAGTGAAGAGGAACTAAAAAGCCTCTTGATGAAAGTAAAAGAGGAGAGTGAAAAAGTTGGCTTAAAGCTCAACATTCAGAAAACGAAGATCATGGCATCTGGTCCATCACTTCATGGGAAATGGATGGGGAAACAGTGGAAACAGTGGCAGACTTTATTTTGGGGGGCTCCCAAATCACTGCAGATGGTGATTGCAGCCATGAAATTAAAAGACTCTTACTCCTTGGAAGGAAAGTTATGACCAATCTAGATAGCATATTCAAAACCAGAGACATTACTTTGCCAACAAAGGTCTGTCTAGTCAAGGTTATGGTTTTTCCAGTGGTCATGTACGGATGTGAAGAAAGTTGGACTGTGAAGAAAGCTGAGCGCCAAAAAATTGATGGTTTTGAACTGTGGTGTTGGAGGGGACTCTTGAGAGTCCCTTGGACTGCAAGGAGATCCAACCAGTCCATTCTAAAGGAGATCAGTCCTGGGTGTTCATTGGAAGGACTGATGCTAAAGCTTTAACTCCAATACTTTGGTGACCTCATGCGAAGAGCGGACCCATTGGAAAAGACCAATTTTTGAAAATTTTTGAAAAGACCCATTGGAAAAGACCAATGCTGGGAGGAATTGGGGGCAGGAGGAGAAGGGGACGACAGAGAATGAGATGGCTGGATGGCATCACCAACTCGATGGACATGAGTCTGAATGAACTCTGGGAGTTGGTGATGGACAGGGAGGCCTGGCGTGCTGCGATTCATGGGGTCGCAAAGAGTCGGACACGACTGAGCGACTGAACTGAACTGAACTGAATGATATGGATGAACCTAGAGCCTACTATACAGAGTGAAGTCAGTCAGAAAGAGAAATATAAATATCTTATCTTGACACATATATATGGAATCTAAATTAAGTTGCTACTGATGAATATATTTTTAGGTCAGCAATGGAGAAACAGACATAGAGAACAGATAAATTTACACGAGGGCATGGGAGGAAGGAGAGGATGAGATATATGGAGAGAGTAACATGGAAATTTACAATGCCATATGTAAAATAGATAGCCAATGGGGATTTGCTGTATGACTCAGGGAACTCAAACAGGGATTCTTTGACAATCTAGATGGGTGGGATAGGATGGAAGATGGGAGGGAGGTTTAGGAGAGAGGGGACATGGGTGTACCTATGGCTGATTCTTGTTGACATATGGCAGAAAACCACATAATTCTGTAAAATATTATCCCTTAATTAAAAATAAAGTTTAAAATTCCACTAAAAAAATGATCATTAAAAAAAATAGAATTTTGAAGACAGAGGAGTTAAGGACAGGGGATTAGCCAGTGAAAAAGCATAAATTTGAGAAACAACAGATGTACAGCAAAAAACACAAGGAGTTCAGAATTGCTAGAGTGTGGAGTTAAGGCTCAACAGAATAATGTAAGATGGGTTCCAGATTGCAGAGATACCTCATGGAGAGTCATTTTGCATGTTAGAAAAAAATCATGTAACTATGTGAAGAACACACTTGAAGAGACAAAACTTAAAAAAGATATGAGGAATTTAAATAGAGCTGTAGAAGAAGCTCAATGCTGTGTTTAAATCCCAACTCACTTCTATGTAACTTTGCACAAAAACCTGATATCACTATGCTTCAATTTCTTATCTGTAAAGTTGGCATAAAAATGCCTACAAGAATTATACACTATTGTCCCATTTTGCAAATGAGCAAACTGATAGCTGAAATAAGGATTAGAGTTCAGACAGTTTCAGACAAGTATATGGAAGTTAAGTTAGCAGGACATGGTAACTGATTTCATATAGGCACTGAGCGAGGAATGAGATTTAAGAATGTCCCCATGTTTCAGTTGGGGGAACACAGGAGGAAGAAATGATCTGGTGAAAATGATAAGGTTTATTTCTTATAATTGAATTTGAAATAGATCCAGATGAAAATATCTAGCAAGCAGTTAGATATATAGATGTTGAATACAAGAGAGAAAGCTAGGTAGGAGATGAAGATGTGGGAATCATTGTTGTTGTTTTTCAGTTGCCCAGCCATATGTGACTCTTTGTGACCCCATGGACTGCAGCACGCCAGGCTTTCCTGTCCTTTACTATCTCTCCTAGTTTGCTCAAACTCATGTCCATTGATTTGGTGATGCCATCCAACCATCTCATCTTCTGTCCTCCCCTTCTCCTCCAGCTTTCAATCTTTCCCTGCATCAGGGTCTTTTCCAATGAGTCAGTTCTTAGCATCATTAGCATTTAGGTATTCATCAAAACCATAAGAATGAAGGAAATGAACAAGAGTACAATGGAACTGAACAAAACCACCCAAAGATCTTCACATCTGAATCCCTGAAATTTATATGCTGCCATATAAGGCATATGTCTTATAGATGTTCAAGCTGAATTTAGAAAAGGCAGAGGAGCCAAAGATCAAATTGCCAACATCTGCTAGATCATAGAAAAAGAGAATTCCAGGAAAACATCTACTTCTGCTTCATTGACTATATCAAAGCCTTTGATTATGTGGATCACAACAAACTTTGGAAAATTCTTGAAGAGTTGGAAATACAGATCATCTAACTTGCCTCTTGAAAATTCTGTATGCAGGACAAGAACCAACAGTTAGAACCAGACATGGAACAACAGAGTGGTTCCAAATTGGGAAAGGAGTATGTCAAGGCTCTGTATTGTCATCTTGCTTATTTAACTTATATGCAGAGTGCATCTTATGAAATGCCAGGCTGGATGAAGCACAAGCCAGAATCAAGGTTGCCAGGAGAAATATCAATAACCTCAGATATTCAGATGACACCATCATTAAGGCAGAAAGCAAAGAGGAACTACAGAGCCTCTTGATGAAAGTGGGAGAGGAGAGTGAAAAAAGCTGGCTTAAAACAGCATTCAAAAAACAAAGAACATGGCATCTGGTCCCATCATTTCATGACAAATAGATGGGGAAACAATGGAAACAGTGAGAGACTTTATTTTCTTGGGCTCAGAAATCTGCAGATGGTGACTGTAGCCATGAAATTAAAAGATGCTTGCTCCTTGGAAGAAAAGCTATGACCAACCTATTACTTTACCAACAAAGGTCCGTATAGTCAAAGCTATGGTTTATCCAGTAATCATGTATGGATGTGAGAGTTAGACCATAAAAAAAGTTGAGAGCAAAGAATTGATGCTTTTGAACTGTGGTGTTGGAGAAGACTCTTGAGAGTCCCTTGGACAGCAAGGAGATCCAACCAGTCCATCCTAAAGGAAATCAGTCCTGAAAATTCATTGGAAAGACTGACGCTGAAGCTGAAGCTCCAATACTTTGGCCCCCTGATGTGAAGAACTGATTCATTGGAAAAGACCCTGGTGAATGAAGAGTTCCAAGAATACTAAGGAGAGACAAGAAAGTCTTAATAATGAATAATGCAATGAAGTAGAGGAAAACAATAGAATGGGAAAGACTAGAGATTTCCTCAAGAAAATTTGAGATACCAAGGGAGCATTCATGCAAAGATGGACACGATAAAGATAGATAGACAGATACTTATATATTTTTAGTGTATATGCACATCTCTTAGTCCTCAGAGAAACCCTAGAAGCAATGACATCCCAGTAGAAATAAGCACACCCAGTAGTCAGATCTTGATATTGTAAATATAAGTTTTCAATAAAGGAACTAGGGATCTTTAGAGAAATGGCTGATTCTAGAACTAGTTCAGGGGAAAATGCAAGATGAGCTTATAGGGTCTTCTAGTGCCAGAAAATGAAGCACTTGTGTAAGGTATGTGTGTCAAACATACATCTTCTAGTGCCAGAAAATAAAGAAGTACTAACAAAAAAAGTAAACAAATGTATGTTTGTCAAAGGTATGCATGTCAAAAGAACACTGGAGCCAGCCTAAAAGAGCTTCCAATGGCCAAAGATGGAAGAATTTGAAGATTAAATAATGTATTATTAGATATAACACAATGTATAAAATAAATATCCACTAGTTCATACTGATATAATTAAATTACTGAATAAACAAACAAATGGAGAGAAGATATATATCTTTCTTACAAAAAATTCCAAGTAATATATGTAGATACTCCTTCCTCCATCCTTTAACCTTCATTCTTCCTTTACCCTCACCACAGGCAGACATGTGTTGAGTATGGACTGCACTTAATGACACATTTTCAAAGAATGGAATATGAAAAGGGAAAAATAGTAACCTCAAAATAGAGAAATCTGACAGATACAAATATGACTAGTGATAAGTCATATAGGTATTATGTATCTCTGACATCATGTGATGAGAAGGGTATTCCACCAATGTGGTCTTTATACCCCAAATCTGTAACTCCAGTTTAATCATTTGAAAAGCATGAAATAACCCAAATTGAGGGACATTCTACAAAATATGTAACCAAGTATCTTCAAAACTATTAAGACCATAAAAAACTAAAAACGACTAAGATATTGACACAGACATGGGGAATCTAAGGATACATGACAACTAACTTCAATGTGGTATCCTAGATTGACTCCTGAAAAAGACAAAGCACATTAGTGGAGAAGTAGTTGAAATTAAAACAAAGTCTGAAGTTTAGTTGGTAGTAACATACCAATGTTAATCTCTGTTTTAACAAATACACCATGATTATTAACTTGTTAACATTAGGAGAATCTGGGTGATGGGTATATGGGATCCTTGTATTACCTTCATAACTTTTCCATAAGTCTAAAATTATTCCAAAATAAAATGTTTTTAATAAACTTGGTTGACAAGTTTTAAAATCCAGAATCTAGCATTTGAGATCATTAAATGCAACCACAGTGATGAGTGATTTTTTAAATGCCAAGACTTAAATATCCATCATATCTATGACCAGTATGTGTCCACTAAAATGTTTTGATGATCTGTAGTAACAATAAAATCTGTGTTCTCCTTAGAGTAGTCATTTAGTCCATATTACGATGAGAAGATCAAAGAAAGCCTCCTTTTCCAATTATATTTAAAAAGATGTTTCAGACTGCAATATCTCATCTCATAAATGATTCTGGGTAAAAAGGGCAAAATCTTATGAGTGATTCTGGGTAAAGAGTGCAAAGTATGCACCACTTACCTGCTCCTAATTGAACTTTTAATAACTCTTACCTCTTTTTCTTAACTACTTAAAATGAAAGGTCTTGGTTACTTTCATTCTCACAATATAGTCTCATCTATATTCCACTTGGTTTTTTTTTTCCTCTCCAAGATTTCTCTTTTTACTCTTTACCTCTCAAAATTTCCCACCATACTCTCTAGGGTTTTTGTAGTATTGTTAATAACTGAGTTAGGTGCACATCTTCACAATGAAATACTAGCATTTGTATCCACTAGCATGGCTAAATTAAGGCTGGTCATACCAAATGTTGTCCAGTATGTGGAGTGCTGGAAATTCCTTATATTATTGTTGAGACTATAAAATGGTATAACTACTATGGAAAACTATTTGGCAAATTCTTGTAAAGTTAAAAATGTACCTACACTAGAACTCAACAATTTCGTTTTTAGGTATACATCCAAAAGAAATGAAGGCATATGTCTACAAAAAGTGCATACAAGAAAGTTCATAGCATCTCTATTCATGATAATAAAATATTGTTAGTAATTGAACTGATCATCAAAAGTAGAATGGATGAGCAATTTGTGTTATATTTATACAATAAAATGCTTTTCACAATAAAAATATTAGTACATCCAACAACATGGATAAATTTCAAAAATGACATGCTGGGTGAAACAAGACATGCATAAAAGTACATTCCATTTATATAAAGTAAAAGAAGAGGCCAAATTAATCTATAATGATAGAAATGAAAATGGTTGATGGAGACGGGGGATACTCAGGGAAATTGCACTAAAGGGGCATGAGAGGATTCCCTAAGGTGATTAAAATTTCATATCTTGACTTAGATATCAGATACATAGTTAATTATTTTTGTCAGAACTTGTCAAAGTAAAAACAGATCTGTGCATTTACAAAAAATGATTAGGAAAGAACTCACATCTGTTTTATTAATACATGCTTGTTGTTGCTTTTGTTCAGTTGCTCTCTCATGTCAGACTCTTTGTGACACCATGGACTGCAGCCCACCAGGATTCCATGTCCTTCACTATCTCCCAGAATTTGCTCAAACTTATGTCCATTGAGTCGATGATGACATCCAACCATCTCATTTTCTGTCACCCCTTTCTCCTCCTGCACTCAATCTTTCACAGAAACAGAGCCTTTTCCAATGAGTCAGCTCTTAGCATCAGGTGGCCAAAGTATTGGAGCCTCAGCTTCAGCATCAATTCTTCCAAAGAATATGAGGGTTGGTTTCCTTTAGGATTGACAGGTTTAATCTTGCTGTCCAAGGGACTCTCAAGAGCCTTCTGCACTACAGTTCAAAAACATCAATTCTTTGGCACTCTGCCTTCTTTATGGTCCAAATCTCACATCTGTACATGACTATTGGAAAAACCATTGTTTTGACTATACAGATTTTGCCGGCAAACTGATGCCTCTGCTTTTTAATACGCAGTCTAGGTTTGTCGTAGTTTTCTTCCAAGGAGCAAGTATCTTAATTTCATGGCTGCAGTCACTGTCTGCGGTGATTTTGGAGTGCAAGAAAACAAAGTCTGTCACTATTTCCATTGTTTCCCCATCTATTTGCATGAAATGATGGGACCAGATGAGATGATCTTCATTTTTTGAATGTTGAGTTTTAAGCCAACTTTTTCAACTCTTCACTTGCATATTAATCAATAGGCTCTTTACTTTCTCTTCACTTTCTGCCATTAGGGAGGTGTCATCTACATATAAGAGGTTATTGATATTCCTCCCAGGAGTCTTGATTCCAGCTTGAACTTCATCTAGTGTGGCATTTCTCAAGATGTACTCTGCATACAAGTTAAATAAGCAGGGTGAAAATATACAGCCTTGACATACTCCTTGTCCAATTTTTGAACCAGCCTATTGTTCCATATCCAGTTCTCACTGTTACTTCTTCACCTGTATACAGGTTTCTCAGGACACAGGTAACATGGTCTGGAATACCAATCTCTTTAAGAATTTTCCAGTTTGTTATGATCCACAGAGTCAAAGGCTTTAGATAGTAAATGAAGCAGAAGTAAATGGTTTTTTTTTGGGGGGGGGAGGGGATTCCCTTGCTTTTTCTATGATCCAATGGATGTTGGCAATTTGATCTCTGATTCTTCTGCCTTTTCTAAATCCAGGTTGTATATCTGGAAGTTCCTGGTTCATATACAGTTAAAGCTTAGCTTGAAGGATTTTGAGCATTATTACATTGTGAGCATGTGAAATGAGCGCAATTGTGTGGTAGTTTATTGTCACCCTGCTCATTTAACTTCTATGCAGAGTACATCATGAGAAATGCTGGGCTGGAAGAAGCACAAGCTGAATCAAGATTGCTGGGAGAAACATCAATAACCTCAGATATGCAGATGACACCACCCTTATGGCAGAAAGTGAAGAGGAACTAAAAAGCCTCTTGATGAAAGTGAAAGAGGAGAGTGAAAAAGTTGGCTTAAAGCTCAACATTCAGAAAACGAAGATCATGGCATCTGGTCCCATCACTTCAAGGCAGATAGATGGGGAAACAGTGGAAACAGTGACTTTATTTTTCCTGGGCTCCAAAATCACTGCAGATGGTGATTGCAGCCATGAAATTAAAAGACACTTACTCCTTGGGAGGAAAGTTATGACCTAGATAGCATATTCAAAAGCAGAGACATGACTTTGCCAACAAAGGTCCATCTAGTCAAGGCTATGGTTTTTCCAGTGGTCATGTATAGATGTGAGAGTTGGACTGTGAAGAAAGCTGAGCACCGAAGAATTGATGCTTTTGAACTGTGGTGTTGGAGAAGACTCTTGAGAGTCCCCTGGACTGCAAGGAGATCCAACCAGTCCATCCTAAAGGAAATCAGTCCTGAATATTCATTGGAAGGGCTGATGCTGAAGCTGAAACTCCATACTTTGGCCACCTCATGTGAAGAGTTGAATCATTGGAAAAGACCCTGAAGCTGGGAGGGATTGGGGGCAGGAGGAGAAGGTGACGCCAGAGGATAAGATGGCTGGATGGCATCATCGACTCGATGCACATGAGTTTGGGTAAACTCCAGGAGTTGGTGATGGATAGGGAGGCCTGGCATGCTGCGATTCATGGGGTCGCAAAGAGTCAGACATGACTGAGTGACTGGACTGAACTGAACTGAACTGAACTTGAACTTTCTTTGTTGTGGTCCACACAAAGGCTTTGGCATAGTCAATAAAGCAGAAGTAGATGTCTTTCTGGAACTCTCTTGTTTTTTCAATGATTCAACTGATATTGGCAATTTGTAAATCCAGCTTGAACATCTGGAAGTCCACAGTTCATATACTGTTGAAGCCTGGCTTAGAGAATTTTGAGCATTACTTTACTAGTGTGTGAGATGAGTGCAATTGTGCGGTAGTTTGAGCATTCTTTGGCATTGACTTTCTTTCGGATTGGAATGAAAACTGACCTTTTCCAGTCCTGTGGCCACTACTGAATTTTCCAAATTTGATGGCATATTAAGTGCAGCACTTTCACAGCATCATCTTTTAGGATTTGAAATAGCTCACCAGGAATTCCATCACCTCCACTAGCTTTGTTCATAGTGATGCTTTGTAAGGCCCACTTGACTTCACATTCCAGCATGTCTGGCTCTAGGTGGGTGATTACACTATCGTGATTATCTGGGTTGAGAAGATCTTTTTTGTATAGTTCTTCTGTGTATTCTTGCCACCTCTTCTTAAAATCTTTTGCTTCTGTTAAGTCCATACCATTTCTGTCCTTTATTGAGCCCATCTTTACATGAAATGTTCCCTTGGTATCTCTAATTTTCTTGAAGAGATCTCTAGACTTTACCATTCTATTGTTTTCCTCTATTTCTTTGTGCTGATGCTGAGGAAGTATTTCTTATATCTCCTTTCTATTTTTTGGAACTCTGCATTCAAATGGGTACATCTTTCCTTTTCTCCTTTTCCTTTTGCTTCTCTTCTATTCACAGATATTTGTAAGGCCTCCTGAGACAACCATTTTGCCTTTTTGCATTTCTTTTCCTTGGGATGGTCTTGGTCACTGCCTCCTATACAATGTCAAGAATTTCTGTCCATAGTTCTTCAGGCACACTATCTATCAGATCTAATCCCTTTAATCTATTTGTTACTTCCACTGTATAATCAAAAGGGATTAGATTTAGGTCATACTTGAATGATCTAGTGGTTTTCCCTACTTTCTTCAATTTAAGTCTGAATTTGGCAATAAGGAGTTCATGGTCTGTGCCACAGTCAACTCCAACTCTTGTTTTTGCTAATTGTATAGAACGTCTCCATCTTTGGCTGCAAAGAATATAATCAATCTGATTTCAGTATTGACATATCCTGTTTGACCACTTCCAGTTTGCCTTGATTCATGGACCTAACTTTCCAGGTTCCTATGCAATACTGCTCTTTACAGCATCGGACTCTACTTCCATCACCACATCCACAACTGGGTGTTGTTTGTGCTTTCTCTCTTCATTATTTCTAGAGTTGTTTCTTCACTGATTTCCGGTAGCATATTGGGTACCTACCGACCTAGGGAGTTCATCTTTCAGTGTCCTATCTTTTTGCCTTTCCATACTGTTCATGGGATTCTCAAGGCAAGAATACTGAAATGGTCTGCCATTCCCTTCTCCACTGGATCACGTTTTGTCAGAACTCTCCACCATGATTCATCCATCTTTGGTGGCCCTACACAGCATGGCTCATAGTTTCATTGAGTTAGATAAGGCTGTGGTCCATATGATTAGATTGGTTAGTTTCCTGTGATTGTGGTTTTCAGTCTGTCCTCCCTCTGATGGAGAAAGGTAAGAGGCTCATGGAAGCTCCCTGATGGGAGAGACTGACTGTGGGGGGAAACTGGGTCCTGTTCTGATGGGTGGGACCATGTTCAGGAAGTCTTTAACCCAATTTCTGGTGATGGGCGGGGCTGTGTTCCCTCCCTGTTATTTACCTGGGGCCAAACTATTGTGGAGGTAATGAAGGTAATGGAGACCTCCTTCAAAAGGTCCTGTGCATGCACTGTTACATTCAGTGCTCCCAGCCCTGCAGCAGTCACCACTGACCCATACCTCCACTGGAGATTCCTGGACACTTTCGGGCAAGTCTGGGTCAGTCTTTTGTGGGGCCACTGCTCCTCTCTCCTGGGTCCTGGTGAACACAAGGTTCTGTTTGTGCCCACCAAGAGATTGGTTCCCAGTCCTGTGTAAGTTCTCGCGGCTCTATGGTGAGATTAATGGCGACCTTCTCCAAGAGGGCTTATGCCATACCTAGATCTGCTCTACCAGAGCCCCTGCCCCTGCAGCAGGCCACTGCTGACCTGTACCTCCACAGGAGACACTCAAACACAGTTCTATCTCAGTCTGTGTGGGGTCTCTGGGCCCTGGTGCGCACAAGGCTTGTCTAAACCCTCTGAATGTTTCTAGCGGGTATGTTGTTTGATTCTAAACTCAATTTTGCCCCTCCTACCATCTTGCTGCAGCTTCTCCTATGTTCTTGGACATGGGGTATCTCCTCATAGTCACTCAAGTGCAGGACAGCCTCCACTCCAGCACCTACCATCTTGTTGGGCTTCTCTGCCTGGAGTTTGGAGAGAAGCATTTGAAAGGTGTCTCCTCTGTGAACCATTTCCTCACTTCTTAACTTCTTAAAGAGATTGGAATACCAAACCACCTGACCTGCCTCCTGAAAAATCTGTATGCAGGTCAGGAAGCAACAGTTAGAACTGGACATGGAACAACAGACTGGTTCCAAATCAGAAAAGGAGTACGTCAAGGCTGTATATTGTAACCCTACTTATTTAACTTCTATGCAGAGTACATCATGAGAAACACTGGGCTGGATGAAGCACAAGATGGAATCAAGATTGCCAGGAGAAATATCAATAACCTCAGATATGCAGATGGCACCACCCTTATGGTAGAAAGCAAAGAAGAACTAAAGAGCATCTTGATGAAAGTGAAAGAGGAGAGTGAAAAATATGGCTTAAAACTCAACATTCAGAAAACTAAGATCATGGCATCAGGTCCCATTACTTCATGGAAAGTAGATGGGAAACCAGTGGACACAGTGACAGACTTTATTTGGGGGGGGGGGGCTCTAAAATCACTGCAGATGGTGACTGCAGCCATGAAATTAAAAGACGCTTACTCCTTGGAAGGAAAGTTATGACCAACCTAGACGGCATATTATAAAGCAGAGACATTACTTTGCCAACAAAGGTCCGTCTAGTCAAGGCTATGGTTTTTCCGGTAGTCATGTATGGATGTGAGAGTTGGACTATAAAGAAAGCTGAGCGCCGAAGAATTGATGCTTTTGAACTGTGGTGTTGGAGAAGACTCTTGAGAGTCCCCTGGACTGCAAGGAGATCCAACCAGTCCATCCTAAAGGAAATCAGTCCTGAATATTCATTGGAAGGACTGATGCTGAAGCTGAAACTCCGTACTTTGGCCACCTGATGGGAAGAACTGACTCATTCAAAAAGACCCTGATGCTGGGAAGGATTGAAGGCAGGAGGATAAAGGGACGACAGAAGATGAGATGGCTAGATGGTGTCACTGACTCAATGGACATGAGTTTCAGTAAACTCCAGGAGTTGGCAATGGATAGGGAGGCCTGGCTTGCTGCAATCCATGGAGTTGCAAAGAGTCAGACATGACTGAGCGACTGAACTGAACTGAACTAAACTTGAACATTCTTTGGCATTGCTTTTCTTTGGGATTGGAATGAAAACAACATTTTCCAGTCCCGTGGCTACTGCTGAGTATTCCAAATTTGCTGGCATATTGAGTGCAGCACTCTAACTGCATTCTCTTCTAGGATTTGAAATAGCTCAGTTAGAATTCCATCACTTCCACTAGTTTTGTTTATAAATAATGCTTCCCAAGGACTACTTCACTTCACACTCAAGGATGTCTGGCTCTGTGTGGGTAAGCACACCATCATGGCTATCTGAGTCATTAAGACCTTTTTTGGTATGGTTCTTCCGTGTATTCTTGCCACCTCTTCTTAATATCTTCTACTTCTTTTAGGTCCATGCTGTTTCTGTCCTTTATTGTGCCCATCTTTGCATGAAATTTTCCCATGTTATCTCTAGTTTTCTTGAAGAAATCTCTAGTCTTCCCATTCTATTGTTTTCCTCTATTTCTTTGCACTGTTCACTTTAGAAGGCTTTCTTTTCTCTCCTTGCTATTCTTTGGAACTCTGCATTCAGATAGGTATATCTCCCCCTTTATCCTTTGCCATTCACTCTCTTCTTTTCTCAGCTATTTGTAAGACCTCCTCAGACAAACATTTGCCTTGTTGAGTTTCTTTTTCTTAGGGATGGTTTTGGTCACTGCCTCCTATACAATGTTATGAACTTCTGTCCATAGTTCTTCAGGCACTTTGTCTATCAGATCTAATCTCTTGAATCTATTTGTCACTTCCATTGTATAATCAAAAGGGATTTAATTTAGGTCACACCTGAATGTCCTGGACTTCCCTTGTAGCTCAGACAGTAAAGAATCCACCTGCAATGCAGGAGACCTGGGTTCAGTCCCTGGGTTGGGAGGATCCCTTGGAGGAGGGCATGGCAACCAGCCCCAGTATTCTTGTCTAGTGGTTTTGCCTACTTTTTTCAATTTAAGTCTGAGTTTTGCAATAAGGAGCTGATGATATGAGCCACAGTCAACTCCCAGTTTTGTTTTGTTTATTGTATAGAACTTCTCCATCTTCGTCTGCAAAGAATATGATCAATCTGATTTCAGCATTGAAGTCCATATGTAGGGTCATCTCTTGTGTTGTTAGAAGACAGTGTTTTCTATGACCAGTGAGTTTTTTGACAAAACTCTGTTAGCCTTTGCCCTGCCTCATTTTGCACTGCATGGCCAAACTTGCCTTTACTCCAAGTATCTCTTGACTTCCTACTTTTGCATTCTAACCCTTATGATAAAAATGACGTAATTTTTTGGTGTTAGTTCTAGAAGGTCTTGTACGTCTTCATAGAATTGTTCAACTTCAGCTCCTTCTGCATTAGTGGTTGGGGCATAGACTTGGATTACTATTATATTGAATGGTTTGCCTTGGAAATGAGCTGAGATCATTCTGTCATTTTTGAAATTGCACCCAATCACTGCATTTCAGACTCCTTTGTTGCTAAGTTGACTTTCATTGACTACTCCATTTCTAATAAAGGATTCTTGACCACAGTAGTAGATATAATGGTCATCTGTGTTAAATTCACCTATTCTCATCCATTTTAATTCACTGATTCCTAAAA
Organism: Bubalus kerabau; assembly: GCF_029407905.1. Taxonomy (NCBI): domain Eukaryota; kingdom Metazoa; phylum Chordata; class Mammalia; order Artiodactyla; family Bovidae; genus Bubalus; species Bubalus kerabau. The sequence goes on along the minus strand of NC_073638.1, from coordinate 16,211,364 downwards.
TATTGATGTTCACTCGCCATCTCCTGTTTGACCTCTTCCAATTTACTTTGATTCATGGACCTAACACTCCAAGTTCCCAGCATGGATCTTAATTTTCACCACCAGCCATATCCACAACTGTGTGTCATTTCTGCTTTGGCTCAGTCTTTCATTCCTTCTGGAGCTATTTCTCCACTCTTCTCCAGTGGTATATTGGACACCTACCAATCTGGGGTTTCATCTTTCAGTGTCATATCTTTTTGCCTTTTCATACTGTCCCTGAGGTTCTCAAGGCAAGCATGTTGAAGTGGCTTTTCATTCCCTTCTCTATGGACCACGTTTTGTCAGAACTCTCCACCATGACTCGTGGCCCTCCACAGCATGGCTCATAGTTTCACTGAGTTACACAAGGCTGTGATCCATGTGATCATTGAGTATAGTTTTCTGTAATTGTCGTTTTCATTCTGTCTGCCCTCTGATGGATGCAGGTAAGAGGCTTGTGCAAACTTCCTGATAGGAAGGAATGGCTGTGAGGAAAACTGGGCCATGGTCTTGTGGACACGGTAATGCTCCATAAATCTCTAACCCAATTTTCTGCTGATGGTTAGGGCTATACTCCCTTCCTATAGTTTGGCCTGAGGCAGCCCAATCCTAAATTCTGTAGCTCTATGGTCGGCTATAGGCTCTATTATAGAGGTAATGGCGACCTCCTCCAAGAAGACACACCATGCCTCCCAGAACTGCTGTTGTCAGTGCCCCTGATCCCACAACATGCCACTGTCGACCTGGGCCTCTGTCAGAGACCCCCAAACACTCACAGGCAGGTATGGCTCAGTCTCAGGTGGGGTCACTGCTCCTTTCTCCTGGGTCCTGGTGTGTACATGATTTTGTTTGTGCTCTCCAAGAGTCTGTTTCTCTAGTCCTGTGCAAGTTCTGTAATCAAATCCTGCTGACCTTCAAAGTCACATTCCCTGAGGATTCTCAGTCCCTTTGCTGGATCCCCATGTTGGGAAGCCTGCTGTGGGGCTTAGAACTTTCACAACAGTGTGAGAATTCCTTTGGTATAATTGTTCTCCATTGTGGGTCACCCACCCAGCAGCTCTATGATGGAGCTAATGGTGGCCTACTCCAAGAGGACTTATGCTACATGCCACACCTCCTAAGACTGCTGCTGCCAGAGCCCCTGTCCCAGCAACAGGCCACTGCTGACCCATGACTCTCAAACACTCACAGAGAGGGCTGGTTCATTCTCGTGGAGGGGCGGGGGTGGGGGGGTCACTGCTCCTTTCCCTGGGTCCTGATGCCACAAGGTTTTGTTTGTGCCCTCCAAGTGTCACTGGTGGGGATGAGGTTTGATTTTACACGTGATTGCGCCCCTCCTACCATCTTGTTGCAGCTTCTCCTGTGTCCTTGGGTGTGGGGTATCTTTTTCAGTGAGTTCCAAATCCTCCTGTTGATGTTTGGCCAGTAGCTAGTTGCAATTTTGGTGTTCCCACAGGAGATCAGCACACATCCTTCTACCCCACCATCTTGGTATATAGGCTTAGTACCTACAATTAAGCAATTTATACATAATATTTATTAAATAATATTTTAATATATAGTATAATACCTAGCCCAGAATCAATTGATTAATAAATCATTGTCCATATATTTTGATTTTCATCAATATCTGGCACATAAAATCAGAATCCAAATCTTCTGGATATATACTCCTTCAACCCAGCAAATTTCTTGTTCCATCTGAAACTAGTTCTATCTTATTTCTAGCCCAGCGTTGCCATTCACAGTGTTGGGAAGAGGTATAGGAAGTGTAAAAACATACTTAGCATGTTAGTCATCTGGTTAAAATGGGAGACATATGGAAAAAAGGAGACAGAAAAAGAAGGAGGAGGGGGAAGGAGAAGAAGGGATAGAGGAAGAAACAAAAACTAGGAAGAGGTATTTTATCCAAAGCAATCCTATAAAAAGTATTTTAAAAGTATCATTGTATGTTATATATGCAGATATATAGTGAATCAGTACAATAATTCAGAATACCTGTATGTCATTAGTCACTCAGCTATGTCAAACTCTTTGCAATCCCATGGACTGTAGCACGCCAGGCTTCCCTGTCTATCACCATCTTCCATAGCTTGCTCAAACTCATGTCCATTGAGTTGGTGATCCCATCCAACCATCTCATCCTCTGTCATCCCCTCCTCCTCCTGCCTTCACTCTTTCCTAGAATCAGGGTCTTTTGTAATGAGTCAGCTCTTCGCATCAGGTAGCCAAAGTATTGGAGCTTCAGCTTCAGCATCAGTCCTTCCAATGAATATTCAGGATTGATTTCCTTTAGGATTTACTGGTTTGATATCTTTGCAGTCCAAGGGACTCGCAAGAGTTTTATCCAACACCACAGTTCAAAAGCATCAATTCTTCCTATATAGTAAATGCAAAAACTTAGATTCACTATTTGGCAAGCAAAAAGCATATACATCCATTAAAAAAGACTATCCGGAAATAAAAATTTCTTCCACAGTCATTTCATAAGTATTTTAATCGCTAATTAAATTTATAAATTTTATATTGTTACAAACTAATTTTTCCTCTCATAACAGCAACAACAGTAAAAATAAAATTAGATAACTACTTAGCCTGATAGGCAAGAGTTAGCTGTCCACTTTAGCCCCATCTTGTGGTAGTCTAGGAACCTGTAACTAAACTCTCATTTTCTTTTGGAATTATGGTTTACTCTGAGAATATGCCCAGCAGTGGGCTTGCTGGGTCCTATGGTAGTGTTATTTCTAGTTTTTAAAATAAATCTCCATACTGTTGTCCATAGTGACTGTACCTGTTTGCATTCCAACCAAGAATGCAAGAAGATTCCCTTTTCTCTATACCCTCTCCAGCATTTATTGTTTGTAGTTTTTTTGATAACAGCCATTCTGACATGATGGTGACTGCAGCCATGAAACGAAAAGACGCTTGCTCCTTGGAAGAAAAGCTATGGCCAACCTAGATAGCACATTAAAAAGCAAAGACATTACTTTTCCAAAAAATGTCCATCTAGTCAAAACTATGGTTTTTCCAGTAGTCATCTATGAATGTGAGAGTTGGAAGGTAAAGAAAGCTGAGCACCAAAGAATTGATGCTTTTGAACTGTGGTGTTGGAGAAGACTCTCGACAGTCCCTTGGACTGCAAAGAGATTAAACCATCCAATCCTAAAGGAAATCAGTCCTGGGTGTTCACTGGAAGGACTGATGCTGAAGTTGAAACTCCAATAGTTTGGCCACCTGATGTGCAGAAGTGACTCATTGGAAAAGACCCTGATGCTGGGAAAGATTGAGGGCAGGAGGAGAAGGGGGTGACAGAGGATAAGGTGTTTGGATGGCATCACTGACTCGATGGACATGGGTTTGAGAGCAAGCTCCAGGAGTTGCTGATGGACAGGGAAGCCTGAAGTGCTGCAGTCCATGAGATCACAAAGAGTAGGACTTGACTGAGTGACTGAACTGGAAACTGATTCTGACAGGTGTGAGGTTACACCTCACTGTATTTTGATTTGTAATTCTCTAATAATTAGTGTTACTGAGTATTTCTCATATGTTTGCTGTCCATCTGTATGTCTTCTTTGGATAAATGTCTATTTAGGTCTTTCACACATTTTGATTGGGTTTTTCTATATTGAGTTGCATAAACTGTTCCTGTATTTTGGAGATTAATCCTTTGTCAGTTGCTTTGTTTGCAAATATTTTATGCCATTCCTCGGGTAGTCTTTTTGTCTTATATATGGTTTCCTTTGCTGTGCAAAAGCTTTTAAATTTAATTAGGTCCCATTTGCCAATTTTTTTTTCACTCTTTAAGGAGGTGGGTTAAAAAAGGTCCTGCTAAGATCCTCTATGACCCACCTCCCAGAATATTGGAAATAAAAGCAAAAATAAACAAATGGGACCTAATTAACCTTAAAAGCTTCTGCACATCAAAGGAAACTATTAGCAAGGTGAAAAGACAGCCTTCAGAATGGGAGAAGATAATAGCAAATGAAGCAACTGACAAACAACTAATCTCAAAAATATACAAGCAACTCCTACAGCTCAACTCCAGAAAAATAAATGACCCAATCAAAAAATGGGCCAAAGAACTAAATAGACATTTCTCCAAAGAAGACATACAGATGGCTAACAAACACATGAAAAGATGCTCAACATCACTCATTATCAGAGAAATGCAAATCAAAACCACTATGAGGTACCATTTCACACCAGTCAGAATGGCTGCGATCCAAAAGTCTACAAGTAATAAATGCTGGAGAGGGTGTGGAGAAAAGGGAACCCTCTTTCACTGTTGGTGGGAATGCAAACTAGTACAGCCACTATGGAGAACAGTGTGGAGATTCCTTAAAAAACTGGAAATAGAACTGCCTTATGATCCGGCAATCCCACTGCTGGGCATACACACTGAGGAAACCAGAAGGGAAAGAGACGCGTGTACCCCAATGTTCATCGCAGCACTGTTTATAATAGCCAGGACATGGAAGCAACCTAGATGTCCATCAGCACATGAATGGATAAGCAAGCTGTGGTACATATACACAATGGAGTATTACTCAGCCATTAAAAAGAATACATTTGAATCAGTTCTACTGAGGTGGATGAAACTGGAGCCTATTATACAGAGTGAAGTAAGCCAGAAAGAAAAACACCAATACAGTATACTAACGCATATATATGGAATTTAGAAAGATGGTAACAATAACTCTGTGTACGAGACAGCAAAAGAGACACTGATGTATAGAACAGTCTTATGGACTCTGTGGGAGAGGGAGAGGGTGGGAAGATTTGGGAGAATGGCATTGAAACATGTAAAATATCATGTATGAAACGAGTCGCCAGTCCAGGTTCGATGCATGATACTGGATGCTTGGGGCTGGTGCACTGGGACGACCCAGAGGGATGGTATGGGGAGGGAGGGGGGAGGAGGGTTCAGGATGGGGAACACATGTATACCTGTGGCGGATTCATTTTGATGTTTGGCAAAACTAATACAATTATGTAAAGTTTAAAAATAAAATAAAATTAAAAAAAAAAGATTCTGCTGTAATTTATGTCAAAGAGTCTTATGCCTACATTTTCCTCTAAGAGTTTCATACTGTGTGGACTCACATTCCTATCATTAATCCATTTTGAGTTTATTTTTTGTATGGTATTAGGAAGTGTTCTAACTTCACTCTTTTACATGTAGCTGTTCAGTTTTCCCAGCACCATTGTTTGGAGGGACTGTTTTTCCTTCACTGTATATTCTTGCCTTTTATGTCATAGATTAGGTGACCATATGTACATGGATTTATCTCTGGGCTTTCTATCTTGTACCATTGGTCTATATTTCTGTTTTTGTGCCAGGACGATACTGTCTTGATTACTGTAGTTTTATAGTATAGTCTGAAGTCAAAGAGTTTTATTCCTCAAGCTCCATTTTTCTTTATCAAGATTGCATTGTTTATTTGGGATCTTTTGTGTTTCCATACAAATTGTAAAATTTTTTTTTCAGTTCTGTGAAAAATGCCATTAGTAATTTGACAGGGACTGCTTGAATCTGTAGATTGTTTTGAGTACTGTAGTCATTTTCACAATATTGATTCTTCTACTCCAAGAACTTAGTATATGTCTCCATTTGTTTGTGGCCTCTTTGATTTCTTTTTGTCAGTATCAAAGAAAGACACATGCACCCCAATGTTCATTGCAGCACTACTTACAATAGCTAGGACATGGAAGCAACCTAAATGTCCATCAACAGAGGAATGGATAAAGAAGGTATGGTATATACATGTACCTATATACAATGTAGTATTACTCAGCCATAGAAAAGAATGAAGTTGGATTATTTGTAGAGAAATGGATGGGCCTTGAACCTGTCATACAGAGTGAAGTCAGAGAAAAATGAATATTGTATATTAACACATATATATGAAATCTATAAAACAATGGTATAAATGATCTCTCAAAACAAAAACAGAGGCACAGACATAGAGAGCAAATGCATGGACACTAAAGGGGGAAATGGAGGGAGCAATAAATTGGGTGCTTGGGATTGATATATACACTAGTGATACGATACATAAAATACATAGGGAGATCTTACTGTATAGTTCAAGAAAGTCTACTCAGTGCTGTGTGACGACCTAAATGGGAAGGAAAAAAGATGGGATATATGTATATATTTAACTGGTTCACTTTGGTGTACAGTGGAAACTAACACAGAATTGTAAAGCAACTACACACCAATAAAAATTCATTTAAAAAGTAAATGTAAAAATAAGTAAATAAAAGCACTCATTGTCCCACTGTGTTTTTGAAACTTTAAGTGTAAATGATACTATCCTTAGTAATGGTTAGGGCAAACAAAACTGGGCTAAGGTAAATAAGTAGTCAATGAGTCAATGGTTTCCTACTACAATAAAACACTCAAAAGTGTTTGTGAACTATTTGGATTGCTTGGAAAAAAAAAGAAGAACCACTTCTTTCAGTATACTTGTTTTCATAGAAGACTTGTGCTAAATAAAGAAAATCTTCATGTAAATACTGGGTCAGAAAACAAGAAGCAAAACAAAAACAAAAACAAAAAAAACCTCAAAAGACATTTTGAGAGCCATTCAAAAAAGAGCAGCATGATGCTGCTCTACCATCTCTATAGTCATTATAATTTTGAAGCAAAAGATAATATACAAAGCTATTAAGGAATATATGTTAGCAAAGATTCATACAGATCAGTGACATTCATGGCACCCCACTCCAGTACTCTTGCCTGGAAAATCCCATGGACGGAGGGGCCTGGTGGGCTGCAGTCGATGGGGTCGCTAGGAGTCAGACACGACTGAGTGACTTCACTTTATTTTTTCACTTTTATGCATTGGAAAAGGAAATGGCACCCCACTCCAGTGTTCCTGCCTGGAGAATCCCAGGGACGGGGGAGCCTGGTGGGCTGCCGTCTATGGGGTCACACAGAGTCGGACACGACTGAAGCAACTTAGCAGCAGCAGCAGCAGTGACATTCAGCTAAAAGATGAAGCTGGAATTTACTTCTTTTGTTTCCATTTTATTACCTTCAAAATTATGTGTAAAATATAATTTTTATCTGTCTTTTGGCAATAAAAGCACCACAGTTTTTGGAAGTGCCATTTAGAAATGTCTGTCGCCTGACCTTCAATGCTAAATAAAACTTGCTCTACGCGATTGAAAATAGAATTTCTTTCTATCTAATTTAGACAGTTAACCATAATATCATTCTGAATATCATGATTATTCATATATAATTATCTAAATGAAAATTACTTGGATACATAACTGAACTCAATTGAATTAGATACTTAGTAATTCACACAGAAAGGCTTTTATTTGGACTATGTCAGTGTAGTGTTTTGCGGAAAGTTTTGCTTTTGTTTTAGGTTCAAAGGATTTGTTAACTAAAGAAACCACTCATCACACACAATATAAACAAGTTCAATATTTAATAGAGGATTGTTGGACTTGATTTCAATACATAGTTACTAAAAGAAGAGAAATAGAAACAATAGAAAAAAGTAACAGCACATACATACATAGCCAAATTGGGCCGACAAACATCCAGACTTAAACAATACTCACTGGGAAGTCCCTTGTTAACAGCAATTTGGAATTCCAACTTGGAAACAGACCCAGGGTGTGCTTTCATTCCATTGGTAAAACTTCAAATTGCAATTTTGGAGACTCCAGCTTATAATCTCAGGCCACAAATTAATATCATAATCACTTTCCACACAAAAATGCAGCTGTGGTTTTACTTTAACTCTTTTATAGCTGTTTATTTCTTCTTGTGATTCTCTGAATTTTCCAGAGCCTGGGGGAGCTGGCCAGGCCTCCAGAGGCTTAAGAAAATTCCAGGACCCAATCCTTCTCTTATCTAAAGTGCCAGCTGACTTGCTGGTAACAACAGTGTGCTCACCCAGGCAGTGTTCATGCAGGTCAGAACCAGGTCAGAGGTCTGCTGTGCCGTTCCTGAAGCCTGAACAAGACTATCTGATTGTAATTTTCTTAACAGTTGCCTCAGGATTGTTCGGGCTGAAGAGCATAGGAAAAAGGCAAAATAACATGGGCAGTTTTCTTAAGTCAAATAACAATTCCAAATAGAAGAAACATAATAAGTAAGGGGTTAAACAAAGTAGAAAACCATATGTGAACAGTAGGGAACATGTTGAAGAAAAAGTCCCACCATCAATGAGAAGTATGTTTCTGAACATTAAATCCTATATTCATGAACATATTGACTGTCATAGTAATAAAAACAGAATGTTCAATCAAGGTACAAGTACATCTATCTATGACTCCTTTAATTCTCTACAAAATGCTACATAAGGATTCTAAGGAGAAACTAATATTAGAAACAGAAAACATAGGGGAATAAGATTTGGGTCCACAATCCCTGAGTTTTCATAGGGAGAAAGTAGTAAGTGGTCCTTTCCCAATATAAATGATCAATATGTGTTAGACATCTGGAAAGAGGAGATCCTAACTGATACACAGAAGTTGTGCTTAGATTATCAGTCACAATACACACTAATTGAGGGGATATTAAAAAAAACATATTATAGGATTTAGGAATAACAGTCCATTCACAATGCTTGATGCAATGTTCCAATAAATAGGTCTCCCAGGTGCAAAAAGTTGCTCCACATAGAAGTCCTTCAGTAGTTTTATCACAGTCAGTCCATAAGCGCATGGTATTATCAAATTCCAAATAATTTCCAGTAAAATGTAACCAATGCTGTGTGGTGTGCTTAGTCACTTAGTCTTGTCCAACTCTTTGCAACCCCACAGACTGTAGCCAGCCAGGCTTCTCCGTCCATGGGGATTCTCCAGGCAAGAAAACTGGAGTGGGTTGCCATGCCCTCCTCCTGGGGATCTTTCCAACCCAGGGATCGAACCCAGATCTCCCCCATCGCAGGCAGATTCTTTACTGTCTGAGCCACCAGGGAAGCCCAAGAATACTGGAGTGGGTAGCTTATCCCTTCTCCAAAGGATCTTCCCCACCCAAGAATTGAACCAGGGTCTCCTGCATTGCAGATGGGTTCTTTAACAGCTGAGCTACCAGGGAAGCCCTCAGTTCAGTTCAATTCAGTCTCTCAGTCGTGTCTGACTCTTTGCAACCCCATGAATCGTAGCACACCAGGCCTCCCTGTCCATCACCAACTCCTGGAGTTCACTCAGGCTCACATCCATTGAGTCAGTGATGCCATCCAGCCATCTCATCCTCTGTTGTCCCCTTCTCCTCCTGCCCCCAATCCCTCCCAGCATCAGAGTCTTTTCCAATGAGTCAACTCTTCGCATGAGGTGGCCAAAGTACTAGAGTTTCAGCTTTAGTATCATTCCTTCCAAAGAAATCCTAGGGCTGATCTCCAGAATGGACTGGTTGGATCTCCTTGCAGTCCAAGGGACTCTCAAGAGTCTTTTTCAACACCACACTTTAAAAGCATCAATTCTTCGGCGCTCAGCCTTCTTCACAGTCCAACTCTCACATCCATACATGACCACAGGAAAAACCATAGCCTTGACTAGATGGACCTTTGTTGGCAAAGTAATGTCTCTGCTTTTGAATATGCTATCTAGGTTGGTCATAACTTTCCTTCCAAGGAGTAAGCGTCTTTTAATTTCATGGTGTAGTCACCATCTGCAGTGATTTTGGAGCCCCAAAAAATAAAGTCTGACACTGTTTCCACTGTTTCCCCATCTATTTCCCATGAAGTGATGGGACCAGATGCCATGATCTTCATTTTCTGAATGTTGAGCTTTAAGCCAACTTTTTCACTCTCCACTTTCACTTTCATCAAGAGGCTTTTTAGTTCCTCTTCACTTTCTGCCATAAGGGTGGTGTCATCTGCATATCTGAGGTTATTGATATTTCTCCCGGCAATCTTGATTCCAGCTTGTGTTTCTTCCAGTCCAGCGTTTCTCATGATGTGCTCTGCATATAAGTTAAATAAGCAGGGTGACAATATACAGCCTTGACATACTCCTTTTCCTATTTGGAACCAGTCTGCCCTAATGTAACCGATATTCTTTCTTAAATATAATGGATAATGTATGAAATTGGCCCATGATGCTTGTGTTAGCTGTGTTATACTAATATATGGTTTCCTGGCACATGGTTCAGTGCACTTAGTAATGCCTTCAGGAATAAGAAGTCTGGAGAAGGGAAAGGCTACCCGACTCCAGTATTCTGGCTTGGAGAATTCCCTGGGGTCACAAAGAGTTGGACATGAATGAACGACTTTCACTTTCAGGAATAAGAACCCAATGGTTGTCAGTAATCCATTCTTTAAATAAGTCCTTTCATGCATAGGAATTGAAAGTGAAAGTTGCTCAGTCGTATCTGACTCTTTGTGACAACATGGACTATAATAGCTTGCCAGGGTCCTCTATCCATGGCATTCTCCAGGCCAGAATACTGGAGTGGGTAGCTGTTCCCTTCTCTAGGGGATCTTTCCAACCCAGGGATCAAATTCAGGCCTCCTGCAATGCAGGTGGATTTTTTACCATCTGAGCCACCAGGAAAGTCCAAGCATAGGCATTAGTAGACACCAAAATCCCTTGGGCTTTATCTCTTTGAGCTAGGTAATATAACAGCTGTATAGAACAAACAGTCCAATCAAACGTATAATTAAAGATTAGTTTGGTTTAGTTGAATTATTATTGAGTCATTAATCAACTATAAAAAGCCTTAATCATACCTTAAGCTGAGTTCATGTGGCTTTAATGTGGCATGTTTCTGTTTAGCATTAAGGGTTAAGGCCTGGGCTATATTCTTGCCAGCAGTATGCAATCTTGTGGCCAAGGCTTCTCTGTTGACAGCACTATTCATACCCTTACCAGTACTAACCAGTCCTAACAGAATGTCATACCATGTCGTTTGAGCCTACATTTAGGGCAGGCAGGAAAACTAACATTAAAATATGTACAGTCCTGTTCAAGCTGGTAGGGTAGAAGGACATGCACTCATCTCCTGCAAGGGCACAAAATCACAGCTAGCAGTTGAACAGCCATCGACAGGAGGATGCTGGAATCCATCAAAAAAAAAAACAAACAAACAAAAAAAAAAACCATGTCCAAAGACAAAGCTACAACAAAGAAGAAGCTATGACCAAATGGTAGGAGGAGTGCAAGCACAATAAAATCAAGTCCTATACCCACCATGTGGGTGACCTACAATCTGGAGAACAATAGTACCAAAGACGTTCTCCCACTTTTGTGAAGGTTCTGAGCCTCATGTCAGGCTTCCTAGCCTATGGATCTGGTAAAAGAAATGGAAATCCAAGGGAATCTGAAGACCCGTGAGATTTGATTACAGGACTTTCACAGGACTGGGGGAAACAGAGACTTCACTTTTGGAAAGGGCTCAAATAAAATCTTGCGCATGCCAAGACCTGGGGAAAGGAGCAGTGGGTCCACAGAAGACTGAACCAGACCTGCCTGTGAGTGTTTGAGGATCTCTTGTGGAGGTGTGGGTCAGCAGTGGCTCACTGTGGGGATGGAGGCACTGGTAGCAACAGTCCTGGAAGGGGCCCCTTGGCTTAAGACCTCTTGGAGGTCACCATTAACCCTACCACAGAGCCCATAGAATTCAGGGCTGGATTGCCTCAGGCCAAAACAATAACAGAGAGGGAAAGCAGCTGCACCTATCAGCAGACAATTGTATTCAAGTTTTATTGAGCACAGCCCCATCTACCAGAGCAAGACCCAATTTCCCTCACCATCAGTCCCTCCCATCAGGAAGCTTATACAAGCCTCTTAGTCTCATTCACCAGAGGATAGACAGAAGAAGCAAGAAGAACCACAATCCTTCACAGCTAGAACCAAAACCACATCACAAAAAGTTAACCAGAATGAAAAAGCAGAGGGCTTTGTCCCAGATGAAGGGACAAGACATAATCTCAGAAAAACAACCAAATGAAGTGGAGATAGGCAGCCTTCTAGAAAAAAAATTCAGAATAATGACAGTGAAGATGATCCAGGAACTCAGAAAAAAACAATGGAGGCAAAGATTGAGAAGATACAAAAAAAGTTTACCAAAAACTTAGACCAACTAAAAGAACAAACAGAGATGAACAATGCACTAGAAGGAATCAATAGCAAAATATTTGATGTGGAAAAATGGAAAAGTAACCTGGAGGACAGAATGGTGGTAATCACTGCTGCAGAACAGAAAATAGAAAAAAGAATGAAAAAAATAAAGACAGCCTAAGAGGCCTCTGGGACAACTGTAAACCACCAACATTCACTTTATAGGGCCTCAAAAGAAGAAGAAGTGGGAGAAAAGGACCCAAGAAAATATTTGAAAAAATAATAGCTGAAAACTTCCCATAACATGGTAAAGAATGTATTCAACCAAGTTCAGAAAGCGCAGAGTTCTAGGCAGTTATGATAAACCCAAGGGGGATCACATTGAGACACAGAGTAATCAAAATGATGAAAATTAAAGACAAAAATAAAATATTAAAAGCAAGGGGAACATAAGAAACAGCATACTAGAGAATCCTTATAAGGTTATCAGCTGATTTTTCAACAGAAACTCTACAAATCAGAAAGGAATGGCATGATTATTTAAAGTGATGAAAGGGAAGATCCTACAACAAAGACTACTCTACCCAACAAGACTCATTCAGATTAATTGGAGAAATGAAAAGCTTTCCAGACAAGCAAAAATTAAGAGAATTAAGCACCACAAAACCAGTTTTACAACAAATACTAAAGGAACTTCTTTAGGCAGACACACAAGAGAAAGAAACGACCTATACAAAACAAATCCAAAACAATTAAGAAAACGGTTTATTTTATTATTGTTCAGTTGCTCAGTCGTGTCCAACTCTTTGTGACCCCATGGACTGCAACACACCAGGCTTCCTTGTCCTTCGCTATCTACCAGAGCTTGCTCAAACTCATGTATATTGAGTAGGTGATCCCATCTAACGTTTTCATCCTCTGTCATCCCCTTCTCCTGCCTTCAATCTTTCCCATCATCAAGGTCTTTTCTAATAAGTCAGCTCTCCACATCAAGTGGGCAAGGTATTGGAGCCTCAGCTTCAGCATCGGTTCTTCCAAAGAATATTCAGTGCTGATTTCCTTTAGGATTGACTGGCTTGATCTCCTTGCAGTCCAAGGGACTCTCAAGAGTCTTCTCCAACACCACAGTTCAAAAGCATCTATTCTTTGGTGCTCAGCCTCCCTACTCTCACATCCATGCTGCTGCTCCTGCTAAGTCGCTTAATTCCTGTCCGACTCTGTGTGACCCCATAGACGGCAGCCCACCAGGCTCCCCCGTCCCTGGGATTCTCCAGGCAAGAACACTGGAGTGGGTTGCCATTTCTTTCTCCAACGCATGAAAGTAAAAAGTGAAAAGTGAAGTCGCTCAGTTGTGTCCAACTCTTTGAGACCCCATGGACTGCAGCCTACCAGGCTCCTCCGTCCATGGGATTTTCCAGGCAAGAGTACTGGAGTGGGTGGCCATTGCCTTCTCCATCTCACATCCATACACAACTAGAAAAACCATACCTGTGATGATACAGAATTTTGTTGGCAAAGTAACATCTCTGCTTTTGGTCACAGCTTTTCTTCCAAGGAGCAAGTATCTTTTAATTTAATGGCTGCAGTCACCATCTGCAGTGATTTTGTGGCCCAAGAAAATAAAGTCTGTCACTGTTTCCATTGTTTCTCCAACTATTTGTCATGAAGTGATGGGACCAGATGCCACGATCTTAGTCTTTTGAATGTTGAGTTTTAAGCCGGCTTTTCACTCTCCTCTTTCACCTTCATCAAGAGGCTCTTTAGATCCTCGTTGCCTTCTATAATTATCTATCTGTAAATGGATTAAATGCATCAACCAAAAGACACAGACTGGCTGGGAGAATGAGTGCAAGACAGTGAAAGTCACTCAGTTGTGTCCGACTCTTTGTGACCCCATGGACTATGCAGTCCATGGAGTTCTCCAGGCCAGAATACTGGAGTGGGCAGCCTATCTCTTTTCTAGTGTATCTTCCTGAACTAGGAATCAAACCGAGGTCTCCTGCATTGCAGGTGGATTCTTTACCAACTGAGCTATCAGGGAATGAGAACATGAGCATATATGTACTTCCACTTGCCACATCACTCTACTTAACCCCTCATATTGTATGTAATTTTTCATATTGTTTGGTTAATTATGTTTCCATTATGGCTTGCAATTGTAATTATCTTTTTTGGTCTGGCTATTGATTGTAAAAACTGATATTTTATTTTATTATTACAATTATGTAACTATTATTTTATTAGTTCTCATATTTTTCTTTTACTATTGTGATTATGTAACTATTATTCACTTAATACCACTGTATCATGACGGGTCAACAGAAAATAATAGAATTCTATATCACTAAAACTACCATCTAATAGAAAAATTTGTAATTGCTTTTTATTTATTTTTAATTTTTTAATAGAAATTTATGTATTTTAATTGGAGGCTAATTACTTTACAATATTGTATTGGTTTTGCCATACATCAACATGAATCTGCCACAGGTGTACACGTGTTCCCCATCCTGAACCCCTCTCCCACCTCCCTCCCCATCCCATCCCTGTGGGTCATCCCAGTGCACCAGCCCTGAGCACCCTGTCTCATGCATCAAACCTGGACTGGCGATTCATTTCAACATGATAATATACATGTTCAATGCCATTCTCCCAAATCATCCCACCCTTGCCCTATCCCACAGAGTCCAAAAGACTGTTCTATACATCTGTGTCTCTTTTGCTGTCTCGCATACAGGGTTATCATTACCATCTTTCTAAATTCCATATATATGTGTTAGTATACTGTATTGGTGTTTTTCTTTCTGGCTTACTTCACTCTGTATAATAGGCTCCAGTTTCATCCACCTCATTAGAACTGATTCAAATGTATTGTTTTTAATGGCCGAGTAATACTCCATTGTGTATATGTACCACAGCTTTCTTATCCATTCATCTGCTGATGGACATCTAGGTTGCTTCCATGTCCTGGCTAGAAAAATTTGTAATTGCTTTTTAAAATCCAGATAAATAAGAGAATCATTTTGGATTTTTTTGGAAAATACAAATGCCCAAGTATTGTTATTTTTCTCCAAAGGTCCAGTTGTGTTTCTTTAAAAAAAAAAAAAAAACTGATTTATTTTAATTGGAGGATAATTACTTTACGATATTGTGGTGGTTTTGGCTATACATTGACATGAATCAGCCACGGCTGTACATGTGTCCTTCCGTCCTGAAGCCCCCTCCCACCTCTGTCCCCATCCCATACCTCTGGGTTGTCCAGAGCACTGGCCTTGAGTACCCTGCTTCATGCATCAAACTTGCACTGGTCATCTATTTTACATATGGTAATGTACATGTTTCAATGCTATCCTCTCACATCATCCACCCTCACCTTCTCCCACATAGTCCAATAATCTGTTCTTTACATTTGTGTCTCTTTTGCTGCCTTGCTAATAAGATTGTCATTACCATCTTTCTAAATTCCATACTACTACTACTACTACTACTACTACTACTACTACTACTACTACTACTACTAAGTCACTTCAGTCATGTCCAACTCTGTGTGACCCCATAGATGGCAGCCCACCAGGCTCCCCCGTCCCTGGGATTCTCCAGGCAAGAACACTGGAGTGGGTTGCCATTTCCTTCTCCAGTGCATAAAAGTGAAAAGTGAAAGTGACGTCGCTCAGTCATATCCGACTCCCAGTGACCCCATGGACTGCAGCCCACCAGGCTCCTCCATCCAGGGGATTTTCCAGGCAAAAGTACTGGAGTGGGGTGCCATTGCCTTCTCCGAAATTCCATACATATGTGTTAATATACTGTATTGGTGTTTCTCTTTCTGACTTACTTCACTCTTTCTTATATCTGAGTGATATTCCATTGTGTATATGTACCACAACTTCCTTATCCATTCATCTGCTGATGGACATCTAGGTCACTTCCATGTCCTAGCTATTGTAAATAGTGCTGCAATAAACATTGGGGTACATGGGTCTCTTTCATTCTCGGCATGTATGCCAAGCAGTGGGATTGCTGGGTGATTTGGCAGTTCTATTTCCAGTTTTATAAGGAATCTCCACACTGTTCTCCATAGTGGCTGTACCAGTTTTCATTGCCACCAACAGTGTAAGAGTGTCCCGTTTTCTCCACACCCTCTCCAGCATTTACTGTTTCTGGACTGGCATGAGATGATACCTCCCGGAGGAGGATGGAGGGCCCTAAATGTCAGTCAGCTTGCTCTCCTTTGGTATTCAACCTTGTGTGATTAGAGTCTTTCACAGGAAAGGTCTTTTTTTTTTTTTTTTTTTTTTTGTCTCTCTGGCGATCCCATGGTTTGGGTTGCTATGTCGCATTAGTTCCCTCAGATTGTCCTCAGGGCATTCAAGTCCAGTCCTTACCCTAAGGACTAACGATGCAGCCCACACCTCCCTGTCCAGCCCCAACTTGCTGGTAGTGGATACGAACATCTGAGCCCCTTCTCCACTGCTAGCTGCAGTTACACGCATATTCTTTGGGGTTTTTGTTGTCCTGTGTCTGTGTCCCACAGACAGCCCTGTGAAAGGGTTTCCTATTTTGTGGAAACTTCTATTCCTTCACGACTCTCCCCCTAGGACAGGTCTCCATCCCTACATCTTTTGTCTCTGTTTTCATCTTTTATATTTTTGTCCTATCTCCTTTCAAAGAGATTGGGCTGCCTTTCTGGGTGCCTGGTGTCCTCTGCCAGGATTCAGAGTTTGTTTTGTGGAAGTTGCTTGATATTCAAATGATCTTTATATGAACCTATGGGGGAGAAAATGGTCTCCACATTCTATTCCTTCACCATCTTGGGAACCGCCCCTCTCCAGATCTGTTGAGCAGCCCATGTTTTTTTTTGTTTTTTTGTTTTTATTTTATTTTATTTTTTTTTTTTTTTAATTTTATTTTATTTTTAAACTTTACATAACTGTATTAGATTTGCCAAATATCAAAATGAATCCGCCACAGGTACACATGTTTTTATTTTATTTTTAACCTTTACAAAATTGTATTAGTTTTGCCAACCGGAGTATATGATGATCTTTTACCTTTATCTAGGTTGCTTCCCTTTTTCGACTTCATATTCAGTACTTCCATTTCATTAAGTTTATGTTTTACAATTTCTCCATCTCTTTTTGTTGTTGCTGTTTTTCCTTCTCAAGCCTTGATCACGCATAGTAGAAAAGCTTTTGTATATACACATATATATAGTTAATTGCTCAGCCGTATCCAACACTGCTATCCCATGGACTAGCCCACCACGTTCCTCTGTCCATGGAACTCTTCAGACAAGAATACTGGAGTGGGTTGCCATTTCCTTCTCCAGGGGATCTTCCTGACCCGGGATTAAACTGAGGTTTCTTTGTGTTACAAGCAGATTCTTTTTACTGTCTAAGCCACCAGGGAAGCCCAATATATATATAATATGTATAATATATATATTAGAAAATTTATGAATCTTTGCCTAGCTAAAAAAAAATTATGACATTTTTATTTCACTTGTATGACAGTATGAATAGAATGCTAGATTTCTAATTTATTTTCACCCAAAACTTTCATATAGTTCCATGTATTTAGGCATCTTCTATTACTACTAAACATCTAGAATATTTATTATCTTAGTGATTTAAAAAAATTGAATGAGGCTTGAAATTTCTAATCCAATTCTGAGAATGTAAAGAAAACTGTTAGAAAAAAGCAGGTTATTAAAAAGTGATATAGTATTATTAACTAAAGTACAGATTTTTTTCAAATTTCACAAAAAGTTATGCTAGTGTTCATTATTTGTTTTCATGCCTTATTCAAGACTTTGAAATGTATTTAATTTAATTGAGCAGCTTCAGCTGCATGCAACAAATTCTGGTCAATTCTCTTCATTTTTATTCTATTATAAAGATTTTCTAATTTTCCTTGTTATGGCTTCTTAGATACACTTTCATTTAAAAGTGTACATTTAATTTCCAAATACATAGGATTTTGTTTAAAATATCTTTAATATTAATTTCTCATTTTGATAATAATTTCTTGTTTAAATTCTTTCTTCTCTCCAATCACCCTCTGTGGTTTTTTTCAGTCTAACTTTATTGACGCTTTCAATGGCTAAATCAAAGATCTTTCTTAGCAACTGTCACATGTACTTGAAAATATGTGGGTGATTTTCAAATACCTTTTGATATTGAATTTGATATTCAAATATCTTTTGAAATAGCAAAAGGTATTTCAAATATCTTTTGACATTGATTTCTAACATAATTCCACAGTGATAACAACATCTGTATAATTTCAAATCTTTAGACTATGAAAATTTTGTACTGTGTTTTTTTTGTCCCTAGTCCCTAGTCTCCTATGTTCCAGTGTCTCCTAGTCTACAGTCTATGGTATCTTGAATAAAATTTGTATCCTACTGATCATATAAATCTTAATTGTATTGAATTGGTTCATGGTGCTTTTCAGGTCTACTATATCCTTCTACTTCTTTGTATTAATTCATTCTATCAAATTAATTAATTCATTCTATTAACTTTTGAGTTTGATATTGAAACTCCAACTAAAATATTAATTTATCTAATTAAAAATATAATTGCAATATATAGTGGAACTATATGTAAACTTATTCCATATTTTCCAAGTCTCTTATAAATGTGTTATCATACTTTTATAATTTAAAAAAATGTTACAAATATAATGAAAACTTTTGATAATGTTGAGCTAGTTGTGCACATGGTGAGGAATCTTGACTAATAAGTGGGGCATAACTTTAGGCGGATAGCTTATGACGGTAATGAGATTGCTCAGCGACCTCTTCCATAAATTTGTGAATTATTCACTCATATGAAGACAGAAATCTGTGTTAAAGATACATTCTGTGCAGTATCTCCATTGTATAGCTGAAAATCAGTAATGTTTTATAGGAATTAATACTTTTGTGCATATGGTGAGCAGCAGGATCAGGAGGAATTTTTAAGACATTACAGCACATTATTAATGCACAAGGAGTTAATTCAGCTACCAAAGAGGAAGCGTGTGGAGATCACACAGTGACTCAGTCACATATGCTGTCAGGATTTATCCCTGACCAGACAGATAAATTTTGTTCATAGTAAGTTACCATTAGGAGTGGGCAGTGCTGCTTTCCCAGGCAGGTGAAATTATCTTGAGTTTGAACCTGGCTTGCATTTCTCCAGTGGTAAATACTATAGTGGTCTCCTATGTCTTTTCTTCTTAATTGCAGCATCTCCTGAAAGATGAAGGTGTAAATCTCTATACCTATTACAGTCAGGCCTCCAAGAATAATCAATTCATGAGAATAACAGTGGGTTAATGGAACATTTTTCCTGTCTGGGGATCATCACTGATATGATATTGTCTTTTCCATGCACAGTCACATCAGCAGCTATAGGAGTACTGTTGGGTTGCTTCACCCAGACTTTAGTTCCAATTGCAGTTATTTCATTTATGGATCCAGACACTCTTTCACTTCTAAATGTTAGTAAGGTAAGAGGTTCTCCTTTTTGTACTTTGCCAATTACACATGGAAGAATCAGCAATTGGGCAATTTGATCATGTTTATTAATAAATAGAGCATCCTTTCCTTCATTTTGTAGAATTACTCAGATTTCTCCTTGGTAGTCTGGGTCCATAACTCCCCATTGACACAGATCCCTTTTAACAATAAACTGTAGAGTCCTTTGATTAATTCAAAGTGTCCAGGAGGCATTTGATTCCAATACTAGTTGAAATTGCACATATCAATCTTTTAGTAAGCATATGTTCAGATACAGAGTACAAATCCAGTCTGGTGGCCTCAGGAGTACTTGCAAAGGGCTAATTTCTTAATTGTTTCAGAATGGAAATCTATTTTATGAATCTGTACATTTGGAAGAGTCACTTTCATCAAAAGAATTTCTGATTTTCCTATAGGTCCATTATTTAAAATATTGAGGGCAGAATTCAGGTCTTCCAATTTTTATACAAACCCTCTCCAAGTTTAATTAATTGATGTTTAAGCAAACCCTTCATTTCACTCAAATTAACAGCTTGAGGATAATTAGGAATATAAAAATTCCACTGTTTGTTATGTTCTTGGACAAACTCTTGTATTAGCTTACATTTAAAATGTGACCAATTTTCACTTTGAATTTGAAGCAGAACACCATAATATAAATTAATTATCTCCAAAGTTTTAATAGTATCAGTCTGATTGGCTTTCCCAAAGGGAATGGCCACCAAACATCCAAAATAGGTGTTCTCAAATCGAGAATACCTGTCCACACTTATTGGCATCCTTTATCTTGAATTAATGGGTCAATGTAATCAATTTGCCACATTTGCCCAGGCAACTTGCCACATACCAATTGTCCTTTGACCAGCTGTGGCAAGCTTCTATGCTTAATATGTTGACAAAATGGACATTGTAAAGTAACAGATTTAATTAGATTCATAGTTAAAGAAATGCCTCAATCCTGAGCCCACCTGTATGTTGCTTTTTCTCCCAGATGGCCACATTTTTGGTATGCTCAAAAAGTGAAGCCTTTTAAGTCATTGGAGTCTGGATCAACTTCTACAGCTTGGGTTCGAGTTTGTTCATCTGTAATAGCGTTATACCCTGGTTCTGTAGAATTTGGAACACTGTGAGCATACACATGAAACAATGAAACTTTAGTAGTTTGAACAGTTTCCCAAATGTCAGACCATAATTCCTTTCCCCATAGCCCTTTGGATTGAATTTTCCATTATCCTCTACCCATAAGGGGAATCAAGTGGCCAATCAATTGGCCTTAAATCTGTGTATATACGACATTCAGTTAAATTTTCTTGCTTTAGTACCTATGAACACCATAAAACTCAGCAAACTGGCTACTTTTTACCCTCCCCAGTAGTTGTTAGCAATTTAGTAGTGATTGAATTATATGCCACCATTTTCCAATAGCTATATATTTAGCTGACCCATCAGTGAACCATGTATGCTGTTTTTCTTGTGTGGTTTAAGAGTCAAAGGGCTTTCCCCATTTTACAGGTGACTCAGTTATCTTAGGCCTAATTATAGCCTCTTGCTCAAGGCCTTCTATAGGAATTTCATAAACCTTTTCAGGTAAGGCAGTGAGTCCATGTGGTCCAGGTTTGGTTCAGTCCTGAATATACCATTTCCATTTTATTATGATGGGCACTTCAACTTGCCCAATCTTGTGGTACAAGGATGGTACCCAATGGTACTTTGTACCAGAGAAACTTTGTACCATTGCATGATTGGCACTTAAGATCTCAATATTATAGTGTGATATATAGTCAATTAGGGCTTTCCAGATGGCTCGAGTGGCAAAGAACCTTCCTGCCGATGCAGGAGACTCAAGAAACACAGGTTTGATCCCTGGGTTGGGAAGATCCCCTGGAAGAGGAAATGGCAACCCACTCCAGTATTCTTGCCTGGAGAACCCCAAGGACAAAGGAGTTTGATGGGCTACAGTTCATGGGATCACAAAGAGTCAGACATAGCTGAGCAACTAACACTAATATTAATATAGTCAATTATTTTGTATCAACCAAACGCCAATAACAAACCAAAAACTTTTTTTTAAGGTAGTGTTATTTCTCCTGACCTTTGGAAATTTCTATTCAAACTACTGCACAATTGCACTCATCTCACATGCTAGCAAAGTAATGCTCAAAATTCTTCAAGCTAGACTTCAATAGTATGCGAACCAAGAACTTCTGCATGTTCAAACTGGATTTAGAAAAGGCAGAGGAACCAGAGATCAAATTGCCAACATCCACCGGATCACCAAAAAGCAAGAGAATTCCAGAAAAACATCTACTTCTGCTTTATTGCCTAAGCTAAAGCCTTTGACTGTGTGGATCACAACAAACTGTGGAAAATTCTTCAAGAGATGGTAATACGAGACCACCTTACCTGCCTCCTAGAAATCTGTATGCAGGTTAAGAGGCAACAGTTAGAACTGGACATGGAACAATGGACTGGTTCCAAATTGGGAAAGGAGTATGGCAATGCTGTATATTGTCACCTAGCTTATTAAACTTATATTCAGAGTACATCATATGAAATGCCAGACTAGATGAAGCACAAGCTGGAATCAAGATTGCCAGAAGAAATATCAGCAACGTCAGATATGCACATGACACCACCCTTATGGCAGAAAGCAAAGAGGAACCAAAGAGCCTCTTGATGAAAGTGAAAGAGGAGAGTGAAAAAGTTGGCTTAAACCTAATATTCAAAAACTAAGATCATAACATCTGGTCCCATCACTTCATGGCAAATAGATGGGGAAACAATAGAAACAGTGAGAAACTTTGTTTTGGGTTCCAAAATCACTGCAGATGGTGACTGCAGCCTTGAAATTAAGAGACACTTACTCTTTGGAAGAAAAGCTATGAAAAACTTAGACAGCATATTAAAAAACAGAAATATTGCTTTACTGATAAAGGTCTGTATAATCAAACCTATGGTTTTTCCAGTAGTCATGTATGAATATCAGAGATGGACCATTAAGAAAGCTGAGTGCCAAATAATTGATGCTTTTGAACTGTGGTGTTGGAGAACACTCTTGAGAGTCCTTTGGAATACAAGGAGACCAAACCAGTCAATCCTAAAGAAAATCAATCCTGAATATTCACTGGAAGGACTGATGCTGAAGCTGAAACTTCAATACTTTGGCCATCTGATGCGAAGAATGGACTCATTGGAAAAGACCCTGATGCTGGGAAAGATTGAAAGCAGAAGGAGAAAGGGACAACAGAGGATAAGATGGTTGGATGGCATTACTGACTTGATGAACATGAGTTTGAGCAAGCTCTGGGTGTCGGTGATGGACAGGGAAGCCTGGCGTACTGCAGTCCAGCGGTTCACGAAAATTCGGTCACAGCTGCGTGACTGAACTGAACTGAACTGAGAATTTCCTACTCTAAAAGCCCAAAGGTATTCTTTTGTCTTGCTGTTTTTGCCATGAGCTCCAAAGTAGTATACTGTTCAGTTATAGAAACATACAATTGTGTGTTGCCAGGTTATACTGATCATAAGTCTAAAGCATGCTGTATTGCACTTTTAGTCACATCAAAAACCTGTTGTTTCTGAACAGCCCATTGAAATTCATGCTTTTTCCTAGTTTCTTTGTAAAGTGGACTCAATATCTGGCCCAAATGTGGAACATACTGTCTCCAGAAACCAAGTAGCCCTACAAATTTCTGAGTCTCCCTCTTCTTTTGGGGAGTTTTAAATTCCATTATGTTTTGTTTAGCCTTAGGCAAAATCTCTCTGTGTCCTTTAGCCCATTGTATTCTTGAGAAAACTTTACAGTGTGGGTGAGTTCTTGAACTTTGGAGAGAAAGTTCATCTCCCATCATTTGTTTTTTAAGATATTAATACATTGGTTTAGAGTCTTTAATACTATTTCCTCTGTTGGCCTTTGTATCATATCATCAATATAATGAGATATTTGTACATCATTGGACACTTATAGGTGATCTGAATGTTCAGCAGCAAACTTGTGACAAACAGTAGACTTATGTATACAACCTTGTGAAAAGCAGCTGAACATGTATTGTCTCCCTTGCCCATGAATACAAATCAATTCCATAATTGTTCTATGGGTATAGTAAAGAAAGCATTGACCAGATCAATTACTGCATATCATTGTCCAAGACTGCTATGTATTTGTTCTTTTACAGCTATAGTATCAGGGATTGCAGCAGAGGTAGAGTTACTTTGTGATCCTATGGACTGTAGCCCACCAGATTGCTCTGTCCATGGGATTCTCCAGGCAAGAATAATGGAGTGGATTGCCACGCCCTCCTTCAGGGGATCTTCTTGACCCAGGGATTGAACCCACATCTCTTAACTTCTCCTGCATTGGCAGGTGGGTTCTTTATCACTTACCCATCCTGGGAAACTCAGCAGCCATACAGAGTTATTCAGTTCACTAAATGTGCTTTGTATAGTTTTAGTAATTCCAATTGCCCCATGGGAATTCAATATTGCTTCAATTTAACTAATTTTCTAGTGGCCAGTAATTTTATGGGGGTACAACTAACTTTCCCACAATTTCAGGAGATGCCAGTTTTAAAGCACACACTTCAAACTGATATCTTCTAGCTTCAAGACTGAAAGTCATGCTGGCCAAAATGTCAATCCCCATTATATATTCTGGAATAGGAGTGATCATTACTGATTAAGTTCTTCTAGATAATTGCCCTATTTTAAAATCAATTATAGTTTGTACAACTTCTGTTTACCCCCAAGGCCAGTTATTATCACTTTCACTTTCTGTCCTTTAAAATTCTTGGGATTTCCAAGACAGCAGAGGAATAAAACAGGGAGATTACCTTCCTCCCCACAAATACATCAAAAACTTATCTGCATATGGAACAACTCCTAGAGGACCTTTGGAATGCTGGCAGAAGACCCCAGACTTCCCAAAAGCAAGTCAATTTCCTTTTAATGAGGTAGGGGAAAGATTTTAAAGAGAGAGAGAGAGAGAGAGAGAATTTCAGGACAGGGATATGTGCCCCAGGGAGGAAGACGTGAATGACGAAAAGTTTCCCCACACTCAGAAACCACCTCATAGGTGAGGACAGGAGGGAGCTTCCAAACTTCAGAGGGGAGTACAAAATGGAGAGAATTCACCACAGAGATCATTGTCGAACAGCACTTTCCAGCCAAAAGTGGCTCTCACACTCACACCCACAGCAAAGAGTGGGTGCGGGATGCTGAGGCTCAGGCTTGGGTCTTGAACCCAGGGAGAGAACCAGGGTTGGCTGCAGTGAGGATATTCTGAGAGGGCTAGTGGGCACAGCTTAGAGAGACCAGGGAAAAGGTCGGATGTCCCAGAAAGGTAAGATATTGCTGTGGATGAGACACTGTAACTCTATGCATTCATAGACAGTGGCTGTGTGCCCCAATGGCCACCAAAACTGGAAAAACCAGTAGCAGTGTCAACAGCAGAATTAGACCCATCTGCAGTTTACAGTCCCAGAGAGGGAAATGTAAGCCACCAAGTAAGGGAAAGTGCCTGCGGCAGCAGGCAAAACATTGCCACTGTGGCCCCAAATCCAGAGGTGGCAGCTGCCACCAGGTGGTGAGCAGACACAGGTGCCACCCACACCTTCCTGGGGGCCTAAGCTTTCCTTAGGGACCCACGACTTGGAGGCAATTCCTCTGGGAGAGTGCATGGCCCACCTCAAGCCAAGTCTCTACCATTGCAGGCACTCCTGGTACATCTCAACTGTGGCTTCGATATCCATCCCTCTCCCCAGCCTGAGTGAACAAGTGAGCCCTAACAAGCCTTAGCCTCTCCCCCCTACCCCCACCCTCCCCATGTCTGAGAGGGAATAGACACCAGAAGTTGGCCTACAAGCAGAGCCAGGCCCAAAATCAAAGCAGAACATCAGGGGCTGTATGACCAAAGAAGAGAATGGGAGTTAGCAGGTACACTAGATTAAATTCTGCAATTAGCCTGAAACGTGGATTTTAGGGGCAACTGTGAACTTTGGGAGCCAGTAAAAAATGGAGTAAGGCCATATCTGAGACTGAGCAGAGCCTACACTGCCCACAACAGGTCCAGAGACCTTCTTAGAAATATTGGAGGATTTTGATATTAGTTCCTTTCAGAATTCTGGACCATTGAATGTTTCTTTCACAAATAGTCTTGAAGTTTTGTCTTCTGTGCTTTGCAGCCTATGAAGTCATTCTACAGTAATGGGTCAGGCTTGAACACCTGATGCAGCAACCTGAGTCTAGGACTTTGAACCACCAGAGAATTCCTAACCCCATGAAACATTAATTGGCAAGAGCTCTTCCGAAGGCCACCATCTCAACACTAAGATCAAGCCCTACCCAAAAGCCAGCAAGCTCTGGGCTGGACGCCCCATGCCAGTCCTCCAGCAAATGAGCATCACAACCCTGAACATTTGCAGGTAGGCTGGCCAAAGACATACGAAACCCATCTATAGCCCAAACTACATTACTGTACATGGCACTGCCCTTCAGAGAGACAAGATTCAGCTCCACCTACCAGAACACAGGCACAAGTTTGCCAACAAGGAAAACTTCACAAGGCAATGGTCCAAACCCATCCATGGGGGGCAGAATTCACAATAAAGAGGAATTAAGACCTTCCAGGCTGATGAAAGGAGTCTCCAAACATAGTAAGTTAAATGACAGGAAAACACAGAGAAACATGCAGCAGATGAAGGAACACAGTAAACACCCACAAGACCAAATAAATGACAAGGAAATAGGCAGTCTACCTGAAAAGAATTCAGAGTAATGAGTAAAGATGAACCAAAATTGTGAAAAATAAAAATAAAAAACAGAGGCACAGATAAATAGATTTGAAGTATGGATTGAGATTTGATTACAGAACTTACACAGGACTGGGGAAACAGACTCTTGGAGGGCACAAACAAAATTTTGTATGCCCCTGAACCCAGGAGAAAGGAGCAGTGATCCCACAAGAGACTGAGCCAGACTTGCCTGTGAGTGTCCAGGAGTCTCCAGGGGAGGCATGGGTCAGTGGTGGCCTGCTGCAGGGTCAGGGGCACTAAGTGTTGCCGTGTGTGCACAGGACCTTCCGAAGGAAGTTGCCATTATCTTCATTACCTCCACTATAGTCTGATCTCAGGTCAAACAAGGGAGGGAAGACAGCCCCACTCATCAACAGAAAATTGAATTTAAGATTTACTGAGCAAGGTCCCACCCATCAGAACAAGACCCAGTTTCCCCCATGGTCAGTCTCTCCCGTCAGGAAGCTTCCATACACTTCTTATCCTTATCCATAAGAGGGCAGACAGAATGAAAACCATAGTCAAACTAGAAATTTTTGGAAATTAGAAAACTAATCAAACTGAACACATTGACCACAGCCCTGTCTAATTCAATGTAACTATGAGCAATACTGTGTAGGGCCATCCAAGATGGACGGGTCATGGTGGATAGTTCTGAAAAAAAAAAAAAAAAACCGTGGTCCACTGGAGAAGGGAATGGCAAACCACTTCAGCATTCTTGCACTGAGAACCCCATGAACAGTATGAAAAAACAAAAGTTATGACACTGAATGATGAATTCCCCAGGTCAGTAGATGCCCAATATTCTACTGGAGAAAAGTGGAGAAATAGCTACAGAAAGAATAAAGAGATGGAACCAAAGTGAAGATAATGCCCAGTTGTAGATGTGATTGGTGATGAAAGTAAAGTCTGATGCTATAATGAACAATATTGCACAGGAACCTGGAATGTTAGGTCCATGAATCAAGGTAAATTGGAAGTGGTCAAACAGGAGGTGGCAAGAGTAAACATTGACATTTTAGGAATCACTAAACTAAAATGGACTTGAATGGAAAAATTTTAATTCAGGTGACCATTATATCTGCTACTGTGGGCAAGAATCCCTTAGAAGAAATGGAGAGCCCTCATAGTCAACAAAAGAGTCCAAAATGCAGTACATGGGTGCAATGTACTGCAAAATGTACTGTCAAAAACAACAGAATGATCTGTTTGATTCCAAGGTAAACCATTCAATATCACAGTAATTCAAGTCTATGCCCCAACCACTGAAGCAAAAGAAGGTGAAGTTGAAAGGTTCTAAGAAGAACTACAACAGCTTCCAGACCTAACACCAAAAAAAGATGTCCCTTTTCTCATAGGGGATTAGAATGCAAAAGTAGAAAGTCAAGAGAAACCTGGAATAACAGGTAAGTTTGGCCTTTGAGTACAAAAGGAAGAGAGCAAAAGCTACCAGTTTTGCCAAGAGAACACACTGGTCTTAACAAACACCCTCTTCCAACAACACAAGAGACGACTCTACACATGGACATCACCAGATGGTCAATACTGAAATCAGATTGACTATATTCTTTGCAGTTAAAGATTGAGAAGCTCTGTACAGTCAGCAAAAACAGTACTGCATTCTCATTGTGGCTCAGATCATGAACTCCTTATTGAAATTCAGACTTAAATTGAAGACAGTAGGAAAAACCACTAGACCATGCAGGTATGACCTAAATTAAATCTATTACGATTATATAATGGAAGTGAAAAATAGATTCAAGGGATTAGATCTGACAGATGGAGAGTCAGAGAACTACGGACAGAGGTTCATTACATTGTACAGGAGGCAGTGATCAAGACGATCCCTAAGAAAAAATAATGCAAAAAGGCAAAATGGTTGTCTGAAGAGGCCTCACAAATAGGTGAGAAAAGAAGAGAAGCTAAAGGCAAAGGAGAAAAGGAAAGATATATCCATCTGAATGCAGAGCTCCAAACAATAGCAAGGAGAGATTAAATAAAAAAAAAGCCTTCTTCAGTGATCAACGTGAAGAAATAGAGGAAAACAATAGAATGGGAAAGACTAGAGATCTCTTCAAGAAAATTAGAGATATCAAAGGAACATTTCATGCAAAGATGGGCACAATAAAGGACAGAAATGGTATGGCCCTAACAGAAGAATAAGATATTAAGGAGAGATGGCAAGAATACACAGAAGAACTGTACAAAAAAGATCTTCACAACCTAGGTAATCAAGATGGTGTGATCACTCACCTAGAGCCAGACATCCTGGAATGCAAAGTCAAGTGGGCCTTAGGAAGCATCACTATGAACAAAGCTAGTGAAGGTGATGGAATTCCAGTTGAGCTATTTCAAATGCTAAAAGATGATACTGTGAAAGTGCTGCACTCAATATGCCAGCAAATTTGGAGAACTCAGCAGTGGCCACAGGACTGGAAAAAATCACTTTTTATTCCAATCCCAAAGAAAGGCAATGCCAAAGAATGTTCACACTACTGTCCAATTTCACTCATCTCACATGCTAGCAAAGTACTGCTCAAAATTCTCCAGGCCAGGCTTCAACAGTATGTGAACCATGAAATTTCTGATGTTCAAGCTGGATTCAGTAAAGGCAACATAAGCAGATATCAAATTGCCAACATCCGCTGGACCATGGTAAAAGCAAGAGAGTTCCAGAAAAACATCTACTTCAGCTTTATTGACTACACCAGACCCTTTGACTATGTGGATCACAACAAACTGGAAAATTCTTAAAAAGATGGGAATACCAGACCACCTGACCTGCCTCTTGAGAAATCTGTATGCAGGTCAAGAAGCAACAGTTAGAATAGGACATGGAACAACACAGTGGTTCCACATGGGAAAGGAGTAAATCAAGGCTATATATTGTCATTTTTTTAATTTAACTTACATGCAGAGTACATCATGAGAAATGCTGGGCTGGATGAAGCACAAGCTGGAACCAAGATTGCTGGGAGAAATATCAATAACCTCAGACATGCAGATGACACGACCCTAATGGCAGAAAGTGAAGAAGAACTAGAGTCTCTTGATGAAAGTGAAAGAGGAGAGTGAAAAAGTTAGCTTAAAACTCAACATTCAAAAAAAAAGGATCATAGCATCCAGTCCCATCACTTCATGGGAAATAGATGGGGAAATAGTGGAAACAGTGACAGACTTAATTGTTTTGACCTCAAAATCACTGCAGATGGTGACTGCAGCCATGCAAATTAAAAGCTGCTTGCTCCTTGGAAGAAAAGCTATGACCAACCAAGACAGCATATTAAAAAGCAGAGACATTACTTTGCTGACAAAGGTCCATCTGGTCAAAGTTATTGGTTTTTTCAGTAGTTATGTATGGATATGAGAGTTGGACTCTACAGAAAGCTGAGTGCCAAAGTATTGATGCTTTTGAACTGTGGTGTAGAAGACTCTTGAGAGTCCTTTGCACTGCAAAAGATCAAATCAGTCAATCCTAAAGGAAATCAGTCCTGAATATTCATTGCAAGGACTGATGCTAAAGGTAAAACTCCAATACTTTTACCACCTGATGTGAGGAACTGACTCATTGGGAGACCCTGATGCTGAGAGAGTTTGAAGGCAGGAGGAGAAGGGGACAACAGAAGATTAGATAATTGGATGGTGTCACTGACCTGATAGACATGAGTTTGAGCAAGCTTCAGGAGTTGGTGATGCACAGGGAAGCCTGGCGTGCTGCAGTCCATGAGGTCATGACAAGTGGGACAGACTGAGCGACTGAAATGAACTGATGGATCGAGAAAACACAAGCAGTGTTTAACAAGGACCTAGAAGTATTAATGCTTTTGAACTGTGGTGTTGGAGAAGACTCTTGAGAGTCACTTGGACTGCAAGGAGATCCAACCAGTCCATTCTGAAGGAGATCAGCCCTGGGATTTCTTTGGAAGGAATGATGCTAAAGCTGAAACTCCAATACTTCAGCCACCTCATGCGAAGAGTTGACTCATTGGAAGAGACTCTGATGCTGGGAGAGATTGGGGGCAGGAGGAGAAGGGGATGACAGAGGATGAGATGGCTGGATGAAATCAGTGACTCGATGGATGTGAGTCTGGGTGAACTCCAGGAGTTGGTGATGGACAGGGAGGCCTGGCGTGCTGCAATTCATGGGGTTGCAAAGAGTCAGACATGACTGAGTGACTGAACTGAACTGAACTGAACTGAGAAGTATTAAAGAATAGACAATCAGCAATAAATAACACAATAACTGAGATTAAACAAACACTAGAGGGAACCAGTAGCAGATTAACTGAGGCAGGAGAATGGATAAGAGAGCTGAAAGAATGGTGGGAATAACTGTAGCACAGCAGAAAAAAGAAAAGTGAGTAAAAAGAAATGAGGAAAATCTCAGAGACATCTGGGACAATATTAAGTGAACAAACATTCAAATCGTACAGGTCCCGGAAAAAGAAGACTAAAGGAAAAGGCATGAGAAAATATTTCCAGAGATTATAGTCAAAAATCTTTCCTAAAATGGGAAAGGAATTATCCACCCAATTACCAGTAGCCCAGAGGGTCTCATACAGGATAAACTCAAGTGAAATATGCCGACACATATAAATCAAATTAACAAAAATTAAACACAAAGAACAAATATTAAAAGCAGCAAAGGAAAAGAAACTAATAATATACAAAGGGGTTCCCATAAGGTTAACAGAGGATCTTTCAACAGAAGCTCTGTGGGTCAGAAGGGAGTAACAGGATATACTTAAAGTGCTGAAAGGACAAAACTTACAACTAAGATTATTCTATCAGGCAAGGATCTTACTCATATTCAAAGGAAAAATCAAAAGCTTTATAGATGAACAAGAATTAAGAGAATTCAGGATCATAAAACAGCTTTACAATAAATTCTAAAAGAACTTCTCTAGACAGGAAACATTAGAGAAAGAAAAGGCCTACAAAAACAAACCCAGAACAACAAAGTAATGGTAATAGAATGCTGCTGCTGCTGCTGCTGCCGCTGCTGCTGCTGCTACGTCGCTTCAGTCGTGTCCAACTCTGTGCGACCCCATAGATGGCAGCCCACTAGGCTCCCCTGTCCCTGGGATTCTCCAGGCAAGAACACTGGAGTGGGTTGCCATTTCCTTCTCCAATGCATGAAAGTGAAAACTGAAAGTGAAGTTGCTCAGTCGTATCCTACTCCTAGCGACCCTATGGACTGCAGCCTACCAAGTCTCCTCCGTCCATGGGATTTTCTAGGCAAGAGTACTGGAGTGGGTTGATATATCAATAATTACCTTAAATGTTAATGGATTAAATGCTCCAACCAAAATACACAGATTGGCTGAATGGATACAAAAATTAGTCCCCTATACATGCTGTTGACAAGAGACCCACCTCAGATATAGGGACACATACAGACTGAAAGTGAGGGGCAAGAAAAAGATTCTATGTAAAGGAAATCAAAAGAATGTGGGAGTAGCAATACTTATATCAGATAAAATAGAATTTAAAGAGTGTTACAAGAGACAAAGAAGGGCACTATATATTGATCAAGGGATCAATCCAAGAAGAAGATATAGGAATTATAAATATACATGCACCCAAAATAGGAGCACCTCAATACATAAAGCAAATACTAACAACTATTACAGAGGAAATCAAGAGTAACACAATAACAATGGGAAACTTTAATACCCCATTCACACCAATGGAAAGATCATTCAGACAGAAAATTAATAAAGAAACACAAGCTTTAAA
This sequence comes from Bubalus kerabau, assembly GCF_029407905.1. Lineage (NCBI taxonomy): Eukaryota > Metazoa > Chordata > Mammalia > Artiodactyla > Bovidae > Bubalus > Bubalus kerabau. The sequence goes on along the minus strand of NC_073638.1, from coordinate 16,179,279 downwards.
TGATACACTGGACCAACTGGACCTAATTGATATCTACAGGGCATTCATCCAAAAGCAGCAGCCTTCACTTTTTTCTTAAGTGCACATGGAACATTCTCCAGGACAGATCACATCTTGGGTCAGAAATCAAGCGTTGTCAAATTTTTAAAAACTGAAATCACTTCAGGCATCTTTTCTGCTGACTATGCTATAAAATTAGGTGTCAACTACAGGGCAGAGGGACTATAAAACCACAAACACATGGAGGCTAAACACTGTGATACTGAATAAACAACAGGTCACTGAATAACTCAAAAGGAAAATCAAACTATAACTAGAAAATAATGAGAAGGAAAACATGACAACTGGAAACCTATGGGATGCACTAAAGCAGTGCTAAGAGGGAAGTTTATAACAATAAAAGCTTACATCTAGAGACAAGAAAAATATCTAATAAACAACATAACCTTAACCTAAAGCAACTAGAAAAAGTAGAACAAAAATCCCAAAATTAGTAGAAATAAATAAATCTTAAGATCAGAGCAGAAACAAATGAAAAAGAAATAAAGGAGACAATAGCAAATACCAGTAGAGCTAAAATATGGTTCTCTGAGAAGATAAAATTGACAAACCATCAGAAACATCAAAAAAAAGGGGAGGGGGGATTCAATCAAAATTAGAAAAGAAAAAGGAGAAGATACAGCAGACAATACAAAAGTTCTTAAGAGATTACTATGAGCGACTATATGCCAATAAAAAGGACAATCTAGAAGAAATGGACAAAATCTTAGGAGTAAAACCTTCCAAAACTGCACCAGGAAGAGATAGAAAATATGAACAGACCAATTCCAACACAGAAGTCAACACTGTAATAAAAAAAAATAGTCTCCAAAAAAAGCAAAAGCCCAGGGTCAAATGACTTCACAGGTGAATTCTACCAAAAGTATAAAGAAGAGCTAACACATATACTGCTCAAACTCTTTCAGAAAATTGCAGAGGAAGAAAAACTCCCAATCTCATTTATGAGGTTACCATCATCCTGATAATTAAACCAGACAAAAATGCCAAGGAAAAAGAAAATTACAGGCCAATATCATGATGAACACAGATTCAACAATCCTCAATAAAATTCTAGCAAACAGAATCAACAACACATTAAAATGATTGTATACCATGATCAAGTGGCCTTTATCTCAGGAATGCAAGGACTTCAATATATAAAATCAATCAATGTGATACACCATATTAAAAGTTGAAATTTAAAAATCATATGATCATCTCAATAGATGCAGAGAAAGCTTTTGATAAAATTCAACATCCATGTGTGATAAAAATTTTCCAGGTAGTAGACATAGAAGGATCATACCACAATGTAGTAAAGGCCATATACAACAAACCCACAGTAAACATTCTAAATGGTTTAAAACTGAAAGCATTTCCTCTAAGATCAGGAAAAAGACAAGTGTGCCCACTCTTGTCACTATTATTCAACATAGTTTTGGAAGTCTTATCCACAACAATCAGAAAAGAAAAGGAAATAAAAGGAATCCAGAGTGGAGGAGAAATAAAATTCTCATTGTTTGCTGACAACATGACACTAAACATAGGAAATTACCAGAGCTAATCACTAAATATAGCAGAGTCACAGGATGTAGTATTAATTCAAAGAAATCCCTTGCATTCCTATACACTAACAATAAAAACATCAGGAAGAGAAATTAAAGAAATAATCTCATTTGCCATGGCAACAGGAAGAATAAAATACCTAGGAATAGACCTAATCAAAGAGACAAAAGACCTGTATACAGAAAACCAGAAGACATTTTTGAAAGAAATCAAAGGTGACACAAACAGATGGAGAGATATATATACCATTTCCTGGATTGGAAAAATCAATGTTGTGAAATGATTATAATACCCAAATCATTCTACAGACTCAATCAATTCCTACCAAACTGTCAGTAGTGCTTTTCACAGAGCAAAAAATTTCAAAATATGTGTGGAAACACAAGAGACTCTGAATAGCCAAATCAATCCTGAGGAGGGGAAATAAAAGAGCTAGAGGAATCAATCTTCCTGTCTTCATACTACACTACAAAGCTACAGTCATCAGTATAGTATGGTGCTGGCACAGAAACAGAAATATAGGCCAATGGAACAAGATGAAAGCCCGAAGATAAGCCCATGCAACCATGGGCACCTTGACTTTGACAGAGAAGGAAAGAATATACAATGGAGAAAAGACAGCCTTTTCAATAAGTGTTTCTGGAAAACTGGATAGCTACACTTAAATTAATGAACTTAGCACACCCCCTAACACCATACACAAAAGTAAACTCAAAATGGATTAAAGACTTATATACAAGGCCATAAGCTATAAAACTCTTAGAGAAAAACATAGAACACCCCTTGACATAAATCACAGTAGGATACTTTATGATCCACCTTTTAGAATAATGGAAATAAAAACAAAAATAAACAAGTAAGACCCAATTAAATTTAAAAGCTTTTGCACAGCAAAAAACAAGGTGAAAATACAATCCTCAGAATGGGAGAATATAATAGCAAATGAAACAACTGACAAAGAGTAATCTCCAAAATATACAAGCAGCTGAGCAGCTCAATACCATAAAAACAACCAAATCAAAAAAAAAAAAAAAAAAAAAAAAAGGCTAAAGACTCAAATATACATTTCTCCAAAGAAGACATACTCAGATGGTAAAGAATATGCCTGCAGTGCAGGAGACCTGGGTATGGAAGATCCACTGGAGAAGGAAATGGCAACCCACTCCAGTATTCTTGCTGGTGAATTCCATGGACAGGGGAACCTGGCAGGCTACAGTCTATGAGGTCACAAAGAGTCAGACACAATGGAGCAGCTAATACGCACAAACACACACACACACAGACACACACACACACAATATACACATGAAGGGATGTTCATCATCTCTCATTATTCAGTTCAGTTCAGTTCAGTTCAGTCACTCAGTCATGTCTGACTATTTGTGACACCATGAATCAAAGCATGTCAGCCCTCCCTGTCCATCACCAACTCCTGGAGTTCACTCAGACTCATGTCCATCGAGTCAGTGATGCCATCCAGCCATCTCATCCTCTGTCGTCCCCTTCTCCTCCTGCCCCCAATCCCTCCCACCATCACAGTCTTTTCCAATGAGTCAACTCTTCTCATGAGGTGGCCCAAGTACTGGAGTTTCAGCTTTAGCATCATTCCTACCAAAGAAATCCCGGGGCTGATCTCCTTCAGAATGGACTGGTTGGATCTCCTTGCAGACCAAAGGACTCTCAAGAGTCTTCTCCAACACCACAGTTCAAAAGCATCAATTCTTTGGCACTCAGCCTTCTTCACAGTCCAACTCTCACATCCATACATGACCACAGGAAAAACAATAGCCTTGACTAGACGGACCTTTGTTGGCAAAGTAATGTCTCTGCTTTTCAATATGCTATCTAGGTTGGACATAACTTTCCTTCCAAGGAGTAAGCGTCTTTTAATTTCATGGCTGCAGTCACCATCTGCAGTGATTTTGGAGCCCCAAAAAATAAAGTCTGACACTGTTTCCACTGTTTCCTCATCTATTTCCCATGAAGTGGTGGGACTGGATGCCATGATCTTCGTTTTCTGAATGTTGAGCTTTAAGCCAACTTTTCACTCTCCTCTTCCACTCTCATCAAGAGGCTTTTTAGTTCCTCTTCACTTTCTGCCATAAGGGTGGTGTCATCTGCATATCTGAAGTTATTGATATTTCTCCTGGCAATCTTGATTCCAGCTTGTGCTTCTTCCAGTCCAGTGTTTCTCATGATGTACTCTGCATAGAAGTTAAATAAGCAGGGTGACAAATACAGCTTTGACGTACTCCTTTTCCTATTTGGAACCAGTCTGTTGTTCCATGTCCAGTTCTAACTGTTGCTTCCTGACCTGCATACAGATTTCTCAAGAGTAGAGAAATGTAAATCAGAACTACAATGAAGTATCACTTCACACCGGTCAGAATGGCTATCATCAAAAAATCTACAAGTAATAAAGCTTGGAAAGAGTGTGGAGAAAGGGAAACCTCTTGCATAGTTTGTGGGAATGTAAGTGGATACAGCCACTATGGAAAACAGTATGGAGATTCCTTAAAAAAACAAACAACTAGTAATCACACTACCGTATGACCCAACAATCTCACTACTGGGTATATACACTGAGGAAGCCATAATTGAAAAAGATGCACATACCCCAATTTTCACTGCAGCACTGATTATAAGAGCTAGGACATGGAAGCAAGCTAGGTGACCATTGATGGATGAATGGATAAAGAAGTGGTACATATACAATGGAATAAAAAGTAAAAAATTTGAGTCAATTTTAATGAGGTGGATGAACCTAGAGCCTATTATCTGGAGTGAATAAGTCAGAAAGAGAAAAACAGATATTGTATATTAACACACATATATGAAATCTATAAAAACTCTAAGGATGAACCAGTTTGCAGGGCAGCAATAGAGATGCAAACTAGAGAACAGATTTTGGACCCAATGGGGGAAGGAGTGGGAGGTACGCATTTAAAGAGTAACATTGACACATATACATTACCATATGTAAAATAGATAGCCAATGGGAATTTGCTGTATGATCCAGGGAGCTCAAACTCTGTGCTCTGTGAAACTCTAGAGGGGTGGGATGGTGTGGGAGTTGAGAGAAAGGTTCAAGAGGGAGGGGGCATATGTATGCCTATGGCTGATTCATGTTTATGTATGACAGAAAGTAACACAATGTTGTAAAGCAATTATCCTCCCATTAAATATTTTAAAAATTCTTGGGATTTCATAGATTAAAGAGGCCCCTGTCTCGGTGTTTTTAATGCCCCAACAGTCATTTCCAAGCCATTATCCAAAAGCATTACTTTTACATGAGGCTGCCTATCTTTTCTAGCCTAAGAATCTACCAGATCTTGACCTTCTTCTTTTTTTTTTTTTTTTTTGTTCATGAGAAGCGCTGGACTGGAAGAAACACAAGCTGGAAACAAGATTGCCAGGAGAAATATCGATAACCTCAGATATGCAGATGACACCACCCTTATGGCAGAAACTGAAGAGGAACTAAAAAAGCCTCTTGATGAAAGTGAAAGGGGAGAGTGAAAAGTTGGCTTAAAGCTCAACATTCAGAAAACGAAGATCATGGCATCTGGTCCCATCACTTCATGGGAAATAGATGGGGAAACAGTGGAAACAGTGTCAGACTTTATTTTTGGGGGCTTCAAAATCACTGCAGATGGTGCCGAAATCATGAAATTAAAAGATGCTTACTCCTTGGAAGGAAAGTTATGACCAACCTAGATAGCATATTCAAAAGCAGAGACATTACTTTGCCAACAAAGGTCAAGGCTATTGTTTTTCCTGTGGTCATGTATGGATGTGAGAGTTGGACTGTGAAGAAGGCTGAGCGCCGAAGAATTGATGCTTTTGAACTGTGGTGTTGGAAAAGACTCTTGAGAGTCCCTTGGACTGCAAGGAGATCCAACCAGACCATCGTAAAAGAAATCAGTCCTAAATATTCATTGGAAGGACTGATGCTGCAGCTGAAACTCCAATACTTTGGCTACCTGAAGTGAACAGTTGACTCACTGGAAAAGACCCTGATGCTGGGAAAGACTGAAGGTGGGAGAAGGGGACGACAGAGGATGAGATGGCTGGATGGCATCACCGACTCAGTGGACATGAGTTTGGGTAAACTCCGGAAGTTGGTGATGGACAGGCAGGCCCAGCGTGCTACGGTCCATGCGGTCCCAGATTCAGACACAACTGAGCGACTGAACTGAAGTATTTTTTATTTTTGTACTACCAGTATGCAATAAAATGCCCTGTAAACAAATGTTTGTTAACACACTCATTAAATAAGGAATGTTAAAGATATCTCTGAGACTTTGTAGCAAGGCCAAAATAGTCTGAAAACAGCAATAAATAAAATTTATACTGTCAATTATCAATTTGATAAAAAAGACTTAAATGCAATTTGCAAATATTGAGAATTTGAAATGATTAAACTTCCAACTTTTATTAAAATTTTAAAACTTGAGATAAAACATAAACATTTCCTTTTTCAAAATACTAAAGAAAGATATCAATATTAAAAATAACTGTCCGGTTATGAGTTACTCTAGAGTACATGTCACATTGATTTTAAATATTCAACATTTCATGACAAAATGTCAAGGTTTGGCTCCAAAAAATCAACATCTTTGAAAAAGGGTGACTACAAAAATATCTTCCATGTAAAAAATAAAATAGCAAAACTCTTGGAGATGATGGCCATGTCTTATACTTATCAGTTTTTTCTCTTCATACCAAGTGTAAGCATAAAAGAATATGAAGAACCTTAGATCAAATGGGACAACAGAATGTGCTCCTGCCACTTAAAAATACACACATTACTTATTACTTAATATTTTATAATAATCAATACAACCCCAAAATGATGACTTGGCTAAAATTTTTAACTTTCACAGACACCCCAAATGACTATAAACTGTGATTTCTGGAAAGTACATGTAAAACCACCAAAATTCAAACACACTATTTAAAACTGCAGAAATAAAAACAAATTACAAATATATTATATAATTCATTTAATTATTTATTATTGGGGGCATTCTTTTTTCCTTTAATAAAAAGAATAGCAATGATATATATGGTATTGGAAGAAAATTAAGAGCTTCTATAAAACACTGTGAAAAGAAATTTCAATTATCACTAAATATGCCAAGTTTTAGTTTAAATGCAAAAGAAGCTAGTCAGTAGACTTAACAAACTCTAAGTAGAGCCATTTCCCTTTGAACCAATGATTTGCAATACTTCCTAGATAATTCTTCAGAAAAGTCTTTCTACAGATTAACTAAACAGTTTAGAACATGAAGACACAGGTACAGAACAGAACATGAACAGGTCACCCAATATAACTGGTCTCCATGGTTACTACAATGCAGTCCACAGGAGCAGGTGGTGAAGGAAACCAATACAATTCAGTGATGTAGAGTTGTCAGAAACCTAGATCATGACACTCTTTTTCTATTACCTGATGGTTAGTTGTTTAGCTAGATGCAATGGAAATAAAACTGAAAGAAATCCAAAAAGGAAATAAAAAATGAAAGCTTTGCCTCAACATTTTTTACTTCCGGTGAAGTCAAATGGTTTCCACCACTGAGCAAACTGCAGTGCTTTCTTCCTCTGATCTTCAAAGCTTTCTCGCATCCCTTTCCTCCAAACTCTTGGTTCTATATCCAGCATGCCACCAATGATTTCCTTTTAAAGAATGAGAAAAATACAAACACATACATGTATGAAGATTGAAAAACAGGAATCAAGCTATTCCTGCTTATTCTGTTACTAAATATAATATTAAGTCCTTCTCTGCAAGGATGCTTAAATTTTATATAAATATTAGTTTCAAGTTAAAAAAAAAAAAAAAAAAACTTATTTTCATTTAATTCTAACTATGTAAACCCTGTGATTCCAAGGGTCCTTAGTTGTGTCTCCTGTCAAACAATTTGTCTATTTTGTTGCTTCTTAGTACATCTATCAGACAGCAGCAAAGGGGAAGAAGAGAGAATGAAATTTAATTAGTTTGGTCCTTATTAGCTGCTCTGGTAAGAAAGTCTGAAGAAAAAGTTGACCAACATGTAGCAATTATAAACTTGATTGTTCAACTACGGTTTAATCTTCGGCTAATATTCTATTATCCAATATATTTAAAAGCCAGTTTCTTCTATTAGCTGGAGATCTTTTTTCAGGAAATGAAATCATATTTTAGTACCAATCCATGTAAACCAATAATTAAAAATTATAATCACCTTCATTTAAAAAGCCATATTCCCATGGTCTGCTTATTATTCTAGGTAATTTCTTTCATGATTGTCTTCCTGTTCCTATGATATCAGCTATAGAGATTAATCAAATTTATGAGAGTGAGTGGGCTTCTCTGGTGGTTCAGTGGCAAAGAACCTTCCTGCCAATGCAGGTGATGCTGGTTTGATCCCTGGGTCACGAAGATCCCCTGGAGAAGTAAACAGAACTCACTCCAGTATTCTTGCCTGGGAAATCCCATGGACAGAAGAGTCTGGCAGGCTACAGTCCATGGGGTCACAAAAGAGTTGGACATGACTTAGTGACTGAGGACAGATGCATGATAGTGAGTATCCATATACAGAAAGATATGGGGGAGATTTATAATGCTTCAAGGAAGAGAAGTATGGTAATACAGGAAAACTCTGGGCTAGAGGTAGAATTCTGCATATTCAGTCTAGGTCTACAGGACTGTTAAAACCTTGGATGTAATTGCTCTAAGACATAGGTTCTTCTTAACAAATACTCTATTAATGAAGGGACCTACTATATACAAGCAACGGCCAAATACTGTAGGTGATACAGAAATAACTAACATACATTTCTCTGTCTTCAGAAAACTCAGAATGCAGAGCTGTGGTGGGAGCCACAATAATAACCCAACTACATAAAGGACTGTCTTATAAAGCAGAATAAGGTAAATGCCAAAGTAGACTATATAGAGACTCAAAAAGAAAGGAGATTCTATTTGCTGGATATATCAAGAAAAGCTTCATGGAAAAGGAAATCTCTTCGTTGGGTAAAGGAAGTAAAGGGGCCAAGAGAGACATAGTGTAAAAAGAGGACAAATTTAATGCAAGAGTTTCTTAGCCTCAGCCAATCACTAGCCATGTAGTTTAAGAAAGCCTAGCTTTATTGACCTAAATTTTTCTAAAATTTGACCTAAAATTTTCTATAAAACATCAAGTTTTGTCTCATGTGTACCATTAAGGCACACATACTACAAGGATTGATTCTTGTTCTGTTACTGAAGCAGATATTAATGTAAAGAGACCAGTCCTTCTTGCTGTCTAAACAACTGCAGGCTGAAGGGAGTTTGTGCGTACATAGGCTTTTTCTTGGAAAGAAATTTAGAGGAAAATGGATTAGCGCTGTAACGCTAACTAAAGAAGTTTTCAACACTAAAACAGTATCATATAAATCATAACATGTGCATGATATTTGAAGGAGGACAATCTCCCAATTAAACTTATGCAAGTTAAAAACTAGATATTTACTTCATTTTTACTAGAATCATTTTTTTAAATAAAAGCAGAGTCATAAAATTTCTGAGTTATAAAACTCTACTGAAATTTAACAATGTTTTTCAGAGTAATGAAAACTAATTTCTTTCTAGTTAACTCTGGGAAAGATATTCTCTCAGACAAGTTTCTAAAACTTATTTCAACAGTTCATAGGTGAACGTGATCTGGAGTCTCTCGTTAGCCTTTAAGGACAATAGAATAAAAAATTATGAGTCCAAACTGCTCACAGGTCCCTAATCATTGTAGAAAATGATCTGACACAGGGGATGAAAGTGGGTAGGAAGAACAGGGAACCACAGACAAAGTTCATCTAGGCTCCTCTAATTTAGAGAGAAAGGCCTGACTTACACTAGATTGAAAGGTCACTTTCTTGAGCTGTTATTGCCCAAACTTCTTTTGATTGCTCCCATGGCTACATTAATTTCATTCTAGGCCCTGATACTAACTTACATACTTTCCAGATATTCAATAGAACTTAAATTTAAGGACTACACCCCTAGAAGACAATCTGTAGTAATGGAAAGAATGCACTAGCAACTGAAAGATCTACACTCTAGTATCTGACCAGAAACTGTGTGAAATGAGTGCTATATTCTTCTAGGACCGTATGGTACTTAGTTATAAATGAATATGTGAGATCATTTGTTTTCTAGTTCAACCAAGAGCTTATGCACCCCTTGGTTCTGTCACTTACTAGCACATGATCCTGGGGAAGTTATATTGGTTTCAACATCTATAAAATGTAGATTGGTTTCAACATCTATAAAATGAAAGTATAAAATGTCTACATGATAGTGTTATTATGAGCATTAAATGAGTGCTAAGAACATTACCAGGCTCACTGTAAATCCTCAATGAATAGGTTATCATCATTATCAATTATCATTCTCAGCACAAGCCTGGCTGTCTCCACAGGAAAACACTACAGTCACCGCTGACACTGTCAACAAACCATTTGGTTCCAAAGTAACATTCCTGACTGTTATAAATATCCTGGTATATATTTCTTAATAGCTTCTGGGTACTCCCTCTGAAAACTGGGTTTTACGACAGTCACCAACTTCACTGTACATTGTGCCCAAAGTTATTTCCCTTCAAAAGCAATGTTACAAAATGGCTAAATTCTGAAATTTTACCAATCTGTGAGCATACCTTTCCAAAGTAATGTGGGAATTTGTGCTGATCTTCAATGACATGGGCAAACCCTCCCTGGAGGCCAAAATCCACAGAGAAGTAAGGTAAGCCTTTGGGTACCTAAAAAACAGATAAATCACACTTGAAAACAGCATGAAATCAGGAAGTTATGCTTAATCCCTCTTCCTAATTAAGCATTCCTCAAGACAAACGTATACAATGAATTTCCAATTATAAAAATACTTCAAAAAATAACCTAACATCTTAACTAAAACATTTCATTTTGTTGACTTTCGGTTGGATAGTGCTTCATAATATCCAGCAATTATAATCAGAAGCAATTATTTTTTGTCTTTGGGAAAAACAGCAAAGAAAAAGGCACTTTAAAAATATTTAACAACACAATAATTTTCTTTAGACTATGCAAATACAGATTAAGGATATGCTTTCTTGTATTTTTTCTCACAGTGCAGAAAAGGAACTGGGGCTTAGTCATATACTCAGAGCTTTGTTTATAATATCCTTGAACTTTTATTACTACTTATTGATCAAAGATAAATACAAACAATCATAGCTTTTTTATTAACTGGTAAGGTGGTATAGTAATATTTAGTTTATCAATCTCATTTTAAAATATTTCCAGTATTAACTTTTATCTTTCCCTACCTTTTTTCCCTCCCTCTTACTAAACACACTCAAAGACACACATGAACACACACATACACACATGTGTGCAGGCATGAAGTATTTCAGACACTATCTTGATTGGAAAAGGTCATAATTTCTAGCTTTATATTAAGTAGATCTTCTGTCCTTGCAAGTTTTTCCTCCAAGCCCTAATTCTGTTACTAGAAAGTATTCAAACTGGTCAATTTAAAGTAATATTGGGCACTTCCCTGGTGGTCCAGTGGCTAAGACACTGTGCTCCCAATGAAGGGGGCCTGGGGTCGAACTGTGGTTGAGGAACTAGAACCCACATGCCGAACTAAGAATTTACATGTCACAGCTAAAGATCTGGCATGGCACTAAGACCCAGCACAGCCAAATAAGTAAATAAATAAATTTTTTTAAAAAAGTAATATTGCAGTTGTTCAGTCACAAAGTCGTGTCCAACTCTTTGCGACCCCATGGACTGCAGCATGCAGGCTTCCCTGTCCTTCACTATCTCCCAGAGTTCGCTCAAATTCATGTCCAGTGAGTTGGTGATGTTATCTAACCGTCACATCCTCTGCCACCCCCTTCTCCTGCCTTCAATCTTTCCCAGCATCAAGGTCTTTCCAAATGAGTTGGCTCTTCACATCAGCTGGGCAAAGTATTGGAGCTTCAGCATCAGTCCTTCCAATGAATATTCAAGGTTGATTTCCTTTAGGACTGACTGGTTTGATCTCCTTGTAGCCCAAGGACATCATGTCTTCTCCAGCATCACAATTTCAAAGCATCAATTCCTCTGCACTCAGCCTTCTTTATGGTCCAAGTCTCAAATCCATACCTGACTATTGGAAAAACCACAGGTTTGACAATATGGAACTCTGTCAGCAAAATGATGTCTCTGCTTTTTAATATGTTGTCTCAGATTGTCATAGCTTTCCTTAAAGGAACAAGCGTCTTTTAATTTCATGGCTGCAGTCACCATCCACAGTGATTAGTCTCTCTCCCTTAATCCCCTCATAAAGTTGCATCTGCTAATTTTGGCAGTGAATTATATTTGTTGTCATTCAGTTACTCAGTCACGGCCAACTTTTTGTGATCCCATGGATGCAACATGTCAGGCTTTCCTATTCTTCACCATCTCCCAGAGCTTGCTCAAACTCATGTCCATCAAGTCAGGGATGCCATCCAACAATCTCATCCTCTGTCGTCTCCTTCTCCTCCTACCTTCAATCTTTCCCTGGATCAGCATCTTTTCTAATGAGTTGGCTCTTCACATCACGTGGCCAATTTATTGGAGCTTCAGCTTCAGCATCAGTCCTTCTAATGATTATTCAGGATCAATTTCCATTCAGATTGACTGGCTTGATCTCCTTGCAGTCCAAGAGTCTTCTCCAGCACCATAGTTCAAAAGCATCAGTTCTTCAGAGATCAGCCTTCTTTATGGTTCAACTTTCACATCCATACATGACTACTGGAAAAACCATACACTTGACTGTATGGACCTTTGTTGGCAAAATAATGTCTCTGCTTTTTAATACACTGTCTAGGTTTGTCATAGTTTTTCTACCAAGGAGCGTCTCTGGATTTTGTGACTGCATTCACTATCTGCAGTGACTTTGAACACATGAAAATAAAGTCTGTCCCTGTTTCCACTGTTTCCACATCTATCTGCCATTAAGTGATGGAACTGGAGGCCATGATCTTTGTTTTTTGAATGTTGAGTTTATGCCAGCTTTTTTCCTCTCCTCTTTCACCTTCATCAAGAGGCTATTAGTTCCTCTTTGGTGTCTGCCATAAGGGTGGTGTCTGCCCTAAGGGTGGTGTCATCTGCATATCTGAGGTTATTGATATTTCTCCTTACAATCTTGCTTCCAGTTTGTGTTTCATCTAGCCTGGCATTTCACATGATGTATTCTGCGTATAAGTTAAATAAGCAGAATGACAAGATACAGCCTTGATGTACTCCTTTCCCAATTTGGAACCAGTCTGTTGTTTCATCTTTGGTGTTAACTTTTGCTTCCTGATATCCATACAGGTTTCTCAGAAGGCAGGTAAAGTGCTCTGGTAGCCCCATCTAATTAAGAATTTTCCATCGTTTGTTGTGATCCACACAGTCAAAGGCTTTAGAATAATCAATGAAACAGAAGTAGATGTTTTTCTGGAATTCTCTTGCTTTTTTGATGATCCATCGGATGTTGGCAATTTGATCTCTGGCTCCTCTCCCTTTTCTAAGTCCAGCCTGAACATCTGAAAGCTCTCAGTTCATGTACTATGGAAGCCTGGCTTGGAGAACTTTAGTATCACTTTGATAGCATGTGAAATGAATGCAATTGTGCAATACTTTGAACATTTTTTGGCATTACTTTCTTTGGGATTGGAAATGAAAACTGACCTTTTCCAGTCCAGTGGCCACTGCTGAGTTTTCCAAATTTGCTGGCATATGACTGCAGCACTTTAACAAACAGTATCATCTTTTAGGATCTGAAATAGTTTAGCTGGCATTCTATCACCTCCACTAGCTTTGTTCACAGTGATGTTTCCTAAGGCCCACTTGACTTCACACTCCAAGATGTTTGGCTCTAGGTCAATGATTACACCATCGTGGTTATACAGGTCATTAAGGCCTTTTTTTTGTATAGTTTTTCTGTGTATTCTTGCCACCTTACTTAAAATCTTCTAATTCTGTTAGATCCATACCATTTCTGTCTTTTATTACGCCCATCTTTGCATGGAATGTTCCCTTGGTATCTCTAATTTTCTTGAAGAGATCTCTAGTCTTTCCCATTCTATTGTTTTCTTATGTTTCTTTGCATTGTTCACTTTGGAAGGCTTTCTTATCTCTCTTTGCTAGTCTTTGGAACTCTGCATTCAGGGGGGCGTATCTTTCCTTTTCTCCTTTGCCTTTTGCTTCTCTTCTTTCTGTAGCTATTTGTAAGGCCTCCCCAGAAGGTCATTTTGTCCTTTTGAATTTCTTTTTCTTGGGGATGGTTTTTATCATTGCCTCCTGTACAATATCATAAACCTCCATCCATAGTTCTTCAGACACAATCAGATCTGATCCCTTGATTATCACTTCCATTATATAATCATTGGGGATTTGATTTAGGTCATACCTTAATGGCCTAGTAGTTTTCCCTACTTTCTTCAATTTAAGTCTGTGTTCGGCAATAAGGAGTTCATTATCTGAGCCACAGTCAGCTCCTGGTCTTATTTTTTCCAACTACATAGAGCTTCTCTATCTTCTGCTGCAAAGATATAATTAATCTGATTTTGGTATTGACCCAAGAAAAAGAAATGCAAAAAAGCAAAATGGCTGTCTGAGGAGGCCTTACAAATAGCTGTGAAAAGAAGAGAAGCAAAAAGCAAAGGGGAAAAGGAAAGATATAACCATTTGAATGCAGAGTTCGAAAGAATAACAAGGAGAGATAAGAAAGCATTCCTCAGCGATCAATGCAAAGAAATAGAGGAAAACGATACAATGGGAAAGACTAGAGATCTCTTCAAGAAAATTAGAGACACCAAGGGAACATTTCATGCAAAGATGGGCTCAATAAAGGACAGAAATGGTAAGGACTTAACAGAAGCAGAAAATATTAAGAGGTGGCAAGAATACACAGAAGAACTGTATAAAAAAGATCTTCATAACCCAGATAATCACGATGGTGTGATCACTCACCTAGAGCCAGACATCCTGGAATGTGAAGTCAAATGGGAATTAGGAAGCATCACTATGAATAAAGCTAGTGGAGGTGATGGAATTCCAGTTGAGCTATTTCAAATCCTGAAAGATGATGCTGTGAAAGTGCTGCACTCAATATGCCAGCAAATTTGGAAAATTCAGCAGTGGCCACAGGACTGGAAAAGGTCAGTTTTCATTCCAATCCCAAAGAAAGGCAATGCCAAAAAATGCTCAAACTACCACACAATTGTACTCATCTCTCACACTAGTAAAGTAATGCTCAAAATTCTCCAAGCCAGGCTTCACTAAAATGTGAATCTTGAACTTTCAGATGTTCAAGTTGGTTTTAGAAAAGGCAGAGGAACCAGAGATCAAACTGCCAACATCCGCTGGATCATTGCAAAAGCAAGAGAGTTCCATAAAAACATCTATTTCTGCTTCATTGACTATGCGAAAGCCTTTGTGTGGATCACATAAACTGTGGCAAGTTCTTAAAAAGATGGGAATACCAGACCTCCTGAGCTGCCTCCTGAGACATTTGTATGCGAGTCAGGAAGCAATAGTTAGAACGGACATGGAACAACAGACTGGTTCCAAATAGGAAAAGAAGTACGTAAAGGCTGTATATTGTCACCCTGCTTATTTAACTTATATGCAGAGTACATCATGAGAAACGCTGGGCTGGAGGAAGCACAAGCTAGAATAAAGATTGCTGGGAGAAATATCAATAACCTCAGATATGCAGATGACACCATCCTTATAGCAGAAAGTGAAGAACTAAAGAGCCTCTTGATGAAAGTTAAAGAGAGAGTGAAAAAGTTGGCTTAAAACTCAACATTCAGATAACTAATATCATGGCATCCAGTCCCATCACTTCATGGCAAATGGATGGGGAAACAGTGGAAACAGTGGCTGACTTTATTTTTCTGGGCTCCAAAATCACTGCAGATGGTGATTGTAGCCATGAAATTAAAAGACATTCCTTGGAAGAAAAGTTATGACCAACATAGACAGCATATTAAAAAGCAGAGACATTACTTTGCCAACAAAGGTCCATCTAGTCAAGGCTATGGTTTTACCAGTGGTCATGTATGGATGTGAGGGTTGGACTATAAAGAAAGCTGAGCACCAAAGAATCGATGCTTTAGAACTGTGGTGCTGGAGAAGACTCTTGAGAGTCCCTTGGACTGCAAGGAGATCCAACCAGTCCATTCTAAAGGAGATCAGTCCTGGGTGTTCATTGGAAGGACTGATGTTGAAGCTGAAATTCCAATACTTTGGCCACCTGATGCGAAGAGCTGACTCATTTGAAAAGACCCTGATGCTGGGAAAGATTGAGGGCATAAGGAGACCAGGACGAAAGAGGATGAGATGGTTGGATGGTATCATCAACTTGATGGACATGGGTTTAGGCAGACTCCGGGAGTTGGTGAAGGACAGGGAGGCCTAGCGTGCTGCGGTTCATGGGGTTGCAAAGAGTCGGACACGACTGAGTGACTGAACTGAACTGAACTGATGTCCATATGTAGAACCATCTCTTGTGTTGTTGGAAGCAGGCATTTGCTATGACCAGTGCATTCTCTTGGCAAAACTCTGTTAGCCTTTGCTCTGCTTTCTTTTGTATTCAAAGACCAAACTTGCCTGTTACTCCAGGTTTCTCTTGACTTCCTACATTTGCATTCCAGTCCCCTATGATGAAAAGCACATCTCTTTTTTAGTGTTAGTTCTAGAAGGTCTTATAGTTCTTCATAGTACCTTTCAACTTCAGCTTCTTTGGCATTAGTGGTTGGGGCATAGACTTGGATTACTGTGATACTGATTGAATGGTTTGCCTTGGAAACGAACAGAAACCATTTTGTCGTTTTTGAGATTGCACTGAATTACTGCATTTCAGACTGTTTTGTTGACTCTGAGGGCTACTCCCTTTCCTCTAAGGGATTCTTGCCCACAGTGGTAGATATAATGGTCATCTGAATTAAATTTGACTACTGCTGTCCACTTTAGTTCACTGATTCCTAAAATGTCGATGTTCACTCTTGCCATCTTCTGTTTGACCACTTCCAATTTACCTTGATTCATGGACCTAACATTGCAGGTTCCTATGCAATATTCTTAAAAGCATCAGACATTACTTTCACCACCAAACATATCCATAACTGGGTGCTATTTCTGCTTTGGCTCAGCCTCTTCATTCCTTTTGGAGGTATTGCTCTGCTCTTCTCCAGGAGCATATTGGACACCACCAACCTGGGGAGTTCATCTTTCAGTGCCATATCTTTTTGCCTTTTCATACTGTCATGGGGTTCTCAAGGCAAGAATGCTGCAGTGGTTTGCCATTCCCTTCTCTGATGGACCATGTTTTGTCAGAACTCTCCACCATGACCCGTCCATCTGGGGTGGCCCTACATGGCATGATTCAGTTTCACTGAATTACATATTTATATTTAATTATACATATTTTGTATTGTGCCCTCCAGAAGGCATGCCTTGGGAAGAGATAGTGTATGTGATAGGGTGGAAGAAGAGTGGTCATCTTGAAATAGTATAAAGCAATTAAAACTGGGGCCTATAAAGAGTTGTATAGGTTATAGGAAAAGTGTAAGTTAAAAAATCAGTTTACAAAATAATATATAACATACAATGCAGAGAAATGGTTACTACTCGTGCTTTTTAAAAAATATTTTCACATTTTTAAAGTAAAATTTAAAACACATATGACATAGTTAGCCAAAAAAAAAAATAGATAGACAAGACTCTAATCACAGTTCTGTTACTTATAACTATAACTTTAGGCAAGTTATTTAAGATCTGTGAGTCTTAACAATAAATATGAAGAGCTCAGAAGTCTGCTGTGAGCATCAAATAGAAAAATGCATATTAAGTACACAGACTAATATTTGGCAAAGAGAATATTATTCAAATATTATTTTCATTTCCATCTCCTACTAACAATGCTTTCTGCAAATCTAGTAGTCAAAAAAGAATGGAAGCCTCCATTAAACTACTTTCTGCCATCTGAAACAGATCAATGTATGAACATGAATATGAATGGCTAAAATTATATTGAAGACTACATGGATAAAGAACAGTACTCTCCAGGAAGAGATCTTGAGGAATCAACTTATGATAACAGTGCCCATGTTTTTTGTTGGTATGATACTGTATTTTGCAGAAAAATGGCTTCCTAAATATGTCGATGCTCTTATTCCCTATTTGCCATAAATAAATTACATTATAAGGCAAAAGGGGCTTTGCAGATATGATTAAGTTAGGGATCTTGAAATGGAAAGATTATCCCAGGTTATACAGGATATGACAGAAAGGTCAGAGTCAGAGAAAGACTGGAAGATCCTATACTGGTTGGCTCTGAAAGAACCACAAGCCATGGAATGCAGGTGACTTCCAGAAACTGAAAATGGCAAGGAAATGGATTCTCCCTAAGAGCCTCAAAAAAAAGCAGGCCTGCTAACATCTTGATTTTAAACCCATTTCATATTTGTGACTTCCAAAATTATGAGATAATAAATGTGTTATTTTTAAAGCACTAAATTTGTGGTAATTTGTATATACACAGTAAAGCTCAACAATTTCCAAGATGAACACACTGTCACAAGCAACTCTTCTCTCATTGAAGGATGAAAAAGGTACAACCTACACTCTTGCTAGAAGAGTTATTAGTCAGTAGGCACTGCAAAGGCTCCATTATCAAAGTACATGTACATTTAGTACTCCCCTTTTCCTGCCCTGACCAGCAGGAGTGAAAGAAGTTGGAACTTTGGTACCACCCATGAAGAGTACTGACAGAATTACAGCAAAAAAATTTATTGATCATAGAAAAACAGTAGTATTTGTTTTCCCCTTTAAACATTCCAGTCTTTAATCCTGACTTTCTATAACTGTCCTCATATGTAAAGATCCCAGGGTAAACTCAAATTTTCCTTGAGGTGGACTTTGCTTAGTTTTGAAAATCAAACCCAAAATGTCTTACATGTTTTTCAACTGCTACAGTTATCACAGAATTAAATTTCAATATCCTAATAAAAAGTTGAGAAGAATTCATGTGACCTTTCTATAAACTGTCTTGAGAATTAAAAAAAAAAATCTTGTGAAAAAAGATCACTTTCTTGATAACTTGCGTGAACATCACGCAACCCCTCTGCAATTAACATTCAGATATCTTTCCCTTGCATATTTTCATGAACTTCACACTACCCTGAAAATAAATTAAAAAACCTAGAGAAAGTAGACAAAATAGACATTAAGAAAAAATTTATACTCACACAAATAAAAACATAAATGAACAGAGAGTTAGAATGAATTATAAATAGGCAAATCTGTACTAACAGCTAAGAATCTACTATGGGAAAAAAATCACCACCCCCAACACACATACAAAATACTTCATGAACTAAGGAGATAGGATAGAGGGCTGCTTTTTTTCTGGACGTAGAGTTTTTTTAAAAGAAGCATAATGAGATTTCTTCGGAATTAACATAAAGTTAAAATAGATCAAGATTGTTCACTTCATGCTCAGAAACATTATCATGTTAAAAAGACACTGGAAAGCTTAACTTTGTAAAAAGTGACCTGCTTTGAAATTATTCTTAGACTCAAGTTCTTGTCACAATTCCATCCACATAATTATTAAATCCTAAAGCTAAGAGGGACTTCAAGAGGTCATCTAGTTCATTCCCAAGCTGCTCTGACTTGGATAAACAGTCTCAGATAAAACACTATGTGGCGATTTAGAAAAGAAACCACTTCAAAGTTAAATATGTAATAACCATTGCAAGAAGAATTTGTATGTGTTTCTTATTGGTTAAGTGAAAATATTAACCCTCCAGGAACTTATTTCAGCTATATATTCAGATTAAAATAAATAAACTTGCAGTAGATACTAGATTGTTGTTGTTGTTCAGTCGCTAAGTCATGTCCTATTCTTTGCCACCCCATGGACTGCAGCAGGCCAGGCTTCCCTGTCCTTCACTGTCTCCTGAAGTTTGAACAAACTCATGTCCATTGAGTTGGTGATGCCATCCAACCATCTCATCCTCTGCCGCCCCCTTCTCCTGCCCTCAATCTTTCCCAGCATCAGGGTATTTTCCAATGAGTCGCCTCTTCGCATCAGGTAGCCAAAGGACTGGAGCTTCAGCATCAGTTCTTCCAATGAATATTCAGGGTTGATTTGCTTTAGGATTGATTGGTTTGATCTCCTTGCTGTCTGAGGGATTCTCAAGTCTTCTGCAGCACCACAATTCAAAAGCATCAATTCTTCAGCACTCAGCCTTCTTTATGGTACAACTCTCACATCTGTACATGATTACTGGAAAAACCACAGTTATGACTATAGTGACCTTTGTTTGCAAAGTGATGTCTCTGCTTTTTTTATACACTGTCTAGATGGGTCACAGCTTTTCTTTCAAGGAGCAAGCACCTTTTCATTTCGTGGCTGCAGTCAACATCCACAGTGATTTTGGAGCAGAAGAAAAGAAAATCTGTCACTATTTCCATTGTTTCCCCATCTATGTGCCATGAAGCAATGGGATCGGAAGCCATGATCTTCATTTTTTGAATGTTGAGTTTTATGCCAGCTCCTTCACTCTCTTCTTTCACCTTTACCAAGAGGCTCTTTAGTTTCTCTTCTCTTTCTGCCATTAGAGAGGTATCATCTGCATATCTGAGGCTGTTGATATTTCTCCTGGAAATCTTGATTCCAGCTTGTGATTCATCCAGACTGGCATTTTGCATAATGTACTCTGCTTAGAAGTTAAATAAGCAGGGTGACAGTATATAGTCTTGATGCATACCTTTTGCAATTTTGAACCAGTTTGTTGTTCCAAGTCAGGTTGTAACTGTTGCTTCTTGACCTGCATACAGGTTTCTCAGGAGGCAGGTAAGGTGGCCTGGTATTCCCATGTCCTTTAGAATGTTCCATAGTTTGTTGTGATCCACACAGTTAAAGCCTCTTCTTTCTTTCTGGAGCTATTTCTCTGCTCTCTCCCAGTAGCTTATCAGGCACCTTCCAGTCTGGGGGATTCATCTCCTGGTGTCATAGCTTTTTGCCTTTTCATACTGTTCATGGGCTTCTTGAGGCAAGAATACTGGAGTGGTTTGCCAGTATTGCCTCTTCCCTAGAGGTACTAGATGGCTTACCAATAAAATACTGCATATATAGTAGTTATCATGGAGTTCATATATGTTGACTTTTATCTATCAATATATACACTTGTTTTAAACTGATTTTAAGTTCAAAGACATTCTAAAAGATCTATTATTTTTGATTCCCCCTACATGTTTTCTATTTTTGATATCATATTTTACATCTTTATGCCTATCCCTTAACTGTTTACTTTAGTTATACTTAATTTTATCATTTTTGTCTTTTAACTTTTCTAATAATTCAGTTTAAAAAAAACTTATTTGGCTGCATTGGGTCTTAGCTGTGGTATGCAGGATCTTTGCTGCCATGCACCCAAGGGCTCTCCAGTTGCGGCATATGGGATTTGTCACCCCATAGCATGTGGGATCTTTGTTCCCTGACCAGGGTCGAACTTGCATCTGAAGGTGAATTCTTAACCACTGGACCATCAAGGAAGTCCCTCTATAGTTCTTTTGATATATATTTTTTTAACCTTCTTATTTTATACTGGGATATAGCTTATTAACAATGTTGTGATAATTTCAGATGAACAGCAAAGGGACTCAGCCATACATATACATGTATCCATTCTTCCCCAAACTCCCCTCCCATCCAGGTTGTCAGATAACACTGAGCAGAGTTCCATGTGCTATACAGTAGGTATCTGTTGCTTATCCATTTTATTTTATTTTATTTTTGCTTATCCATTTTAAATACAACAGTGTGAACACATCCATCTGAAACTCCCTAACTATCCCTTCCCCCTGGCAACCATAAATATGTTCTCTAAGTCTGTGAGTCTCTTTCTATTTTGTAAGGAAGTTCTTTTGTATCATTTCTTTTAGATTCCACATATAAGGGATGTCATACAATATTTCTCCTTCTCTACCTAACTTACTTCACTCAGTCTGACACTCTCTAGAGTAGGAGGGTTCCTGTCTCGCCACATCTTCTCCAGCATTTATTTTTGATGATAGCCATACTGCCTGGTATCATTTCTTTACTATTATTTAACTTCTCTATGGCTGTTTCTTAAGCTATAAGATAGGGGAAAAGAGTTGGGTAGTTCAAGAAATAAACATATAAATGGCCTGGAGCTACTAAGCACTTAATAAATGTTTGCTCTAAGCCTATCGTGGTAGGTGTTTTAGATAGATATATATATATCCTCTTTTGTGAAATGTTTTATCAAGTCCTTAGTCCATTCATTAGGTAAGTTTTAAGGGGCTTTTTTATCAATACTTACAAGTATTTTAAATATTAACAATATTAACCTCTGTCTTATCTGCCCCAGTCAGTGAAAGAGAAGAGATTTAACATGAAATCAATGACATCTGCTAACTTTGTGGGTTCTTCTCATCTAAGTTTAAAAGGTATCCTTCTTTCAGAAGTCTAGCCAAAAATACAATTCTATTGTGTTCTAAATTATTGTTAAAACCTAATTCTAATTTTGTTGTATACTCTGAAGCCTTGACTTTAGCAGGGAGCAACAGGAGGGGGTAGATGTTAGCTGTGTGTTTTTGTCATATATGGCCTTTATTATTTTGAGGTATGTTCCCTCTATGCCCACCTTCTGGAGAAATTTATCATAAATGGGTGCCAAATTTTATCAAAAGCTTTTTCTGCCATCTATTGAGATGATCACATGGTTTTTATTTTCAATTTGTTAATGTGGTATATCACATTGATTGATTTATGAATACTGAAACATTCTTGGAATTCTGGGTTAAATCTCACTTGATCATGGTATATGATCTTTTTAATGTATTGCTGGATTCAGTCTGCTATTATTTATTGAGGATTTTTTCATCTATGTTCATCAGTGATACTGAACTCTAATCTTTTTTGTGATATCTCTGTCTGGTTTTAGTATCAGGTTGATGCTGGACTCATAGAATGAGTTTAGAAGCGTTCCTTCCTCTGCAATTTTTTGGAATAGTTTCAGAAGGATAAATGTTCGGTAGAATTCAGCTGTAAAGCCATCTGGTTCTAGATTTTTGTTTGCTGGAAATTTTTAAATTACTGACTCAATTTCAGTACTCGTAATTCATCCATTCATCTTTTCTATTTGTGCTTGGCTCAGTTTTGGAAGATTATACCTTCAAAAGATCCCAAATAGCCAAAACAATCTTGAGAAAGAAGAACAAAGCTCGAAGAATTATGCGCCCTGACTTCAGACCATACTCTTTAATACAAAGCTATACCCATCAGAACAGTTTGATACTGGCATTGAAAACAGACACAGATCAATGGAACAGACTAGACAGCCCAGAAATAAACTCACACACCTACGGTCACCAAAAAGAACCAAGAATATACAATGAAGAAAAGACAGTCTCTTCAATAAACAGTGCTGGGAAAACTAGACAGATACATGTAAAGAAGTGAAATTAGAACATTCTCTAACACCATACAAAAAATAAAAGTCAAAATGGATTAAAGATCTAAAGTTAAGGCCAGATACTATAAAATGCCTACAGGAAAATAGAGAACATTCAGTGACATGAATCACAGCAAAAGTTTTTGTATCCATCTCCTGGAGTATATTAAATAAAAGCAAAAGTAAACAAATGGGACCTAAGTAAATTTAAAAGCTTTTGCACAGCAAAGGAAATTATCAACAAAATTTAAAGACAACCTACTAAATGGGAGAAAATTTTTGCAAATTATATGACCAATAAGGGGTTAATCCAACATATATAAACAGTCAATACAACTCAATATAAAAACAAACAAACAAACGACCTAACTAAAAAGGGGATAAAAAAACTGAATACACATTTTACCAAGGAGGAAATGAAGATGGCCACAGGCATATGAAAAGATGCTCAAAATCTCTAATCATCAGGAAAATGCTAATCAAAACCAAAACCACAATGAGATATCACCTCACACCTTTATGGCTACTGCTAAAAATAAAACAAATGACAAAGTCGGCAAGGATATGAAGAAAAGAGAACACTAAAATGCTATTGGTGGGAATGTAAATTGGTGTAGCCACTGGGCAAAACAGTGCAGAGGTTTATTAAAAAACTCAATATACAGCTACCATGTAACTCAGCAATTCCTCTCCTGGGTATATATATCTGAAAAAAACAAAAACACTAATTTGAAAAGGTATAGAATGCATAGAATGTTTATGCTGTTGTTCAGTTGCCAAGTCATGTCCAACTCTTCATAATCCCATGGACTGCAGCACTCCAGGCCTCCCTGTCCCTCATCATCTCCCAGAGTTTGCCCAAGTTCATGTCCATTGACTTGGTGATGCCATCCAACCATCTCATCCTCTGTTGCCCTCTTCTCTTTCTGCCTTCAATCTTTCCCAGCATCAGGGTCTTTTCCAACGACTCAGCTCTTTGTATCAGATGGCCAAAGTACTGAAACTTCACAGGATCACCATCAGTCCTTTCAATGAATATTCAGGGTTAATATCCTTCAAGATTGACTGGTTTGATCTCCTTGCTGTCAATGGGACTCTCAAGAGTTTTCTCCAGCACCACAGTTCAAAAGCATCAATTATTCAATTTTTTATCATCCAATTCTCACGTCTGTATATGATTACCGGAAAGACCACAACCTTGACTATACAGACCATGACGGCAAAATGATGTCTTTGCTTTTTAATACACTGTCTAGGTTTGTCATGGGCCTTCCTGGTGGGTCAGCAGTAAAGAATCTGCCTGCAAGGCAGGAGATGCAGGTTTGATCCCTGGGTGAGGAAGATCTCCTGGAGGAGGGCATGGCAACCCACTCCACTATTCTTGCCTGGAGAATGCCAATGACAAAGGAGCCTGGTGAGCTATGGTCCACTGGGTCACAAAAAGTCAGACACAACTGAAGCGACTGAGCACTGTTTGTCATAGCTTTCCGCAATCGTCTTCTAATTCCATGACTGCAGCACCATACACAGGGATGTTAGAGCCCAATAAGAGGAAATCTTTCACTGCTTCCACCTTTTCCCCTTCAATTTGCAATGAAGAGATGGGACCAAATGCCATTTTAGTTATTTTAATATTGAGTTTTAAGCTGGCTTTTCCACTCTCTTCTTTCACCCTCATCAAGAAGCTCTTTAGTTCAACCTCACTTTCTGCCAGTATAGTAGTATCATCTGCATATCTGAGGTTGTTGATATTTCTCCTGGTAACCTTGATTCCAGCTTGTAAATCATCGAGCCCAGCATTTCGCATGATGTACTAAGCTAAGCACATCATGTATAAGCTAAATAAACAGGGTGACAATACACAGCCTCGTTGTGCTTCTTTCTCAATTTTGAACCAGTCCATTGTTCCATATAAGGTCCTAACTGTTGCTTTTTGACCTTCATACAGGTTTCGCAGGAGACAAGTAAGACGATCTGGTATTCCCATCTCTTTAAGAATTTTCCACAGTTTGTTATGATCCACACAGTCAAAGTCTTTAGCATAGTTAATAAGATAGAAGTAGATGTTTTGCTGGAAATCCCTTGCTTTCTCTATGATCCAGTGAAAGTTGGCAATTTCATCTCTGGTTCCTCTGCCTTTTCTCAACCCAGTTTGTACACCTTGGAAGTTCTTGTTTCATGTAATGCTGAAGCCTAGCCTGAAGGATTTTGAGCATAACTTTACTAGCATGGAAAGTGAACCTTACTAGCATGGAAAGTGACTGCAAGTGTCCAGTAGTTTGAACATTCTTTAGCACTGCCCTTCTTGGGAACTGGGATGAAGACTGACCTTTTCCAGTCCAGTGGCCACTGCCGCTGCTACTGCTAAGTCGCTTCAGTTGTGTCCGACTCTATGCGACCCCAGAGACAACAGCCCACGAGGTTCCCCCATCCCTGGGATTCCCCAGGCAAGAACACTGGATTGGGTTGCCATTTCCTTCTCCAATGCATGAAAGTGAAAACCGAAAGGGAAGTCGCTCAGTCGTGTCCAACTCTTAGCGACCCCATGGACTGCAGCCTAACAGGCTCCTCCATCCATGGGATTTTCCAGGCAAGAGTACTGGAGTGGGGTGCCATTGCCTAGGTTTTCCAAATTTGCTGACAATTGAGTGCAGCACTTTAACAGCATCATCTTTAAGGATTTTAAACAGCTCTGCTGGAATTCCATCACCTCCAGTAGCTTTATTGGCAGCAGTGCTTCCTAATGCCCTTTTGACTTCACACTCCAGGATGTCTGGCTCTAGGTGAGTGATCACACCATTGTGGTTATCCGGGTCATTAAGATCTTTTGTGTAGAGTTCTTCTGTTTGTTCTTGACATCTCTTCTTGATCTCTTCTGCTTCTGTTAGGTCTTCACCGTTTCTGTCCTTTACTGTGCCCATATTTACATGAAATATTCCTTTGATATTTCCAATTTTCTTGAAGAGATCTCTAGTCTCCTTCAGGGTCACTGCCTTGTCATGTTGAAGGGGCTTGTGTAACTCTATGAAGCTATGAACCATGCCATGCAGGGCCACTCAAGACGGACAGTTTCCACTGGAGAGTTCTGACATAATGTGGTCCACTGGAGGAAGGCACGGCAAACCACCCCAGTATTCTTGCTATAAGAACCCCATGAATTGTATAAAAAGCCAAATGTTCATCAGTTCAGTTCAGTCGCTCAGTTGTGTCTGACTCTTTGCAACCACATGGATTGCAACATGCCAGGCTTCCCTGTCCATCACCAACTCCAGGAGGTTGCTCAAACTCATGTCCATCAAGTTGGTGATGCCATCCAACCATCTCATCCTCTGTCATCCCCTTCTCCTTCTGCCTTCAATCTTCCCTAGCTTCAGGGTCTTTTCCAATGGTCAGTTCTTCACATCAGATGGCCAAAGTATTGGAGTTTCTGTTTCAGCATCAGTCCTTCCAATGACTATTCAGGACTGATTTCCCTTAGGATTGACTGGTTGGAAAATGTTCATAGAAACATTATTTACAATAGCCAAGATATGAAAGCATCTTAAGTGTCCATCAACAGATGAATGGATAAAGATGTTAAAAAGAACAGAATTTTGCTATCTGCAGCAACATGGATGGACTTGGATGGCATTAGGCATTATGCGAATTGAAATAAGGCAGAGAATGACAAATACTATATGATATCACTTATACATGGAATCTAAAAAATACAACAAACTAATGAATAAAGGGGAAAAGAAGCAGACATATAGATACAGAGAACAAACTGGTGGTTACCAGTACCAATGAGCAGGGGTGATATGGGGTGGGGGAGTTGAAGGTACAAACTATCATGTGTAAGACAGGCTGAAGGATGTATTGTATAACACGGAGAAAACAGCCAATATTTTGTAATAACTGTAAATGGAAATTAAACTTTTAAAATTGTATTAAATTTCTTTTTAATTTTTAAAAAGAGAAAAGACTTATAAATGGTTTTACTTTTGAATTAAAACTGTCTCCAATAATGCAGATTTCAATCTTTTGTCTGGGATATAATAAATGTAATATAATAAAGGTAATAAAGGATATAAAAAAGGAGATTCTATTAGTCATATGTATCAGGAGTCTGGATTTCCAAAAGAAATGTGAGAGAAATATTCTAGTGATATCTTCTATAATAAGGGTCAGCAAAATTTTAAAAACTTATAAAAAACTTTTTAAAACCTATAATAAAAGTTTTAATTTAAATAAAATAATGTGGGCATTGCAGATCATAAAATTTTTATTGTAACTCTCAATTCTGCCCTTGTAGCATGAAAGCAACCCAAAACAGTACTTATACAAGGATATATCTATGTTACTATAAAACTTCATTCGCACAAACAGGCAGCAGGCTGGATTTAGTACAAAGAATGCAGTTCCCAACTCTTGCACCAGAATATAAGCTACAAAAAAGTCTTTGCTCTGCTTCATTATGTATAAATGTACCTAGAACATTGCCTGGTAAATAGCAGGCACTCAAATATATATTCATATAATACTCTTTTCATATAAAAAAAAATCTATACTTCTATTATATATCTATTCCATTTAATGTATATTTCTAGAAAAGAAGGAGGTCACTACAGAAGTACTCAACTTAAGTGTTACTTCAATTTAAAACTTGACCAGAAAATCAAGATTAAACTATGAAGCATGATTAGTAAAGACTATAAAAGAAAAATGTATTCATAATCTAACTCAACCACTATTTTAAAGGAACATAACAGTGAACCTATGTATAAGCCCTCCCCGCCAAAAAAAGGAACAAGAAAGAGAGTTTTAAATTCAAAACAGGATCTTTAGGAAAGGAAAGACCAATGTTTTTCTCATTACAAATTCAGTAACAAAGAAAGCATCTTTCGTCACTTGTCCCACAGAGGCCGACAATCTCATAAGAAGAACTTTCACGGCTGAGAATCTCATAAGAATTTTCACGGCAGTTTTATGGCTGTCATAACCAATTATAAGGACTACTGCAGAGGGCCGGAAAATCAGGAATAAATATTCATATAAGCCACTAGACAAATAAGGATTTGCTAGACCAGGTAAGATGAAAATAATTTCTTCTTCATTTATAGAATTATATGTACTTCACCTTTGGTCACTGAGCCAAATGGTCTCTTTCTCAAATAAGATATGGAAATTACAAAGATTCTAACAGTAGGATTATTTCTTTTATTAAGAAAAAGTAATACTTACAGACTTTCTGATGTCTTTTGAAGACAGATCAATCAATTTCTTGTTTATAGACCATTCTTCATCAGATTCCATTATGGCTTTCTAAGAAATAGCCATTTGTTAATGAAAATATACAAGTAAATACAAAGAAATAGTTTAAAAATAAAGTAATACGGTGAATCAGCTATAGGGTATAATATACATGTTAGGTCATTACTATGAATGAATTAACCCTTTAATTTCTGTTACTTAAAATTGGAATTTCTTGATTTCATACAAGTCTGATCTTCACCCAAATTGATTCTATATTATGCATTCTATATTCCTGTACATAAAAATTCACAAATTTCCTACTCCATTCATAGCATGTGTGCATGCTTAGCCTTTCAGCTGTGTCTGACTCTTTGTGACCCCATGGACTGTAGCTTGCCAGGCTCCTCTGTCCATGAGATTATCCCAGCAAGAATACTGGAGTGCCTTCTATTTCCTCCTCCAGGGGATCTTCCCAAACCAGGGATCAAATCCATGGCTCTTTCATCTCCTGCATGGGAGGAAGATCTGTTTTTTTTGTTTTTTTGTTTTTTTTTTAAATTGGAGGCTAATTACTTTACAAGAATACAAGTAAAGTAATGCAAAAAAAAAAAGAAATGCAAAAAAGCAAAATGGCTGTCTGAGGAGGCCTTACAAATAGCTGTGAAAAGAAGAGGAGCAAAAGGCAAAGGAGAAAAGGAAAGATATACCCATTTGAATGCAGAGTTCCAGAGAATAGCAAGGAGAGATAAGAAAGCCTTCCCCAGTGATCCCTGCAAAGAAAGAGGAAAACAATACAATGGGAAAGACTAGAGATCTCTTCAAGAAAATTAGAGACACCAAGGGAAGATTTCATGCAAAGATGAGCTCAATAAAGGACAGAAATAGTATGGACCTAACAGAAGCAGAAGATATTAAGAAGAGATGGCAAGAATACACAGAACTGTAGAAAAAAGTTCTTCATGACCCAGATAACCACGATGGTGTGATCACTCACCTAGAGCCAGACATTCTGGAATGCGAAGTCAAATAGGCCTTAGGAAGCATCACTACAAACAAAGCTAGTGGAGGCAATGGAATTCCAATTGAGCTATTTCAAATCCTATAAGATGATGCTGTGAAAGTGCTACACTCAATATGCCAGCAATTTTAAAAAACTCAACAGTGGCCACAGGACTGGAAAAGAATCCCAATCCCAAAGAAAGGCAATGCCAAAGAATGCTCAAACTACTGCACAATTGCACTCATCTCAAACGCTAGTAAAGTAATGCTCAAAATTCTCCAAGCCAGGCTTCAACAATACATTAACTGTGAACTTCCAGATGTTTAAGAAAAGGCAGAGGAACCAGAGATCAAATTGCCAACATCAGCTGGATCATCAAAAAAGCAAGAGAGTTCCAGAAAAGCATCTATTTCTGTTTCATTGACTATGCCAAAGCCTTTAACTGTGTGGACCACCACAAACTGTGGAAAAATCTTAAAAAGATGGGGATACCAGCCCACCTGACCTGCCTCTTGAGAAATCTGTATGCAGGTCAGGAAGCAACAGTTAGAACTGGACATGGAACAACAGATTGGTTCCAAATACGAAAAGGAATACATCAAGGCTATATATTGTCACCCTGCTTATTTAACTTATATGCAGAGTACATCATGAGAAACACTGGGCTGGATGAAGCACAAGCTGATATCAAGATTGCCGGGAGAAGTATCAATAACCTCAGATATGCAGATGACACCACCCTTACAAGAGAAAGCAAAGAAGAACTAAAGAGCCTCTTGATGAAGGTGAAAGAGGAGAGTGAAAAAGTTGGCTTAAAATTCAACATTCAGGAAACTAAGATCATGGCATCCGATCCCATCACTTCATGGCAAATAGATGGGGAAACAATGGACAGTGACAGACTTTATTTTTTGGGCTCCAAAATCACTGCAGATGGTGACTACAGCTATGAAATTAAAAGATGCTTACTCCTTGGAAGGAAAGTTATGACCAGTCTAGACAGCATATTGAAAAGCAGAGACACTACTTTTCAAACAAAGGTCCATCTAGTCAAGGCTATGGTTTTTCCAGTAGTCATGTATGGATGTGAGAGATGGACTATAAAGAAAGCCGAGCACCAAAGAATTGATGCTTTTGAACTGTGGTGTTGGAGAAGACTCTTCGAGAGTCCCTTGGACTGCAAGGAGATCCAACCAGTCCATCCTAAAGGAAATCAGTCCTAACTATTCATTGGAAGGACTGATGCTGACACTGAAACTCCAATACTTTGGCCACCTGATGTGAAGAACTGACTCATCTGAAAGGACCCTGATGCTCGAAAGATAGAAGGCAGGAGGATAAGGGGCTGACAGAGGATAAGACGGTTGGATGGCATCACCAACTCGATGGACATGAGTTTGAGTAAACTCCGGGAGTTGGTGATGGACAAGGAGGCCTGATGTGCTGCAGTCCATGGGGTCACAAAGAGTTGGACACGATGGAATGACTGAACTGAACTGAATTACAATATTATGGTGGTTTTTGCCATACATTGACATGAATCAGCCACAGCTGGACATGTGTCCCCCGGTCTCAAACCCCCTTCCCGTTCCATTCCTCTGGGTTGTCCCTGTGCACCAGCTTTGAGTGCCCTATTTTATGCCTCAAACTTGGAC
This sequence comes from Bubalus kerabau, assembly GCF_029407905.1. Classification (NCBI taxonomy): domain Eukaryota; kingdom Metazoa; phylum Chordata; class Mammalia; order Artiodactyla; family Bovidae; genus Bubalus; species Bubalus kerabau. The sequence goes on along the minus strand of NC_073638.1, from coordinate 16,148,278 downwards.
TGGTCATCTATTTCACATATGTTAATATACATGTTTCAACTCTATTCTTTCAAATCTCCCACCCTCATGGCAGGTAGATTCTTTACCACTGAGCCACCTGGGAAGCCCATTCCATTCACAGACATCAACTCAAATAAATTCAATTTGCTTTATTGCTCTTCTTTGAAATATAAGAAGTTATTTATGTGCTTTCTGGTAACCAAATACTTGAACTATTTCTGATTACAGAAAAAAGGAGCAAAACTGTATGGGAAAAAAGACATAGAAATGGAATTATAAGTCTTATCTAAGCCAATCAATATGCCTAATATGTATTGTAAAAAAATATGTAATAGAAAGAAGCACTAGGGTGATAAGTATAAAATACTCTCATTTTACATAACAGCACTATAATGAAGCAAATTTAAATGTGAAATTAACATTCAAATAAGCATAGTATACTGCTATTCCCTATTTAAAAGACATGTGTTTCTTGTGTTGACACTATAATGTAGTACATTCGATAGACAATTGAAGCCAGATCAAATAAATACATCTTTAATATGATCTTTAATGATCATATAAGAGTTAGTATAGAAAAGTGATATATCATTCTTCTAAAAGATGACACTTCTGTCACCCACCATTGAGCAGCAGTAGCTGCTTATGTTGTGCCCTATATACTTCAATACTTACATTCATAATCTAGTACTCTAAGGAGGAAGTATAAGAGAAAAAGAAAAGACACTGAAGAAAAGCATAATAATCTCTTTCTCAACTGATTTTGTTTAACACAGGACTGATACGGAGTTGCAGATTATCTGGCTTGTCTGTATTTTAATAGCATGACATTTCAAAGCAAATAATCAGATTGTTTTTCAAAATTTCTATAGGAAAAGTAGATTTTCACCATCTCAGCAACCTTAATAGGTTTTATAATTCTTTTTTAAAAATAATCCTTTTTACTGGGATTTGTAGTCCATATTAATTAAACTTTACAATCCTACACTGTCTAAACTTTGCAAGTTTCTATATCACCTCAACAAAACATTATCTTTTTTAAATGTAGATGTTACTATTCCATATACGTTCTACATTTACAAATTTATATTAGTCTATAAATTATACTGCACTCAGGTCAGTATTAAACAAAGGTTATTTAGCTAAACCTGCCTGAACATTACGGGCTTTTCTAGTGGCTCCACGGTAAAGAAACCACCTGGCCGGGCAGGAGACCCCTGGAGAAGGAAATGGCAACACACTCCTGGGAAATCCCATTGACAGAGAAGCCTGGCAGGCTATAGTCCATGGGGTCGCAACACAGTCAGACACGGCTTAGTGATTGAGCAGACACGGATGCATGCTTGAACATTATAATGAAATCTAATTGTTTAAGAACTCTAATCATTTATTGTAATGTTCAAAAATGCATGGCAAGGTTAGATTTTGGTTTCTTTTTACAAAGAGCATGATGAAATATTAAATACTAAAACTTACAGCAATAACTTATCTCAGCTATTGTAATTTATACTGTTTGCATATAACTATCTCTGGCTCTGATGAACTTCAATGGTAAGTTTTCTAGAGTTATGACTATAATTTTGACTTGAAAGTACTTCAAGGTAAAACTCTAATTTTTCATTTGAGAAATTAATATAGAAATTATAAATTACTATTTGATACTATATTCACACTTACAAATAAGCATGCTTTTAAAGGTCAAAATTTCAAATTTATTTCTTCAAAAATTTAAACAGCAGAATTTTTTGTGCTTTACATCATTTCTTAATGATATAAAAATTGATAAGTATATAGGAGAAAAATATAAGAATAAAGATAACTGTTTTCAAAACCATAATACAACAAAAAATAAATATGTTTGTAAAGACTATTATAAATACCTTAAAATAGATAGGAGCCATATCACCCACTTCCTTTGGGAGAGGAATACATTCATAAACCATATGGTACTGTTTCTTCATGTTCATATTCGTTTCTAAAAAGATACAGTCCAATCCTTTCTCTTCAAACATTTTCACCAACGATTTTCTAAACATCTGAAGAAAGCAAAATGGCTAGGTAAATAAAGCAATGATAGGAGATTCAAAATATGAAAACAATAAAAAGTGTAGCAAATTCTTTTAAAATAAAAAAGAAATATTAAACAATGTTGGAATTCTATAATGTTATCTTATAGTTACTTTACTTTCTAAATCTACCACATTTCACATAGTTAAGCAACATTTTTTTTTTAACTGAAACTCACTCTGCTCAGTATTCTGTATATATCACAAAAAGTTTCAGTAAACTAAGAAAAGGAAGTGATAAATCAAAATTACATGGTAAATTACATAGAACTAACAGTAAAAGCATATAAAAACATTCCAAAAACCAAAAAAAAAAGTACTCTAAGCAGGTAGGCATCCTTAAATTCAGTGAGACAAGCAGAATTCACTTCCAATTGTTTTTCTGACCTCAAAGTAACTTCACTTGCTGGTTTCCTTTATATGTGTGCTGATCCTTCACTTGCAAATTTTCATTCAGCATAATTTCCTCGAGATTCAACCAGGTTATGTTAAGACCCTGCCTAGTTACTGCCACGTGGAGACAGCAGTTCAGGTTTGCCACTGAAGCCTCTCTTGACACCCAAAACAGGGAAAGGATACAAATTACTGCTGGGTAGGGGGCGGGAGTTCTAGATTCCCATGAGGTCTCCTCTAACTATTTAATACTGATCCCTCATCACTATTCTATTTTCCACTCCTTTTATATATAAACAAGAGCAAGTAGGGAAAAAAAAATCAAATAATGGTAATTTGACATGAACTAAAATGCTACCTAATAAGCAACAGATAGAGGATTCACTATTCATTTCTAACCATAGCTACGGTTCAGCATGGTCTCTTTACTTCAGATAATTTGCTGCTGAAGTCTTAGCTAATACCTATGATCTCATGGTAGGTGACTATTAGCTAAATCATTATAGATGATTATAGACAATTGGTTCCCCTTTTAAAAATTGTCTGACTTTGGTATTATACTTTCTAAAATCACATTAATGAAGACAATGTACATACAATATAGTTAAATTATGATAAAATAATAATAAAATATAGGTATAAACATCTATATGATAAAATGAATCATTTAAATTTTGTACTTCCCTTGCCTCCAATCTGTTATCTGTATATAAAAATGCTTCCCCCTAAAGGCTGTGTTCACTAAATTGTATCATTTTTTTCTGCTTGAGCAAACAAGAAGACTAAACTCTCCGTATCTCTGGGACTTAAGTGGGGCCATGTTTAGTTCTGGGTAATGTATATGGAAATGATATGTGTTAAAAGAGTTATCAAAAGGTAGTGTGTCTTCTCATGTCTATATTCTTCAAACCAAGGGTCTGAAAGGGAAGAAAGGCACCACGGGAGAAGCTAATCATGGAAGAAATCTGAATGCCTGAATTACTTCTTGAAGGCAATCTTCCACAATGGATGATGATATAAGAAATGTGCTGTCTCAACGTATTGTGAATTAGGTGCTGTTTGCAACAACAGTGAAGAAGACACCAGTGATCAAGCCATTTCAGACAAATCAGAAAATGACAACAGAGAACTCTATTTTCCCACTCAATTATATCCCAGATACTTATCTTCATGTGTCTAATAATACATGCACAAAACAAAAAACAGCCAAATGGAAAGTACATTTGGCTTTATAATATAGTTTTAAAGACTGTGTTTATTTTGTTAACTTAGCACATTTGTGAATTTTTATTTATTATGCATATTTTCAATTAATTGTTATTTATTGAATAATCACTTAGTTCTGTGGAGAGAATTTTATAACATTAGAGAGAAGGAAAATAATTACTAGAATGGAACTATATACCTGAAAACCAATTTTTTTTAAAAAGGAAAAAGTAGATTAAATACAACAGCAACAACAATAAAAATTTAGATACTCTAAAGATTATCTAATAAATTCTTTACTTTGGATTTTTTCATAAGTCTTTTCTGGTTTAACTGTTGGATGACTGTTCTAGTGTCTATCTGGAAACAGCAAATAAGACAGACTTAAGATGTCATGGATTATAAATGAAACCTTAAAATCACTAAATTAGTAGTGATGCAAAAATAGTTCAATATTATAAAATGTATAAACATCATACCATTAGCCTCAAGGAGGACACACACACACACACACACTTCTAAATACTTCTCCTATATATGTGTGTGTGTGTGTGTGTGTGTGTGTGTATGTATATATATATAAAAGACTTAAAAATATGAGTTTAATGGTATAATTTCAGGTTCAGTTCAATGCAGTTGCACAGTCGAGTCTGACTCTTTGTGACCCCATGGACTGCAGCATGCCAGGATTCCCTGTCCATTACCATCTCCTGCAACTTGCTCAAACTCATGTCCATTGAGTCAGTGATGCCATCCAATCATCTCATCCTCTGTCACCCTCTTCTCCTTCTGCCTTCAATCTTTCCCAGCATCAGGGTCTTTTCAATGAGTCAGTTCTTTGCCATCAGGTGGCCACAGTATTGGAGTTTCAGCTTTAGCATTAGTCCTTCCACTGAATATTCAGGACTGATTTCCTTTAGGATGGACTGGTTGGATCTCCTTCCAGTTCAAGGGACTCTCAAGAGTCTTCTCCAACACCACAGTTCAAAAGCATCAATTCTTTGGTGCTTAGCTTTCTTTATGGTCGAACTCTCACATCCATACATAACTACTGGAAAAACCATACCTTTGACTATATGGACTTTGACTATTACTTTATCGGCAAAGTAATGTCTCTGCTTTTTAATATGCTGTCTAGGTTGGTCATAGCTTTTCTTCCAAGGAGCATCTTTTACTTTCATGGTTGCAGTCACCATCTGCAGTGATTTTGGAGATCAAGAAAATAAAGTCTGTCACTGTTCCCATTGTTTTCCCATCTATTTGTCATGAAGTGATGGGACCAGATGCCATGATCTTAGTTTTTGAATGTCAAGTTTTAAGGCAGCTTTTTCACTCTCCTCTTTCACTTTCATCAAGAGGCTCTTTAGTTCGCCTTCACTTTGTGCCATAAAGGTGGTGTCATCTGAATATCTGAAGTTATTGATATTTCTCCCAGCAGTCTTGATTCCTTGATTCTTGTGCTTCATCCAGCCTGGCATTTCTCATGATGTACTATGCATATAAATTAAATAAGCAGGGTGACAATATACGGCCTTGACATACTCCTTTCCCAAAATTGAGGCAGTCCATTTTTCCATGTCAGGTTCCAACTGTTGCTTCTTGACCTGAATACAGGTTTCACAGGAGGCAGGTAAGGTGGCCTGGTATTCCCATCTCCTTATGAATTTTCCAAAGTTTGTTGTAATCCACATAGTCAAAAGCTTTAGCATAGTCTATGAAGTAAAAGTAGATGTTTTTCTGAAATTCTCTTGCTTTTCCTATAATCCAATGGATGTTGGCAATTTGATCTCTGGTTTCTCTGCCTTTTCTAAATCCAGCTTCAACATCCAGGAGTTCTCAATTCATGTACTCTGGAAGCCTGGCTTGGAGAATTTTGAGCAATACTTTGCTAGTATGTGAAATGAATGCAACTGTGCAGTAGTTGGAACATCCTTTTGCATTGCCCTTCTTTGGGGCTTGAATGAAAACACCTTTTCCAGTACTGTGGCCAGGCTGAGTTTTCCATATTTGCTGGCATACTGAGTGCAGCACTTTAACACATCATCTTTTAGGATCTGAAATAGCTCAGCTGGAATTCCATCACCTCCACTAGCTCCTTTCGTAGTGATGCTTCCTAAGGCCCACTTGACTTCACACTCCAAGACACCTGGCTCTAGTTGAGTGATCATACCATTGTGGTTATCTGGATCATGAAGATCTTTTTTGTATAGTTCTTCTGTGTATTCTTGCAACTTCTTAATATCTTCTGCTTCTGTTAGTTCCATACCATTTCTGTCCTTTATTGTGCCCATCTGTGCATGAAATGTTCTCTTGGTACCTTGAATTTTCTTGACGAGATCTCTAGTCTCTCCCATTCTATTGTTTTCCTCTGTTTCTTTGCATTGTTCACTTAGGAAGGCTTTCTTATCCCACCTTGCTAGTCTTTGGAACTCTGCATTCAGATGGGTCTATCTTTCCTTTTCATCTTTGCCTTTTGCTTCTCTTCTTTTCTCAGCTATTTGTAAGGCCTCCTCAGACAACCATTTTGCTTTTTGCATTTCTTTTTCTTGGGAATGGTCTTGATCACCATCTCTTGTCCAATGTTACAAACCTCTGTCCGTAATTTTTAAGACACTCTATCAGATCTAATCCCTTGAATCTATTTATCACTTCCACTGAATAAAGGTAACAGATTTGATTTAGGTCATATCTGAATGGCTTAATGGTTTTCCCTACTTTCTTGAGTCACGGTCAGCTCCTGATCTTGTTTTTGATGACTTTATAGAGGTTCTCCATCTTTGACTGCAAAGAATATAATCAATCTGATTTTGCTATTGACCATCTGGTGATCTCCATGTGTAGAAAGGTCTCTTGTATTGATGGAAGAGGGTGTATGCTATGACTAGAGCATTTTCCTGGCAAAACTCTGTTAGCCTTTGCTCTGCTTCCCTTTTCTACTCTATGGCCAAACTTGTCTGTTATTCCAGATGTCTTGACCTCTTCTTTTTGCATCCCAGTCCCCTATGATGAAAAATACATCTTTTTCTGGTGTTAATTCCAGGTCTTGTAGGTCTTTATAGAACCGTTCAACTTCAGCTTCTTTAGCATTGCTGCTTGGGCCAAAGACTTGGATTACTGTGATACTGAATGGTATGCCTTGATAACAAACAGAGATCATTCTGTCATTTTTGAGACTGTATCCAAGTACTGCACTTCAGACTCTCTTGCACTGTGAGGGCTACTCCATTTCCTCTAAGGGATTCTTGCCCACAGGAGTAGATACAATGGTTATCTGAATTAAATTCACCCATTACAGTCAATTTTAATTCACTGATTGCTAAAATGTCAATGTTCACTCTTGCCATCTCCTGTGTGACCACTTCCGATTTACCTTGATTCATGGACCTAACATTCCAGGTTCCTATGCAATACTGTTCTTTACAGCATCAGAGTTTACTTTCACCACAAGACATATCCACAACTGGGTGCTGTTTCCGTTTTGGCTCAGCCTCTTCATTCCTCATGGAGCTATTTTTCCACTCCTCCAGTAGCATATTGGGCTACTGGACCTGGGAAGTTCATCTTTTAGTGTCATATCTTTCTGCCTTTTCATACTGTTCATGGGGATCTCAAGGCAAGAATGCTGAAGTGGTTTGCCATTCTCTCCAGTGGAACACATTTTATCAGAACTCTCTACCATGACCCATCTTCTAAAGAGACCCATGATTAGTCTCTTATGAAGTCTTAAAATTTTCATGGTTTCTAATTAGGGGTTCTTATAACCCCTATTCACTTGTCAACCATTGGAAAAACAAGTGGTTTTTTTCTCTCTTACTGTTTTGGTGAGTATAAGATCTTGAAATCACTTAGCAGCAATTTCACCCATGTTGTGCCTTTCAAGTTCTTGAAGATTCACCAACCCCACCCCTGTCCCCCTGGCTCCACCACCACACACACAAAATCCCTGAATCAAAATGTCAGCCAGGCTATAAGGGAAAAGTGTGGAAATGTAGCCTGATAACAAAATCATGACAATATCACAGTAGCAGAAAATGTCAATGCCATTGTAGGAAAATATAACAATCACTAAGTATAAATCACTATCTTCCAAAAATTACTTTTTATTATCTGAAAACATCCTTCTTTTTGGCTGTAATCTATTAGCTTACCTTGGCAAAAATGATTATTTCATGTTCCACAAAAGCAAATATTAGAAATCTTAAACACTGATTTTTATTTTAAATAAATATAATTAGGTGGTCAAAGTTAATTTAATAGCCAAAAGCTATCAGTTGTATACCTGAAACTAGTACATTATACGACAATCATCTCTCATTAAAAACATTTGTTTAAAGCTTTCAATAAAGTAAAAAGTTAGTGAGTGGTGAAAACACCATGACCCACAGGTATACACAACTATGGAAATGTATATGTGTTTAAATTTAGAATGTAAAATCACTGAATGAAGGTATAAAACTTGTTAGAATTTGTCACAATAGTGTGTAAAAATTGCTATGGATCAAAACAAAGATTATGAGCATTATCATGCTGACCTGAATTTCCTCCCAGATGTCTTCATCCAATAAGGTAGCTGCCCTATGGTGCTGCAAAGGGACTATCAAGCAGTGCCCTTCAGTAAGAGATCGTACATTGGGTAAACATAAGTAAACCTATGGGGAAAAAAGATGCAAAGGTGAAATGCTCTTGTTATTTATTCTCAGTTCTGAAAGATGAGCCCCTCGTAGGTCAATATGGCTAACATTTAATAAAATATATTATACTTTAATATTCTGAAGATATTCACTATTTAAAATTTTAAAAGCCATGAAGATACCTTTTAGTAAACCAGAAATTTATTGCAGAAGTCTCAATTTTGACTAAGATACCTCAAAGATGAAATTTACCAAAGGGGAGAATGATTGACATTTTATCCTTCATCTGAGAAAGCTCATGTCTTCAGAGCTCATGAAACAACACAAATTTTGCAAGGAAAGAAAAAAAAAAACAGAAGATCTGGTAATGAAATGGAAGTTAAACTGATGCCTATTAATCATTAGCTAAGAAAAGAGACATCACTTCTACATGGCTTTACAGCACTGGTTAAGTTCTATGCGTTACCTAGAAGCCGGCACTATTTCTCCATTTTACACAAACTGTATTTTTTTTTTAAGTCAAAAAGGTCAATTACTATACAGGTAGAAAGCAAAAGGTATTCATAAGGACCATAAATATTCTTCAAAGTGGCTTGATCTTATTTTCTATAACTTTTTGGTTAGGTTTTAGCTAGAAAAACTTTATATAAGAGAATTAACTGAATAACATTTATGTTTTAACTGATTAATTGCTTTACAAAATAATGCAAATTTTAAATTCTTTGGTATTTGAGTGAAGAACTAGGAGTGTATATGAATATGGCTATATATACTTAAATTTACAGTTAAATCGTAACAATATTCACAATTAAAAGCAGTATCAGGAATAAGCATTGGAGAGGTGACCGAGATGGTGGAGTAGGAAGACCCTGACACTTCCTCCTACAGCCACAACAAAACTACAACTAATTACAGAGCAACTATCTGTAAATACAACCTGAATACTAGCAGAAACAATATTTTGCAAATAAATACATAAAGAAGAAACCACAAAGAGACAAGTAACACGTGAAGGTACACTATCGTTAGGACATACATTCCCAGGTCAGCAACCCACAAACAAGTGCATTTCTCTAACAATGAGTGATGTTGAGCATCTTTTCATGTGTTTGTTAGACATCTGTATGTCTTCTTTGGAGAAATGTCTGTTTAGGTCTTTTTCCCACTTATTGATTGAGTTGTTTGTTTTGCTGATACTGAGTTGATAAGCTGCTTGTATATCTGGAAATTAATCCTTTGTCAGTTGCTTCATTTGCTATTATTTTTCCCCATTCTGAGGGCTGTCTTTTCACCACGTTTGTAGTTTCCTTTGCTGTGTGAAAGCTTTTAAGTTTAATGAGGTCCCACTTGTTTATATTTATTTCCATTACTCTAGTAGGTGGGTCATAGGGGATCTTGCTTTATGTCATTGAGTATTCTGCCTGTGTTTTCCTCTTAGGGCTTTACAGTTTCTGGTTAGGTCTTTAATTAATTTTATCTTTGTCTACAGTGTTGGTACGGGTTCTAATTTCATTCTTTTATACGTAGCTGTGTGGCTGTCCAGTTTTCCCAGTACCACTTATCCAAGAGGCTATCTTTGTCCCACTGTATATTCTTGCCTGCTTTGTCAAAAAGAAGCTACACATAGGTATGTGGTTTTATCTCTAGGCTCTCTATCTTGTTCCACTGGTCTATATTTCTGATTTTGTGCCATACCTTACTGTCTTGATGACTAGCTTTGTAGTGTAGTCTGAAGTCAGGAAAGTTGATTCCTCCAGTTCCATTCCTCTCTCTCAAGGCTGGTTTTGCTATCTTAGTGTTTCCATGTCAATTGTGAAATTTTTTGTTCTAGTTCTGTGAAAAATGTCACTGGTAATTTGATAGGGATCACACTGAATCTGTAGATTGCACTTAGTAGTATAGTCATTTTCACAATATTGATTCTTACAACCCAGCAACATGGAATCATCTATCTGTTTATGCTGTCTTTTATTAAAAATCAAAACACTGTTTAAAGTAAAGGATACTGGTAGGACAAGAAGGGGATAGATAATTTTTAAGAAAAGAAAAGGTAGGGACAATTTATGATCAGAAACTAAAATAACTGTTTAATTCTAATGAGTACTAATATAGCTTCCTTAAGAAATTTGTATTGGACATTCAAGCAGAGTGAGTATGACTGAATTGCTTTAGAATACTGTTAACTATTACAACCTAACACAATGTAATTCTTTTGAAACTCACAGTCATATATAATTAACTTGGGTAATAACTAAAAGGATAAATATCTTAATGCTTACTCAGATTAATAAAATAATCTACTGTCTACAACAGATAGGATAAGAAGTCAGATTTGTAGGAAACAGATGAAATTACATCAATCAATATTTCAGACATTTCTAAATTAAAATATTCACAGATGAAAGTCTGAAACTAATTAGGAGACAGTATTTAGTTAGAGCTAAGATGGCACAATGAAACACAGATCAAGAAACAATACATTCAAACAGTGTTAATAACATGATTCAAAAAGTGTTAAAATGAAATAAAAATGATACGACTGGCCCAAGAGGAAGAAACAGATCAGCTGATGTTCAGTAAGAGACACAAAGAAGATTTAATACCTTAATTGGAAAATTAACACTATAATTAAAATTTCAGGTCAGTTCAGTCACTCAGTCATGTCCGACTCTTTGCGACCCCATGAATCACAGCACGACAGGCCTCCCTGTCCATCACCAACTCCTGGAGTTCACTGAAACTCACGTCTATCAAGTTGGTGATGCCATCCAGCCATCTCATCCTGCTTCGTCCCCTTCTCTGCCTGTCCCCAATCCCTCCCAGCATCAGGGTCTTTCCAATGAGTCAACTCTTCGCATGAGGTGGCCAAAGTACTGGAGTTTCAGCTTTAGCATCATTCCTTCCAAAGAATACCCAGGACTGATCTCCTTTAGAATGGACTGGTTGGATCTCCTTGCAGTCCAAGAGATTCTCAAGAGTCTTCTCCAACACCACAGTTCAAAAGCATCAGTTCTTAAGCGCTCAGCTTTCTTCACAGTCCAACTCTCACATCCATACATGACCACAGGAAAAACCATAGCCTTGACTAGACAGACCTTTGTTGGCAAAGTAATGTCTCTGCTTTTGAATATGCTATCTAGGTTGGTCATAACTTTCCTGCCAAGGAGTAAGCGTCTTTTAATTTCATGGTGTAATCACCATCTGCAGTGATTTTGGAGCCCAGAAAAATAAAGTCTGACACTGTTTCCACAGTTTCCCCATCTATTTGCCATGAAGTGATGAGACATGATGCCATGATCTTCGTTTTCTGAATGCTGAGCTTTAAGCCAACGTTTTCACTCTCCACTTTCACTTTCATCAAGAGGCTTTTTAGTTCCTCTACACTTTCTGCCATAAGGGTGGTGTCATTTGCATATCTGAGGTTATTGATATTTCTCCTGGCAATCATGATTCCACCTTGTGCTTCTTCCAGCCCAGCATTTCTCATGATGTACTCTGCATATAAGTTAAATAAGCAGGGTGACAATATACAGCCTTGACGTACTCCTTTTCCTATTTGGAACCAGTCTGTTGTTCCATGTCCAGTTCTAACTGTTGCTTCCTGACCTGCATATAGGTTTCTCAAGACGCAGGTCAAGTGGTCTGGTATTCCCATCTCTTTCAGAAGTTTCCACAGTTTACTGTGATCCACACAGTCAAAGGCTTTGGCATAGTCAATAAAGCAGAAATAGATGCTTTCTGGAACTCTCTTGCTTTTTCAATGGTCCAGCGGATGTTGGCAATTTGATCTCTGGTTCCTCTGCCTTTTCTAAATCCAGCTTGAACATCTGGAAGTTCACGGTTCACATATTGCCGAAGCCTAGCTTGGAGAATTTTGAGCATTACTTTACTAGCGTGTGAGATGAGTGCAACTGTGCGGTAGTTTGAGCATTCTTTGGCATTGCCTTTCTTTGGGATTGGAATGAAAACTGACCTTTTCCAGTCCTGTGGCCACTGCTGAGTTTTCCAAATTTGCTGGCATATTGAGTGCAGCACTTTCACAGCATCATCTTTCAGGATTTGGAATAGTTCAACTGGAATTCCATCACCTCCACTAGCTTTGTTCGTAGTGATGCTTTCTAAGGCCCACTTGACTTCACATTCCAGGATGTCTGGCTCTAGGTGAGTGATCAAACCATCGTGATTATCTTGGTCATGACGATCTTTTTTGTACAGTTCTTCTGTGTATTCTTGCCATCTCTTCTTAATATCTTCTGCTTCTATTAGGTCTGTACCATTTCTGTCCTTTATTGAGCCCATCTTTGCATGAAATGTTCCCTTGGTATCTCTAATTTTCTTGAACAGATCTCTAGTCTTTCCCATTCTGTTGTTTTCCTTTATTTCTTTGCATTGACCGCTGAGGAAGGCTTTCTTATCTCTTCTTGCTATTCTTTGGAACTCTGCATTCAGATGCTTATAACTTTCCTTTTCTCTTTTGCTTTTCGCTTCTCTTCTTTTCACAGCTATTTTTAAGGTCTCCCCAGACAGCCATTTTGCTTTTTTGCATTAAAACGTATAAAATTAAAATACCTTCTAATTGAAAAATGTGGATTACCTCACAGTAGAAGAGGAAAAGGAATTTGTGTAACAATGTATGGGTTGAAAATAGAAAATGTCTCTTTGCTGGCCAACAGTTTGTTTCACTAATTGAGAAATGCCTACGCTGGGACACAGTCTATAAAGTAGGAGGCAAACAGCAGTTTTGTATACTTCACATCTCTGTGCCTGTGTGGACCTAGCCTGTCTTCAGTGCAATGGGAAAATGCAGTCACTAAAAAATACCCAAACTTTTTATACAGAATTATTTGAAACTTTGTTACTTTATGTTTAATTTATTCTTTTCCACTGTTTCCCATCTATTTGCCATGAAGTGATGGGACCAGATGCCATAGTCTTAGTTTACTGAATGTTGAGCTTTAAGCCAACTTTTTCACTCTCCTCTTTCACTTTCATCAAGAGGCTCTTCTTTGCTTTTTGCCATAAGGGTGGTGTCAACTGCATATCTGACATTATTGATATTTCTCCCAGCAATCTTGATTCCAGCCTGTGCTTCATCCAGCCCAGCATTTCTCATGATGTACTCTGCTAAGTTAAATAAGCAGGGTGACAATGTATAGCCTTTAAGTACTCCTTTCCCTATCTGGAACCAGTCTGTTGTCCCATGTCCAGTTCTACCTGTTGCTTTTTGACCTGCATACAGATTTCTCAAGAGGCAGGTCAGGTGGTCTGGTATTCCCATCTCTTTCAGAATTTTCCACAGTTTATTGTGATTCACACAGTCAAAGGCTTTGGCTCAACATTCAGAAAACTAAGATCATGGCATCCGATCCCATCACTTCATGGCAAACAGATAGGGAAACAGTGGAAACAGTGACAGACTTTATTTTTGGGGGCTCCAAAATCACTGCAGATGGTGATGTAGCCATGAAATTAAAAGACGCTTACTCCTTGGAAGAAAGGTTTTGACCAACCTAGACAGCATATTAAAAAGTAGAGACACTACTTTGCCAACAAAGGTCCATCTAGTCAACGCTATGGTTTTTCCAATACTCATGTATAGATGTGAGAGGTGGACTATAAAGAAAGCTGAGCACCGAAGATTTGATGCTTTTGAACTGTGGTGTTGGAGAAGACTCTTGAGAGTCCCTCGGACTGCAAGGAGTTCCAGCAAGTCCATCCTAAAGAAATTCAGTCCTGAATATTCATTGGAAGGACTGATGTTGAAGCTGAAATTCCAAAACTTTGGCCACCTTATGTGAAGAACTGACTCATTTGAAAAGACCCGGATGCTGGGAAAGATTGAAGGAGAGATAAGGGGACAGCAGAAGATGAGATGGTTGGATGGCATCACTGACTCAATGGATATGAGTTTGAGTAAACTCTAGGAGTTAGTGATGGACAGGGAGGTCTGATGTGTTGCAGCCCATGGGGTCACAAAGAGTCAGACACGACTGAGCTACTGAACTAAACTGAATTTATTCTTACATTTGGTAAAGGTAGGGGCCAGACTTAAGGGGAATGAAATATTTATACAAAATGTCCTAATTATGAAAATATAAATGTTTATTTAACAGTCTAGAAAAGAACATGGGAAAATTAATACAAGTATCTGGTAAGGTTGGTTAAGGGTTTTTGATTGATTAAATTCTGAATGGACTTTTTTACTTTTACTTTTTTATAAAGTCTTGGAGAAAGGAATGGCAATGCACTCCAGTATTCTTGCCTGGAGAATTCCATGGACAGGGGAGTCTGGCAGGCTATAGTCCATGGGGTCAAAAAGATTTGAACACGGACTGAGCAACTAACACACACACACTTTTGATAAAGTCTAGAGGAAAACAAAGAAATGGAAAAGAAGGGTAATGAAAAATTAAAAGTTAAAGAAACCAAAATTCAAACTGATAAACTGACAGTCTTAATGACCTAAAGGTATTAAGACTAGAATTGGAATGAAAAAGTTAATACCAGTTCTTTGGCTATGTAGGTGCTGTGTGTATATGTGAAACAAATAATATGTATATGTATATTCTCCACAATATTAGTTTCTGAAACTAGCACTCATTCATTCAACTTCTTTTCCTACCACTTTTTCTCACTCACTCCATTCTAGCTACACTGGGTTGTTTTTTTCTATTCCATAAATGCCCATCTCATGTCTTCACTCACTGACCCCTCTTTCTGAAACACTACTCATTCAGATTTTTATGTTGCTTGCTTCTTCTCATCTTTCATAGCTTTACTTTCATACCTTTAAAATATCTCCTCAGAGAAGCCTTTCAGATCAGCTTCTCAAAAAATAATCTCTCATCATTTCCCACATTTCCTCTCTATATTTGTTTCATAACAACAGTTCCTTAAATCAGGGCAATCATTACTGTGCTCTGTCACAAGTATATTCGATTCTCTACTTTTCCCCAGTGACTAATTAGGTTCTGGCATACATCTGGTAAATGATAACTATTTACTTAACATAAGGATTAAATTGCCAAATGCTGAAAAAAATGACTATTATTACCGGCTATTAAATAAGTGATATTTAATATTTATTGAGAAGGGGACAACAGAGGACGAGACGGTTGGATGACATCACTGACTCGATGGACATGAGTCTGAGCAATCTCCAGGAGACAGTGAAGGACAGGGAAGCCTGGTGTGCTTCAGTCAATGGGGTCGCAAAGAGTCAGACACGACTGAGTGAACAACAAGAATATTTACCGAAAGAAGTGACTATAAACATACATGTTTGGTATATAATGGGATATATGCAAGTATACAATGATAAGTAAAAGTTACCTATACTCATGGAACTAACAGACTACTGAGGGAGACACTCAACAAGTAAAACAAAATACAACTATGAAGGGCTGACTGGGACTTGAGCATCTGTGGATTTTCATATACAAGGACTGAAGAACCAATCCCCAGTGGGTTACCAAGCAGAAACTGTACAATAAACTTCTTCAAATTATGAGATAGTCTATAGAGAAATAAAAAGATTTCGTGAGAATGTAAGGGAAGAAGCAGAAGCTACTTTAAAGTAAGTAGCTCTGAAGCGATTTTAATACTGAGACTTAAGTGCCAAACATGAAAGTAAGATCACACAGATGGGAAATGGCAAAGCAAGGGTCTGAATTCACGTGGTCCAGATCCAGAGTCTAGGGCCTGAAGCACAACTCAATGCTGCCTAGCTGTAGAGTGGAATTACATGAAATATGAGTTTCATATCATTTGAATATTTATACTCAATCTAAAGAAAATTCTAAGAATCATGGGAACTTAGAAAAGAAAATATATAAAACACAGAGTAAGAGATGGATTACTGAGAACCTTAGAAGCATATGGAGAAAGAAGCATTTCCTTAGGATAATAAACACTGTATTTCTTACCTTAACACCTATTGCAACAATAAGGTGCTTGGGAAACTGAGAACTGTCAAAACAATAAAGACATTTTTCCATTTGTGCAACAAGACTCCGGTGCTCAGCAATAGCTTTTTTCCTCTGATTCTCTTCTTCTTCACCAAAACGTTCTCTCTCAGCTGCTTTGGAGACAAACATGTCATCCAGAGTGTAATAATCTCCATCTGTTTTTCCCATAAACTAAAAAATGAAAATAAAAGTAGTGGAGAGAAGGCAGTGGTTTATTCAGTTTATTGTACAGTGTCATGAAAAAAGTAAAATCAAAGTGTTAGTCGCTCAGTTGTGTCTGATAATACTATGGCATACTGAAGTTACATCTATAAGTTCTATGATAAAACTATTACATGAACATTTTTAAAAAGAAAAAACTGATTAAAATTTAAGCTTGAACTTAAGCAGGGGTCAATTTATTATCATCATCTCACAAATAAAGTGTACTGAGTATTTACTATGTGCAATTCTATGCAATTTGACTGTTTTATACTCCTATGGCCTTCCCTGGTAGTTCAGACAATAAAGAATCTGCCTGCAATGCAGGAGACCTGAGTTCGATCCCTGGGCCTGGAAGATTCTCTGGAGAAGAGAATGGCAACCCACTTCAATAACTTTGCCTAGAGAATTCCATGGACAGAGGAGCCTGGCAGTCACAAAGAGTTAGACACGACAGAGACTGACACTTTTTATTTTCACACTCTTTTGAGGAGGGAGTCAGTATCATTTTGATTTATAAATGACGAAACTAAATCACAGAGAGGTTAAGAACAACTTTCACTATAAAATTAGCATGCTGCTGCTGCTGCTGCTAAGTCGCTTCAGTCGTGTCCAACTCTGTGTGACCCCATAGACGGCAGCCCACCAGGCTCCCCTGTCCCTGGGATTCTCCAGGCAAGAACACTGGAGTGGGTTGCCATTTCCTTCTCCAATGCATGAAAGTGAAAAGTGAAAGTGAAGTCGCTCAGTCATGTCTGACTCTTCGTGACCCCATGGACTGCAGCCTACCAGGCTGCTCCATCCATGGGATTTTCCAGGCAAGAGTACTGGAGTGGGGTGCCACTGCCTTGCATACATTCTATTAAATTTACCACCAATTTGCTAATAAGTATATGGAGAACAATTTTCTCCCTTCTCTTTAAAAAATATTTTTGTAATTTATTTTTATAGAGGCCAACAAATTTATAAAATCATGTATGTTTCATGCATACATAATCAATTTCTTTTAATGAGTTTTTCTAATACTCTCTTATTGAGACTATCCCACAGTTCAACATGCTGTGCATTCTGTTTTGCGGCTATATAATAAACCCACCTTAATTCTGTGTGTCCCTAGTGGTCTTTGGCTAGACAACACTGACATACTGTTCATTTAGGGGTGTGTGATAATGGTGTTTTGATAATGCTAAAAAACTTGTTAAAAGCTTATTTATCTTATTAAAGTGTGGTTGGTTTGCAACGTTGTGTTGATTTCAGGTGTGAAGCAGAGTGATTCAGTTATATAGATGTGTGCATATGTATGTGTATGTGTATATGTGTGTTCTTTCTGGATTCTTTTCCATTATAGGTTATTACAGAATGGTAAGTGTAGTTCACTGTGTTAATCAGTATGTCTTTGCTTGCTGTTTTGTACACAAGAGTGTGTATATGTTAATCTGAAACTCCTAACTACTTAAATTAGGAATTAAAATTTATTTTTATTAACAAAAATAAATCCCAGAAATTCATCCATGAAAAATGTTTAAATTAGCATGCACTCCGCATAGAATATAAAATAGTTTTCAACTGTATCTCAAGGCACTTTCTCTAAACCTTCTTCACAATAAAATGTAGCAAGAGGGATGTTTTTAAAACAAAATTTTATTTACTTATTTACGTCCTGGCTTAAAATCCTCAAAACACCTTACATTGGAAACAGGATCAAGTTCAAACCATTCTTTGGTCTACTAAGTCATAGATATTGAAAGGTATAATGGTTAAAAACTTGGGTTCTATAATCAGAACTGTACAAAAAAGACCTTCACGACCCAGATAATCATGATGGTGTGATTACTCACACTCACCTAGAGCCAGCCATCCTGGAATGTGAAGTCAAATGGGCCTTAGCAAGCATCACTATGAACAAAGCTACTGGAGGTGATGGAGTTCCAGTTGAGTTATTTCAAATACTAAAAGATGATGCTCTGAAAGTGCTGCACTTAATATGTCAGCAAATTTGGAAAACTCAGCAGTGGCCACAGGACCGGAAAAGGACAGTTTTCATTCCAATTCCAAAGAACGGCAATGCCAAAGAATGCTCAAACTACTGCACAATTGCACTCATCTCACACACTAGTAAAGTAACACTCATTATTCTCCAAGCCATACTTCAGCAATACGTGAACCGTGAACTTCCAGATGTTCACGCTGGTTTTAGAAAAGGCAGTGGAACCAGAGATCAGATTGCCAACATGCTGCTGCTGCTGCTAAGTCACTTCAGTCGTGTCCAAATATGAGTGACCCCATAGATAGCAGCCTACCAGGCTCCGCAGTTCCTGGGATTCTCCAGGCAAGAACACTGGAGTGCATTGCCATTGCCTTCTCCAATGCATGAAAGTGAAAAGTGAAAGTGAAGTCGCTCAGTCATGTCCGACTCTTCGAGGACAAGCAGCACTGGACTGCAGCACTGAAAAAGCAAGAGAGTTCCAGAAAAACATCTATTTCTGCTTTACTGACTATGCCAAAGCCTTTGACTGTGTGGATCACAATAAAGTGTGGAAAATTCTGAAGAAGATGGGACTACCAGACCACCTGACCTGCCTCTTGAGAAATCTGTATACAGGTCAGGAAGCAACAGTTAGAACTGGACATGGAACAAAGATTAGTTCCAAATACGAAAAGGAGTACTTTAAGGCTGTATACTGTCACCCTGATTATTTAAATTATATGAAGGGTACATCATGAGAAACGCTGGGCTGGATGAAGCACAAGCTGGAATGAAGACTGCCGGGAGAAATATCAATAACCTCAGATATGCAGATGACACCATCCTTATGGCAGAAAGCAAAGAAGAACTAGAGCCTCTTGATGAAAGTGAAAGAGGAAAGTGAAAAAGCTGGCTGAAAGCTTGACATTCAGAAAACTAAGATCATAGCATCCAGTTCCATCACTGCATGGCAAATAGATGGGGAAACAGTGGAAACAGTGTCAGACTTTATTTTTCTGGGCTCCAAAATCACTGCAGATGGTGACTGCAGCCATGAAATTAAAAGACATTTTCTCCTTGGAAGGAAAGTTATGACCAATCTAGACAGCCTATTAAAAAGCAGAGACATGACTTTGTCAACGAAGGTCCGTCTAGTCAAGGCTATGGTTTTTCCTGTGGTCAAGCATGGATGTGAGAGTTGGACTACAAAGAAAGCTGAGCGCTGAAGAATTGATGCTTTTGAACTGTGGTGTTGGAGAAGACTCTTGAGAGTCCCTTGGACTGCAAGGAGATCCAACCAGTCCATCTTAAAGGAGATCAGTCCTGGGTGTTCATTGGCAGGACAGAAGTTAAAGCTGAAACTCCAATACTTTGGCTACCTGATGTGAAGAGTTGACTCATTTGAAAAGACCCTGATGCTGGGAAAGATTGAGGGCTGGAGGAGAAGGGGACGACAGAGGATGAGATGTTTGGATGGCATCACCAACTTGGTGGACATGGGTTTGGGTGGACTCCGAAAATTGGTGATGGACAGGGAGGCCTGGCATGCTGCAGTTCATGGGGTTGCAAAGAGTCGGCCACGACTGGGTGTCTAAACTGAACTATAATCAGAATAACTGTGGTAGTATTCTAAATAATAATAACAGGCAGTTATTTAATCTTTGTGCAGTGTCCCTATGGTCTATTTCCCTACTTTATAATGGTTATAACAATATTAGTCATCTAGTAAGATTATCTTTCTTAATCCTTTAGCACATGCCTGGCACGCAATAAGGACTTATAAATGAGTCACCTCAGTCACATGTGATCACATTGTTGTTCAGCTGCTCAGTCATATAAGACTCTTTGAAACCCCATGGACTGCAACACACCTGACTTCCCTGTCCTTCTGAATCTCCCAGTTTGTTCAAACTCTTGCTCATTGAGTCAATGGTTCCATCCAACCATCTCATCCCTGTTGCCCCCTTCCCAGTAAATCTTTGCCAGCATCAGTCTTTTCCACTGAGTCAGCTCGTCCCATCAAGTGGCCAAAGTAACGGAGTTTCAGCTTCAGCATCAGTCCTTCCTATGAATATTCAGGGTTGATTATCTTTAGGATTGACTGGTTTGATCTCCTTGCTGTCCAGGGAATTCTCGAGTCTTCTCCAACACCTCAGTTGGAAGGCATCAGTTCTTCAGTGCTCAGCCTTCTTTATGGTTCAACTCTCACATAAGTAATGGAAAAAACCATAGTTTTGACTATATGGACCTTTGTTGGCAGTGATCCCTCTGCTTTTTAATACACTATCTAGGTTTGTCATAGTTTTTCTTCTAAGGAGGAAGCATCTTTTAATATCAAGGCTGCAGTCACCGTCCAGAGTGAGTTTGGAGCCCCAAAAATAAAGTCTGTCACTGTTTACATTTTCTCCCCATCTATCTGCCATGAAGTGATAGGACTGAATGCCATGATCTTCATTTTTCAAAAGTTAAGTTTTAAGCCAACTTTTTCACTCTCTTTCAATTTTATCAAGATGATTTTTAACTCAACATTCAAAAAACAAAGATCATGGCATCTGCTCCCATTGCTTCATGGCCAATAGATGGGGAAACACTGGAAACAGTGACAGACTATTTTCTTGGGCTCCAAAATCACTGCAGATGGTGACTGCAGCAATGAAATTCAAAGACACTTGCTCCTTGGAAGAAAAGCTATGACCAATTTAGACAGCATATTAAAAAGCAAAGATATTACTTTGCCAACAAAGGTCTTCATAGTCAAAGTTATGGTTTTTCCAGTAGTCATATATGGATGTGAGAGTTGGACCATAAAGAAAACTGAGCACCGAAGAATTGATTCGTTTAAACTATGGTGTTGGAAAAGACTCTTGAGGGTCCCTTGGACTGCAAGGAGATCAAACCAGCCAATCCTAAAGGAAATCAGTCCTGAATATTCATTGGAAGGACTGATGCTGAAGCTGAATCTCCAATACTTTGGCCACCTGATGCAAAGAGGTGACTCACTGGAAAAGACCCTGATGCCAGGAAAGACTGAAGGCAGGAGAAGGGGACAACAGAGGATGGGATGGTTGGATGGCATCACTGACTCGAAGGACATGAGTTTGAGTAAGCTCTGGGAGTTGGTGATGGACAGGGAAGCCTGGTGTGCTGCAGTCCATGGGGTAACAAAGAGTCAGATGCGACTGAGTGACTGAATTGAAGAGGCTCTTTAGTTCCTCTTCACTTTCTGCCATTAGGGTGGTGTCATCTGCATATCTGACGTTACTGATATTTCTCTCAGCAATCTTGATTCCAGCCTGAGCTTCATCCAGCCGGGCATTTCGTATGATGTACTCTGCATAAAAGTTAAATAAGCAGGGTGACAATATACAGCCTTGATGTACTCCTCCCAATTTGGAACCAGTCTGTTGTTCTATGTCCGGTTCTGCTGCTTCTTGACCTGCATACAGTTTTCTCAGGAGGCAGGTAAGGTGGTCTGATATTCCCATTTCTTTAAGAATTTTCCATAGTTTGTTATGATCCATAGAATCAGTCACATGTGATCATATCTCTACTCAAACTCTATATTTTGTCCCCCTATTATACTCCCCCAAAGTACTGTTCTCTTCAGGCTTTGCACATATTGCTCTCTGACCAATTTTGTCCTCAATTTTGCCATTCCTACTTCTACTCACTTTCTTAATCTGAAGCTGGTTTATAGGGCTGGCCAAAAAGTTCCTTCTGCTTTAACAAGGGATACATTTTCATTTTTACCAAGAACTTTATTGGAAAAATGTATTCACCAGTTTTTCCACTATCTTCTGCTGCTTTCCTGGCAACTTCACAATTCCATCTTCCCAAAACTTTCTATCTTCATGAACAATGAACTGTTCCAGGTATCTTTTACAGTCTTTCAGGGAATTGAAATTTTTTCCATTAAGAGAATTTTATAAAGACCAAAAGAAAGGGAAATCTGAAGGTGCAATGTCTGGTGAATATGGTGGATGAATCAGAACTTCCCAGTCAAGATGTAACAATTTTTGCCTGGTCATCAAAACATGTGGTCTTGTACTAACCTGATGGAACATTATGTGTTTTCTGTTGAATTATCTAATTGGGAGCAGTACTTCTTGGAATTAACACCCCTTCTACATCATCACTCTCAGGGGATACCTGAGTCCTTTTATTCAACTAACAGAGGCAGTAAGAGGAAAACTAGTTCATTTGCTACTTCCACATTTACAAACCTAGCTGTATCTGTGCCTTTCCTACTGATAGACAGTAACCAGATCCTTTCTAAGATTATCTCTTCTTCACCAACTGTTCTTACATTCACTTTTGAACACATCATAATCAAGCTTTTCTGTTTAGCAGACTAAGGAAACCACACTTATCCAAGTCACAAAGGGAGTTTGCTGGTGGGCCAATGGTTAAGATGCAGGAATTTCACTGCCATGGCCCAGGTTCAATCCCTGCTTGGGGAACTAAGATCTCACAAGCTGCATGACATGGTGGAAAAAAAAAAGTCACGAGAAACATTCCCAGTGCCAAATGAATATTCATTTTTCTATCTATGAAAATGCTACTGTCTCTCAGAAATAGGTAACAGTTATTCACAACATCTTTCTTGTCTCCTCTGGATGCTGAAATATCACATGCTGTTTTCCTTCTACCTCACTGGTCAAACCTTCTCAATCCCCTTTGTTGAATCTTTTTCCTTCTTTCAGATAGTGCTCAGCTCCATCTTCAGATCCTCCTCATAAATAATTTCTTAAGTCCCTGTTAACAGCATCTATATCTATTATGGGAGAACCAAGATATACCCAGAGCTCCGTGCACAGTCATTCCACACTATCATGTGAATGACTAATGGGCATACCTAATGTGTTAATAATAGTATTCTTCATCTCCCACCTCCTGAAAGACTTTTTCCCTGCCAAAGTTTTTCTGTTACAATGAATGGCACCAGCATTGCCCCAAATCTTATTGCTTTTCATCAGTTTACCAACCTAACCCAAGCCTCTATCTGAATTAAGGAAATTATCCTCCTAAACTTTCTCCCTGCTTCCATTCTTGCCTATCTACATTACATTCTCAAGAGTCACCAGAAAAATCTTTCAAAACATAAACCAGCAGTCTCCAGACTGGCATTTCAGGGGCTAGGAAGTCGCCACGCTATCCCAACAACAAGTACAAAGGTGAACAAACTGAAAACTCAGTAATTGCCCCCAAAATTGGAGAAACAATCAGGTTGATACAAAGAATCCTAATTCAATTTATTTGTGAAAAACCAGTGGTTCTATGAGAATCAGTGCCAAGATAGGAAAATCTAAACTGCAGTTGATAAATTTCAGGAGGCTCAGTGTAGACAAATATGCAAGTTAACAATCCCAGGGGAATCCAGTCATAAGGGGCCCCCTCAAAATTTTGTGAATTTTATCTCTTGGAGCTCTACCAGGTCCGCAGAGTAAATATCAGAGAAAAGTCCTCTATGACTTTCAACAAGGGGAAGGGAAAAGGAAACACCCTGAAATGTACCAGGGCATTCTTTTCTTCTTAACAAGGCCAGCCCTTCAGCAGAAATTGCCACATCAGAGTTTAACCTGCTGGAGTTTTAGCAGAGCCTAATCTACCTGCAAGAAGGGAAACATTTCAAATCCAGCCCCTTCTAGCCACTCTATTCTATTCCAACTAAGCAGAGAAAAACCTGTGAAGTACTGGTGAAATTCACAGTCCAGCAGCACAGGCTCACCAAAAACAGATGGATAATGTAAGCAGATGCAAGAGACAGTTCATGTACCTTCGATCTCTGGGCCAGGAAGATCCCCTGGAGAAGGGAGGTGCCAACCCACTCCAGTATTCTTGCCTGAAAAATTCTAAAGACAGAGGAGACTGTCAGGTTGCAGTCCAAAGAGCTGGACATGACTGAGTGACTAAGCACATGCACAATGTAAGCAGAGATATGGAAATTCTAAGAAAAGAACCACAAAAACAAAAAACTAGATGTTGGAGATGAAAAACACTGTAACAGAAATGACAAATGCCTTTGATGGATTCATTAATAATTGGACAAGGCTAAAGAAAAAAATCCCTGAGCTTGAGGATATGACAACAGAAACTTCCACAACTGAAAAGCAGAGAGAACAAAAACAAACAAACAAAAAGAGCAAGAGAGAATATTTAAGAGCTATGTGAAAGTCAAAGTCACTCAGTCGTGTCTAACTCTTTGCGACCCCCTGGACTATACAGTCCATGGAATTCTCCAGGCCAGAATACTAGAGTGGGTAGCCGTTCCCTTCTCCAGGGGATCTTCCCAACCCAGGTATCAAACCCAGGTCTTCCAGATTGCAGGCAGATTCTTTACCAGCTGAGCCACAAGGGAAGCTACGGGACAACAATAAAACACAAAATGAGGTCATGATAGTGTCCTACTAAAAACCTTCAAATGGTTCCCTATCATTTAAAACAAACAAGGGCTTCCCTGGTGGCTCAGCAGTAAAATCTGCCTGCCAACGCAGGAGACACGGGTTTGATTCCTTGTCCAGGAAGATCCCATGTGCCATGGAGCAACTAAGTCCTTGTGCCACAACTATTGAGCTTGTGCTCTAAAGTCCAAGAGCCACAACCACTGAGCTCATGTGCTGCAAGTACTGAAGCCCATGCACCCTAGAGCCCATGCTCTGCAACAAAAGAAACCCACATACTGCAACTAGAGAGCAGCCCTCACTTCCCACGACTAGAGAAAAGCCTGTGGAGAAGGCCCAGCACAGCCAAAAAAAAAGACAGAGTAGGTGTAAGGCAGAATGGGAAAGCAACTTTTAGAAATAAATAAGTAAAATAAAAGCAAAAGCTCTCACACCCTGGCCCCAAGACCTGACATGGTCTGACCATTTCCTCTTCTACACCTCTTTTCATTTCTCCCTCTATTCAGAGTCACATGTGTCATCCTGCTGTCTTTTAAAGCTTGTAGTATTTGTCTCTTCTTCAGATCAATTGCATTTGTTTCTGCTGCATGGTCTTCCCCCAGATTTTTATACGATCACTCCCCTTCACTTTGTTCAGAAGTCTGCTGAAACATCACCTTTACAGACAGGTCTTCCTTCAGCATTCTACTGAAAACACCATCCTATCTCCTTTTATCTTGTTTTACTCTCTACAAAAATATTTTCTATTTTGTGACACAGTATTTATGTTATGTAATTTTTTAATGTTATGTAATTTTTATATCATGCATTTGTTCATTTTATATCTCATCTACTAGAAATATAAGCTCCTTGGGGTTGGGGAACTTTATTACTTCACTATACCCAGCACCTAAAATGGTATCCAGCACAAATTAGATGCCCAATAAATACCTTTTAAAATTAATAGGTGATTTATTTTTAATTAAAAATTCTAACAAGGTTTTGTTTTATTTTCTGTATAAATGTGAATGGATTATAATAAAATTACTAAAACTATATTTCATTCAGACTTCTAAATTTCTGAGAAGGAAACTTCCATAAAAATATGTCCTTCTTTCTGCAGTGAATTTCCAGACCCTAGAAGATTTCTAGTATTTCCCCCAAAATAAAGAGAAGAAAAATTAACCTAATAGGCTAAAGTTAAGTTCCCATACAATTCTTGGTGATAATGAACATTTCTATTTAAATCAAAGTATTTTTTACTCCCTCTGACACACATATATACACACTGATACCTTGATTACCTTTGTTCTAGTTTTCATTAAGTTAATTTTTTCCATCAGGTAAAACATTCATATAGCTAAAAAGAAAAGTCTAATAAGGTATACAGTAAAAAGTCTCCCGCCTATTCCTCAGATACCTAGGTTCAAGTTCCCATCACCAATAGCATCATAAGCAAGGATGGCAATTTGTTCAATCAAGTGCCAAACAGTAAATATTTTCAGTCTTGTGGGCTATAAAGTCTCTGTCTCAACTATTCAGCTCAGCTGTTATAAAGTGAAAACAGCCCTAGACTACATGTAAAGTGAAAACAACCTTAGATTACATGTCAATGAAGCTGTTACAAAACAAAAATAGCCTCAGACTACATGGAAATAAAATGAACATAGCTGTGTTCCAATAAAACTTCACTTGTAAATACAGTGAGATAAATTTTCCCAGAGGAGTCAAACCCTAATTTAAATGTCTCTTTGGACACTGATGTATAGAACAGTCTTTTGGACTCTGTGGGAGAGGGAGAGGGTGGGATGATTTGGGAGAATGGCATTGAAACATATATAATATCATATATGAAACAAATCGCCAGTCCAGGTTCGATGCAGGATACAGGATGCTTGGGGCTGGTGCACTGGGATGACCCAGAGGGATGGTATGGGGAAGGGGGTGCAGGATGGGGAACACGTGTACACCTGTGGTGGATTCATGTTGATGTATGGCAAAACCAATATAATATTGTAAAGTTAAAAAATAAAATTAAATTAAATTAAAAAAAATAAATGTCTCTTTGATAACAAGTGTTAATGGCAGTGTTTGAAAGGAAATGCAATGAAGGGTTTGCAACAAAGATAATTATTTGAAATTAAAAAATTCATCCTACTACCCATGAAACATTGATATACTTTTAAAAAGAATATAAAATTTTCATATGAATAGACTTAAGGTTATTCCAAGATGTCTTCTTTATAATATTTTTTATAATATATATTACTTTAATTATACACCTGTGGCATAATTATGAAGAACCGATGAAACATCAAGACAAAACAGACTGGTAATCTAACTAGCAAGTATGCTGTCAACATTAAAAGTCTTGCCCCAAATGTTCTCTTAAATGGTAGAGCAAATATATAATTAACATTTTCATAGAATACATTATAAAATTAACCCAGAATTCTTATTTTTAAAAAAACTAAATCCCCCAATCACATCAATTCTAAAATGCAGGTTTCTAATGTGTCTTAGAAAGGATTTAATTTAATAAAACAAAGTCTAGAGAGAACCAGCTATCTCTGCAAAGTATATCACTGTAGACTGAGTAGACGGAATTTCTCAAAATTCAAAGGTATCCCAGCAATATATCTTACCTTAGATGTCATTCTCATAAAAAGTTTGTTGTGACTTTCTGCTGTTCCCATCTTTTCATTCTTGACTAAATCATTTAGGCTTAAGTTATCATCATCATGAAAGTATCTGACCCTTTCTTTTTCCTCATGAGTTGAAACCTATGACAAAATGAACACTGTAAGTTTAGTGAAAACACAAGTCTGAAGTATTTTAATAAACTACCTATAAATCTGACATTAAAAGTAAAAATCCCAATATATATCATAATCCTTCCTTCTAGTTTCTTTCTATTCTGCATCCATGTGGAAGAATTTCCATTAAAATGACACTCCCTACCTCTTCTGTACCATTACCTTCCTCTTCCCAAGGGATGGAAGCATGAAAGTATCTGATTTCTGAGTTTTAGGCAAAGGGCAGAATTGCTTTATGCTTTCTCTCCCCTCCTTGTAGTAAAAAATCCCTATCATTGTAGAGTTAAGTTAGGAGTTATCCAGAGATTGAGAAAGTATATCAAAAACAAAAGTGAGGTTTTAAGCAAATCTACTTCAAACAGCTGTATCAGAAGCAAAGCTGATATTCTGACTCTCATCTAAACAATTCTGGGTTTTCCTTTCAGTTGATTCCATACCTATCAGTGGGAAAGAAAAGTGCTACGTATTACCTACCAAATCAAATTACCTCCTCAACACTGATCTCAAATTCCCTTATCCAAATAAATCCTGCTGTTAACTTCTTTGGAACCACCCTCTTATTTTATGCCCATGTTACTATTCTCATCTTCACAACCTTGTATCCCACGTTCTATGACTTCAATCATTCCTTGGATGCAAATCTCTTTCTGGTCCCCTTATCTTTTCATTATACTCAAAAAGCAAACCTCAGCGCCAAATGAATGTGTCTACCTCTTTACTCCTGTACCTAGATTACTCAGTAGTAAGCAACTCAAGAACACGACTGAATGCCATCTGGCAATGGGTCTATGAACCCCAAGCCAGTTCTGTCATCTCATACAATTCAAACCTTTACTATTTTCCTATGACATCTTTCTTGCAAAACCCGAATACCTCCCATTTCATCAGAAGAGGTGTCTATCCCATTTCTGTTTGCACTCAACAGGCAGATTATAAACATTTGACAGAAAGATTCTAAATGACTCTTTTGTGTACTTAATTACTGCTTATAAGATCTTTCAAATTTGAAACAAAAAATCTAACTTGAGAAAATTGAATATGTTGTTTTTGCCATTTTAAGAGCCTCAAGGCAGTGCTATAAATTAACCGCAGCAGCTAGAAGGCAGAAAACAAAATTAAGTTTATAAAGGATCAAACACAGATAAGAGATGTATGGGACCAAGGTTTTCCCTAAGAGCTATGATGAGTATGTAAAAAGAAGCTAGAAACAATGTCAAAGAAATAAACGTTAAAATTAAGACTTCCTTAAAAATTCAATGTTCACATCTGCTGTTGAATTAGATAACATTTTGTAAAAGGCAAAGGGATATAATTAGAAGTAATATATTTACTGCCTTTTAATGTTTGCATTGGGCTTCGCTGGTGGCTCAGGGTAAAGAATCCGCCTGCCAATGTAGGAGATGCGGGTTTGATTCCTAGGTTGTTAAGATCCCCTGGAGAAGGAAACAGCAACCCACTCCAATATTCTTGCCTGGGAAATGCCATGGACAGAGGAGCCTGGCAGGCTACAGTACATGAGGCTACAAAGAGTCATATACTACTGAACAATGAAAGACCAACAGCGTTTGCATTATTGAACTACATGTCTAAAAATATTTCAAAGGACAGTTGACCCTTGAACAATGCAAAGGTTAGGGGCAGTGAATTCCTTTTTTCCCCTCTGTATCAGATTATAGCTGATCCTTTAACTATACTCCATATCCATAGGTTCAAACCACCACAGATATGTAGTACTACATTATATAATTTATTGAAAAAGTTCTGTGTATAAGTGGACCTGAGCAATTCAAACTCAGGTGGTTAAAGGATTAACTGTAAATCTGATACAAAGGGGAAAAAAGGAATTCTAAAGTAATAAACAAAAGATATATGTTAAACATACATTCTGTCTTTTCCTTCTTCCTTCTTGTTTTCCTGGTGTGTTTACAGGCCAGACTCTTCCGGAATGATCTGTTCTAACAAGGATCACTTCTTCCTGATCTTCATCCTATATAAAGTTTTAGAGGTAACAACTGAAAATATTGAAAAAAATACTGAATGCTTATATTTAATAGCCAAAAAAAGCATAAAATGATTTTATTTTCACATAATATTATGGATTATCTAAAGCATCCTGAACTTTCATTATCTACTATAGTGTAAAGTGATCATAATCTTTTCAGGGAAAAGGTGGGAAAAAATATCCAAAGTTTACTTAACTTTTAAAATAATCACAGACACAAACATCAAATTAAGCTTTCATTTAGATAATATAAAAGATGACAAAATACCAATGGTTCAAACAGGCACTGTATGAGAGTGCCCATTACCTAAGAGCAGACGTTATATTTAACAAATGTTTTTTCAATTTAAAAATCCTGGCTTGTCGACAACATGGCAGAGTAGAAAGATGTGGGCTCAACCCTTATTACAGAAATTTTGAGATCACAAGTAATTGCTGAAGAATGATTGACCAAAAAAAAATGCTGAAATCTACCAAAAAAGACACCCTAAACCCAAAGACAAAGAAGCTACAATGAGATGGAACGAGGGGCGCAGAAGCAATAAAATCAAATCCCATACCCACTGGGTGGGCCAACCCACAAAGTGTAAAAAAAATTATACTACTGAAGTTCTCTAATAGGAGTGAAAGTCCTGAGTCATTAATCAGGCTTCCCAGCCTGCAGGTCTGGCAATGGGAGGAGACCCCAAGAAATTTTGTTCTGAAGGCAAATCTTCAGTGATTTAACAGTACTGCGGAAAACAGAAATTCCATTTTTAAAGGGAGCACTCAGGGTCTCATGCATACCAGGACAGAGGAGAAGAAACAGTGACCTCATAAGAGACTGGACCAGACGTCCCTATTAATATTAGAGGGTCTCCGAGGGACAGGGGGGTTAGGGGGTGGCAGTTATGGCTCAGATTTTCAACAGCATGAGGCTCCAATACTTTGGCCACCTGATGGAAAGAGTTGACTCATTGGAAAAGACTCTGATGCTGGAAAATACTGAAGGTAAAAAAGGAAGGTGATGGCTGAGGATGAATTGTTAGATAGCATCACCAACTCAATGAACAAGAATTTGAGCAAACTCTGGGAGACAGTGGAGGACAGAGGTCTCTGGCGTGCTACACTGTCCATGGGGTTGCAAGAGTCAGACACGACTTAGTGACTGAAGAACAATAACAACAGGAAACATGTATCAATAATTATCTTAAATGTTAATGGGATAAATACTCCAACCAAAACAAAGACTGGTTGAATGGATATTAAAAAACAGATCAGTATATATGCTGTCTACAAAGACCTACTTCAGATCTAGGAACATATACAAGCTGAAAGCAAGAAGATGGAAACAGGTATTCCATGCAAATGGTAATCAAAAGAAAGCTCGAGTAGCAATACTCATATCAGACAAAACAGACTTTAAATTACAGACTGTTACAAGAGACAAGAAAGGACACTACATAATGATCAATATAAATATACATGTACCTACTGTAGGAGCACCCCAATAATACAAATACTAACAGTCATAAAAGGAGAAATCGATAAAACAACAATACTAGGAAACGTTAACTCTTTCCTCAATTAACAGATCATCCAGACAGAAGATCAAAAAGAAATACAAGCCTTAAACGACAGATTACACTGCATAGACTTAACTGGTATTTATAGAGAACTGCATCCAAAAGCAGTAGAATATATTTTCTTCTCAATTGCATAAGAACATGCCCCAGAAGAGATCACATTGTGGATCACATATCAAGCCTCAGTAAACTTAGCAAAACTAAAATCGTATCAAGCATCTTTTCTTACAACACTGTAAGATTGGACATTAATACAAGAAAAAAATCTAAAAAACATAAATACATGGAGGCTAAACAATATGTTGCTAAACAACCAATGGATCAATGAAGAAATCAAGCAGGAAATAAAAAATATCTAGAGACAAAGGAAAATGAAGCTCAACCATTCAGAATATGTGGGATGTGAGAAAAGAAGTTGTAAGAGAGAAGTTTAAGATAATACAATCTTAAGGCAGGAAAAAGGAAAAAACACAAATAAACAACCTAACCTTACAATGAAAACAACCAGAAAAAGAGGAACAAACAAAACTCAAAGTTAGTAGAAGGAAAGAAATAATAGAGATCAGGGCAGAAATGAAAATTTTAAAAAATTAAAGATCAATAAAACTAAAACCTGGTTCTTTGAAAACAAAATTGATAAATCTTTAGCCAGATGCATCAAGAAAGAGGGATCGGGTTCAAATCAATAAAATTAGAAATAAAAAAGAAGTTACAATGGACCACAAAAATTAAAACGCTAGTAAGAGACTGTCTCAAGCAACTAGATGTCAATAATATGGACAAGCTAGAGGAAATGAAGACATTCTTAGAAAGGTACAATCTCCCAAGAATCTTCTTCCATCGTAGAAATGGAAATATGAACAGACTAATTACAAGTAATGAATTGAAATTATGATAAAAAATCTTCCAACAAACAAAACTCCAGCAACAAATGGCTTCATAGGCAAATTCTACCAAACATTTAGAGAAGAGTTAATATCTACATTTAGAAAAGAGTTAACATCATTCTTCTAAAACTATTTCGAAAAACTGCAAAGGAACAGTCCCAAAGTCATTCTATGAAGCCACCACAACCATCATGCCAAAATGAAACACAGATGACTACAGAAAAAGAGAAAATTATGGGCCAATATCACTGATAAACATAGATGCAACAATCCTCAACAAAATACTAGCAAGCTCAATCCAACAAAATATTAAAAGGATCATACACCGTGACCAAGTGGGATTTCTCCCAGGGATACAAAAATTTTTCAATATTTTCACATTAATCAGTGATACATCAACAAACTTAAGAATAAAAACCATACAGACATATCAACAGGCACAGAAAAAGCTTTTGACAAAATTCAACACCCATTTATGTTAAAAAAACAAGAAAACCTTCCAGAAAGTGGGCATAGATGAAACATGTCTGAACATAATAAAAGCCAATTATGACAAACCTACAGCCAACATTACACTTATGGGTGCAAAGCTGAAAGCATTTCCTCTAAAATGAGTAACAAGACAAGGATGTCCACTTTTGCCACTTTCATTCAACAGTTTTGGAAATCCAAGCCACCGAAATTGAAGAAGAAAAAGAAATGAAAGAAATCCAGATTGGAAAAGAAGAAATTAAACTGCCACTGTTTGCAGATGACATGATACTATACATAGAAAATCTTAAAGATGCTACCAGAGAACTTGTAGAGTTCATCAATGATTGGTAAAGTTAGAGTATACAAAATTAAAACACAGAAATTTGTTATACATCTACACACTAAAAACAAAAGACCAGAAAGAGAAATTAAAGAAACAATCTCATCAACACATGAAAAAGAAACAAACATGCAGGAATAAAGCAACCTAAGGAGACAATAGACGTAAAGTTCAAAAACAAGACAATGATCAA
Source organism: Bubalus kerabau (assembly GCF_029407905.1). NCBI lineage: Eukaryota > Metazoa > Chordata > Mammalia > Artiodactyla > Bovidae > Bubalus > Bubalus kerabau. Next base: position 16,115,191 of record NC_073638.1, on the reverse strand, counting down.
AGAAATCAAAGATTATACAAACAGATGAGAAGATATACCACATTCTTGGTTTGAAAGAATCAATACTGTCAAAATGACAATACTGAATAAGTCAATCTATAAAGATTGAATGCAATTCCTACCAAATTACCAATGGCATTTTTTTAGAACAAAAAGAAGAGAAAATTATTTGTATGGAAACACAAAAGACCTTGAAAAGCAAAATGAATCTTGAGAAAGAAAAATGGTGCTGGAGGAATCAGAATCCCTGACTTCAGACTACACTACAAAGCTACAGACATCAAAAAATGGTACTGGCATAAAAATAGAAATACAGATGAATGGAACAGGATACAAAATCCACAAATAAACCCACACACCTATGGCCAATTAATCTATTACAACGGGGGCAAGACTATATAAGGGAAGGAAGACGCTCTCTTCAAAAAATATCCCGAAGAAAACAGGACAGCTACATGTAAAACAAGGAAACTGGAACATTCTTTACCACCATACACAAAAATAAACTCAACACGACTAAAAACATAAATGTAAGACCAGATTCTATAAAAAGACTTAGAGGAAACCATAGGCAGAACACTCTTTAAAGTAAATCACAGTACTATCTTCCTGAGGCTGTCTCCCAGAGTAATATGAAAAGACAACCAACAGAATGGGAGAAAATATTTGCAAACAATGAAACCAGTAAGGGATTAATCTCCAAAATTTACAAACAGCTTATGTGGCTCAATATTAAAACACACACACACAAACAAAATCAAAAAAGGGTAGATGACTTAAACAGACATTTCTCCAAAGAAAACATACAGATGGTAAAGAGACACATTTGAAAAGATGCTGAACACAGCTAATTACTAGAAAAATGCAAATCAAAACTACAATGAGATGTCACCTTACACCAGTCAAAATAGCCATTATCAAAAAATCTGCAAATAGTAAAAGCTGGAGAGAGTGCAGGCACTGTTGGTGGGAATGTAAATTGATATAGCCACTATGGAGAAAAGTATGGAGATTCCTCTAAAAACTAAAAACAGAATCACAAAAAAAAAAAAAAAAAAAAAAGAATCACCATATGAGCCAGCAATCCCACTACTGGGCATATACCCTGAGAAAACCATAATTCAAAAAGACACATGTACCCCAATATACACTGCACCACTATTTACAAAGCAAAGACATGGAAGTAACCTAAATGTCTATCAACAAAAGCATGGAAAGAGACCATATGATACACATATAGAGTAGAACATCACTTAGCAATTTTAAAAAAATGCAATTTGCAGCAAAACAGATAGACCTAGAGAATGTCATACTGAGTGAAATAAGTTAGACACTGAAAGAACAATACATGTAATACTGCTTATATGTGGAATCCTAAAAAAAAAAAAAAAAAAGAGGGGGGCACCAACGAATTTATTTACAAAACAGAAACAGATTCACAGACTTAGAGAACAAGCTGATGGTTACCAGTAGGGAAAGGCAGGCAGAAGGGATAGATTGGGAGCTTGGGACTGACATATATGCACTACTTTTAAAACACATAATCAACAAGGAACTACTGTATAGCATAGGGAACTCTGCTAAATACTCGGTAATAAACTAAATCAGAAAAGAATTTCAAAAAGAATTGACACATGTATATGTATAAACTGAATCAGTCTGCTCTACACTAGAAACTAACACAACATTGTTAATCAACTATGCTACAATAAAAAATTAAAAAAAAAAAAAAGAATAGCAATTCTATCATAGCAGAAGGAGACTGAAATTCCACATCTTGTCCCCTTCAAACCATAACTGAAGTATACTGACAAAGACTGTATAGGCTTAAGGTACAAAAAAAGAGTAAAGACCCTACCAAATCTTGAAAGCAATTAAATGACAGAATGAACTTGTTGAATTATCTACCATAATGGTATTCCACGTAACTTCTATTCTTTCAATTAACGCCCTCAAATGATTTTCACTTCTACTCTTCAAAAGAAGTTATTCCCATGAACTTTTATTAAATATACACCCAACTGCATTCTATGATAAAAACAGAATTTTCCTGAAAAGGTCCTAATAAAAAAATGACATAAGGTATACTAGCTAACAACTTCATTAAAAATCAATTCAAAACAAGACTAAGCAAATTATTTGCATTTCAGTCTATCTCTCCAAAGAGAATTAATTATTTAAAAAACTATTTCAATTTCATTACTAGAGATTTACTTTCCCTGTTGAAACAGAAAAGGAAAAAAATGCATCCAAATTTTCGATCTTACATGCACACATAATATTATGTATTTCCACTATTAATCAACTAGTATTAATTAATAGTGTCATATTTTAAAGAATATCTCAGCTTACAGATACCTTCAACCTTGTAGGTGAAGGACAAAAATAAAAACCTACTAGAACAACCAAATAAAGAGGGATAAGAAATTTATATGAAAAAAAATTTAGAGTAATGAAAGTAAAGAAGACCCAAGATCTCAAAAAGAGATGTGTGGGCCTGGCAACCCTGGGGAGGTGCTGCAGGCTGGTGGGCAGGCTCAGGCAGTGCGATGGCAGAATTTCCACAGTGATAAGTCAACAGTGGAAAATCTGAAGAGATGAGAGCAGCAAAAAGAAACTAAACCAGAAGGTTCTGATGCTTGAAAAAGTAACAGTGTGCTCTCTGAGCTGTAACCAAGCTGTTAACACTGGTCTGCTGTTTCAAATCTTTGCTGCTGCAATACAGAACTGAAGAAATTATACACTTCCCCAATATATCTGGTGCCGTGACCCAAATGTAACCTGGCTGAAATAACCTCAGCTCAGCACCTGCAAGGCAGAGACCAAGCATGGCAGAAGCCAAATTTGACAAAAGCTCATGCTATAGAAGCCAAACACAAAAGAAATCCAGCACAGTGGAATTGACAAAAAGCCCAGCATGCTGGAAACCAGGACAACAAAAAGAAACTTGGCAAAAAGCTCATGTGGCTCAGTCTCAGATTCCAGAAGACCTCCAGCTAAGAGATCAAGCCCTGAGCCTTTAGAGTGGGAGCACTAACTCCAAGACCCTACACTACCAGAGAACTAACCCTAGGAAGTACCAAATAGTTAGAACTTCCACAAATGAAACCACTTGAACACAAGAACGGGCATCATCCAACCACCCTGTGCAAGACGCCTCACCCAAACAACAAACAAAAAAAAATACAAACCCAATCATCAGTAGACAGGATTACTACCTCACTCAGCCTTGCCCATCAGAGGAAAAAGCACACACAAAAAAAATCAGCACAAATCTCACCCTATACGAAGCTTACACAAACCACTGGACCAACCTTAGGAGGGCAGAAACCAAAAGGAAGAAATAATTCAACCTTGAAGACTGGGGAAAGAAGACCTCAAACACAATAAGCTTTAAAAAAATAATGAAAAGGCAGAGAAATACTGCACAAATGAAGGAACAAACTAGAAACACAGAAGTCCAAATAAATGAACAGGAAATACGCAAACTACCTGAAAAAGGATTCAGTATAATGATAGAAACGATGATAAAAATTCTTGAAAACAGAAAGGAGAAAATGCAAGAATCAATTAACAAAGATCCAGAAGAATTAAAGAATAACCATATAGAGACAAACAACACAATCACTGAAATTAAAAGTACTCTCAAAGGAATCAATGGAGAAGGCAATGGCAACCTACTCCAGTACTCTTGCCTGGAAAATCCCATGGACAGAGGAGCCTGGTAGGCTGCAGTCCATGGGGTCGCTAAGAGTCGGGCACGACTGAGCGACTTCACTTTCACTTTTCACTTTCATGCATTGGAGAAGGAAATGGCAACCCATTCCAGTATTCTTGCCTGGAGAATCCCAGGGACAGAGGAGCCTAGTGGGCTGCCGTCTATGGGGTCACACAGAGTCAGACACGACTGAAGCGACTTAGCAGCAGCAGCAGAAGGAATCTAAAACAGAATATCTGAAGCAGAAGAACAAATCAGTGAGCTGGAAGATAAAATCATGGAAATAACTTCTGAAGAGCAGAAAAAGTAAAAAGAATGAAAAGAACTGAGGATAGCCTCAGCGAATTCTGGGACAGTATCAAATGCACCAACATTCAAAATATAGGGGTCTCAGAAGAAGAGAAAAAGAAAGGGTATGAGAAAATTTTTGAAGAGATTATAGATGAACATTTCCCCAACATGGAAAAGGAAATAGTCAATCAAGTCCAAGAGGCACAAAGAGTCCCATACAGGATAAACCAAAGGAGAAACACACTAAGACACATACTAATCAAACTAAAAAGATTAAACACAAAGAAAGAATATTAAAAGCAGCAGTAGAAAAGCAACAAGTAATATACAAGGAAAACCCCATACATTTACCAGCTGATCTTTCAGCAGAAACTCTTCAAGCCAGAAGGAAATGGCAGAATATATGTAAAGTACTGAAAGGGAAAAATCTACAACCAAGATTACTGTACCAGAGTAAAACCAAGTATCTCATTCTAAACTGATGGAGAAATCAAAAACTTTTCAGACAAGCAAAAGTTAAGAGAATTCAGTACCACCAAACCAGCTTTACTACAAATGTTAAAGGGACTTATATAGTCAAGAAATGCAAGAGAAGAAAAAGATTTACAAAATCAATCCCAAACAATGAAGAAAATGGCAATAGGAACATATATATCAATGATTACTTTAAATGTAAACAGATTAAATGCTCCAACCAAAAGACACAGACTGGCTGAATGGATACAAAAACATGACCCGTATATATGCTGGCTAAAATAAACCCACTTCAGACCCAAGGAGACATAGGGACTGAAAGAGGATGGAAAAATACATTCCATGCAAATGGAAAGCAAAAGAAAGTTGGGGTAGCAATCCTCATATCAGACAAAGTAGACCTTAAAATGAAGAATGTTACAAGAGATAAGAAAGGACACTACATAATGATCAAGGGATCAATCCAAGAGGAAGATATAATTGTAAATACCTATGCACCCAAGATAGGAGCACCTCTACATAAAACAAACACTAACAGACATAAAAGGAGAAATTGACAGTAACACAATAATAGTGGGAGATTTTAACACCCCATTCACAACAATGGATATCTCATCAAACAAAATTAATAAGGAAATACAAGTCTTAATTGATACATTAGATGAGATGGATCTCACTGATATGTTCAAGACATTCCATCCAGATGCAGAAGAATACACCTTCTTCTCAAGTGCACAGAGAACATTCTCCAGGATAGACCCACATCTTGGGTCACAAATCAAACCTCAGTAAACTTAAGAAAATTGAAATCGTACCAAGCATCTTTTCTGACCACAATGCTATAAGACTAGATATCCACTACAAGAAAAGAACTGTAAAAAACACAACACATGGAGATTAAACAATATGTTTCTAAATAACCAACAGGTTATTGAAGAAATCAAAAGGGAAATAAAAAAATTCCTAGAAACAAATGACAATGAAAACACGACAACTCAAAACCTATGAGATGCAGCAAAAGCAGTAGTAAGGGGTAGTTTATAGCAATACAATCCTACCTCAAGAAACAAGAAAAACATCAAATGGACAACTTAACTTTACACCTAAAACAACTGGGAAAAGAATCAAAAATACTCATAATTAGCAGAGGAAAGAAATTATAAAGATCCAAGCAGAAATAAATGAAAAAGAAATGAAAGAAACAACACTAAAGATTAATAAAACTAAAAACTGGTTCTTGGAGAAGATAAACAAAATTGACAAACCTTTAACCTGACTGATCAAGAAAATAAGAGAGAAGAATAAAATCAACAAAATTAGAAATGAAAAAGGAAAGGTTACAACAGAAATGCAGAAATACAAAGGATTATGAGACTATTATGACCAACTATATGGCAATAAAATAGATAACCTGGAAGAAATGGACAGATTCTTAAAAAAGTTCAACCTCCCAAGACTGCATCAGGAAGAGATAGAAATTATGAACAACCCAATTACAAGCACTGAAATCGACGCTGTAACCAAAAAATCTCCCCAAAAACAAAAGCCCAGGACCAAACAGCTTCACAGGAGAATTCTATCAAACATTTAGAGAAGAGCTAATGCCTGGATAGGCATTAGAAGGATTTCTAAAATTCTTTCAAAAAACTGCAGAGGAAGGAACACATATAAACTCATTCTACTAGGGCACCATCACCCTGAAACCAAAACCAGACACAGACAACACAAAAAAAGAAAACTACAGGCCAATATCACTGATGAACATAGATGAAAAAATCCTCAACAAAATTTTATCAAAAAGAATTCAACAACACATCAGAAAGCTCATTAACCATGATCAACTTGGGTTTATTCCAGGGATGCAAGGATTCTTCAATATATGCAAATCAATTAATGTGATATACCATATTAACAAATTGAAAGATAAAAACCATGTGGTAATCTCAATAGATGCAGAAAAAGACTTTGACAAAATTCAACACACATTTATAATTAAAACTACTTAAAAAATGGGCATAGAAGGAACCTATCTCAATATAATAAAGGCCATATAAACATTATTCTCAAGGGTGAAAAACTGAAAGCATTCCCCGTAAGATCAGGAACAAGACAAGGGTATCCACTTCCACCACTATTATTCAACACAGTTTTGGAAGTCCTAGCTATAGCAATCAGAGAAGAAAAAGAAATAAAATGAATCAAGATCAGAAAAGTAGAAGTAAAGCTCTCACTGTTTGTACATGACATGATAATGTACACAGAGAACCCTAAAGATAGTATCAGAAAATTGCTAGAGATAAATATAGTTATCAAACAATTATTAGAGCTAATCAGTGAATTTAGCAAAGCTGCAGAATACAAAATCAATACACAGAAATCACTTGCATTTCTATATACTAACAATGAAAAATCAGAAAGAGAAATTAAAGAATCAATCCCATTCACCACTGCAACAAAAAGAATTAAACATCTAGAAATAAACTTACCTAAGGAGACAAAAGAACTGTACACAGAAAATTATAAGATACTGATGAAAGAAATCAAAGATGACATAAACAAATGGAGAGATATTCCATGTTTCTGGTAGGAAGAATCAATATTCTGAAAATGACTATACTACCAAATGCAATCTACAGATTCAATGTGATCCCTATCAAATTACCAATGACATTTTTCACAGAACTAGAACAAAAAATTTCATAATTCAAATGGAAACACAAAAGACCCCAAATAGCCAAAACAGTCTTGAGAAAGAAGAATGGAGATGGAGGAATCAACCTTCCTGACTTCAGATTATACTACAAAGCTACAGTCATCAGGACAGTATGGTACTGGCATCAAAATACAGACCAATGGAACAAGACAGAAAGCCCAGAAATAAACCCTTACACCTATGGGTACCTTATTTTTGACAAAGGAGGCAAGAATATACAATGGGGCAAAGACAGCCTCTTCAACAAATGGTGCTGGGAAAACTGCACAGCTATATGTAAAAGGATGAAATTAGAACACTTCCTAACACCATACACAAAGATAAATTCAAAATGGATTAAAGACCTAAATCTAAGACCAGAAACTATAAAACTCTTGGAGGAAAACATAGGCAGAACACTTGATGACATAAATCAAAGCAAGATCCTCTAGGACCCACCTCCCAGAGTAATGGCAATAAAAACAAAAGTAAATAAACTTAAAAGCTTTTGTACAGCAAAGGCAACTATAAGCAAGGTGGGGGAAAAAAAAAAACAAAACCCTCAGAATGGGAGAAAATAATAGCAAAGGAAACAATTGACAAAGGATTCATTTCCAAAATACACAAGCAGCTCATACAACTCAATGCTAGAAAAACAAACAACCCAATCAAAAAGTGGGGAAAAGACCTAAGCAGACATTTCTCCAAAACATACAGATGGCTAACAAACACATGGAAAGCTGTTCAACATCATTCACTATTAGAGAAATGTAAATTAAAACCACAGTGAGATATCACCTCACAATGGTAAGAATGGCCATGATCAAAAAGTCTACAAACAATAAATGCTGGAGAGGGTGTGGAGAAAGGGAACGCTCTTGCACTGTTGGTGGGAATGTAAATTGAGGCATCCACCATGGAAGACAGTATGGAGATTCCTTAAACAACTAGGAATAAAATCATCATATGACCCAGCAATCCCACTCCTAGGCATATACCCTGAGGAAACCAAAACTGAAAAAGACTCATGTATCCCATTGTTCACTGCAGCACTATTTACAATACCTAGGACATGGAAGCGACCTAGATGTCCATCAACAGATGAATGGATAAAAAAAGTTTGGGTACATGTACACAATGGACTATTACTCAGCCATAAAAAGGAACAGATTTGAGTTGGTTCTGATGAGGTGGATGAACCTAGAACCTACTATACAGAGTGAAGTGAATCTAAAAGAGAAGGATAAATATCATATTCTAACACATATATATGGAATCTAGAAATATGGTACTGAAGAATTTATTTACAGGGCAGCAAGGGAGAAACAGACATAGAGAACAAACTATGCACATGGGGAGAGGGGAAGAGAGGGTGAGATGCATGTAAAGAGTAACATGCAAACTTATATGTAAAATAGATAACCAATGGGAATTTGCCGTGTGGCTCAGGAAACTCAAACAGGGGATCTGTTTCAACCTAGAGGGTAGGATGGGGAGTGAGATGGGAGGGAGTTTCAAAAGGGAGGGGATATATGTATACCTATGGCTGATTCATGTTGAGGTTTGACAGAAAACAACAAAATTCTGTAAAGCAATTATCCTTCAATAAAAAGATAAAAAAAAAAAAAAGACACAGAAAGGCTGACTAGATGATAAAAGAAGAGCCTACAATAAACTACCTGCAGAAAACCAACTTTAGGGCAAAAGACACACATAGATGGAATATGATGGGTTGGAGAATGACAGCTCATGCAAACATAACTGCAAGAAAGCAGAGTACCAATACTCCTCTCAAACAAAATAGACTTTAAAGCAATGGATATAAAGAGAGATTAAGAAGAACCCTATATAATAATAAAATGAAAGTGAAAGTCGCTCAGTCATGTTCACTCTTTGCGACCCCATGGACTATACAGTCCATGGAATTCTCCAGGCCAGAATACTGGAGTGGGTAGCCTTTCCCTTCTCCAGGGGATCTTCCCAACCCAGGGATCGAACTCAAGTCTCCTGCACTGCAGGCAGGTTCTTTACCAGCTGAGCCACAAGGGAAGCCCATATAATAATAAAAGGATCTATAAAAGAAGAGGACTTGACACTCATTAACATATGGGCAACCAATATAGGAACACCCAAAGTAATAAACATACTAACAGACATAAAGAGAGAAAATGATGGGAATACAAAAATAGTATTAGACTTAATGCAGAACTCCTATTAATGGACAGATCTTCCAAACAGAAAATTGATAAGGCAACAGAGATTCTAAATGATACAATAGAACACTTAAACGTCATTTATGTTTTCAGGACTCTATATAAAAACAAACAAACAAAAAATACAAATTCTTTTCAAGTATAAATAGAACACTCTCTAGAATTCACTATAAACTAAGACACAAACAATCCTCAAGAAATTTGAGTATAATAGTTATTTCAAGCATCTTTTCTGACCACAACTGCATGAAACTAGAAATCAAATACTGAGTGAGAAACCAGGACAAAAACAATATGGAGACTAAACAACATACCACTTAAAAATTAAGGGTCATGATGAAATCAAGAGGAAGTTAAAAAATATCTTGAGATAAATGACAATGAAAACACACCCATAGAAAATCTATGGGATGCAGCCAAAGCACAGAGAAGTTCACAGCAATACAAGCCTTTCTCAAAAAACAAGAAAAATCACAAATAAGGAATGCAACTTGCCACCTAAAAGAATTACACAACAAACAAATAAAACCTAAAGATAGGATAAGGAAGGAAATAATAAAGGTCAGAAAATAAATAAAGGATTTTTTAAAAAATATAAAAATATCAATAAAACCCAGAGCTGGTTCTTTGAAAGAATAAACAAAATCAACAAATCTCTGACCAATAACTTTAAGAAAAGAGAGGACCTCACCCCCAAATAATAAGAAGAAATAAAATGGGAGAAATAACAACCAATATTGCAGAATACAAAAGTACCAAAAGAAAATGCTATGAACAATTACATGCCAACAAAGTGTACAACCTAGAAGAATTGGGCAAGTTTCTAGAAACACACAGCCTACCAAAACTGAACAAAAAAGTAGTAGATAATTTGGAAAAGACTGATGAATTTCACTAGAACTGAAATCAAATCTGTAAAAATAAAAATCCTTCCTGCAAAAAACAAGTCCAGGACCAGATGGTTTCACTGGGAAATTCTGCCAGATACACAAATAAGAGCTTACAGTGATCCTTCTCAAACACTTCAAAAAGATTGACGAGGTCTTGAAACACTCCTAAATTCATTCTATAAAGCCACCATCACCCTGATCATCAAAACCAGACAAAGACATTGCCAAAACAGAAAATACCTTTGATGACTATGGATACAAAGATTCTCAACACTAATTCATATTCCTCTCTCATCTAAACCATCACAATAATCAAGTCAGCTCTCCTTCAAAATATACACGGAAAACATTTATGCATATAAAAAATCTAATTACTTCAAACATCTCTTCAGCTACTATCTTAGTCCAGTTCACTGTTCTTTCTTATGTGTATTAATGCAAAAGCTTAACTAGACCCCATGTTTGCCCTATTCTCCTTCAATCTACTCTTAACAAAAAAGCCAGGATGGTTCTGTCAAAATACATTTTCTGCTCAAAAATCTGAAACAGCTTTACTTCTCACCCAGAATAAAAACCTACTTCCTTAACTTTTAAGCTTAACATGATCTGGCCTCCCACAGACTGTCTAATCTGGATCTTCCACTTTCTTCTCTTTCACTCATTTCACTCCAGCAACACTGGTCTCCTTGCTATTTTGTCTAAATACTGGACATGCATCCAATCTTCTGTTCCTTATGTCTACAGTGCTCTTCACTCAGATACACAGAGATCACTGTTTAACTTACTTCAAGTCCTTGCTTCATCGTCACTTTTCTAATGAGAATTAGCCTGTGCATCCCAAGACACACACACATAAACATACAGCATACCTGACACTCAAGATTCCCTCTACCCTGCTCAGGATATGTAACTTCCTACTATGCTATATAGTTTATTACCTTTATCTTTATCAGTTTATTATCTTTCTCTTCCTGTTCAAATAATACTCTGCAAAGACAGATGTTTTTTATCTGTTTTATTGACCAATAGATAGGCAAACGAATCCTAAAACAAAATATTTTACATGAGAGGGATACCAAATTCAAGTGTCTCATTCTGGACAGAAAGAAGTTAATGACCAGTTTGACTTGTGCAAGGTCAGTCAGTAAATGGCAGAGCCCAGAATAAAACCAGGCCCCCTTGACCCTAGACATAGGCTTTTGTCCATCAGGACACAATGGTATAAGATAAGAGAATACATATGAAAATAAATATTAAAAACAAGCAAACAACCATAAACATATACAAACACATCAGTAAGAGATACAGACACATTTAACATTAAATAGTACCACTGCCAAGCAGAAGTATTACACAAAGTAATTGGCTACCTATAATCAAACTGTTATTACTTACCTCTACCCTAGATTTTTTTGATGACATCTGTGTTACAGTGTCTTGGAATTTATTTGCCTTATCAAGTTGGGCTTTAAGTTGTTCAGCTAATTCCTTCAAATAGAAAAGATAAGAAAAACAGGTGTGATATATAGTTTAATTCATTTGTAGAATATTTCAAATTCATATGATGATGATGATGTTCAGTCATTGAGTCATGCCCTATTCTGTGACCCCCTGGACTGTAGCCCGGCAGGCTCTCTGTCCATGGGGTTCTCCAGGCAAGAATACTGGAGTGGGTTACCATTTTCTTCTACAGGGGATCATCCCCGGACCAGGGAACAAAGCTGCATCTCTTGCATTGGCAGGTGGATTCTTTACCACTGAGCCACCTGGGAAGCCCTAAACATTCAAGTAGCTAGCATCTAAATTCACTTACCAGGCTCACAGTCTAATGCATTACTTTTTAATGAATTCATCTGTGTTACAAAATTCTCAAATATTCATGGAAATTGTTTATATTTTGGTAGTAAATAATTACAAGGACATATATTTTAGAGAAGATAAAAGAAATACATACCCTTAAGAAGGGAATTTTTATAATTCCTTAGATACTATAAACTTCCAATGCTCAGAATTTCAATTGTTTATAAAAAGAAAGCCATCACAGTATTTAAAATAATACCTTATTTACTGTTGATAGGTAATTTAGATAAAAACTGAATGCATTTCATTTTTATTCTAGGAAATCTATAAAAATTTATAAAAAATACTAACATATTAAACAATAAATCACAATGAAATAAATTAAATGAATAGAATACTATGACAAGCAAAGACAGTTTTCTCCACTGCAGTGGTTCCATGAACACAGAACACTTCTTTTAACATATGTTAATCTCCTAACATGGTTACCTTCCTTTCAGTATTTTAACCAATTTATTTGTGCTTTCAAAACACAAATGTTATTTTCTTGCTGTTGGTGGTGGTCTGTCTCGCTTGCTAATTTCTGGGTTGAGCTTAAGTTCAGTGTCATTAAGGATCAGATTCAGAGAGAGCGCAGCATATGCAAGATATGATTTTTATTAGAGATACACACTGATAAAAATAGAAGTATCAGGTTTGTTCACTTTTTGTTCTACTACAGAGTGTCACATAGATAGTGCAACAGAAGACTACTTAAGATGACTTATATTTGGATTTGAGATGTGTACATACATATGACCACAAAAGAATCAATTTTTTCAAGACACAGAAAGCTGTCTGACTTTGCCATTCTGCCATGTGCAGTGTAACATGTATTTGTATAGGAGGAATGTGATAATAATAAATAGATAGATGCCACTCTTACCAAATAATTTCATTTCTATTCAATTCTCAGGTTAAGTCTCAAATCACAACATTATCATGGGAATTAAGTGAGCTACACAAAGCATGTAACCCAGTCAGGCACAAACATGTTGCCTAAAATTTTGAAAAAATTAATTAACCATTCTTTTTATTTTTTAGTAGCTCAATTTTAAAGTTCCTAAGTAAGGAAATTTAAGAAAGTAACACATTATTAATAAAATATGACTGAAAAGTGAAGGAAGACAGTGACATTTCTGTATTTCCCTCAAATATGTTCAGTAAGTTATAAAAAGAAGAATAAAGCAAATATCCAACCTAAAAAGAAAATTTTAAAGCACTTAGTTCCCTAAAATCATAAATTTCAAAAATTTGACTAATTAGTTTACTTAGAAGTAGACAATACTATTCTTAAGAGTGCTCAGAACTCTCTTCAAAGAATAAATAAGCAGCATTATATTGTCAAAAGATGCTACATCCCCATAGCTTAGGAACTGCCAAAATTACTTGTAAGAAGTTAAATATTTAGTAATTATTCTCCAAAAGAACAAAATATAAGCCTTACCATATTTCCCATCATCTCTGCCTTGATAATTTTGGCTCCTAACTTGTTCTTCTCATCAACACTCAAGACGTGGATAGACTCATCCCCTGGACTACTTCTGTTTGAACAGGACAGACAAAGAGCATATGAAATATAAGTACATATTAACAACAAGTAAGCTGTTGTAAATAACAACACCAAGATTCAAATGTTATTTCAAATGACCTTCACAAAGCAATCAACACAAACAGAAATAATAAATATAAAAGCCTCAATGCTTCCCTAAAAATCACTATAAAGATATTGTGTTACAATGCCATCATGGCCAATGGCAGTGACCAAAGACCTATACCTGACCAAAGACCCAGTAGCAGTGAGAAAAATAATAAAAGTAATATTCATCATAACTTAATATTCCTGTGAAGTGAAGTAAAAGTCACTCAGTTGTGTCCAAATCTTTGGGATCCCATGGACTATACAGGCCGTGGAATTCTCCAGGCCAGAACACTGGAATGGGTAGCCTTTCCCTTCTCCAGGGGATCTTCCCAACCCAGGGATGAACCCAGATCTCTCACACTGCAGGCAGATTCTTTACCAACTGAGCTATTAGGGAAGCCCCTAATAGTCCCATACTTATTCTAAAAAAAGAAACAAAAATTAACACTATAATCAGGTCATAATTCTACACATCTAGAGAAATTCTTCTTATTCAATGGATAACTTACTGATAATCTAAGAAACTATAATCAGAAAATTACATTCACCTACATTTGAAGAATAAAAATAGTGACCACGTGCTCTTTTGCAATGACAACCCACAATTAGACAACATAAACCTAATTTACAGCTAAGATGATGTATCAAACCTATAGTGTGCAAGCCTCAAAGAAGAAAAGATAAATTTCTTGCCCAGGTCAGATTCCTGGCATATACAAAGTTCTCCTAACAAACTTTGCCTTACTGCCACAAGAAAGATTCGAGACTACAATACAAGTAGGGTGAACCTACGCAGAGCATGAAGGACTCCTCAATGAAAGAGAAATAGCTAACAGTCCAAGGCAGCTAAAGAGGGAAGAGCTGCACAGTGAAAGAATTCCAGAGAAGTGTAGAGAGTTCCCCTTGAGTAATAATCAGAAACTACCTGCAGTCGTGAAAATAACATCTCAAAGAATTAGAGGAACAGCATTCAGCATTCCTGGTAATAGGAATAGGTTCCAATAGCCAGACTAGGAAAATTCATAATTATGAAAGCAGTGGGTAGAGTATTAAAGGTCCTTTTTCATGAATGGGAAATAAACCCTAGACTAAATGCTGCTCTGGGTCCACCCAACAAATATTAAGGGCAAGAGTCCAAAGGACCAGTTTTAAATTAATTTAACCTTGTCCCAAAACAAAATTCAAGAATACTTCCAGGAATACAAATATATCTAGAACTGAAAAAGTAAAACTCCTTTTTTAATTTAAATTTATTTTTAATTGGAGGATAACTGCTTTACAATATTGTGTTGGCTTCTGCCATATATCAATAGGAATCAAAAGGACCAGTTTCCAATTCAGTTAACTGTCTCCCAAAACAAAACTCAAGAATACTTACATGAATGCAAAAATATCTACCATGGAACAAAATAAAATTCTCAATATCTAGTATCCAATTAAAGACTGTCAGACATGCAAACTAGAAAAAAAATAAAACCCTTAATTAGGAGAAAAAGCTATCAATCAAAGCACTGACACAGATTTAACAAACAGAAGACAAGGACATTGAAAGTTAACATAAATTTATTCCACATGGCTGAAAAGTAAGAGACAACTCAGACATAAAATAGATTAGAATTTAAATTCTACAAGTGAAAATTACAATGGTCAAAATAAAAACTACACTGAATAGGATTAACAGAGATTAGACTGCAAAAGAAAAAAATTTAATTGAAACACTAGGTTCCAATCCCTAACTTCTATATAAAATGAAACACACAGAAAAAAAGAATTTCAGAACAGAAAAGAACAATGGAGACGTATAGGACAACCATAAATAGCCTATCATTCATATTATTGGAGTCCCTGAAATAAATGGGAGACAGAAGAAACAAAGGTCAAAGTTTACTAAAGTTAGTGAAAACTAAAAATCCAAGGAGCTTAGAGAATTCCTAGTACAAAAACAAAACAAGAAAACCACATCAAGGCATATCATAATCAAACTGCTCAAAACTAATAACAAAGAACAATTTATAGCAGCCATAAAGGGGGGAAAAAAGACATTTATGCACAGAGAAAAAAAGGAAGAGCAGATTTCTCATCAGAAACAACATAAGCAAAAAGAGAGTAGCAATATCTTTAAAGTACTTCAAATTGTCAACCTAGAACTCTATATCAAGTCAAAGTATCTTTTTCACTTCAGAATAATGGAAATAAAAACAAAAATCAACAAATGGGATCTAATTAAACTTAAAAGCATTTGCACAACTAAGGAAACTATAAACAAGGTGAAAAGACAGCCCTCAGAATGGGAGAAAACAATAGCAAACAAAACAACTGACAAAGGATTAATCTCCAAAATATACAAACAGTTCATGAAGCTCAATACAAGAAAAATGAACAACTTAATCAAAAGGTGGGCAAAAGACCTGAACAGACATTTCTCCATAGATGGCAGCCCACCAGGCTCCCCCATCCCTGGGATTCTCCAGGCAAGAACACTGGAGTGGGTTGCCATTGCCTTCTCCAATGCATGAAAGTGAAAAGTGAAAGTGAAGTCACTCAGTCCTGTCCGACTCTTAGCAACCCCACGGACTGCAGCCTACCAGGCTCCTCCGTCCATGGGATTTTCCAGGCAAGAGTATTGGAGTGGGGTGCCATTGCCTTCTCCAAAAGAAGACATACAGATGGCTAATAAACACAAGAAAAGATGCTCAACATCACTCATTATTAGAGAAATGCAAATCAAAATCACAATGAGGCATCATCTCACACGGGTCACAATGGTCATCATCAAAAATTCTAAACAATAAATGGTGGAGAGGGTGTGGCAAAAAGGGAACCCTCTTACACTGATGCAAACTTATACAACCACTATGGAGAAGAGTATGGAGACTCCTTTCAAAACTAGAAATAAAAATATCATACAACCCAGCAATCTCATTCTTGGGCATATACTCTGAGGAAATCAGAATTAAAACAGATGCATGTACCCCAAAGTTCACTGTAGCACTATTTACAATAGTTAGGACATGGAAGCAACCTAGATGTCCATCAGCAGATGAATGGATAAGGAAGTTGTGGTCCATATACACAACGGACTACTACTCAGCTATAAAAAGGAACGCATTTAAGTTAGTTCTAATGAGGTGGATGAACCTAGAGCCTGTTTAGAGTGAAGTCAGAGAGAGAAAGACAAATACCATATATTAATGCATGTATATGGAATCTAGAAAGATGGTAGCAATAATTCTACGTACAGGACAGCAAATGAGACACAGATATAAAGAACAGTCTTTTGGACTCTGTGGGAGAGGGAGAGGGTGGGATGATTTGGGAGAATGACATTGAAATATGTTTAATATCATATATGAAACGAGTCGCCAGTCCAGGTTCAATGCACGATACTGGATGCTTGGGGCTGGTGCACTGGGATGACCCAGAGGGATGGTATGGGGAGGGAGGAGGGTTCCGGATGGGGAACACATGTATACCTGTGGTGGATTCATTTCGATATATGGCAAAACCAATACAATATTGTAAAGTTAAAAAATAAAATTAAATTTAAAATAAATAAATAAAAATAAAATAATTACAGACACACAAAAAAAGAACAGACTTTTGGACTCAGTGGGAGAAGGAGATGGTGGGATGATTTGAGAGAACAGCACTGAAACATATACATTACCACATGTAAAAGAAACAACAGTGCGAGTTTGATGTATGAAGCAGGGCACCCAAAGCTGGTGCTCTGGGACAACCTGGAGGGATCGGGTGGGGAGGGAGGTGGGCAGGGGGTTCAGAAGGAGGGGACACATGTATACCTATGGCTGACTCATATTAATGTATGGCAAAAACCACAATATTATAATTATGTGCCAATTAAAATAAATTTTAAAATGTAAAAAAAAAAAAGGTGAAATGAAGAGACATAAAAAGCTGAAAGAATGTTAAAGAAAAGCCTTCAGAGAGAAGAAAAATTATACTAGACTGAAATATGGATCAATTCAAAGGAAGGAAGAGCAACAGAAATGATGATTACAGGGGTAAATATAAACTTGTTTCTTATTACTTAAGTCTCTTTAAGATAACTATTTAAAAAAAATAATAACAAGAGTTTATAACAAGTATAAGTAAACTGCATGAAAACACTAACAGAAAGGACAGGATGGGGAGAAATGTAAATAAACTACTATGAAGTTCTTACAGGAGTGGCATGATATCACTTGAAGGTAGATAAGCTAAAGATGTATGCTGCTGGGACTTCCCTGGCGGTGCAGTGGTTAAGAATACACCTTGCAATGCAGGGGATGTGGATTCAGTCCCCGCTCAGGAAACTAAGATCCCACACGCTGTGGGGCAATGCACTGCAGCTACTGAACCTGCATAATCTGGAGCCTGTGTACAATGGAAGGTTCCATTTGCTGGACACAGACTGGCTGGCTGGATAGAAAAACCACAACTGTATATATCCTGTCTTCAGAAGACCCACTTCAGACCCAGAGACACATACAGACTAAAGCTGAAGGCATGGAAATCAAAAGAAGTAGCAAAACACATATCAGAGGGACTAGACTTTAGAAGAAAAACTGGAGACTTCTCTGGTGCTTCAGTGGTTAGGAAATCACCAGCCAATGCAGGGGACACAGGTTTGATCCCTGGTCCAGGAAGATTCCACATGCCCTGAGGGCAAGCCCGAGACCCACAGCTACTATACTCCCTCCCCTAAAAGCAATTCCTACAGTTATCTCCCATCACCCACATCCACAGCCACACTTTCCTCTTCTTTAACATTTGCACTCAGGATAATCCTACCTGCATGAGTACACTGTATCATACATACATATACACTAACTTTGAATTCCTGCTGAATTATCCCATCTATCATCATTCTTTATTTTTAGCTTCTTTCAAACTTGATACTGTCTTTTCCACTAATATATAAACATATTCAAGTTTCTGCACCCTAAAAAATATGGGAGTGAGGGAGGCACTTCGTTAAACCCATGTCTCCCACATATACTTTCTATCTCTAGTATATCATAATCCACAGTCATAATTTAGTCCATGAAATCTGGCTTATAAATCCTCTTTTACAATGATAATATTCTTGATTAAGTTGCCAAAGATCTCTATTATTGCCTACCCAAAGGCACATCTTTGTCATTTTTATCACTCTTCTCTGTTTTTGAGAAACTTTCATTTTCTCTTCCCTTTTCAGTATACAAAGAATCAATCAAGAGACAGCACCCAAGAAGGTATGCAGACTCCAACCAAAACTCACAAGTTTCAAGAAGATAACTGAAATCTCAGAGACCTTTAAAAGAGGCAACGTTCATGGTCGTAAAATTTGTACTCCAAACATTCCTTTTTTTGTTGTTTTGATGGGGTTGTGGAAGGGGTATAATTTCTAACAGAATTGTTTATTAGTATTGAAATGTAGATCAGGATAAATATGACAATACACAAGAATTCTGAGTATCTCTGGCATTTTCAATATTAACAGATAATTCAACACACAATAGAACAGTAATAGGTGTCAAATAAAGACATTACAATGAAAGTTGTTGGGCATCAATGACCGAAGAATACATTATCGTTAATAACACAGTAAAGACACTGCTCTGCAACAAACAGCAGGGACAGACTCTTCCATTTATAATGGAAGACTCTAAGCATTTAGAATGGCAAGCATATGCTCTGAAGAAAACATCACCATGGCATCTGCAACTATCCTATAAAAAGAAAAAAGTACAAGCATTTCTCATTTCTCAGGGTTACTGCTATATTTCAAAAGCCCTCTTCAAAATTATTTTCTGAAAAGCAAATCCTATTTTCCCACTTAAATGTACTCTTTTTACAACACACATCCATACACAGACACACCCACAACAAATTCTGGCTCAAACTTTTGAGGAAAATGTAATTTAAAAAGCTCCAATCCAATCACATTTCAGAAACCTTGAATGTATTGCAATTATTCTTTGCCTGATGACAGTGTTCATAGACCCCATCCCTTTAATTCTTTTCTTACTACTTATTCTCAAATTTTCTCCCCTAAGGATCTCAGTACTCTTGCTTGGAAAATCCCATGGACGGAGGACCCTGGTAGGCTACAGTTCATGGGGTCGCAAATAGTTGGACACGACTGAGCGACTGAAGTGAACTGAACAAAATCTACCAAAATCTTTTATATAGCATATCCATTTATAAGAACTATTAAAGTCATTTAGCTTTATAGACTGCAAAAAAGCAACAAATTTTGAGGAAATATTCACTACTGAATTCATCTTTCAGCTTTTTGTTAAATAAACTGAAATGAAATACAATATATAAAATGAAACTACTGAATAGTTAAAGGTGCATATCTTATCTCTTACATCAAATTTAAGAAACAAAATCATAACATATCTAATCAGTAACTGATGCTCTAAAAGTGCAGTTCAGTATCTTGAGTCCTCTGGACCTTAGTATTCATTTATCGGTTTAGAAAACAAACGACAGAATACCTGGCAAGCGAAGATTTTGTGTCCTGTAGATGTTCTTTTGTCACATAGTCATCTCTCAAGCCTTCCTCCTGTGACTTTTCTCTCACGTCTTCTGAAACGTATCCATGGTCAACACTATGACTGGTTTCTAATGGCTTTTGATTTGAATGTTTCCTGTCTCCCCTCCCAAATCGACTCCAGCATGATAAACTTTCTTCACTGTTCTCTGTGGATTTTTGAAAACCACAATGCACAGAATCTTGAGGGACTACTGCTGAAGATGAACTAGATGGTTCAAAATTTCTGTGCTTGCTATGAAATGATACTTCTTCATCATCAGAGGGTCTTAAGAATTTAGCTCTTAAATTTACATGAGAAGAAAATTCTTGATTTTTCCTTGGACTGGGTTCTCTTCTATATGTTTCTGAAAACACAGATCTACCATCTTTTACATCACCACTAAACTTATCTTTAGTGATACTGTTTGCAATATCTGTTGTATTATATCTACCTCTTGAACTTTTACTATACTTTACCAAGTCTGACTTTCCACTTTCTTGACTACTGTGTGCTCTATCTGAGTATGTTGGTTTCTTCCACCGTTCTCGTCTACCATCTTCTTTTGTAAATGCAGCTTTTTCAGCTTCTTTTAATTTCAACTGAAATACTTCCATTGACTAGAAAGGAGGAAAAGTTCAACAAGATATTTAAAATTAAAAATGGCTCAATGACTTGTACTCCACATGCCACTGTGTCATGATATATTGTCATGTAGTACAATGAAAGAAAAACCTAAAAAAGGGGAATGAAAGACCTATACAATCATCCTAAATGACATAGGCTGAAATATGTACCCCCTCCAAAGTCATATGTCAAACCCTTAACCCACAGAACCTCAGAATGTGACATTTGTAAAAAGGATCTCTAAAGAGCTGATTAAGTTAAAAATGAGGTCACTGGGTTACACCTTAATCCAGTATGACTGCTATCCTTGTAATCAGAAGAATGTGGACACACAGAGATATAAGCACACACAGAGAAAACACCATGCGAGGACAGAGCTAGAAGGCAGATACTTATGAACTAAAAAGAAAGGCCTCAGAAGAAACCAAACCCTCTAACATCTTGATCTTGAACTTCGATTCTCCTTAACTGTAGGAAAATAAATTGCTGTTGTTTAAGTCACCCAGTCTGTGGAACTGTGTTGTGGTAGCTGGAGCAAAGAAACACATCGCTATAAAATGAGTATTTTTAAAAATATGAATAATCCAATAAAAATTATCAAATAATAAAAAAATTCTGGGAGCTCAAAAGAAGCCATTTAGACCAAATACCCAGCATTAAAACAAAACAGAATTCAGAAATCAATAAAGACATAATATTTTTAAATGTATTTCCTACTATCAGTGAGATTCAAGATGTAACTGTATTGCTAAAACACACTCTTATGAAAAGAAGAGCAGTTCAAGAGCAAGAAAGACAAAGAACACTATGTTCTAAGATAGGCAGGTAGTGAGTAGAACAACAGAAAGTATTGAATCCAAATCTGCGAACTCAACACTAGCCTAAGAATTTGCTGGACTTGGGAAAAGATGGTAAACAAATATAAGTTATAGCGAAAGACATATGGACAATTAATTCTACAGAAATGCATATACTTACAGAAGGAAAAACCAAAGACAGTAGAAGCATTAACAAAAAAATTTCCCCAGCTAATTTTCTAGATCCAAAGGTCTCATCCAACAGGGGGAAGGAAGAAAGTGAAGCATACAGAAACTCATACATTAAAAAATCCTAATTCCTGAGTCTCAAAATTCGTGCAGAAAATAAATTTTTCACAAAGATCAGATCAGACGAAGGAGTGAATGTGAACAAGTAAACAAATGGGAGTTAGGTAAACAACATTCTACCAACAAAGGAAAGGAAGTTAAGACTGTTAACTTTTCACTAAGTGCTAGAAGATAATGAAGTGAAGATGAAAATTTTTGAAAAATAATTCTAAGGTAATAATTCTAAATAAAGAATTCAATTCAGTCAAATTATCTTTCCTTGACATGTACAGAAGAAAGGCATTTTCCGAAATGCAACATATCAGAAAGTACATTACTTACTAATTCTAGGGGAGAAATTACTCAGTATCATTAAGCCAAACCGTAAATGAATTAGAGCAGGTATCTTTGAAAAAAGGAATTCGGTCCATAAACTAAATGGCAAATGTAATGGTTAAGTCTAAATAATTGTTCTTATAGTTGTGAAGAATACAACTGTCAAGGATAACATGCATATTTTTTAAACTTATAGTAAACTGTAATTAAAATTTTAAAATATTCCATAAAATCTGAGAGTTGAGATGGAAAGTCATTATCTTAGATGAGGCAGAGATAATCCATTATATTCTATCAAATTATTTTAAAAATCTAGGCTTAACATGTTTCTTAAATTTAATGACAACGTGAACAGAATGAAAATGATGGCAGTGAAGGGGGATATTTTCGCAATTTAAGCATTGCCTCATAGGCAACTTTTTTCTTTCTTGGTGATACATAAATTAACGATGTCTTTATAATTAGTGGCTTCTAAAAGTCAATAAAATATGGTAAAAACAAAAACAACAAAAACAGTAGCTGACACAATTTATCCAATGCTTATTGTACTACACTTCTGAATCATTTAAATGGGGTCTATGTAGAATGTCTAGGTTCAAATTTATTCATGAATTTCATAATCTTGGTTATTTAAACTCTGCCTCAGTTTCCTCATTTACTAAATAAATATAATAGTATAACTGTGGCTATTAAATAAATTTAATAATACATAAAGTAATACAACTGTACGTGGCAGATGAAAAGCATTCAAATTATTATTAGTGCTCACAATTCTATGAGAATGATACTAATAATTGTGTCTTTAAAATAAAAAATAAAAATGAAGCTTAAAATCACACAGCAAGAGTAACAAACCTGATATTGAAATTCAAGACTATTTAACTACACAGCGAATGTTTTTAACCATTATGTCAAAATGCCTAACTCTTTGACTCTTAACTGTTCCAGAGAATTAAGAAATTATATAAAACTTCAAAGTTTCAAAAATAAACTTATAATAACCCTTAAAAGATAAAAAGAAAAATAAAGATAATATATATATAAAGATATAAATGCAAAATAAAATATTAACAAATTTAATTCAGTAGTATATTAAAGTAAATGCCATGATCAAATAGGAGTTAAAGAATCTAAGAATGGCCCTAAGATAGAAAATATGTTCAAACAATTCATCTCATTAACAAAAGAAAAAAAAAATTTTTATCTCAAAGGATATCAAAAGTTATTTCATAAAAATTAGATACCCACTTCTAATTTAAAAGCAAATTAACAAAAAAGCACCTTTCAATAAACTGTGAATGCAAAGATACTTCTTAAACATGACAATCTTCATCTTAAATGCACTTAAACACAGAAGAAAGGTGTCTATATCAAAGTCCTGAAATTCTATTTCAAGAATACAAGAAAGTCTAAATATTGTAATACTGAGCAAGAAAAAGTAATAAACATTTCCATGTAACTATTTTCCCAGATAAGCCAGTTTAAAAGAGCTATAGATGTAATGACAAGAGTTTAAAAAAAACGGGCAGACTAATACCAGTCAAGTCAGAAAACATAAAGGAGGAAATATTCAACATATTCTTGAAAAAAATAAAAAATATACTGAGGATAAGAATATATATGTAACAACAAATGGAGAAATGCACTGAAAAGAATAAATGAAAATTTGAACTGATGAATAACCAGTATTTTAGGATGAGATAATTCAATATTGTTATTCAGTCGCTCAGTCATGTCTGATTCTTTGTGACCCCAGAACTGCAGCATGCCAGGCATCCCTGTACTTCACCATCCCCTGGACCTTGCTCAAACTCATGTCCACTGAGTCGGTAATGCCATCCAACTAGCTCGTCCTCTATCGTGCCCTTCTCCTGCTGCCTTCAATCTTTCCCACCATCAAGGTTTTTTCTAATGAGTCTGTCCTTCGCATCAGGTGGCCGAAGTATTACAGCTTCAGCTTCAGCATCAGCCCTTCCAATGAATATTCCGGGTTGATTTCCTTTAGGATTGACTGGCTTCATCTCCTCGCAGTCCAAGGGACTATCAAGAGTCTTCTCCAACACCACAGTTCAAAAGCATCATTCTTCAGTGATCAGCCTTCTTCATGGTGCAATTCTCACATCCATACGTGACTACTGAAAAAACCAGTTTTGACTATCCAGACCTTTGTAGGCAAAGCAAAGTCTCCACTTTTTAACACACTGTCTAGGTTTGTCATTGCTTTTCTTCCAAGGAGCAAGCGTCTTTTAATTTCATGGCTGGAGTCTCCATCTGCAGTGACTTCGGAGACCAGGAAATAAAGTCTGTCCTCACTGTTTCCACTATTTCCCCATCTATTTGCCATGAAGTGATGGGACTTGCCATGATCTTAGTTTTTGGAACATTTGAATTTTACGCCAGCATTTTCACTCTCCTCTTTCATCTTCATCAAGAGTCTCTTTAGTTCCTCTTTCCTTTCAGCCATAAGGGTGATGTGATACGTGATATGATATCTGAATATCTTGAGGTTATTGATATTTCTCCCAGCAGTCTTGATTCCAGCTTATGCTTTATCCAACTTGGAATTTCTCATGATGTACTCTGCATATTACGTTAAATAAGCAGGGTGACAAGATATAGACATAATGTACTCCTTTCCCAATTTTGAATCAGTCTACTGTTCCATGTCCAGTTCTAACTGTTGCTTCTTGACCTGCATACGGGTATCCCAGGAGACAGTTAAGGTGGTCTGGTATTCCCACATCTTGAACAACTTTACACAGTTTCTTATGGAAAGGCTTTAGCATAATCAATGAAATAGATGTTTTTCTGGGATTCTCTTGCTTTCCTAGGATCCAACGGATGTTAGAAATTTGATCTCTGGTTCCTCTGCCTTTTCTAAATCCAGCTTGAATATATGGGAGTTCTTGGCTTATATACTGTTGAAGCCTCACTTGGAGAATTTTGAGCATTACTTTGCTAGCATGTGAAACAAGTGCAATTGTCTAATAGTTTTAACATTCTTTGGCATTGCCCTTCTTTGATACTGGAATGAAAACTGACCATTTCCAGTCCTGTGGCTACTATTGAGGTTTCCATATTTGCTGGCATATTGACTGCAGCACTTTCAGAACATCATCTTTTAGGATTTGAAATAGCTCAGCCGGAATTCCATCACCTCCACTATCTTTGTTCGTAGCAATCCTTCCGAAGACCCACTTGACTTTGCACTCCAAGATGTCTGGCTTTTAGGAGAGTGACCACACCATTGTGGTTATCTGGATCATTAAGATCTTTTTTGTATACTTCTGTGTATTCTTGCCACCTCTTCTTAATATCTTCTGCTTCTGTTAGGTCCGCACCATTTCTGTCCTTTATTGTGCCCATCTCTTTATGAAATGTTCCCTTCAGTTCAGTTCAGTTCAGTTCAGTCACTCAGTCATGTCCGACTCTTTGAGACCCCAGGAACTGCAGCATGCCAGGCCTCCCTGTCCATCACCAACTCCTGGAGTCCACCCAAACCCATGTCCATGGTGTCGGTGATGTCATCCAGCCATCTCATCCTCTGTCATGTCCTTCTCCTCCTGCCCTCAGTCTTTCCCAGCATCAGGGTGTTTTCAAATGAGTCAGCTCTCTGCATCAGGTGGCCAAAGTATTGGAGTTTCAGCTTCAACATCAGTCCCTCCAATGAACACCCAGGACTGATCTCCATTAGGATGGACTGGTTGGATCTCCTTGCAGTCCAAGGGACTCTCAAGAGTCTTCTCCAACACCACAGTTCAAAAGCATCAATTCTTCAGTGTTCAGCTTTCTTTATAGTCCAACTCTCACATCCATACATGACTACTGGAAAAACATGGTATCTCTAATTTTCTTGAAGAGATCTCTAGTCTTTCCCCTTCTACTGTTTTCCTCTATTTCTTTGCATTGTTCACTTAGGAAGATTTCCTTATCTCTCCTTGCTATTCTTTGGGACTCTGAATTCAGATTAGGTATACCTTTCCTTTTCTCCTTTGCCTTTCACTTCTCTTCTTTTCTCAGCTATTTGTAAGGCCTCGTCAGACAATCATTTTGCCTTTTTCCATTTCTTTTTCTTGAGGATGGTTTTGATCACTGCCACCTGTACTATGTTACAAATCTCTGTCCATAGTTCTTCAGGCACTCTATCAGATCTAATCCGTTGAGTCTATTTGTCACTTCCACTGTATACTCATAAGGGATTTGATTTAGGTCATACACCCATGGTCTAATGGATTTCCCTACTTTCCTCAATTTAAGTCTGAATTTTGCAACAAGGAGTTCATGATCTGAACCAGTCAGTTTTTGCTGATTCCATCTTCCATTCCAAGCATATAATCACTCTGATTTTGGTACTGACCATCTAGTGATGTCCACCAGATGTCCACCATCTCTTGTGTTGTTGGAAGAGGGTGTTTGCTATGACCAGCGCATTCTCTTGGCAAAACTGTTAGCCTTTGCTTGCTTCATTTTGTACTACAAGGACAAACCTGCCTGTTACGCCAGGTATCTCTTGACTTCCTTCATTTGCATTCCAGTCCCCTATGATGAAAAGGACATCTTTTTTGGGTGTTAGTTCTAGAAGGTCTTGTAGGTCTTCATAGAACCACTCAACTTCAGCTTCTTCAGCACTAGTGGTTGAGGGCATAGACTAGGATTACTGTGACACTGAATGGTTTGCCTTGGAAATGAACAGAGATCATTCAGTTGTTTTTGAGACTGCAACCAAGTACTACATTTTGGACTCTTTTATTGACTATGAGGGCTACTCCCTTTCTTCTAAGAGATTTGTCCTCAGTAGTAGATATAAAGGTCATCTGAATTAAATTCACCCATTCCAGACCATTTTAGTTCACTGATTCCTAAAATGTTGATGTTCACTCTTGCGATCTCCTGTTTGACCACTTCCAATTTACCTTGATTCATGGACCTAACATTCCAATGCAATATTGTTATTTAAAGCATCAGCTTTTACTTTCACCACAAGACACACTGACAGCTAGGTATTGTTTCTGCTTTGGTTCAGCCTCTTTATTCCTTCTGGAGCTCTTTCTCCACTCTTCCCCAGTAGCATATTGGGCATCTACTGACGTGGGGAGTTCATCTTTCAGTGTCAAATCTTTTTGCCTTTTCATACTGTCCAAAATCACTGCAGATGGTGACTGCAGCCATGAAATTAAAAGACGCTTTCTCCTTGGAAGGAAAGTTATGACCAACCTAGACAGCATATTAGAAAGCAGAGATAAAATTTTGTCAACAAAGGTCCATTTAGTCAAGGGTATGGTTTTTCCAGTAGTCCGGTTTTTCCAATAGTCATGTATGGATGTGACTGCAGTCCATGGGGTCGCTAAGAGTCAGACACGACTGAGCGTCTTCACTTTCACCTTTCACTTTCATGCATTGGAGAAGGAAATGGCAACCCACTCCAGTGTTCTTGCCTGGAGAATCCCAGGGATGGGGGAGCCTCATAGGCTGCTGTCTATGGGGTCGCACAGAGTCGGACATGACTGAAGCGACTTAGCAGCAGCAGCACCATAGCAAATATAAGTAAAAAGAAAACATGAAACTAACAGGAAGATTTATTAAAAGGTCTTAAGTCAATATCCCCAAATGAGTAAATACTACAAATAATCAAATCAAATGGCAAAAAATACATGAAAAAAAAGAATCCACTTGATTAGTGAACAAACGATAAAAATAAAGGCAAAAAAAAAATCTGCTTACCAATCACAGTAGCATAGACTAGAAAACATAATACTACTATTGAAAATCATAGGAAAAAAAGTAATTTTATTGAGTGTAATTCCTTCAATCCTTCTACAGAGAAATTTTGCAATGTAAATCTCACTGTAAGTATCCATATCCTTTAATTGGTAATTCCACTTATAGTAATTCTTTTAAGAAAATAACCAGGTAAGTACACAACATTCATTGGAAAAGATGGTCATCACAGTGCAGTTTAACAGGGAAAAAATAAAAACATATAAATATCTCTCCACTAACATAAATAAATAATGGGTTGTTGTTGAGTCGCTAAGTCATGTCCAACTCTTTGCAACCCATGGACTGCAGAACACCAGACTTCCCTGTCCTTCACCATCTCCCAGAGTTTGCCCAAACTCATATCCATTGAATAGGTGATGTCATCTAACCATGTTATCGTCTGTCGTCCCTTTCTCCTCCTGCCTTTCCCAGCATCAGGGTCTTTTTCAAAGAGTCAGAACTTTGCATCAGGTAGTTAAGATACTGAAGCTTCAGCTTCAGCACCAGTCCTTCCAAAGAATATTCAAGGATGACTTCCCTTAGGATGGACTGTTTTGACTCTCTGCAGTCCAAAAGACTCTTTAGTGTATTCTCTAGCACCATGGTTCAAAAGTACCAATTCTTCAGCACTCAGCCTTTTTTATGGTCCAACTGTCACATCCATACCTGACTACTGGAAAAACCACAGGTCTGATTATATGGATCTTTGTCAGCAAAGTAATGTATCTGCTTTTTAATACACTGTCTAGGTTTGTCATAACTTTTCTTCCAAAGAACAAGCATCAGTCACCTTCCACAGAGATTTAGGAGCCCAAGAAAATAAAGTCTGTTACTGGTTTCATTTTTTCCCCATCTATTTGCCAGGAACTGATGCCATGATCTTAGTTTTTTGAATGCTGAGTTTAAGCCAGATTTTTCACTCTGCTCTTTCATCTTCATCAAGTTTCTCTTGCCTCTTTGCTTTCTGCCATCAGGGTGGTATCATCTGCATGTCTGAGGTTGTTGATACTTCTCCCAGCAATCTTGATTCCAGCTTGTGACTCATCTAGTCAGGTATTTCACATGATGTGCTCTGCATTTAAGTTAAAAAACCAGGGTAACAATATATAGACTTGATGTACTCCTTTCCCAATTTGGAACCAGTCTGTTTTTCCAAGTCTGGTTCTAACTGTTGCTTCTTGACCTGCATACTAGTTTCTCAGGAGGCAGGTAAGGTAGTCTGGTACTTCCATTTCTTTAAGAATTTTCCATAGTTTGTTTTGATCCACACAGTCAAAGGCTTTAGTGCAGTCAGTGAAGCAGAAGTAGATGTTTTTCTGAAACTCTCTTGCTTTTCCTATGATCCAACGAATGTTGGCAATTTGGTAATCTGGTTCTTCTGCCTTTTCTAAGTACAGCTGATATATTCAAAAGTTCTTGGTTTATGTACTGTTGAACCCTAGCTTGAAGGATTTTGAGTATTCCTTGCTAGCATGTAAAATGAGCACAATTGTACAGTAGTTTGAACATTCCTTGGCATTGCCCTTCTTTGGATTGGAATGAAAACTGATCTTCTCCAGTCCTTAACCACTGTGGAAGAACAAAATTTGCTGACATATTAAGTGCAGCACTTTAATCTAAAAGCATCTTTTAATCCTAAAAGCATCAACTTTTAGGATTTTACATAGCTAGGCTGGCATTCCATCACCTCCACTGTATAAATATATGTATAAATATTAAGAGATCATTAAAATGTATGTATTTACTGGCATCCAACTATGTCTGCTTGTGAAAGTGAAACAAACAATGTAGACTGTAAGTTTATGCTATGTCTGTTGTCAGACTCTTTGTGATCCCAGAACTGAAGCTCTCCAGGTTCCTGTGTTCATGGAAGTTTTCCAGGCAAGAATAATAGAGTGGGTTGCGATCTCCTGCTCCAAGGGATTTGCCCAACCCATGGATCAAACTTGCATGTCTTAGGTCTTCTGCATTGGCAGGCAGATTCTTTACCACTGAACCTCCAGGGAAGCCCAGTCCATAAGCCTACTTTTGTAACACAGTTTATTTTAAAATTATATAATAATGAGGAAAGAATTATATATATATATATATATATATATATATCTCTCTCAAAATATTAACATATATTCTCTTCAGTTCAGTTCAGTCGCTCAGTCATGTCCAACTCATTACGACCCCATGAATCGCAGCACGCCAGGCCTCCCTGTCCATCACCAACTCCCGGAGTTCACTCAAACTCACATCCATCAAGTCGGTGATGCCATCCAGCTATCTCATCCTCTGTTGTCCCCTTCTCCTTCTGCCCCCAATCCCTCCCAGCATCAGAGTCTTTTCCAATGAGTCAACTCTTTGCATGAGGTGGCCAAAGTACTGGAGTTTCAGCTTTAGCATCATTCCTTCCAAAGAACACCCAGGACTGATCTCCTTCAGAATGGACTGATTAGATCTCCTTGCAGTCCAAGGGACTCTCAAGAGTCTTCTCCAACACCACAGTTCAAAAGCATCAATTCTTCGGTGCTCAGCTTTCTTCATAGTCCAACTCTTACATCCATACATGACTACTGGAAAAACTATAGCGTTGATTGGACAGACCTTTGCTGGAAAAGTAATGTCTCTGCCAATAATAATTCTCTCACTTTTTGTTTACTCCTTTATAAACCTCTTTCTACTGAAATTTTAAAAAACAGGACATCAACAGCTACTGAAACAGAAAGATTATTCACACATTGTGAATGGGGGAGCTGGTTCTAAAATATATTACTTCATCATTCCATTGTTCTATACACACACATGCACACACATACACAGTAATCATGCCATGTTTTAAGTAAGTCAGATCATGTTGCATAACTTAAACTTATGCAGTACTGTATGTCAAGTATATCTCAATAAAACTGGAAGAAAAATGAATAAATATCACTTTCTAAAAGCAAAAAAAAATACTACTTATATCAAAAGATATTCTATGGAGGCTTTCCTATACTATTGAAATTTCTTCACATCAAGAAAATGCTGCTTTTACATTAAAAACATATGTTCTTAAACTGTCCTTACTTAAGTTTCATATTCATTAAATTTTATATTTAAATATGCTGCACAGGTTTATCTAAAAATGAAATGCAAAACACAGCTTCAGCAGTTAAGACAGTTAGAAATGAAATTTAATATAGAGTCAATTAAAAAAGGTATCCTAGCACAAAACACTAACAAAGTTAAAGTCAATTTCCATATATCTTTGAAAATAATATTTATCTCCTAAATACCAAGACTTACCCCGTATCTTTCAGCTACAATGTCCTCAAAATTTCTATTTTGTTTCTCAGCTTGTTCTTTCATTCTTTGATAAGACTTCCTTAGCCAGCTTAAACCACCATCTTCTACTGAAATTCAATTGCAAAATTAAATGTCAGTTATACTTTTCATGTGGTTGTAACAGAATATTTACTGCTACCACAGTAACTATGAAATTGCACATTATTCTTTGAACATATAAAAATCATAAGTGCATTTAAAATTCAACATATATTTGCGTGCCTATATATGTAAGGCACAGTTTTGCAATAATGAGAAAAGAAAAACAAAAAGAAACAACTGGGAAATTCTATGGTGCTCCACTAACTAATACTCTAGATTCCCAATGCAGAGGGCACAAATTTGATCCCTGTCAGGGAACTAGATCCCACATGCTGTAGCTAAGAGTTCACATGCCACAACTAAAACTACTGCACACCATAACTAAGAGTTTGCATGCTGAAATTCAGAGTTTGCATGCCACAATGAAGATCAAAGACTGTGCTGCAACACTCAGCACAGTCAAATAAATTAAAAAAAAATACTTAAAACAAATAAAAAGAAATAAAAAATAGAACTACCCTAAAAAAAAAACCAGAAACTAAGAGAATGAGGATAAGAGGAGATAAATATAACAAATATTAGATTTTATCAAAATAGCATTTATCACTATTATAGAGTTACATAAAAATGAAAAAAGGAGAGAATTATTTCTAAATGTAATATCAGGAGACAATCTCACACACCAGGATGAAAATCGAGTTGGATTTCTACGAAGAGTAGTCAGGACCTGGGCTTTTGTTTGCTGGAAGATTTCTGATTACAGTTTCAGACGGCTTCACAGCTGAATTCTACCAAAAATTTAGAGAAGAGCTAACACCTATCCTACTCAAACTCTTCCAGAAAATTTCAGAGGAAGGTAAACTTCCAAACTCATTCTATGAGGCCACCATCACCCTAATACCAAAACCTGACAAAGATCCCACAAAAAAAGAAAACTACAGGCCAATATCACTGATGAACATAGATGCAAAAATCCTTAACAAAATTCTAGCAATCAGAATCCAACAACACATTAAAAAGATCATACACCATGACCAAGTGGGCTTTATCCCAGGGATGCAAGGATTCTTCAATATCCGCAAATCAATCAATGTAATACACCACATTAACAAATTGAAAAATAAAAACCATATGATTATCTCAATAGATACAGAAAAAGCCTTTGACAAAATTCAACATCCATTTATGATAAAAACTCTCCAGAAAGCAGGAATAGAAGGAACATACCTCAACATAATAAAAGCTATATATGACAAACCCACAGCAAACATTATCCTCAGTGGTGAAAAATTGAAAGCATTTCCCCTGAAGTCAGGAACAAGACAAGGGTGCCCATTTTTACCATTACTATTCAACATAGTTTTGGAAGTTTTGGCCACAGCAATCAGAGCAGAAAAAGAAATAAAAGGAATCCAGATTGGAAAAGAAGAAGTAAAGCTCTCACTGTTTGCAGATGACATGATCCTCTACATAGAAAACCCTAAAGACTCCACCAGAAAATTACTAGAACTAATCAATGAATATAGTAAAGTTGCAGGATATAAAATCAACAAACAGACATCCCTTGCATTCCTATACACTAGTAATGAGAAAACAGAAAGAGAAATTAAGGAAACAATTCCATTCACCATTGCAACGAAAAGAAAAAAATACTTAGGAATATATCTACCTAAAGAAACTAAAGACCTATATATAGAAAACTATAAAACACTGGTGAAAGAAATCAAAGAGAACACTAACAGATGGAGAAATATACCATGTTCATGGATTGGAAGAATCAATATAGTGAAAATGAGTATACTACCCAAAGCAATTTATAGATTCAATGCAATCCCTATCAAGCTACCAATGGTATTCTTCACTGAGATAGAACAAATAATTTCACAATTTGTATGGAAATACAAAAAACCTCGAATAGCCAAAGCAAGCTTGAGAAAGAAGAATGGAACTGGAGGAATCAACCTGCCTGACTTCAGGCTCTACTACAAGGCCACAGTCATCAAGACAGTATGGTACTGGCACAAAGACAGAAATATAGATCAATGGAACAAAATAGAAAGCCCAGAGATAAATCCACGCACCTATGGACACCTTATCTTTGACAAAGGAGGCAAGAATATACAATGGATTAAAGACAATCTCTTTAACAAGTGGTGCTGGGAAAACTGGTCAACCACTTGTAAAAGAATGAAACTAGAACACTTTCTAACACCATACATAAAAATAAACTCAAAATGGATTAAAGATCTAAATGTAAGATCAGACACTATAAAACTCCTAGAGAAGAACATAGGCAAAACACTCTCTGACATACATCACAGCAGGATCCTCTATGACCCATCTCTCAGAATATTGGAAATAAAAGCAAAAATAAACAAATGGGACCTAATTAAACTTAAAAGCTTCTGCACAACAAAGGAAACTATAAGCAAGGTGAAAAGACAGCCTTCAGAATGGGAGAAAATAATAGCAAATGAAGCAACTGACAAACAACTAATCTCAAAAATATACAAGCAACTCCTACAACTCAATTCCAGAAAAATAAATGACCCAATCAAAAAATGGACCAAAGAACTAAATAGACATTTCTCCAAAGAAGACATACAGATGGCTAACAAACACATGAAAAGATGCTCAACATCACTCATTATCAGAGAAATGCAAATCAAAACCACTATGAGGTACCATTTCATGCCAGTCAGAAAGGCTGCAATCCAAAAGTCTACAAGCAATAAATGCTGGAGAGGGTGTGGAGAAAAGGGAACCCTCTTTCACTGTTGGTGGGAATGCAAACTAGTACAGCCACTATGGAGAACAGTGTGGAGATTCCTTAAAAAACTGTTAATAGAACTGCCTTATGACCCAGCAATCCCACTGCTGGCCATACACACTGAGGAAACCAAAACTGGGATACATGTACCCCAATGTTCATCGCAGCGCTGTTTTTAACAGCCAGGACATGGAAGCAACCTAGATGTCCATCAGCAGATGAATGGATAAGAAAGCTGTGGTACATATACACAATGGAGTATTACTCAGCCATTAAAAAGAATACATTTGAATCAGTTCTAATGAGGTGGATGAAACTGGAGCCTATTATACAGAGTGAAGCAAGCTAGAAAGAAAAACACCAATACAGTATACTAACGCATATATATGGAATTTAGAAGGATGGTAACAATAACCCTGTATACGAGACAGCAAAAGAGACACTGATGTATAGAACAGTCTTTTGGACTCTGTGGGAGAGGGAGAGGGTGGGATGATTTGGGAGAATGGCACTGAAACATGTCTAATATCATATATGAAACGAGTCGCCAGTCCAGGTTCAATGCGCGATACTGGATGCTTGGGGCTGGTGGACTGGGACGACCCAGAGGGATGGTACAGGGAGGGAGGAGAGAGGAGGGTTCAGGATGGGGAACACGTGTATACCTGTGGTGGATTCATGTTGATATATGGCAAAACCAATACAATATTGTAAAGTTTAAAAAAAAAAAGAGTAGTCAGGGTATGCCTCAAAATAAATTAAAGCCAAGAAAGGTACACACATAGGGGGAAAAAACGACTTCAGATATAACATAAAGAACATATAAGGAGATGAGACCAGTCAAGATGCTGGAACAGAAGGACCTGAGGTTCACTTCTTCCCACAAGCACATCACTAATTACATCTACAAATGAAACAATTTGAACACACCACATGCTGAACATTAGCAGAGGATCTTGGATACATTAAAAGACAAGAAAAGATCCCCAAATGACCAGATAGGATGGAGAGAAAGAGGGAGAGAAACAAAAGAGGAAACAAGATGGAATCCATAATCTTGGGGTGGTGGGGTGGGGGTGGGTGTGGGGGAGTGGCTGAAGAAGAGGAGAGGTTACCACATCAGGAGAAGGCCCCTTGAATATTTAAGAAAACTGAAATCATATCAAGCATCTTTTCTAAACACAACACTATGAGACTAGAAATCAATTACAAGAAAAAAAAATGTCAAAAACACAAACACATGGAGGCCAAACAATATGCTACTAAATAACCAAGAGATCACTGAAGAAATCAGAGGAAACCAAAAAATATACAGAAAAACAACAACAACAATACAACAACCCAAAACCTATGGGATACAGCAAAACAGTCCTAAGAGGGAAGCTTACAGCAATTCAATCCTACCAAGAGAAATAAGAAAAATCTCAAACAATTTAATCTTATACCTAGAACAACTAGATAAAGAAGAAAAAATCCAAAGTTAATAGAAATAAAAAAATTATAAAAATCAGAGCAGAAATAAATGAAACAGAAATGAAGAAAACAATAGCAAAAATCATTTAAACTAAAAGCTGGTTCTTTGGGAAGATAAACAAAATTGACAAACCTTTAGCCAGACCCATCAAGAAAAAAAGAGAGAGGACTCAAATCAATAAAATTAAAAAAGAAAACAGAGAAATTACAACAGAGAAATTACACCACAGAAATGCAAAGGATCAGAAGATTACTGTAGGCAACTATAGGTCAAGAAAATGGACAATCTAGAAAAAAAATGAACAAGTTCTTAGAAAGATACAACCTTCCAAGACCGAACCATGAAGAAACAGAAAATATGAACAGATCAATCAAAAGAATTGAAAATGAAAGTGTGGCAAACTCTATCCAACATTTAGAGAAGAGACAAAACCGACTCTTCTGAAACTCTTTCAGGAAATTAGAGGAAGAACACTCCAAAACTCACCTAAAAGGCCACCATCACTCTGATACCAAACCAAAGATTACAAAAAAATCCAAAATTACATGTCAATATCACTGATGAACACAGATGCAAAAATCTTCAACAAACTTCTAGCAAACATAATCCAACAATACATTACAAGATTAATACATCATGATCAAATGGGATTTATCCAAGAGATGTAAGGATTACTTACATAGACACAAACCAGTCAATGTGATACACTGTATTAATAAGCCAAAACCACATGATTATCTCGATAGATGCAAAACAAATTTTTGACAAAATTCAACACACTTTTATGATTAAGGAAAAAAAAACCTCTCCAAAAGTGGGCTTAGAGGTAACCTGCCTCAAAATAATAAAGGCCATATAGGACAAACCTACAGATAACATCATACTCAGAGGTGAAAAGTAGAAAGCATTTTCAGTACAACAAGTATGTCCACTTTACCATGTTTATTCAACATAGTATTAGAAGTCCTGGCTACAGCTATCAAAGAAAAAGAAATAAAGAAATTGAAATTGAAAGCTTCAATACTTTGGTCACCTGATGCGAAGGGCTGACTCATTAGAAAAGACCCTGATGCTGGGAAAGATTGAAGGCAGGAGGAGAAGGGGATGAGAGGGGATGAGATGGTTGGATGGCATCACTGACTCAACGGTCCTGAGTTTGAGCAAGCTCTGGGAGATGGTAAAGGACAGAGAAGCCTAGCATGCTACAGTCCACAGGGTTGCAAAGAGTCAGATACAACTGAAAGACTGAACTGAATTGAAAGTGGAAAAGAAGTAAAATTCACTGTTTGCAGATGACATGGTACTATGCACAGAAAATCCTAAAAGATGCCACCAGATAACTACTAGAACTGATTAATTTACTAGAATTTGATAAAGATGCAGGATAAAAAATTACTGCACAGAAATCTCTTGTATGCATACCTATACACTAACAAAGAAAGATCAGAAAGAGAAACTAAGGAAACAATTTCATTTACCACCACAAAAAGTAATACAATACCTAGGAATAAGCCAATCTAAAAAGGTAAAAGACCTATACTCTGAAAACTACAAGATTCTGATGAAAGAAATAAAAGATGACTCAGATAGAGAGATACACCATGTTTCTGGTGTATGGATTGGAAGAATCAATATTGTGAAAATGACTATATTACAAATCTACAGGTTCAATGAAATCCATATTAAGCTACCAATGGCATTTTTCACAGATCTATAACAAAAAATTTTACAATTTGTGTGAAAACAAAAGAGATCACAAACAACCAACAAACCTTGAGAAAGAAAAATGGAGCTGGAGGGATCGGGCTATACTACAGGCTGACTTCAGACTTGACTGACTTCAGACTACACTACAAAGCTATAGTCATCAAGACAGTGTGGTACTGGCACAAAAGCAGACATACAGATCAATGGCACAGGATAGAAAGCCTAGAGGTAAACCCACCCACATATGGTCATCTAATCTATGACAAAGGAAACAGGAATATACAACGACAGAAAGACAGTCTTTTCAATAACTGGCACTGGGAAAACTGAACAGCTACCTGCAAGAGAAAGAATCTGGAGCATACCCTAACACCATACACAAAAGAAAACTTAAAACAGATTAAAGATCTAAATGTAAGGTCAAATACTATAAAACTTTTAGAGGGAACCATAGGGAGAACACACTCTGACAAAAAGTGCAGCAATATCTTTTTCAATTCATCTCCTAAAATAATTAAAATAAAACAAAAATAAATTAATTGGTCTAATTAAACTTCAAATATTTTGCACAGCAAAGGGAACCATGAACAAAACAAAGAGAAGAATCTCAGGATGGGAAATGATATATGCAAATGAGGCAACTGACAATGGATTAATCTCCAAAATATACAAACTTCTCATGCAGCCCAATATAAAAAAAAATTTCCAATCAAAAAAGAGTGGAAAACTTAAACAGATATTTCTCCAAAGAAGACCTTCAGATGGTTAAAAAGCACATAAAATGATGCTCAACATTTCTCATTATTAGAAAAATGCAAACCAAAACTACAGTGAGGTATTACCTCATCCTGGTCAGAATGGTCATCATCAAAAAATCCAATAACAAACAAAAGAATAAAAAACAAAACAAAAAACTAATAAACAAACAAAAGATAAAAAAATAAAACAAAAGAATAAATGTTTTTTTTTTTTAATCCACAAATAATAAATGCTGGAAAGGATTCAGAGAACGGGGAACTTTCTTGCACTGTTGGTAGGAATGAAAATTGATATAGCCACAGTGGAGAATGGTATGGAGGTTTCTTAAAAACGAAAAATGGAACTACCATATGACCCAGCAATCTCACTATGAGGCATATATCTTGAGAAAACCATAATTTAAAAAGAAACATGTACCCCATTGTTCACTGTAGCACTATTTACAACAGCCAGGACATGGAAACAACCTAGATGCCCATCAACAGACGACTGTATAAAGAAGATGTGGTACACACACAATGGAATACTACTCAGCCATGAAACTGGCTCATTTGTAGAGATGTGGCTGTATCTAAAGTCTATCATACAGAATGAAGCAAGTTAGAACAAATATCGTATATTAACACATGTATGGGGAATATAGAAAAATGGTACAGATGAACCTACCTGCAGGGCAGGAACAGAAACACAGAAGGACAGAAAGGACACGTGGCCACACAGGGGGAAGGGGAAGGTGAGATGAATTGGAGATTAGGTTCGATATAAATACACTACCATGTGTAAAACTGATAGATAGTGGGAACTTTCTGTATAGCACAGGGAGCTCAGCTCAGTGCTCTGTGATGACCTACCTGGATGGGATGGAGAGAGGGAAGTTCAAGAGGGAGAGAATGTATCTGTAAATATAGCTGATTCACTTCATTTTAGAAAGAAAGTAACACAACATTGGAAAGCAGTTATACTCCAATTAAAAAGCAGAAGGGCTTCCCCGGTGGCTCAGTGGTAAAGAATCTACCTGCCAATGAAGGAGACATGGGTTCGATTCTTAATCCAGAAAGATGCCACATAACACAGAGCAACTAAGCCCATGCGTCACACTATTGAGAGTGTGTTCCAGAGCCTGGAAACGCAACTTCTGAGTCCACGTGCCACAACTACTAAAGCCCACGCACCACACCAGTAGTCCACAAGAGAAGCCACCACAATGAGAAGCCCGTGCACCACAACTAGAGAGGAGCCCCCACTCTCAACTAGAAAAAGCCCACACACAGGAACAAAGACCCAATATAGCCAAAAATAAAAAACTCAAATTATTAACAAGAAGGAAGGAGTGACAAGGTCTGTTTGATTGGCTTTTTGGCCTGAAATTCCCTATCTCTGGTGATAAGAATTTCTTTCTACCTCAAGATACAAGGACTGCATCTTTTATGAGATTTATTCCCTGCTTTCAGGAAGGCAGACAGGAGGGGTCAACCTGTCCTTCTTGTATCAGCTCTTTCTCAAGTAACTTTAATTCAAAATAATCAATATTGAATGAACTCCTGAGGCGGGGCTCAAAATGGTGGGAGAACAGTTAACAGTTAAACTCCCTTCACAGAAACATTGAAAATACACCTACAAGTGGAACTACTCAGAGAAAGCTACTGAGCACTGACAGAAGACCTCGGACCTCCAAAAAGACAAGGAAAACCTACATGCAACTGGGTAGGACAAAAGGAAAAAGAAAAAGAAGGAATCAGGCCTGCACCCCAGGGAGAGAACTGTGAAGGAGGAAAGGTTCCCGCACCTTGGAAAGGCTCTTCACCAGCGAAGAAATTAGACTGGATAGAGGGGGAGGTTTTGGACCTAAAAACAAGAGAGCCAGCAACTGGCTTGTGGAAGGCACCGCCAGCCTATGCTCCTCAACGTGAGATGCTCCTTTGTCAGTAAGGATGGGGCTCAAGTGCTAAGTAAAGCTCAGACTCTGAAGCTCCGTCCAGGGACAGGACAAAGGTTAGGTGCAGAAACAGCCTGAAGAGTTCAGGCCATGGCAACTGAGGG
Source organism: Bubalus kerabau (assembly GCF_029407905.1). Lineage (NCBI taxonomy): Eukaryota > Metazoa > Chordata > Mammalia > Artiodactyla > Bovidae > Bubalus > Bubalus kerabau. The sequence goes on along the minus strand of NC_073638.1, from coordinate 16,074,996 downwards.
TGTACTAGGAAGCAGCTTGGGCTAACCAGAGGCAAGACACCCTCACTGGGAGAGGGAGGGAGAGAAGCGGGATCACCATAAAAGCTTTATTTCCTGTGAGCACTCCCAAGCAACAGGACTTCACCTACAGGGGCTCCTTATGTGGGTGCGAATCACCGCCACTGCCATCCTGGGCTCCAGAGGCGGGCATGGCTACCTCTTTCAGGCCCACAGGCAGACACCAGACCCTGCCCATGTGGAGCTGGAAGTGCACAGACAGCTTCCAAAACTAGAAACCCCACTGGCTGACACAGAAGGACTAGACTGAGCTACTGGAAATTCCACCAGCAGGCCCCAGGACCCACCTCCACTGACCTAGAGGGTCACAGACATTCCAGCCACTGGGAGCTCCCCCAGAGGGCCCGGGACCTGCCCAGGCTGTCCCAGGAGGGCACAGACAGCTCCCCAACCAGAGGTCCTGCCAGCAAGGCACAGAGCCTGCTCTGCTGACGCAAAAAAGCACAGAGAGATCCAGACACTAGCAGTTCCACCAGGGGCCCTAGGACTCACCCTGCTGACCTGAAAGGGCGTGGCCAGCTTCCAAAACGAAAATTTCCACAGGCAGGTCACAGGATCCATCCCTGCTGGGCTGGAGGGGCACAAACACCTTTACCTATGAGGAATTCTTCTGGGGGTGGGGGGTACAGGATCAACCCCAGCTGACCTGGAGGAGCACGATCCAGCCACTAGAATTCCACCAGCAGGCCCCATGACCTGCCCAGGCTGTCCTGTGATGATGCATGAAGCTTCCACAAGGGAAATGTTAGTGGTTGCTGACACCCACCCAACTGTCCCAGGAGTGTATACACAGATCTTTCTACTGCGTAATCCGTCATTGGGTACCAGGAACTGCCCCTCTGTCCTGGCATGGCATGGATAGCTTTCAAAACTGGGAAATCCATCAGTGGATGTCAGAACCCACTCTGCTGTCCTGGGAGGGCAGGGACATTTCCTGCTAGGAAGCCCACCAGTGGGTGCTGGGACCTGCCTTACTGTCCAGGAGGGTGCAGGTAACTAGCCTTCACTAGGAAATCCATTATCAGGACCAAGAGTTGTCCTGTTGTCCAGGGAGCACACAGAAAATCCTTATTACTAGGAAATTTTCGAGTGGATCCAGGGATCTACCTCACTATCACAGAAGGGCACAGATAGCACAACCCCTACCCCCACCAAACACACACACACACACACACACACACACACACACATACACACTAGGAAATTCACCCAGAGGAGGGCTGAAAACCACAGCTAAGCCCCAGGAAGTGAAGTCATTCAGTCGTGTGCGACTCTTTGTGACCCCATGGACTGTGGCCCACCAGGCTCCTCCATCCACGGAATTTTTCAGGCAAGAGTACTGGAGTGGGTTGCCATTTCCTGATCCAGGAGAAACCGCAGAAGCTGTGTAACTGAAAAAGATGAGTTGAAACCTCTCCTCGAGGCTGTGCGAACTGCAAAGTTACACCTCCACTGACAGCTTCCTAAATTCAGCCCCAGTGAAACAGTCAAAAGAACAACAAGTACTTTGCAACTGGGATGGGCTATAGCAGCTGTGAACTCTGTGGACAGGTACATGTGAAGACAGGGACAGACCAGAGCTCGAGCTGCCTCCACAGCTCACACAGTGTGACCAGCTGAATGACTACTGCAGCACTGATACCTAACTTCAGTGGACCCGTGCTGGAGGGCATGTGAAGCAACACCTGAGGAGCCACCAGGCCCAACTGCAGGCACACTTACAGTTAAGGTGGCACCCAGAGCGCAACCACAAGAGTACAAGTTGTGAGCACACAAAACAGCTGAAAGGGGGCACAACAGAGTACAATAACAGGTGAATAGATCCAAAAGAGTAAAACTCAGAGGCTTCCCCACAAGTGAGAGTGCTCTAATCCTGCCTACATCACAGAGCAGATCAGAATCACAGCTAGGAAACAGATTTCAGAAATTCCACTTTAAAAACTAGGGAGGATGCCGGGAGCCGGCGAGAGACATTCCACTCGTGACAAAGGTCATGAGGAAGGAGGCTCGGCATACGCAAAGGCGGGATCGAGCCTCAGGAGTCCCCCTGGATATTCTCGAGCATCTACCCCCAAAAAAACCAGATTCTGCCTACTTTATTGCTTTGTGCTCTCACCTCTGACTTTACTGGGGGCTGTCCCCCACCACCATCTCTTAACTTACAGCTCCAATTAATAAAGTTCCTGGGCAATTAGGAGTGTTTAAATCCAAACCCCTCAGATAGCTCTCTAACTCGCCTGACAAGTTTACCCCGACTCCTACAGCTATGCATACAATTGTTTACAGTCTCCCAGCCTCGAGAGGCACGGGAAGCTTAAGATATTCAAATAGCTTAGAGCCTCTCAGAGAGTTAGAAACTGTCAGAATAAAACTAGTAAAAGACTTCATTGATGAGCCAATGCTTGTTGCCAAGTTTTCACAACCCCTGAATTGTATCCTTGAATGTGTATTAATTAATATAGTTGGTATGTAGAAAAAATAAGTAGTGGCCTTGGTGTTAGTACCTTTAGACCCTTAAGGTAATAAATTCTTTCCTTTGTTGTAAACCCATTACACATCCGCCCTATAGGAATGCAATTTTATCTTCAGAAGATGGTGCCAAACCTTAAAATAATTACTCTTAGAGAAAATAAGTCTTTGTTGATAAGTCTTTGTCAAGAGTCATAAAATGTAAACAGGCCTTCTGGCCAGAAGATGATGTAAATCACCTAAACCATTTGTATACGATAAATTTGCAGGAAAGAAACCCTAGTTTTTGATAAGCATCAAAGACTGCTGACTTTGCATCCCCTATTATCCTCTATGTGTAACTTAGGGTATAAAAGCCCCTGTTGAAAATAAAGCTACGGGCCTTGCTCACCAAAGCTTGGTCTCCCCATGTCATTCTTCCCCTCAATTTCCAGCTGAGTCTCCATCTGGAGCGCGGATATCCTCTGCGACCATTTATTTGCCTGGGCTTCTAAGACCCACTCGAGAAGGTGTCTAAGGTGGGACACCTTCCGCTATTCGAGAGGGCGCCTGCGGCCTCCGTGGTCAGAGCTAACCTGGTGTCACAGGTTATATTGATTTTCCGCGTAAACCAAGCTACTCAGCTTCTTTTCTCCACTGAATTTTCCTACTGAGCTATCCTCATTCTATTATTCTTTATATCTTTGATAGATAAATAAATAAATAAATAAATAGGTCGCCGAAGCCATCTCTCCTTCGAATACCCTGGATCAGCCAGGGCTGGAACCCAGCAGGAGGAGACCTCACCCGTGACAGGGCAGTGACAGCGACAGAGCAAACAGGAGGGCCCACTCAATATCGAGGGCAGGCTCCAATTACTACAGTTCAGTTCAGTTGCTCAGTCGTGTCTGACTCTTCGCAACCCCATGGACTGCAGCACACCAGGCTTCCCTGTCTATCACCAATTCCCGGAGCTTACTCAAACTCATGTCCATTGAGTCAATGATGCCATCCAACCATCTCATCCTCTGTCATGCCCTTCTCCTCCTGTCTTCAATATTTCCCAGCAGCAGGGTCTTTTCCAATGAGTCAGTTCTTCCATCAAGTGGCCAAAGAACTGGAGTTTCAGCTTCAACATCAGTCCTTCCAATGAATATTCAGGACTGATTTCCTTTAGGACTGACCACTTTGACCTCCTTGAAGTCCAAGGGACTCTCAGGAGCCTTCTCCAACACCACAGTTCAAAAGCATCAATTCTTTGGTGCTCACCTTTCTTTCTGATCCAATTCTCACATCTATTCACGACTATGGGAAAACCATAGTTTTGACTAAATGGACTTTTGTTGGCAAAGTAATGTCTCTGCTTTTTAATATGCTGTCTAGGTTGGCCATAGCTTTTCCTCCAAGGAACAAGCATCTTTTAATTTCGTGGCCGCAGTCACCATCAGCAATGATTCTGGAGCCCCCAAAAATAAAGTCTGTCACTGTTTCCATTGTTTCCCCACCTATTTGCCATGAAGTGATGGGACTGGATGCCATGATCTCAATTTTCTGAATGTTGAATTTTAAGTCAACTTTTTCATTTTCCTCTTTCACATTCATAGAGAGGCTCTTTAGTTCTTCAATTTCTGCCATAAGGGTGGTGTCATCTGCATATCTGAGGTTATCTATATTTCTCCCGTCAATCTTGATTCCAGCTTATGCTTCAGCTAGTCTGGCATTTTGTATGATGTATTCTGCATGTAAGTTAAATAAGCAGGGTGACAACATACAGCCTTGACACACTCACTTCACAATTTGGAACCAGTCTGTTGTTCCATGTCCAGTTCTAACTGTTGCTTCCTGACCTGCATACAGATTTCTCAAGAGGCAGGTAGGATGGTCTGGTATTCCAATCTCTTGAAGAATTTTCCAGTTTGTTGTGATTCACACAAAGGCTTTGCCCTAGTTAACAAAGCAGAAGTAGATGTTCTTCTGGAACTCTTGCCTTTACAATGATCCAATAGATGTTGGCAATTTGGTTCCTCTGCCTTTTCTAATACCAGCTTGAACATGTGGAAGTTCACAGTTCACCTACTACTGAAGCCTGCCTTGGAGAATTTTGAACGTTACTTTGCTAGCATGTGAGATGACTGCAATTGTGCAGTAGTTTGAACATTCTTTGGCATTGCCTTTCTTTGGGATTGGAATGAAAACTGACCTCTTCCAGTCCTGTGGCCATTGCTGAGTTTTCCAAATTTGCTGGCATGTTGACCAAAGCAATTTCACAGCATCATCTTTTAGGATTTGAAATAGCTCAACTGGAATTCCATCGCCTCCACTAGCTTTGTTTGTAGCAATGCTTCCTAAGGCCCACTGACTTCAAATTCCAAGATGTCTGGCTCTAGGTGAGTGATCATACCATCGTGGTTATCTGGGTCATGAAGATCTTTTTTGTATAGTTCTTTTGTGTATTCTTGCCACCTCTTCTTAATATCAGCTGTTTCTGTTAGGTCCATACCATTTCTGTCCTTTATTGAGCCCATCTTTGCATGAAATGTTCCCCTGGTATCTCTAATTTTCTTGAAGTGATCTCTAGTCTTTCCCATTCTATTGTTTTCCTCTATTTCTTTGCACGGATCACTGAGGAAGGCTTTCTTATCTCTCCATCCTATTCTTTGGAATTCTGCATTCAAATGGGTATATTTTTCCTTTTCTCCTTTGGCTTTTGCTTCTCTTCTTTGCTCAGCTATTTGTAAGCCCTCGTCAGACAACCATTTTGCCTTTTTGCGTTTCTTTTCCTTGGGGATGGTCTTGATCATTGCCTTCTGTATGTTACAAACCTCCTTCCATAGTTCTTCAGGCACTCTGTCTATCAAATCTAATCCCTTAAATCTACTTATCACTTTCACTGTTATCACTGTAAGGGATTTGATTTAGATCATACCTGAATGGCCTAGCGGTTTTCCCTACTTTCTTTAATTTAAGTCTGAATTTTGCAATAAGGAATTCATGATCTGAGACACAGTCAGCTCCCGGTCTTGTTTTTGCTGACTGTACAGAGCTTCTCCATCTTTGACTGCAAAGAATATAGTCAATCTGATTTCAGTACTGACCATCTGGTGATGTCCATGTGTAGAGTCTTCTTTTGTGTTGTTGGAAGAGGGTGTTTGCTATGACCAGTGCATTCTCTTGGCAAAACTCTATTAGCCTTTTACCTGCTTCATTTTGTACTCCAAGACCAAATTTGCTTGTTACTCCAGATATCTCTTGACTTCCTCCTTTTGCATTCCAGTCCCCTATAATGAAAAGGGCGTCTTTTTGGGGGTGTTAGTTCTAGAAGGTCTTGTAGGTCTTCATAGAACCATTCAACTTCAGCTTCCTCAGCATTAGCAGTTGGGGCATAGACTTGGATTACTGTGATATTGAATGGTTTGCCTCAGAAATGAACAGAGATCATTCTGTTGTTTCCAAGGCAAATCAAATTCAGATCAAGAATATAAAGGCATAAGCCTCTGGAGAAACCACACCCACCAGGAAAGAAACTCCAAAAGCAAGAAGAACTGCCACTGGAAACTTGCAGAAAGGAGACAACAAACAGTATGCTGGAAAAAAGGAGATGACAACGAAATATGATGACATGAAGTAGCAAGATAGAAACATCTAAGAACAACTAAATGAAGAAGTGATAAGCAATCTATCTGAAAAATAATTCACAGTAATGAAAGGGAAGGTGGTCCAAGATCTTGGAAACAGAATGAAGGCAAGGATCAAGAAGATACAAGGAAATTTTAACCTAAAGACTAAACAGAAATGAATAAGACAATAACCTAACTGAAAATATGCTAGAAGGAATCAATTGCAGAATAACTAAGGCAGAAGAACAGATGAGTAACCCAGAAGACAGAATACTGGAAATCTCTGGCACAAAACAGAATATAGAAAAGAGAATGAAAAGAAGACACTCTCAAGAGACCTCTGAAACCACATTACATGTACCAAAATTCAAATTAAATAGGTCCCAACAGAAAAAGAAAAAGAGAAAGGACCTGAGAAAATATCTGAAGATACAGTCAAAAAATTCCCTGACATGGGAAAGGAAACACTCACCCAAGTCCAGGAAATGTAGAGAGTCCCATACAGCATAAACCCAAGAAGCAACACAAGACACATATTAATCAAACTAACAAAAATTAAATACAAAGTAAAAAATGGTAAAACAACAAATACCATACAAGGGAATCCCCATAAGGTTATCAGCTGATTTTTCAGGAGAAATTCTGCAGGTAACGAGACTGACAGGATATATCTAAAGTGATGAAAGGAAAAAATCTACAACAAAGAATACTCTACCCAGCAACAGTCTCATTCACATTCAATAAATCAAAAGCTTTATAGATAAGCAAAAGCTAAGAGAATAAAGCCCCACCAAACCCGCTTTACAACAACTGCTAAAGGAACTTTTCTAGGCAAGAAACATAAGAGAACAAATGAGGAAGGGAAAAAAAAAAGACTTACAAAAACAAAATTCAAAACAATTAAGGAAATGGCAGGAGAAACATACATATCAAAAATTAAAGGTAAATGGATTAAATACTCCAACCAAAAGACACAGCTGAATGGACACAAAAACAAAATCTGTATATAACCTGTCTAAAAGAGACATACTTCAGACCTATAGACATACAAATGGAAAGTGAGGGAATGGCAAAAGGTAATCCTTGCAAATGGAAATCAAAATAAAACTGGTGTGAGTGAGTGAAGTCACTCAGTCGTATCCGACTCTTTGCAACCCCATGGACTGTAGCCTACCAGGCTCCTCTGTCCATGGGATTTTCCAGGCAATAGTCCTGGAGTGGATTGCCAAAACTGGAGTAGGAATAATCATATCAGACAAAATAAGACTGTGAAATGAAGACTGTTTACATGAGATAAGGAAAGACAGTACATATGATCAAGGGATCAATCCAGGAAGAAGATATAACAACTGTAAATATTTATGCACCTAACACCTTAATACATAAGGCAAATGCTCACAGCCATAAAAGGGGAAATCAACAGTAACACAATAATATGGGGGACTTCAATATCCCAGTTACACTAATGAACAGATCATCCAGACTGAAAATTAATATGGAAACAAAAAGCTTTAAATGACATATTAGAGCAGATAGTTTTAACTGATACTTATAGGATATTCTATCCAAAAGCAGCAGAATATCTTCTCAAGTGCATATGGAACATTCTCCAGGATAGACCATAGCTTGGGTCACAAATCAAGCCTTGGTAAAATTAAGAAAACTGAAATCATATCAAGCATCCTTTCCAACCTCAATGCTATGAAATTAGAAATCAATTACAGGAGGGAAAAAACTGTACAACACAAGAACACATAGATGCTAAACAATGTGCTACTGCATAACCAATGGATCACAGAAGAAATAAAAGATGAAATCAAAAAACCTAGAAACAAATGACAACAAAAGTATGAGTAGTCAAAATCTATGTAATGCAACAAAAGCAGTTCTAAGAAGGAACTTTATAGCAATACAATCTCACCTAAAGGAACAAGAAAAAAATCTCAAACAACCTAAACTTATACTTGAAGCTACAAGAGAAAGAATAAACAAAACCCAGTTAGTAGAAAGAAATCATAAAGATCAGAACAAAAATTACTGAAATAGACACAAAGAAAAGAATAGCAAAGAACAATGAAATAAAAAGCCAGGATCTTTGAGAAGATAGATAAAACTGATAAACCTTCATTGAGACTCATCAAGAAAAAAAGTGAGAGGACTCAAATCAGTAAAATTAGAAATGAGAAATGAAGTTACAGCTGACCCTGCAGAACTACAAAGAATACTACAACAATTGCAAGGCAATAAAATGGACAACATGGAAGAAATGGACAGATTTTTAAAAAGGTACAACCATCCAAGACTGAATCAGGAAGAAATAGAATTATAAACAGAAGATTCACAAGTAATGAAATTGAAACTGTGATTAAAAATCTTCCAACAAATAAAAGCCCAGGACCAGATGGTTTCACAGTGAATTCTACGCAACATTTAGAAAAGGGTAAACATTTATTGATCTCAGATTTTATGAAAAAAATTGAAGAGGAAGGAACACTCCCAACCTCATTACAAGACCACCATCACCCTGATTAAAAAAAGATATTAATAGAATTACAAAAGAAAATTACAGGTCAAAATCACTGATGAATACAGACACAAAAATCTTCAACAAAATACTAGCAAACAGAATCCAACAACACATTAAAAGCAACATACTCCATGATCAAGTAGGATTTACCCCAGGGATGTAAGAATTCTTCGATATACACAAATCAACCAGGGGGATATACTACATCAACAAATTGAGGAATAAAATCCCTATGATCATCTGAATAGATGAAGAAAAAACTTTTTACAAAATTCAACATTCACTTATGACAAAAACTCTCCAGAAAGTGTGCACAGAGTGAATCTACCTCAACATTATAAAGGTCATGTATGATAAATTCACAGCAAACATCATTCTCAATGGTGAAAAACTAAAATCATTTCTTCTAAGGTCAGGAACAATACAATGATGTTCCCTCTCTACACTATTACTGAAAATAGTATTGGATGTCCTAGCCACAGCAATCAGAGAAGAAAAAGAAATAAAAGGAATTCAAATTGGAAAAGAAAGAAGCAACACTCACTGTTTGCAGATGTTATGATACTATACACAGAATATCCTAAAGATATTACTAGAAACCTACAAGAGTTAATCAGTGAATCTGATAAACCTACAGGATACAAAACTGACACACAGAAATCTCTTGCACTCCTATACATTAACAATGAAAGATCAGAAAGAGAAATGAAGAAAAGTATCCCATTTACCACTACACCAAAGTGAATATAATACTACGAATAAACCTACCTATGGAGGCAAAAGGCCTGCACTCAGAAAACATAACGTATTGATGAAATAAATCAAAAAGGACACAAACAGATGGAATAATATATGATGGTCTTTGAACAGAAGTATCAATATTGTGAAAATGACTATACTACCCAAAGCAATCTACAGATTCAATGCAATGTCTATCAAATTACCAATGACATTTTCCACAAAATTAGAATGAAAACTTTTACAATTTGTATGGAAACACAAATGACTCCAAATAGCCAAAGCAATCTTGAGAAAGAAAAATGGAGCTGGAAGAATCTGACTGCAGTCTATACTGCAAAGCTACAGTCATCAAGACAATACAATACTGGCACAAAGACAGAAATACAGATCAATGAAACAGGATAGAAAGCCTAAAGGTAAACCCTCACACCTACAGTCACCAAATCTATGACAAAGGAGGCAAAAATATACAATGGAGAAAAGACAGTCTCTTTAATAAGTGGTACTGAGAAAACTGGACAGCTACATATAAAAGAATGAAATTAGAATACTCCCAAACACCACACATAAAAACAAAATAAAAATGGATCATAGACCTAAATGTGAGGTTGAACACTATAAAACTCTTAAGAGGAAAATGCAGGTAGAATACTCCTTGACATAAACTGCAGCGGGGTCTTTTTTGATCCACCTCCAACAGAAATGAAAATCAAAACAAAAATAAACAAGTGGGATCTAATTAAATTTCAAAGCTTTTACACAGTAAAGGAAACCATAAACAAAACAAAGAGAACCCTCAGAACAGGAGAAAATATTTGCAAACAAAGCAACTGACAAAGGATTAATTTCCAAAATATACAAACTCCTCATGTAGCACAATATCAAAAAAATAAACTTAATGAATAAATGGGTGAAAGATCTAAATAGATATTTCTCCAAAGACATAAAGATGGTCAAAAAGCACATGAAAAGATGCTCAATGTCTCTCATTATTAGAGAAATGCAAATCCAAACTACTACCTCACACCAGTCAATGGCCATTATCAAAAAAATCTACAAACAAAAAATGCTGGACTGTGGATAAAAGGAAACCTCCTACAGTGTTGGTGGGAATGTAAATTGATACAGTCACTATGGAAAACAGTATGGACGTTCCCTTAAAAAAAAAATAAAAAACAGAACTACTATATGACACAGCAATCCCTCTCCTGGACATATATCTTCAGAAAACCATAATTAAAAAGCACACAGGTACCCCAATATTCACTGAAGCACTATTTACAACAGTTAGGACATGTAAATAACCTAAATGTCCAATGACAGATGAATGGATAAAGAAGATGTGGTACTTATATGCAATGGCTGGAATATTACTCAGCCATAAAAAAGGAATGAAATAGTGCCATTTGCAGAGATGCAGACAGACCTAGAGACCGTCATAGGTGAAATAAGTCAAAAGAGAAAAATATCACTTATATGTGGAATCTCCTGGAGAGGGAAACGGCAACCCACTTCGGAATTCTTGCCTGGAGAATTCCATGGACAGAGGACCCTGGCAGGCTACAGTCCACGGGGTCACAAAGAGTTGGACACAACTGTGCAACTATCCTCATATGTGGCATCTATAAAAATGGTACAGATGAGCTTATTTGCAAAGCAGAAACAGAAATACAAGTGTAGAGAACAAACAGTGGATACCAAGGGGGAAGGGAGGGCTGGATGAATTGGGAGAGTGGGACTGACATATATACACTTACATGTGTAAGAACAGATAACTAAGGAGAACCTATTGTATAGCACAAGGAACTCTATTCAATCCTCTGTGGCAACATTTTCTTCCCATTTTTTTCTAAATGGGAAGAAAATCTAAAAAAAGAGCAGATAAAGGTCATGTATGATAAATTCACAGCAAACATCATTCTCAATGGTGAAAAACTAAAATCATTTCTTCTAAGGTCAGGAACAATACAATGATGTTCCCTCTCTACACTATTACTGAAAATAGTGTTGGATGTCCTAGCCACAGCAATCAGAGAAGAAAAAGAAATAAAAGGAATTCAAAGTGGAAACGAAAGAAGTTGTACAGCATATAATTGATTAACTGTGCTGTACAGCAAAAAATAACACAACAGTGTAATGCAATTATACTTTAATAAAAAACAAAATAAAGAAAAAATCATATCATAAAGCAGTTATATTCTAATAAAAATTCATTAAAAATAATAATAATCAATATGCAATTGAGGCCCATACCCCTTGGTCCCAATAACAGCAATAATAAAATATTTTTAATAAGAGAATTCATGAATTTAATATTTAAAAATCAAAAATATCAATTTGCAGTAGCATCTATCAAGAAATTAAACTCAACAAGTATTTTGTGAACATTTACTATGAATCAGAAAATCTATTAAACACAGAAGGAAATAAAACATAATCAGGGGGTATAACAGGGGTGAATGGGGTATTAGCTTATTAAAAATATAACTTTTATAAACAAACAAAAAAAATCATGAATATGGCATGGTTCCTTTCTTCTCTCTGAGATAAATATATATCAAATAATTACAGTAAATTCATTGGTATGTGCATGCATTCTAAGTCATTTCTGTCATGTTCAACTCTTTGCAACCCTATGCACTGTAGTCCACCAAGTTCCTCTGTCCATGGGATCCTCCAGGCAAGAATACTGGAGTGAGTTGCCACGCCCTCTGCCAGGGGATCTTCCATGAAGCACTTAATATTGACTATATCTGAAGTCTGCTTTTTATAAGTCAAAAATTAAGAGGCTGAGCAAATGCTTCTAAAATTAAAAGTTGAATTGTTATAGACAAAATACAATCAAGTAAATCTGGGCTACATCCTCATTTTTCTCAGAAGACAGAATAATATGAAAATAGCAATAAACTCAGTACCAGGAGACCTAGATTTTAGTCTTATTGTTATTACTAAACAGTTGTAAGATCTTAAGCAAGTCATTAACGCCTTTAAACTTTGTCTATCTGTAAAATAAGGCAGTTGATTTAAATTACCTTTTAAATTTTTTCTCAAAAGTTTCTATAAGAGAAAGCCAAAAAATGAAGAGGGAAAAATTCTATTCGATGAACAAAAATACAGATATTTAAAGCAAGAATTTTTACTAACTACATGGCAACAAAGTCTTCTAATGAAAATTTAGAGTAACTAACCCTATATTAGAATTAGAAAGAAAAGCTGGGTTCTAGTACTACTCACATGACTATAGGCAATAACTTGACCAATTTCAGTCTTAGTTTCCTGAAAATTAGATATTAACTATAACCAATTGGGACATCTACTTTGCTATCCTCGCATGGCTGTTATTGAAAATAAGCTAATACAAAAATGTGCCATGTAAACTTAAAAATTGTACAAATGTTCCCGTTACTAAAATATGACTGAAGACAATTTTGTATGGACAATGAAAACATGCTTACTTTTCCACTTAATTTTCTCTAAAGGAAAAAAATATCAAGAGTAACGTTAATTATTGTGTATGTGGCACTTCAATCATCACACACAAAAAAAATTGTTGATAAAATCTTCCCAAAACATTTCATCATAAGGACAATTATTTGACATCATCATTATCATTTACTATGTTCTAAATACTGTGATAAAAGATTTTTCTCATTTAATTCTCACAATAACCATGTAAGACAGGAAATATCATTATTTCCTACTACATTTAAATTGGGCTCAGGGAGGTCAGGAAACATTCCCCAAATCACAGAACGAGTAAATGGAAATGCCACAATTCTAATCTCAAGAAGTCAAAGTCCAAGTCCTTCGATATAAACACCAGCTCTACATACATTCTTAGTATTACTCTTATAATATTAATACTTTCAGGTGTCTTATAGTTTCAACTCTACCACTAGTCTAAACAGAATGACTACACTATCTGCATATGCAAAAAAAAAAAAAAAAAACCCTGTAGATCATTTTTTAAAGCTTAATTTCAACTCTGGGATATGAATGTCTGACAGACATTTGGAGCTTTCTGTCATTCTTCCTCCTAAATAAATATGAGAGGGAAATGGTGAGAGCATGATGTGAAAGGGAACAGAGACAGGCTCTCTAAAGCCTCTGTATAGGTCATTTTTCTCCTACTGCCTTTGATTCTGCTGGACCAGCCAGCTGAAAGATACTACTCAGGGTAGAATTCTGGGTCTTCAATCAGTGAAGAACCTGCTGACTACATATACTCAAGGACAGGATTTATCAATTCTAAGTCTTTCCCATATATGAACTTATTGACTGTCCTCTGAAAACAGGTATTGGTAAAGGCTTTAATCAGTCCTACATAATGGTTTACTGAGAAAACCTATGATCCTCAAACTCTTAAATTTCTAAAACTCAGTATTTCAAAGACACCTTTATATGACTATAGCTATTATTATATAGCCCAGCAGAGACATTTCTGCCCATGATGAAAGGTAATAAAGAAAAGGCTATAATTACTAATAATATCAGTACAAAATAAAAGGAACCTATAAGGTGGCTCCAGGGACATCTCTCATAAAATATAAAGGAACATGATAAATGGCCAAAATAAAAATATACTGTGTATAATAAGAAAGAAAACATTCTGTTGAGAAATCACTAAGATGAAAAGATAAAAATTTATAATATTACTATGTGTACACTTGGTTAACTGTAATTAATTAAACTTTTCACTGAGTTGTCAATGTAACACTTAATTGGCATATAAGTATTTTTTAAATTATGTGTGATTATATAGCTTAAGTATTTTCTGTCCATCTGCTGCAAAGTAACAGCACTATCCTAAGGTCAACACAAATATATAAATGGTGGCAAAGTAAAAACTTCTGAAGATATGAAATCACATATTTAATACTTATACATTATTTTCATGGAACTTCACAACCTTAATACTTTATACATTTTGTAAAGGGCTTCCCAGGTGGTGTAGTGGTAAAGAACCCGCTTGCCAATGCAGGAGGCGAAAGAAAGGTGGGTTCAATCCCTGGGTTGGAAAGATTCCCGGAAGAAATGGCAACCCACTCCAGTATTCTTGCCTAGAAAATTCCATGGACAGAGGAGCCTGCAGGCTATAGACCATGGGGTCACAAAAGGGTCGGACACAACTGAGCATGCATACATCACACATAGAATGTAACAAACCAAAGCAATATTATATCTTTACAGAACCATGCTTTGCATTAGTCCATTCAAAATATAAACTCAAATATAAAAATGTTATTGAGTATAAAAATATTTGATCAATTTGCTACCATATTCAAGGTAAAATAATCTTGCCAAGTACTTGTAATTTAAATAAGGTCTTAAAAGACTGAAAATGTTTTATCATTGCTTTTCTATATGTAAACTGAACATTTAGTAATAATCCATAGAAGTTCATAATAGAAAATGACAAATTTCACATCAAAAAATCAATATACATCATTGTTTTGCAAATATATAAACAGACACAGATGTTTTCAGACTTGATCAAAATTATAGCATCAAGCAGAAATATTTAAATAAGTAGTGATAAAATTCAGATTTAATACATCTCAAAATCTGATTTGGATTGTTATTCATTTTTGGAATTCATAATACATCTTGCCAATCTACTAGCAGACTCAGGTCATTCCCTTAGGAATACCAAGTAACAAGAAATGTTTATGTGGCTACAAGCAAAATATAAAGATACCTTTAGTGACTGATGATACATTACAGTCTTCTGGTGGAAGACCTGTCCCACCATCCTTCCAGTATGGATTCAATTCTCTTTCCAGCAGTCTGGACTGGAATAAAACATTTTTAGAGGTTACAATTTTAAAATAACCCCACTATAAAATATATTAATAAATTAAAAATCTGAGACTCAGTTAACAAGTACAACCTTAGGGAAATATTAAAACACTCTTTTTTTCTCCAATTAACTTATTTATTTTCATTGGAGGCTTATTACTTTACAATATTGTAGTGGTTTTTGCCATACATTGACATGAACCAGCCATGGGCGTACATGTGTACCTCATCCTGAACTCCCCTCTCACCTCCCTCCCCATCCCATCCTCAGGGTCATCCCAGTGCACTGGCTCTGAGTGCCCTGTCTCATGCATCGAACTTGGACTGGCGATCTAGTTCACATACGGTAATATACATGTTTCAATGCTATTCTCTCAAATCATCCCACCCTCACCTTCTCCCAAAGTAATGGAAATAAAAGCAAAAATAAACAAATGGGACCTAATTAAACTTAAAAGCTTTTGTACAATGAAGAAAATTATACGCAAAGTGAAAAGACAGCCTTCAGAATGGGAGAAAATAATAGTAAACGAAGCAACTGATAAAACACTCTTAAGACACACTTCTTCCAACTTGGAGGAAATAATGTCTAAATTAACATTCACTCAATGTATTTACTGAATGCCTACCATGAATTAGAACTGTGTTAGATGCAGAAGATAAAACAGTCAATACTGCTAACTCAGCCCTTGCTAGCTTATAAGATAGTGAGGAATAGATAATATACAAGTAATTGACAAGTGCTTTGAAGACAGAAGTACAGAGTGCTAAAACCATATACAATTCAAATTCCTCTCATGCTGACAAATCAAAGACTTCCTAGAGGAAGTACTATGAGGAGTATTAAAGCTAAGAACGAGTAAGAATTAGCCAGTTTCTTTTGTGGGTACCGAGAGCATTAAGGTGCACCAAGGACAAGAATAAAAGCATGTTCATAAAACCCCAGAGGAAAGGAAAAGCACTGCAGCTTTAGGAAAGAAAGTAATTCAGACTTAAATAAAACTTTAGAAGCATGAATGAGTAGCAACAAGAGATTAGGTTGCACAATAATCAGAGGCTAGGTCACAGGAGCCACTTGAAACGGCTATTGGAGCTTCATGCTGGGGCAATGGTGAGTCATAAACACGATCAGCTTTGTATTATACAAAGAGCAAACTGGTTTCAGAGTGGACAAAAGACTGGAGAAGAGCAACATTAGAGGTAGGAAACCATCAGAAAACTGTGGCAGTAATCAGGAAAGAGAGGATAATAACCTAGTAACAACGCGGGAGTCTACCGTGTTCCAAGCGCTATGCCAGACACTGGCGGTGGCGGTTTAGTCACAAGTCATGACCAACTCTCGCGACCCCGCGACTGCAGCCCGCCAGGCTCCTCTGCCCACGGGATTCTCCAGCAAAGAATACTAGAGTGGGCTGCCATTTCCTTCTCCAGGGGATCTTTCTGACCCAGGGATAAAACCCACATCTCCTGCATTGCAGGTGGGCTCTTTACCACTGAGTCATGAGGGATGCTAGGCACGGAGGCTATAATTAACAAGCCAGGCATAGTTCTTACCATCAAAGAAATTACAGCCTTGAGAAAGGAGAAAGACAGCAATATTAATATAGATGAGCACTACAAAATTAAAGGCTACTACAGAAACATATACTAGGGGTATCCAATTTGACTTAGGGGGTCAGAAAATGCTTCTTAGAACTAAAAATTGCAATTACTAGAAATAATAAAGGCAACTAGATAGAAAAGAAGAGAAGGAATTAAATGTTAGTTTCTAGTAATATGTACAACCCTTTGAAAACAAAAATGTTTGGTGAAAATAAAAATTTTAAAGCATTTGAAACATATTCATGAGCTGACAAAAAAGTACAGAATCTTCAATGAACAAAATTTAAGTTAGGGACTTCTCTGCAGTTCCGTGGTTAAGATATCACGTTTCCACTGCAGAGTAAGCAAGTTCAATCCCTTGTTTGAGAACTAAGATCTCACATGCTGCAAGCCAAAAAATAGAAAAAAATAAAAAACAAACAAAAAATTTTAGTTAAAGGTTAACCTGGAGGGATAAACAAAGTAGTATGATTTGACTTCTTATAGTGTATACAAAAAGATTCTGTCACCTCCTTTTTTAGTCTACTATAACATACCTAGTATCTACAATCAAGAAATTCCTTCCAGTGCTCTCAGACACTCAAAGAGATACGCATCAGATACTCAACAGGGTAACAAAGACTAAAATCACATACTGAGGTGGACAACTGACAACAAGTAATACAAATTATGAGATACTACCTGAAAGTATAAAAAAGACACATGACTGAATATATAAAGCACTACTATCAGTAAGAAAAAGACAACCCCAGAACAAAAATTAACAGAAAACATAAATAGGCAGCTCATACTATTAGAAATCTAAATGACAGAAGAAAACAATGAAGAGATCTTACCTAGTAGTCAGAGGAATGTATATTAATGCACAAAATACAATTTCTTACACATTAATCAGCATGACAAAAGTTAAGTATGACAATACAGACACTAAGTATGGTAAAGAAACATGCATTGTTCAGAGACAATACACAGATACTATGTCTTTGCAAGTGTCTGTAAAGAAAATAGGTGCATACTTCATAACTCAGCAATATTACTTCTAAATATGTACTATGGAGAAATTTAGCACTGCTTGTAATAGTTTGTAAGAGTGAAAAACAACAAAAGTGGAATGGAAATTTACAAAACGGCAGAGTTAGATTATGAAAGACTACTGAGTAAGTAAAAGGAATGACATGGAAATAAAATATATCAACAGAATCAATCTCTAAAATAAGATATTGGTCATATCATTTGCAAATAATATTTCTGACAACAGGTTAATATCTAAAATATACAAACAATTCTTACAACTCAATATCAAAAAGTAAACCACTCAATTAAAAAATGGTCAGAAGACCTGAATAGACATTTTTCCAAATGCCTATGTGTGCCAAAACACAGCTAGCACACACGCACAAGACAAAATGCTCAACATCACTAACCACTGTGGAACTGCAAATCAAAACCACAATGAGATGTCACTTCACACCTGTTAAAATGGCTATCATCAGTTCAGTTCAGTCGCTCAGTCGTGTCCAACTCTTTGCGACCCCAGGAATCGCAACACGCCAGGCCTCCCTGTCCATCACCAACTCCCCGAGTTCACTCAGACTCACATCCATAGAGTCGGTGATGCCATCCAGCCATCTCATCCTCTGTCATCCCCTTCTCCTCCGGCCCTCAATCCCTCCCAGCATCAGAGTCTTTTCCAGTGAGTCAACTCTTCGCATGAGGTGGCCAAAGTACTGGAGTTTCAGCTTCAGCATCATTCCTTTCAAAGAAAACTCAGGGCTGATCTCCTTCAGAATGGACTGGTTGGATCTCCTTGCAGTCCAAGGGACTCTCAAGAGTCTTCTCCAACACCACAGTTCAAAAGCATCAATTCTTCAGTGCTCAGCTTTCTTCACAGTCCAACTCTCACATCCATATGTGACCACTGGAAAAACCATAGCTTTGACTAGATGGACCTTTGTTGGCAAAGTAATGTCTCTGCTTTTTAATATGCTGTCTAGGTTGGTCATAACTTTCCTTCCAAGGAGTAAGCGTCTTTTGATTTCATGGCTGCAGTCACCATCTGCAGTGATTTGGGTCCCCCCAAAATAAAGCCTGACACTGTTTCCACTGTTTCCCCATCTAATTCCCATGAAGTGATGGGACCAGATGCCATGATCTTCATTTTCTGAATGTTGAGCTTTAAGCCAACTTTTTCACTATCCTCTTTCACTTTCATCAAGAGGCTTTTTAGTTCCTCTTCACTTTCTCAAAAAGACCACAAATAATGTGTTGGTGATGCAGAGAAAAAAGAATCCTAGTACATTCTAGGAAAATGTAAATTGAGACAGCCACTATGGAATACAGTATGAATGTTCCTCAAAAAAATAAAAACAAAATTACTATATGATCCAGAAATTGCATTCCTAGGTATATATTCAAAGAAAATGAAACACTAATTCAAAAAGACATATGTACTCCAATGTTCATATCAGAATTGTTCACTACAGTCAAAATATTGAAGAAAGCTAAGTATCCATCAATAGATGAATGGATAAACAAGTTGTGATACACACACACATACTGGAATATTACTCAACCGTATGAAAAGAATGAAATTCTGCCATTTGCAAAAACATGGATGAACCTACAGCATATCATGCTTAGTGAAATAAGCCAAGGCAGAGAAAGACAAACACTGCAGTTATTACTTATGTGTGAAATAAACGAATAACAGAAACAGACTCACAGAACAAACTAGTGTCATCAGTAAGGAAAGGTAATGTCAAGGGGTTCAACAGGGGTAGGGAGTTAAGATGTACAAACTACTATGTACAAAATAAACTACAGGACATATTAAAGAGCACAGGGAAGTATAGCCACTGTTTTATAAACTACAAAAATACTGAATCACAATGTTGCACACCTGAAACTAATATTGAATATAAACCACACTTCAATAAAAAATAAAATTAAAGTAAAAGCACAATAAAGCTTTTAAATACCAATTACAAAAATTAAAAAAAATTAAAATGCTAACCATCATCTGAAGAAAGAAACAAGAGACTAACATGATGTGCCAGGCACAACATACTCAAACTGGTCTGTGGATGTTTGAAAACTGGCTAGTCTCACTCATTAGTCTAGATGATTTACTCCTGAACAATAATCTGAATTTTTACCTAAGCAAAAATCAAAAATTACTACAGATTATCAAACATCAGGACTAAATCCAGATATTTACAAGGCAGCAAAATAAATTCATGGGTAAAAGAATATTAAATATTCTTCCCTTTCAAATGTATAAAAGGAATAAAGCAGCTCCTATAGTTTTCTAAAAAGTTTATAATCTCATAAGGGAAGTAAAATAAGACTATTAAATTAGAGCACTTTATAGAAAACTACAAGTACTAGAAAGTAAAGGAACAAATAAAGTACTATGGAAACATAAAGGAAGAAGAGATTTATTTCAATCAAGAGAAATAGTAAGAATTTCATCATATATATCAAGTTAAGCCTTGAAGGATAAACAAGATGCAGCCATACAGAGATAGAGGGCATGTACTTAGAAAAATCCAGATGAACAAAAATTCCGAGACAGGAAATTACAGAAAAACACAAAGTAATTAACTATTTTGGCTGAAGTGCAAATCACCCAAAAGAAAAGAGTCCAATCTGTTTGGACTCCATTTGCAGGCAGCATTTTGAGGTCTTTAATAAAGAACAATAAATATAGCTCCTTTCTTTTCAATCTAGGCTCTGAGCAAGGTAAGAAACAAACACTCACTCTCACACACACACACACACACACACAAAAGAAGAAGAAATAAAAGACAAAAATCACCTTTATTATTGCTGCTAAGTCGCTTCAGTCATGTCCGACTCTGTGCGACCCCAGAGATGGCAGCCCACCAGGCTCCCCCGTCCCTGGGATTCTCCAGGCAAGAACACTGAAGTGGGTTGCCATTTCCTTCTCCAATGCATGAAAGGGAAAAGTGAAACTGAAGTCGCTCAATCATATCCGAATCCTAGCGACCCCATGGACTGCAGCCCACCAGGCTCCCCCGTCCATGGGATTTTCTAGGCAAGAGTACTGGAGTGGGGTGCCATTGCCTTCTCTGAGGATTATCAGTACTGTCTTCTAAATTCCACATACATGCATTAACATACAGTATATGTCCTTCTCTTTCTGACTTATTTCACTCTGTATAATAGGCTCCAGATTCATCCACCTCATTAAAACTAACTCAAATGTGCTCCTTTTTATAGCTGAGTTCAAAAGTCCGTCTCGTCGAGGCTATGGTTTTTCCAGTGGTCATGTATGGATGTGAGAGTTGGACTGTGAAGAAGGCTGAGCGCCGAAGAATTGATGCTTTTGAAGTGTGATGTTGGAGAAGACTCTTGAGAGTCCCTTGGACTGCAAGGAGATCCAACCAGTCCATTCTGAAGGAGATCAGCCCTGGGATTTCTTTGGAAGGAATGATGCTAAAGCTGAAACTCCAGTACTTTGGCCACCTCATGCAAAGAGTTGACTCATTGGAAAAGACTGATACTAGGAGGGATTGGGGGCAGGAGGAGAAGGGGATGACAGAAGATGAGATGGCTGGATGGCATCAACGACTCGATGGACGTGAGTTTGAGTGAACTCCAGGAGTTGGTGATGGACAGGGAGACCTGGCGTGCTGCGATTCATGGGGTCACAAAGAGTCGGACATGACTGAGAGACTGAACTAAACTGAATATTTCATTGTTTATATGTACCACAACTTCCTTATCGTTTTATCTGTTGTTTATTGTTTCAAGTGAATCTCATTTACGGACCATCATTACATTTTCATGTATTTTATGATTTTAGCTTATGACCTTCAATGCCATAGAACTTGTTTCTGAGAGACATGTGAGGCCTAAGTTGACAGTGTCATCCCCTAGAAAGGACCGATAGTTACTTTTGCCAATCACTTCAAGGCACTACTAACTCAAGAATACTTTAAATTCTCACCTCAAAGATTTTCAGACCACACATATAACATGGTTCAAGTCCTAAACCCTTATAAATCAAAGCTGTAAACCAAACTCTATACTCAGCCATATATGCCCTAGAATTATAAATACAACATACATTTATACTTATTTCTGGCAAAAAAAATTTTTTTCAAGAACTTCTATCACATTTCATAGTTGTTCCCACTGATTTTATTAAATACCACAAAAAATAATATCTTACAAGTAAAACTGCATTTATATACATGTGTATCACTTAAAGGCAAATTAGAAAGGTAAAGTATTTTAAATATTCTCTTACCTGTTCAAGTGCCTGGGTTTTCTCTTGCTGTGTTTTCCTTGCAGCTTCCTTTTCAGCTTTGAGTGACGATGACGACACAGTTTTAACAGACATAAAATCAACAGTCATCCATTCATCCCTCTATTAAGAAAAAGAAGTCACTTCAGTATAAATTGATTAGAACAACACTAAACATTTAGTAATAAATTTTAGAGATCCTAGGGGCATTCAAACCTGGATTAAAGACACATGGCTGTATAATTTCTTAGCAAGTTTCTTAGTCTCTGTAAGCCATAACTCTCCCCTGTAAATATGGGTAAAAACACCTACATTTCAGGAATGCTGTAAGGAGTTAACAAGAAACTGACTTAAGGCATCTAGCTCAATGCCTGATACAAAAGAGGCACTCAGACATTATTTCTTCCCACCTTTCTTTCTTCACTGTTGCTAACAATATAAAAATAACAGTCTTCTTTGGCATATGAACTACAACCCAAAACTGTGAACTATTCAACTAAGAGCATTGCTAATAAAATTTTGGCATGCAGTGAAGGGAAAAACTGTGACTTGAACTCCACTAACTATAGAAAGGGCAGATAGATGTAACAGTACAAAGCTTCAAGTACATAAGGGGAGAAGTACCACTTCCCTGTCAACAATCAGAAGCAGAAAACCCTGCGAGACTAGACTAGGGATAAATGCTAACTTTCCCACAGGAGAAGAAACGAAGTTCAAAAGCTCAGCAGATTGCATTATTGCTAAATTACTTGTTAAAGTTATATTGTTTACAAAGTCTAATTTTTCTACTGAAGAAATTACACTGATTTCATTTTAACATTAACCTAGTCTTATAAGTTCACACTTGTTTAAAATCAGGTGGCTTACCTGAATAATCTGATTATCTTCTTTTTCTAACTTTTCATCTTTAATCTTCCATGCCTTTTCCTTGCCAGGAGTCTGGAGGGGAACAGCCTCAACCCACTCATCTTCAGAGCTCTAAGAATATTTAGAATATAAGTAAAATTCTCAAATTTACATACTTTCATATAAAAACTCTGTGTAGTTGCACTCTTTCATTTTTTCTCATCCCTAAAATACCAACCTTATTTGGGTTTCCAGTCTTTGCCCACTGTACTTTTTAATCTCTAAATATTCCTCTTGGGGAATTAAATCCATTCTCATGGCTTAAACTACCACCAATTATGCTGACATCTTTCTAATTTATAAACCCAAAGTTTCAATGATTTAAACAACTGCCTACAACATTTAAATGCCATGCTGAACTCAATAAGAACCAAAAGTAAACCCAGCATATACTTCTACAATACTTGTGCCTCTTCCTATATATTTGAATTAAGCATCACTACCCACCCACTTCCCCAAGTCAGAAGTTTCAGGATCATCTTGCCCCTGCCATCTAAACCTACTACTGTATTTCCAAAAGATTTCCAAACTATACCATACAGTGAACATCAAATGACCATCATGGGATCCACCTCCACCCCTGGCCAGAACTGACTGTTTCAGAGGTTGTTACCTAAACCAACTGATTTCAATCTTAGTCACTCTCCAGAAATCTGAAATGGTTTACTCTATAACTAAGGAGAACTGGAAAGACAGTGGCAGAGACTATTTCTACCATGAGGCACATTATTCAGCAAAAATGTATCAGTATCAAGAAAAACAAAAACAGAACTAAGAGGGGAAGAAAAGGAAGACAGAAAGAAGACTCATAAAAGCATTTGTGACTCTAGGTCCAGGTATTTCCTAAAACCCACCTGCACTGCTATATGTCCTATGAGACTCTGCTGCTTTAATAGTGATGAAAGTGAAAGAGGAGAGTGAAAAAGTTAGCTTGAAACTCAACATTCAAAAAACTAAGATCATGGCATCTGGTCCCATCACTTCATGGAAAATACATTGGAAAAAATGGAAACAGTGACAGACTTTATTTTGAGGGACTCCAAAATCACTGCAGATGGCGACTGAAGCCATGAAATTAAAAGACACTTGCTCCTTGGAAGAAAAGTTATGACGAACTTAGAAAGCATATTCAAAAGCAGAGACATTACTTTACCAACAAAGGTCCATCTAGTCAAAGCTATGGTTTTTCCAGTAGTCATGTATGGATGTAAGAGTTGGACTATAAAGAAAGCTGAGCGCTGAAGAATTGATGCTTTTGAGCAGTGGTGTTGGGACTCTTGAGAGTCCCTTGGATGGCAAGGAGATCCAACCAGTACATCCTAAAGGAAATCAGTCCTGAATAATCAATGGAAGGACTGATGTTGAAGCTGAAGCTCCAATACTTTGGCCACCTGATGCAAAGAACTGACTCATTGGAAAAGACGCTGATGCTGAGCAAGACTGAAGGCAGGAGGAGAAGGGGACGACAGAGGATGAGATGGTTGGATGGCATCATGGATTTGATGGACATGAGTTTGAGCAAACTCCAGGAGTTGGTAATGGACAGGGAAGCCTGGCGTGCTGCAGTCCATGGGGTCGCAAAGAGTTGGAAACAAATGAGCAACTGAAGTGACCTGAAATCAATTTAAATTTGGTTTCTGTTACCTACAACCAATAGTTCCAACTAATATATACTCTTTCCTCCCCATCCTTAAAGCAACAGCCCTAGATCAGATCTGCTTATTTCTCATCTGGAAAAACCAAATTAGTCTCCATAACCCCTGTGTTTCCTGCTCCCTTTCATTCTCCAACTCCCACTCTAAATACATTTAGAGTAATGTAAAGGGCATATCTGGTCACAGTACTACTCTTCTCTGACTACCTGTCATAAAGACTACTTTTACTCCTCTTCTTTCTGACCAATAAAATTCAATTTTATTTAAAGATGTAACATGCCTCCCTTCCTGGAAAGTAAAGGCTTAATCAAGTCTCCAATAAGGTGGAAATGAAAGTATTGTGTAGGACGTTCTAGAAGTTAAGAAGAAGAGGGCATCCTCTCTACTGTTATGTAATCTAAGAGGCACTTTTTAAAGACAACGGCATGACAAAACTAGATGCCTTGGTCCCAGAAGGCCACACTACCATTAAGTTGTCTACCTGATTTCATGAAAGAAAAGTTAACTACTTTTACATTCTACATATTTTATATTAACCAACGGCTATTCTGAAGTTCTCTAATAAATACAAATGAATCTAATTTGATGATACATTTACTATTGCACAAACCAAACTTCATGGTTTACAAAATCCTATCAACCACTACAGCTTCATCTATTGTTTTATATAAGGCAGAGGAACCAGAGATCAAATTGCCAACATCTGCTGGATCATCGAAGAACCAAGAGAGTTCCAGAAAAACATCTATTTCTGCTTTACTGACTATGCCAAAGCTTTGACTATGTGGATCACAAGAAAGAGTGGAAAATTCTGAAAGAGATGGGAATACCAGACCACCTGACCTGCCTCTTGAGAAACCTATATGCAGGTCAGGAAACAACAGTTAGAACTGGACATGGAACAACAGACTGGCTTCAAATAGGAAAAGGCATACGTCAAGGCTGTATATTGTCACCCTGCTTATTTAACTTCTATGCAGAGTACATCATGAAAAACGCTGGGCTGGAAGAAGCACAAGCTGGAATCAAGATTGCCGGGAGAAATATCAATAACCTCAGATATGCAGATGACACCACCCTTATGGCAGAAAGTGAAGAGGAACTAAAAAGCCTCTTGATGAAAGTGAAAGAGGAAAGTGAAAAGTTGGCTTAAAGCTCAACATCCAGGAAACGAAGATCATAGCATCTGGTCCCATCACTTCATGGGAAATAGATGGGGAAACAGTGGAAACAGTGTCAGGCTTTATTTTTCTGGGCTCCAAAATCACTACAGATGGTGACTGCAGCCATGAAATTAAAAGACGCTTACTCCTTGGAAGGAAAGTTATGACCAACCTAGACAGCATATTCAAAAGCAGAGACATTACTTTGCCAACAAAGGTCCATCTAGTCAAGGCTATGGTTTTTCCAGTGGTCATGTATGGATGTGAGAGTTGGACTGTGAAGAAAGCTAAGTGCCTAAGAATTGATGCTGATGAAATGCGTTGGAGAAGACTCTTGAGAGTCCCTTGGATTGCAAGGAGATCCAACCAATCCATCCTAAAGGGGATCAGTCCTGGGTGTTCACTGGAAAGAGCGATGCTGAAGCTGAAACTCCAATACTTTGGCCACCTCATGCAAAGAGTTGACTCATTAGAAAAGACCCTGATGCTGGGAGGGATTGGGGGCAGGAGGAGAAGTGGACGACAAGAGGATGAGATGGCTGTATGGCATCACCGACTCGATGGACATTGGTTTGGGTAAACTCCAGGAGTTGGTGATGGACAGGTAGGCCTGGCGTGCTGTGACTCATGGGGTCACGAAGAGTCAGACATGACTGAGCGACTGAACTGAACTGAACTGAATCTAACACTGTTAAATTCCTTATAGTTAAATTTACATACATACATACACAAACATACATGCACACACTTTTATACCATGTTCTTTCTTACTTCCATGCCTTTGCTCTCACAATTCCTTGTGTGCACACACCCCTATGTGCGAGGCTGATTCTTACTCATCCTTTAAATCTCAACTCCAGCATCATTTCCTCAATAAACCTGCATATAAAATCCTTCTTCCTTAATACCCTGAAATGCCATGGCATCATGAGATTACATACTGAAAGTATGTTTCTACTTAATTAATGAGTTCCCCAAAAGTTCGAACTCTATATACTTATATTCCCCACGTATATGAAAGTATCTGGCAAAAAAGTCAGCGTTCAATAAATGTGTATTAAAATTAGCTGAACTGACTCTTCCAAAAACTCAAGGTAGAGACTTCGGGCAGCAGCCTGCATCCAAGCATTAAATATCAGGCGCTGAATGAAAGAAGCCTATGTGACACAGCTGACAGTCTTCCTCCTTTATACAACGACACATGGACCATTCTGTATAGCTCTCCTGCCTCCATTTCATCTGTATTAATTCTGTTGCTAATTTTCACTCTTATTCACTCACCTCACCACTTCAGCATGATTTATGTTCCCCTCCCCCCACACCATGACCTAAGTTCTCTTGCTGGTTTTCATTTCAATCCTCCATCTTACCTTGAAGAATTTATTAACTATCAATGTGACTCTTGACCTAAGAGAGGTCCCAGGACTCTTCTTATGTGTAGCCATCATAATTAACCACACTCCTCTTCCCATCTAACAGTCAAAGCCTAAAGACAGAACCAAGACAGAAAAGTGCCACCAATGAAAATATACATATTTATATATATATATATGTTATATATGCACATAAAATTCATAAAATTTATATATGTAAAATATAGGCTTTACATGCAATGTGTGTATATATATAAATTTATATATATATAAATATGCATATTTCTCAAGGTACTTGAGGACCTCTGCATTGGTCATGAAAAAATAAATGCCACATCAGATTAGAAGTATACAGAAATGAAAATAAAAGTAGAAAATATAAGAAACAAGTGTTTCTAGACATTGACTCTGAGTTGTTCAGGACCATGATCACTGAGAAAAGGGAAACAAGCGAATGTTACAATTACACTCTACTGGTTCCTGCCTGCTGGCACTTTCTAGACAAAGGCACAAGGAGAGGTAATTCAAGCACAGTATGACAATCTCACTGAGTTAAAAGAAACAGAATTTTAATTTCATGATGACTGAGACAGAGTATCCATGAAAAGGAACCTAGCAGAGAAAGAGTTCCAGAAAACTATATGAGACCCCTGTAGTCTTGAACTCAATAACAAACCAAACATGTTTACAATGTAAGTCCACAAGGATACACAAAGAATAACTACCATGTAAGAAACAATTATTAGAATAACTACCACATAAGGAACAATTATGCTATTTCCGGCAGAACAATGGTAAAGAATCCATCTGCCAATGCAGGAGATCCAAGAGATGCAGGTTCAATCCCTAGGCTGGGAAGATCCCCTGAGGTAGGAAATGGCAACCTGCTCCGGTATTCATACCTGGAAAATTCCATAGACAGAGAAGCCTGATGAGCTACAGTCCATGGAGTTGCAAAGGGTCAGATACAACTGAGCACACACACATAAGCAGAGAGATGTGCAGAGCTCACAAACTGCCAGATCAGCAGAGAAACCACAAAACTAGAATTAAAATAGACTGGGAAAAAAACCTAGAAAAAAAAAACTGAAAAAAAAAAAAAACCCTCGTGGCTCAGCTGGTAAAGAATCCTCCTGCAAGGCAGGAGATACAGGTTCAATGCCTGGGTTGGGAAGGTCCCCTGGAGAAGGGAACGGCTACCCTCCAGTATTCTGACCTGTAGAATTCCATGGACCGTGTAAAAAAAAATAAATAAGAATGCTAAAAAAAAACAACTAACCAAATGAAGCTAAGAGAAAGAAGAGAAAAAGGAATAAAAACAAATGGGACAAATAGAAAAGGGACTCACAAGAAGAGAAACTCAAACATATCTATAAATATATTAAACATAAATAATCTCAGCACTATCTAATAGGAGCTTTCTATATCTAAACCACCCAATATGGTAGCCACTAACCTAGCCATAGAGACTTCCCTGGTGGCTCAGACGGTAAAGCGTCTGCCTACAATGCAGGAGACCTGGGTTCGAACCCTGGGTCAGGAAGATCCTCTGGCGAAGGAAATGGCAACCCACTCCAGTACTCTTGCCTGGAAAATCCCATGGATGGGAGAGCCTGGTAGGCTACAGATGTGGAGTCACAAAGAGTCAGACACAACTGAGCAACTTCACCTTACCTTACCTTACCTTAATCTAGCCATATGTGTCTATGAACACAAAAAAATCTGGCTAGTGAGACTAAAGAAATGATCTTTCAACCTGATAACTTCAATAAATTTTGATTAAAAATTTAAAATGCATATATATGGAATTTAGAAAGACGGTAACAATAACCCTGTGTACGAGACTGCAAAAGAGACACTGATGTATAGAACAGTCTTATGGACTCTGTGAGAGAGGGAGAGGGTGGGATGATTTGGGAGAATGGCATTGAAACATGTAAAATATCATGTATGAAACGAGCTGCCAGTCCAGGTTCGATGCACGATACTGGATGCTTGGGGCTGGTGCACTGGGACGACCCAGAGGGATGGAATGGGGAGGGAGGAGGGAGGAGGGTTCAGGATGGGGAACACATGTATACCTGTGGCGGATTCATTTTGATATTTGGCAAAACTAATACAATTATGTAAAGTTTAAAAATAAAATAAAATTAAAAAAAAAATTTAAAACTCAATGTGGCTATCATATTATATAGTGGAGAAAATTCTCTAATTTAAAAGGAAGAAATTGATCAGCTAAATAAAAAGGCAAGCCTTAAATACAGACTGTCCATAAGAAATACACTTTCAATGTAAAATAAAGATACATTAAAACTAAAAAATTTTTTAAAAAGACACACCATGAAAGCAAAAATAGTAACACAACTAAAAAGGCTTTATTAACATGAGACAGAAGTAGGCCTTAAAGAAGAATATTACCAGAAATAAAGAGGAACATTTCATGATATTATAATCATCAATTCATCAACAAGATATAACTATCCTAAATGTGTATTTACCTAACAAGACTTCAAAATACATGAGGTAAAACTGACAAAATCCGAAGAAGAAAAAGACAAATTCACAGCACAGAGATTTTACACTATGAATAAACTTTCTCCCAAGTTGACATTCACAGAACACTACAACTATCAACAACACCTAAATATACATACGTTTCAATTACACAAGAAATTTTCACCAAGATAGAGCACAGGCTAAGCCATAAACTCAGCCTCATAATTTTTTTAAAAAACTATAAATTATACATAGTATGTTTTATGACAACAACAGAATTAAATTTGAAGCCAGAAACAAAAACGAAATGGGTTAAATCCACAAATTACTGGAAAAATTTAAAACTCATATACAGTCTGTAAGTTTAAAAAATAACAAAGTTAATTAGAAAATATTTTGAAAAGGATGACAATGAAAATATAACATCAAAATCAGTTACATGGAGATAAAACAGTGCTAGGAGAAAAATCTGTAGATTATAAATACTCAATTAGAAAACAAGAAAGTTTTAGAATGAAAGACCTATGTACCCACTTCAGGAAGTTAGAAAAAGAAAAGGAAATTAAATACAAAATATATAATAGGAAAGAAATGGAAATAGAAAGACAATGGAAATCAACAGAATGTACACAAATGGAAAAATCAATGAAACTAAAAGGCAATTCTTTGAAAAAAATGATTAATAAAATTGATAAGCCTAAAACTATACTGACCAAGGAAACAAAGAGAAAATAGATCAGGAATGAAAGGAGGGGACGTAAAGTCAACAATTTAGATGACATAAAAAAATTCCTTGCAAATCTAAATTACCATAACTCAAGAATAAAGAGAAAACATTTAATACAGATTTTAACAGAATTAAATTTGCACTTTAAGCATCCCACAAAGAAAACGCTAGGCCCAAACAGTCTGACTAGTAAGCTTTAACAATCATTTAAGGAAGAAACCACACAAATCTTAACACAAACTTTTCTACAAATAGAAGAAAAGGGAATTTTTTTCTAATTCATATGTGAGGCCAGGATTACCCTTAACACTAAAATCCAATATCCCTCATAAACACTGATGCAAAACTTCTCAACCAACTGTGGGCAAATCAAATCATAAAAAAACATATTCAGTAAAATTCACATGTAAATATATATAAATAAAATATTTTATAAAGAAAAATGACCAAGCAGGGTTTATCCCAGGAATTCAGCTTCCTGTAACATTAAAAAAATTAACCTACATAATTCTTCATGTTAACAGAATAAAAGAGAAAAATCATGATTATATTAATAGATGTGTAAAAGGTATTTGACAAAATCCAATGCTTATTCAATACACCAACTCTTAGAAAAAAAATTAAAATAGAGGAGAATTTACTTAATCTAAAAGGGTATACATGAAAAGCTCACAGCTAATATCATGCTTTCAGGTAAAAGATACTTTCCACTTAAGGAACAGGTAAGGAGGTCCAGCCTCATCACTTCTATTGAACACTATACTGAAGTCCTAGCTAGTGAAATAAAATAAAAAATTAACAAATGAGGTAAAAGGCATAGAGATTGGAAAGAAAAAAAAAGTGTCTTTACTCACACATAACACAATCATATACTAAGAAATCAACCAAAAAACACAATCATATACTAAGAAATCAACCAAAAAAAGCTCACTAGTACTTGTGAAT
Organism: Bubalus kerabau; assembly: GCF_029407905.1. Classification (NCBI taxonomy): domain Eukaryota; kingdom Metazoa; phylum Chordata; class Mammalia; order Artiodactyla; family Bovidae; genus Bubalus; species Bubalus kerabau. The sequence goes on along the minus strand of NC_073638.1, from coordinate 16,043,668 downwards.
TTAGGAAAGTGACAAGATACAGGCAAATATGCAAGAATCTATTGTAAAGACATATACTAGCTGCAAATAAAAGAAAAATAAAATTTATTTTTAATTCCATTTCCAACAGCACCCCAAGAAAATAAAATATAAAAATATAGCAAAAGATGATAGTAAGACCTCTACACTGAAAATATCAGAAAACTGTGAGAGAAATTTTAAAAAACTTTAAAAGATAGATATACCATATGCATGATGGGTTGCATGACTCTATTTTAAGATATTAATTCTCTCAAAATCGATCTATTGATGCAAAAAAATTCCAATCAAAACATTAGTAGCCACTTTTGCTGAAAATGATAAGTGATTCTAAAATTTACTTTAAAAATGCAAACATACTAGAGTAGCAAAACACTTTTCAAAAAGAACAAAATCATAGAACTTACACTACTTTATTCCAAGACTTACCCTAGAATTGCCGTAATTAAGACAATGTATTTACTGTCCAAGGAGAGACATGCAAGTCAACAGAACAGAAGAGAGTCTAGAAATTATCCCACAAATATATATGCTCAATTGTATTTAAAACACAGGAGCCTAAGTAATTTAACAGAGAAAGGTTAGCCTTCTCAACAAATGATGCTGGAACATGTGGAAATTCATATGGAAAAAAACTAAACTTTGACACTTACTACATACCATAAACAAAAATTACTCAAAATGAATTACTGACAAAAAAGCCAAAGCTACAAAATTTCTTGAAAAAAACATAGGAGAAAATCTTCACAACCTTGAGATGTACAAAAGTTAGGATGCCAAAAGCAGTAATGAGGAGAAATTAATGGTAAAAGAACATAATTGATAAACTGGAGTTCATAAAAGAAAACAGAATGGCCAATAAAGATTTAAATTAATGCTCCACATCATTGATCTTCAAGGAAATATCACATGAAATATTACTACACACAGTAGGATGGCCAGAAAACTACAAAGACTGAATATTCCAAGTGCTCTTCAAGATGCAGAATAACTGGAACTCTTATAAACTGCTGGGAGGAGTGTAAAACAGTCCAAACACTTTGGAAAACAATGGTATTTTTCCAAGAGAAAAACATGTCCACAAAAAGACCTGTAAACATTCACAGGAGCTTTATTCAGTGTATTTTAGTTACTAAGTTGGACCCAACTCTTTGCAATCCCATGGACTATGGCTCACTAGGCTCCTCTGCCCATGGGATTTCACAGCGAGAATACCCCCATCTATTTGCCATGTCCCATATGTCCCTATGTCCCATAGGACCAGATGCCATGATCTTAGTTTTCTGAATGTTGAGCTTTAAGCCAACGTTTTCACTCTCCTCTTTCACTTTCATCAAGAGGCTCTTTACTTCTTCACTTTCTGCCTTAAGCATGGTATCATCTGCATATCTGAGGTTATTGATATTTCTCCCAGTAATCTTGATTCCAGCTTGTACTTCATCCAGGCTGGCATTTCGCATGATGTAGTCTGCATGTAAGTTAAATAAACAGGGTGACAATATACAGCCTTGATGTACTTCTTTCCCAATTTGGAACCAGTCAATTGTTCCATATCTGGTCCTAACTGTTGCTTCTTGACCAGCATACAGGTTTCTCAGGAGGCAGGTCAGCTGGTCTGGTATTCCCATCTCTCTAAGAATTTTCCAGTTTGTTGTGATCCACACAGTCAAAGGCTTTAGCATAGTCAATGAAGCAGAAGTAGACATTTTCCTGGAATTCTCTTGCTTTTCCTATGATCCAATGTAAGTTGACAATTTGATCTCTGGTTCCTCTGCCTTTTCTAAATCCAGCTTGAACATCTGGAAGTTCTCGGTTCATGTACTGTTGAAACCCAGCTTGGAGAATTTTCAGCATTACTTTGCAAGCAAGTGAGAGGAATGTAATTGCACACTGGTTTTAATATTCTTTATTGCCTTTCTTTGGGATCGAATGAAAATTGACCTTTTCCAGTCCTGTGGCCACTACTAAGTTTTCCAAATTTGCTGGCATATTAGTCATATTAGCCACAAACTAAAAAACAACTCAAATGACTCTGAACAGATAAAATAGACAAGCAAATTATGGTATATCCACATACTGTAATATAGCAAAAAAGAGAAAAGAAATACTGATACATGCAATCACTTGAGTTGCAAAAACATAATGTCAAGCCAAAGAATCACAACATAAAAAAGATTGTATTACAGTCAACCCTTGAACAGTGTGGGGCTCAGAGGTACCTACCCTCTGTGCAGTGGAAAACGAACATGTAACTTTACAGTTGGCCATCCATATCTACAGGTCCACATCTGCAGATTCAACCAACCAACTGTGGATTATGTAGTACTATAGTACATATTTCTCAAAAAAGATCCACATATAAATGGACCTGTACCATCCAAACTGATGTTGTTCAAGGGTTAAGCATATATGAATATTTATGCTGCTGCTGTGTTATGCTTCGGAGAGGGCAATGGCAACCCACTCCAGTGCTCTTGCCTGGAAAATCCCATAGACAGAGGAGCCTGGTAGGCTTCAGTCCATGGGGTCATGAAGAGTTGGACACAACTGAGCGACTTCACTTTCACTTTCCACTTTCATGCATTGGAGAAGGAAATGGCAACCCACTCCAGTGTTCTTGCCTGGAGAATCCCAGGGACGGGGGAGCCTGGTGGGCTGCTGTCTATGGGGTCGCACAGAGTCAGACATGACTGAAGTGACTTAGCAGCAGCAGCAGCTATGTTATGCTTAGTCGCTCAGTCATATCTGACTCTTTGTGACCCCATGGACTGTGGCCCACCAGACTCCTCTGTCCATGGGCTTCTCTAGGCAAGAACACTAGAGTGGGTTGCTGTGCCCTCCTCCAGGGGATCTTTCCAACCCAGAAATCGAACCTGGGTCTCCCACATTGCAGGCGGATTCTTTACCACCTAAACTACTGGGGAAGCCCATGCGAATATTTATATGGAATCCCAGTACAGGGAAAACAAATCTATAGAGTAATAAAGCAGACCTATCGTTGCCCAGAGAAGAGGAGGAAGAGGGAGGGTGAGGAAGAACTGATTGCAAAGAGCCATGAGGAACTTTATGGGGAATGGAAATGCTCTATACCTTAACTGATAGGGCTAACCAGGTATAAGAATTAAACAATAGACTTAATAGAGGATTATTTTATTATTTATAAATTATACCTCAGCAAAACTGATTTTAAAAGTTAAAAATAAAAAAATCAAGAGACTGTGACAGAGGAAGGGGTAAGCTTAATGGAAGTAGGAGCACCTTGTCTTCTTAGCAAGAAGCTTACCCCTTCCTCTGAAACCTTGCTCACCCAAATGCAGCATTCTCAAGAATATCTAAGCCTGTCTCCCTAAAAACATTTTCTCAAAAAGAGCTCCCACCCAACCTGATTCCCCAAACTATTCTTCTTTCTTTCCTTCCACTGTCAGTATAAGTTTTTCTTTACTTCTTCAGTCAACCTCAGTGTGATGTGGGCACTGAGCATTCATTCAAATTACTCTCTGTAAGGTATGCTGCACAACTTTAAAGGCAGTATAAATCTGCATGCTATATGTGGCAACAAAAAGACTTACACATCAGAAAACAACAATAACAAGAAAACAAAGAACGGGGACAGTGAGTCTCTGATAAAGGGAAGCAAGTGCCCTTAATCAAATGGCATAAATGATTAATCACCCTGACACATATATCCCCAGGGGATGGGGATTCTTAACAGCTGTGATACTTGTGTAAGTTCCTGAGAGTTTTATAAACTCCACTGAAACAAACAACTTTGTATATAAATTTTTTATTGAAGAGAATATCAATTTTATCAGATTCTCAATGAAGTCAGCAACTCAATCCCACAACTGTGGAAACATCACCCCTATTTTGCTTTTCCTTTAAGATTTTCCAACTCCCTTTGTCCTGAGCCATATTCAAAAGAATTTTATTTTCTATATAATATTCCTACCATTACAAAACATGCTGGATATCTGATAAAACTATCCAGCTGTATTTCTCACTGTGAATGAAGATGCTGCGTTCTCACATAGCTGTAAAGAACAACACTGCATAGGAACCTGGAATGTTAGGCCCATGAATCAAGGTAAATTAGATGTGATCAAGAAGAGGATAGCAAGAGTAACATCAACATCTAAGGAATCAGTGAACTAAAATGGACGAGGATGGGAGAATTAAATTCAGATGACCACTGTATCTACTACTGTGGGGAAGAATTCCTTACAAGAAATGGAGTAGCCCTCAGAGTCAAAAAAAGAATCTGAAATGCAGTACTTGGGTGCAACCTCAAAAATGACAGAACGATCTAAGTTCATTTCCAAGACAAACCATTCAACATCACAGTAATTCAAGTCTATGCCCCAACAACTGATGCTGAAGAACCTGAAGCTGACCAGTTCTATGAAGACCTACACCACCTTCTAAAACTAATACCAAAAAAAAGAGATGCTCTTTTCCTCACAGAGGATTGGAATGCAAAAGTAGCAAATCAAGAGATACCCGGAGTAACAGGCAAGTTTGGCCTTGGAGTAAAAAATGAAGCAGAGCAAAGGCTAACAGTTTTCTCAAGAACACGACGGTCACACCAAACCCTTTTCCTACAACCCAAGACACAATTCTACACATGGAGATCATTAGATGATCAATACCTAAAGCAGATTAATATATTCTTAGCAGCTGAAGATGGAGACGTCATCAAAAGTCAGTCAGCAAAAACAGGACCTGGAGCTGACTGTGGCTCTGAGCTCCTCATTGCAAAATTCATGTTTAAATTGAAGAAAGTAGAGAAAACCATTAGGCTATTCGGGTATGATCTAAATCAAATCCCTTATGATGATACAGTGGATGTGACAAATAGATTTAAAGGATTATATCTGGTAAAGAGAGTGCCTAAAGAACTATGGATGGAGGTTCATAACACTGTACAGGAGGCAGTGACTAAAACCATCCCAAAGAAAAACAAATACAAGAAGGCAAAGTGGTTATCTGAGGAAGCTTTACAAATAGCTGAAGAAAGAAAAGAAGGGAAAGGCAAGAGAAAGGGAAAGATACACCTAACTGAATGCAGAGCTCCAGAGAATAGCAAGGAGATATAAGGCCTTCTTAAATGAACAATGCAAAGAAACAGAAGAAAACAGTCAAATGGGAAAGAGTAGAAATCTCTTCAAGAAAACTGGAGATATAAAGGGACATTTCATGCAAGAATGGACATAATAAAGGACAGGAACAGTCAAGATCTAACAGAAGCAGAAGAAATTAAGAAGAGGTGCCAAGAATACACAGAAGAACTGCACAAAAAAGGTTCTCAATGACCCACATAAGCACGATGGTATGGTCACTCACCTAGAACCCAACGTCCGGGAGCATGATGTCAAGTGGGCCTTAGGAGGCATCACTACAAACAAAGATAGTAGAGATGACCAAATTCCAGCTGAGCTACTTCAAATGATAAAAAATGATACTGAAAAGGTGTTGCACTCAACATGTCAGCAAAACTGGAAAACTCAGTAGTAGCCACAAGACTGAAAAAGGTCAGTTTTCATTCCAATCCCAAATAAGAGCAATGCCAAAGAATGTTCAAATTACCATACAATTTCACTCATTTCATATGCTAGCAGAATTATGCTCAAAATCCTTCAAACCAGGCTTTAGTAGTATGTGAACTGAGAACTTCTAGATATACAAACTGCATTTAGAAAAGGCAGAGGAACCAGAAATCAAACTGCCAACATTTGTTGGATCGTAGAAAAAGCAAGAGAATTGCAAAAAAATATCTGCTTCATTGACTACACTAAAGCCTTTGAATTTGTGGATCACAACAAACTGTGGACAACTCTTAAAGAGATGGAAATACCAAACCATCTTATCTGTCTCCTGAGAAACCTGTATGGGAGTCAAGAAGCAACAGTCAGAACCAGACATGGAACAATGGACTGGTTCAAAATTGGGAAAGGAGACCGACAAGGCTGTATACTGTCACCCTGCTTATTTAAATTAAATTCGGAGTATATCATGTGAAATGTCAGGCTGGATGAATCACAAGCTGGCATCAAGACTACTGGGATCAACATCAACAACCTCAGATATGCACATGGCATATCTGCCACTTTAATGTCAGAAAGTAAAGGGGATCTAAAGAGCCTCCTGATGAGGGTGAAAGAGGAAAGTGAAAAAGCTGGCTTGAAACTCAACATGAAAAAAACTAAGACTGTAGCATCCGGTCCCATCACTTCATGGCAAATAGAAGAGTGAAAACTGGTAGCAGTGACAAAATTTATTTTCTTGGGCTCCAAAATCAGCACAGATGGTGACTGTAGCCATGAAATTAAAAGATGTTTGCTCCTTGGTAGGAAAGCTATGACAAATCTCAAAAGTATATTAAAAAGCAGAGATATCACTTTGCTGATAAAGGTCCGTATAGTCAAAGCTATGGTTTTCCCAGTAGTCATGTCTAGATACGAGAGCTGGACCATAAAGAAGGCTACGCACCAAAGAATTGGTACTTTCAAATTGTGGTGCTAGAGAAGATTCTTGAGCGTCCCTCGGACTGCAAGGAGATCAAACCAGCCAATCCTAAAGGAAATCAACCCTGAACTGGAAGGACTGTTGTTGAATCTGAAGCTCCAACACTTCGGCCACCTGATTCAAAGAGTCAACTCACTGGAAAAGAACTTGATGCTGGGAAAGACTGAAGGCAAAAGGAGATGGGGGCAGCACAGGATGAGACAGATTGCATCAACAACTCACTGGATATGAATGTGAGCAAACTCCAGGACATAGTGGAGGACAGAGTCTGGTGGGCTGTAGTCCATGGAGTAGCAAAGAGTCAGACACGACTTAGTGACTAAACAACAACATTCTTATATAAAACAAGTTTTCGTGAGCCAATCATCATCTCAGGGCATACTGCCAAAATTTAATTTCTGAAACTACAAGAGGGCCAGACTGGACTGACTTTTTGGAGTCCAGTCTGGCCCTCTTATAAAGACTCAACTGTATAATCCTCTGAAGATCATACCTAGGAGTGCAATTATCACTAAATGCCTCCAACTCATCTCGTTAAGCACCACATACTTTTCTCTTCCTGAAAATAACCATGAGGGTTTGCCTTGCTTTCCTTTCTTTTATGAGTCCTCTCATCCAAAACCTGGCTAGAGACACAACAGATTCAGCATTTTCCTTTTCTGTCCCAAAAATAAATATACAAATACAACCCATTTTAAACACTTAATTGTTAATGTCTATGAAAAACAAACTGAGGTAACAAACTGAAAAGTCTTGGTACTCTTTCCCTTATTTTATGGTACTATTTTTACTCCCCTTTCACTCTTTCCTGTTTCTCCTAATTTTCCAACTGCTTCTACTTAAAAGCCTTTACTTGCTGTCTGGCTTCTCAGTATTGGTATTCTTCCTTCTTTTCAATTTCCCAAGGCAATTCATCCATTTTAATGGCTTTAAACAGCAATGACTCTCCAATCGTATCTTCATCCTCTAGCCCTTATCTAAAACCTAAGATCCATATATTTACCATTTCCTGTACACCTCCAAGTAGATGACTCCCAAGCATGTTCTTGGGAGTGTATCTTCACTAGTAATATTTCCTAAGTTCTCATATGTATTCTAGGTCGCCATATGTTGCTCCTTTATATACAATATTCTCAAGTAGCTTCTTTGGTTAGTTTTAGCACATACTTACTGATGAACTGTCGGTTGACTCATTTTTTTCACACTTTTGTTTCTTGCTCTTTTTTTTCTTCTCTTTCTTTACTTTTTTTGAATGCTTGTCTTTTTTCTTCTTTTTCTTCACACAGTCTTCCTATAAATAATCAGTTTGAAGAGGCAAGAATTTAGTTTTAGCTTACTTTAAAAAGTAAGTATTTTGAGGAAAAGATCTATGTCCTAAAACACTTTAAATCTTTCATGAGAGGAGACAAGGAATATGATTAAATAAATAGCTTCTTCTAAAAAATTTTGACATGCTTCTATAATATATGCACTACTAATAAACCATATAGCTAAAATTTCTTGGAAAAATATAAGGAAAGTTTTAATTTATTTGTAAATATATTGACAAACAGATATAATCAAACATATATATGAAAACACAGTGTGTATATATCTCCTTCAACGAGCCCAAGAGAATTTATAGATTATGAACCACATAAAATCTAACAAGACAGCATAAACTGTGGGAAGAGAAAGCAAGAACTGAGACATCCCCCTTAAAAAAAAAAAATCACATTAAGTTTAAAACACATAACACTTTAGATCCATAAACTTACCACAAGTGGACTGGAAACTTGGATCTAAGCTTTCTACCAGCCAACTCAACTAATACAATCTTTCCAATATCATGTTCAAAATATTAATATATACTACTCTAGCCAGAGAGACAAATATTCAGTACTGTCAACTATGTTATATTCATTCTGTGACTTGTAAAAAAGAGTTTATAAACTTGCTCCTCCAGTATTAACTTGAATAAGTGCAAAAAAAAAAAAATAAGCTTACACCAAGTAAGGCTGCTAGTATTTACCTGTGAGATTTGTTCAACTCTCTTAATCACATCAGGTAGCATCCATGTTTCCTCACCCCGAAGTCGTTTCAGTTCCTTACGCCTTTCTTCCTTTTCAAAATTGGCTTTAGCCTAAAACCGTGAAAAAAGAAAAATTAACAATTGACCCACCTACTTCTCACCAAAAAAGCAAAGCAGAAACCTCCCCCACTTTCATGTAAGGCTCACCACAAATTTGCTTCTATCAAAGAATGTGTGCACGCGTACTAAGACACTTCAGTAGTGACAGACTCTTTGCAACCCCATGGACTGTAGCTTGTCAGGCTCCTCTGTCCATCGGATTCTCCTCACAAGAATACTGGAGTGGATTGTCATGCCCTCCTCCAGAGCATCTCCCCAAACCTCGGGACTGAATCTGTATCTCTTACGTCTCCTGCACTGGCAGGTGGGTTCTTTACCGCTAACACCACCTGGGAAGCCCCTACCAAAGTGTAAGAAAGATTAAAAACAACAAATTCTCCTTCCACATTACTAACTGCATTATCAGTTAGCAATCACTAGTGAAATGAGCCGGACTTCCCTGGTAGCTCAGCTAGTAAAGAATCCGCCTGCAATGTGGAAGACCTGGATTCAATCCCTGAGTTTGGAAGATCCCCTGAACGAGGGCATGGCAATCCACTCCAGTATTCCTGCTTGGAGAACCTCATGGACAGAGGAGCTGGGTGGACTACAGACCATAGGGTCACAAACAGTCAGACACGACTGCACGAGGAAGCACAGCACAGTACAGTGAAATAAGCCACCAATCAAGGACAGAATCTTGGGACCTACTGTAGACCTCTTCCTCTCCCCTAAGCTCCCTACCTCAAAAGTGACTTGAATCTCTTTTCCCTTCGCTATCCCACTGATAGTGCCTGATACTTCTGTAACTGTTAGGAGACTGACCTCCATACCTTCAATCTGCAATGTCCATAATTCTCTACCTACACCCTTAAAATGCTTCAAAAAGAATCACCTTTCTAAAAACAAATGATCATATTGATAAGTTTTTATCATTCAAAAACACTCAAACTAAGTAACAGCTTCCTAAGAAGTTGTTTCTGCCTTTTCATTCTCTCCCCAAATTTCAAAGCTAGGATTGGTCCTTCTCAAAATTTTGTACATAGCTATACTATAAAATTTATCATAGTTTACAAATCCATTCCGTCCAAAAACTGCCTGAAATATTAGAGACAAGGATGAAGGATATTTATTATACACATATATTACATATGTTGAAATCAGGGACCACAAACCTTTCACCTCTATAAGACTTATTGCCCTTTTCTTCCCCTGTAAAATCTGACTGCAGTCATTATAACTTCTCCTTCCTGTCTCCTATACCGGTTCCTTATTTGCATTTAATGGAGAAGGAAATGGCAACCCATTCCAGTACTCTTGCCTGGAAAATCCCATGAACGGAGGAGCCTGGTAGGCTACAGTCCATGGGGTCGCGAAGAGTCGGATACGACTGAGCGACTTCACTTTCACTTTTTACTTTCATGCATTGGAGAAGGAAATGGCAACCCACTCCAGTGTTCTTGCCTGGAGATCCCAGGGAAGGGGGAGCCTGGTTGGCTGCCGTCTGTGGGGTCGCACAGAGTTGGACACGACTGAAGCGACTTAGCAGCAGCAGCAGCATTTAAATGTGCTTTAAACGGTTATAGCTTAAAACAGATAAAATAATGATCATCACTTGTTTCACCTTATATTGTTCTTTAGCTACAACTTTACCCCTTCACACTTCTTTTCCCCTGCCACACTTCTCACATCTTATGAGCTAAGTCAATAGTACAGTTTACTTCCTCTCTTCCTTATGTTACCTCTACTCATTTCAATCTTAATGAAAAACACGTTTCTCAACTTTTCCGAGGAGCTAAATTTTTTAGATCTCTGTCTCAATCGCTGTTTGGTTCAGTACGGGTTTGCAATAAGCCGGATAACTGACACAAATAACTTTTAAAAGGAGAATGAAACGATCTACTCTAACGTGCCTTACACGAGTTTCTGAAAACGGAAAATTTCATTTCAGATGTAGCAAGAGGGAGGACTCAGGCTGTAAGATATGCAGGGAAAGTAGTGGGGTCCCTCGAAAGTGCGCAGCACAGGTGATCAGGTGCTAGAAATGTCAAGCACGGATGCTTTGAAAGATAAGGAACGTCAGAGGAAAGAAACAAGTTTTCTGGAAAAGAATATGAGCAACTGGAGCCTTCCAGAGCATCTAAGAGGCAGAGGATACCCAATAGTGTGTGAGCATCCCAAAGGAAAACATCTATCCCCACACAACTAGATAAGGTAAGATACTAAGGAACTGAATCAAGAAAGGGTGCGGGGAGGCAGGAGAGCTAGACGCCTGACTCCCAGAAGGCCTCCACCCTCAATTCTAAATGATTTCCAAAGCCTCAAAACTGAGGTACCTGGCGCAACACCTCGGTCCTGGCACTTCGAATCTGTTCTTTACGCTCTTCGACGCTACTCTCACTTTCAAATCTAACCCCGGCAGCCGCCATAGTTGTTGTCGTAAAGCTAGGAAGCCGGCACAAAAATCTCGGTTTACGACTGTCGTAATTCAGTAAACAAACCGGGACTTCCGACTAGAGGGAGGAGGGAATCTGCGCCACCAAAAGAGCATGCGCAAACTGTTGCTTTTTTTTTTTTTTTTTTTTTTCGGTTACTTGTCTAACCCTTAGGTTCGGAGAAGGCAAAGGCACTCAACTCCAGTACTCTTGCCTGTAAAATCCATGGACACAGGAGCCAGGTAAGCTGCAGTTCATGGGGTCGCTGGGAGTTGGACACGACTGAGCGACTTCACTTTCACTTTTTACTTTCATGCATTGGAGGAGGTGGCAATCCACTCCAGTGTTCTTGCCTGGAGAATACCAGTGGCGGAGAAGCCTGGTGGGCTGCCGTCTCTGGGGTCGCACAGAGTCGGACACGACTGAAGCGACTTAGCAGCAGCAGTAGCAGTAGGTTTGGAAGAAACAGAAGGTTAAAGTCAAGGGGTTACCCTGAACAGGACTTGTGTCAGCGTACATTTATTACGCAGTTTGCACGGGACTGACAGCATGTCACAGCTGAAGTGAAGTCGCTCAGTCGTGTCCGACTCAGCGACCCCATGGACTGTAGCCCACCACACTCGTGGGATTTGCCATGTGATTTTCCAGGCAAGAGTTAAGTCAAGGGGTTACCCTCCTTCGTACATTGGGGTTGCTCTGAACAGGACTTGTGTCAGCGTACATTTATTACGCAGTTTGCACGGGACTGACTGCATTTCACAGTTGAAGTGAAGTCGCTCAGTCATGTCCGACTCTTCACGACCCCATGGACTGCAGCCTCCCAGGCTCCTCCGTCCATGGGATTTTCCAGGGAAGAGTACTGGAGTGGGGTGCCATTGCCTTCTCCTTCAGTTCAGTTCAGTTCAGTTCATTCGCTCAGTTGTGTCTGACTCTTTGCGACGGCATGAATCGCAGCACGCCAGGCCTCCCTGTCCATCCCCATCTCCCGGAGTTCACTCAAACTCATGTCCATCGAGTCGGTGATGCCATCCAGCCACGTCATCTTCTGTCATCCCCTTCTCCTCCTGCCCCCAATCCCTCCCAGTATCAGAGTCTTTTCCAAGGAGTCAACTCTTCACATGAGGTGGCCAAAGTACTGGAGTTTCAGCTTCAGCATCATTCCTTCCAAAGAACACCCAGGACTGATCTCCTTTAGAATGGACTGGTTGGATCTCCTTGCAGTCCAAGGGACTCTCGAGAGTCTTCTCCAACACCACAGTTCAAAAGCATCAAATCTTCTGTGCTCAGCTTTCTTCACAGCCCAACTCTCGCATCCATACATGACCACTGGAAAAACCATAGCCTTGACTAGATGGACCTTTGTTGGCAAATGTCTCTGCTTTTGAATACGCTATCTAGGTTGGTCATAACTTTTCTTCCAAGCAGCAAGAGTCTTTTAATTTCATGGCTGCAGTCACCATCTGCAGTGATTTTGGAGCCCCCCAAAATAAAGCCTGACACTGTTTCCACTGTTTCCTCATCTATTTCCCATGAAGTGATGGGACCAGATGCCATGATCTTCATTTTATGAATGTTGAGCTTTAAGCCAACTTTTTCACTCTCCACTTTCACTTTCATCAAGAGGCTTTTTAGTTCCTCTTCACTTTCTGCCATAAGGGTGGTGTCATCTGCATATCTGAGGTTATTGATACTTCTCCCAGCAATCTTGATTCCAGCTTGTGCTTCTTCCAGCCCAGCGTTTCTCATGATGTACTCTGCATATAAGTTCAATAAACAGGGTGACAATATACAGCCTTGATGTACTCCTTTTCCTATTTGGAACCAGTCTGTTGTTCCATGTCCAGTTCTAACTCTTGCTTCCTGACCTGCATACAGGTTTCTCAAGAGGCAGGTCAGGTGGTCTGGTATTCCCATCTCTTGAAGAATTTTCCACAATTTATTGTGATCCACACAGTCAAAGGCTTTGGCATAGTCAATAAAGCAGAAATAGATGTTTTTTTGGAACTCTCTTGGTTTTTCCATGATCCAGCATATGTTGGCAATTTGATCTCTGGTTCCTCTGCCTTTTCGAAAACCAGCTTGAACATCTGGAAGTTCATAGTTCATGTATTACTGATTCCTGGCTTGGAGAATTTTGAGCATTACTTTACTAGCGTGTGAGATGAGTGCGATTGTGCCATAGTTTGAGCATTCTTTGGCATTGCCTTTCTTTGGGATTAGAATGAAAACTGACCTTTTCCAGTCCTGTGGCCACTGCTGAGTTTTCCACATTTGCTGGCATATTGAGTGCAGCACTTTCACAGCATCATCTTTCAGGATTTGAAATCGCTCAACTGGAATTCCATCACCTCCACTAGCTTTGTTTTTAGTGATACTTTCTAAGGCCCACTTGACTTCACATTCCAGGATGTCTGGCTCTAGGTGAGTGATCATACCATCGTGATTACCTTGGCTGTGAAGATCTTTTTTGTCCTTATCTCCCCTTAAAACTTTCTGCAGTGTGCTTGGTTCGGGCAGATTCAAGGTACATGTTGCAAAGATTTCTACCAAAGTGCCCTTACTAAGAAAGAGGTTTCCCTGGGCTGGAGGAATGGACTAAAGGAAGGCTGGCCAGAAAGACAGTGCAAGTTAGCAGGAGAGAAGACTTGCTTTGAAGAGTCAGCATTTTGCTTTGGTGGATTTTTTTTTTTAAGCACAGTATATGAAAAAGTCATGTGAATTTTGCATTGCACTTCATAATTTATACTTTTTTTAAGTGTAACATTTTTTCTGACCTCATATTGTTTGTTCATACTGTCTCAGTAACAAGTGAAAAAAAAAGGAATGAGTTTTTTTCTTCCCTTTCCAGAGAATAAAGAAGATAAAAGAGAACAGCGAGCAGGCCTGAGTATTCCTAGTTTTGTTTTTTTGTTTTTGTTTACTTTAACAGCTTCTCACTCTGAATGTAACTGAATTTGCTCTTCTGCCCCTTAACTCTGCAGGAGCTACACTTCACACCTATTTTCCTTTGACTCTGTGTTAAATACATCCACTATCTGGTGTGAAGGAGAAGGGGGCATCAAAGGATGAGAAGGCTGGATGGCATCATCAATACAATGCACAAGAACTTGGACTTGAGAGATGGTGAGGGACAGGGAGGCCTGGCATGCTGCAACCCATGGGGTCAAAGAGAATAGGACATGACTGGGTGATTGAACAGCAACATCTGGTGTTTACCCTTATAATACCCTTCCCCTTATAGTTGCATATCAGAAAGAAGGCTGCAGAACCACCCAACTGCCAGACTCAATTGCTGGATTACTAACACCAGCATATGGCTGAAACAATGCAAGGAGAAGAAATCTAGATTCTAACACCATTTCCTTTAGGATGGACTGGTTGGATCCCCTTGCAGTCCAAGGGACTCTCAAGAGTCTTCTCCAACACCACAGTTCAAAAGCATCATTTCTTTGGCTCTCAGCTTTCTTTATAGTCCAACTCACATCCATACATGACAAGTGGAAAAACTATAGCTTTGACTAGATGAAGCTTTGTTGGTAATGTCTCTCTGCTTTTTAATATGCTGTCTAGGTTGGTCATAGCTTTTCTTCCAAAGAGCAAGCATCTTTTAATTCCATGGCTACAGTCACCATCTACAGTGATTTTGGAGCCCCCCAAAATAAAGTCTCTCATTGTTTCCCCATCTATTTGCCATGAAGTGATGGGACTGGATGCCATGATCTTAGTTTTCTGAATGTGAAGTTTGAAGCCAACTTTTTCATTCTCCTCTTTCACTCTCATCAAGAGGCTCTTTAGTTCTTCGATTTCTGCCTTAAGGGTGGCATCATCTGCACCAAAGAGGCAGCTGGGGAAAGTCAATAGATAAGATTTTGGTGAAGGAGAGTTCAATGCAATCAAGTTCTGCTTCACAAGAGGCATTCTGCTAATCACAAGGATCTGACGTCATCAAGAAGCGATTTAGTGCTTTTCTAGATGTGAGGAGATGCAAGTATTAGGATCATGAAATCCGTTCCTAAAAATATCCAACTATCTAAAGACTGGATGCAGGAGGAGAAGGGGATAACAGAGGGTGAGATGGTTGGATGGTATCACCAACTTAATGAACATGAGTTTCAGCAAGCTCTGGGAGATGTGAAGGACAGGGATGCCTGGCGTGCTGCAGTCCATGTGGCACAGAGTCGGACATGACTGAGCGACTGCTACTGCTACTGCTAAGTCACTTCAGTTGTGTCCGGCTCTGTGCGACCCCATAGACGGCAGCCCACCTGGCTCCGCCGTCCGAGGGACTCTCCAGGCAAGAACACTGGAGTGGGTTGCCATTTCCTTCTCCAATGCATGAAAGCGAAAAGTGAAAGTGAAGTCACTCAGTCGTGTCTGACTCTTAGCGACCCCATGGACCGCAATCTAAAGACCTGTCGCACCAGATTCCCTGAAGCACAGAGTGCCTTATTCTACCCTGAACTCACTCTAGGGGTGTTGAAGGTCAACAGCTGCAGCAGCACAGGGTTCAATCTCTGCAGAGGCAGATGGTAAATGCCCTTGTTGTTCAGTCAGAGGCAATGCTTTTGGCTAGTGCGAATTTGTAGTTGACAGGTAAGCGCCAACTTGTATTTGACAACATAAACTATATTGAGGTATGTTGACTAAGGAGTTATTCACAACCTAAAAGTCAAGAGTTAACGTTTTATTGAACAGAAACTTTTAGGATTTCAAGCCTAGGAGACAGTATCTCAAGTAACCCTGATAAACTGCTCTGAGGAGGCAAGGAGAATAGTCATGATATACAGAAGTTTTGCAACAAATGGCAAACAGCAAAAGATGATTAGTTAAAGAAAACCAGATATGTCAAGTTAAGGGATTTAGCACTTTTCTATGTATGGAAAGATGCAAAAGTCTGGGCTCTTGAAATCATTTCTTTGATATACATCTCAGCTATCTTGTGCCAGTATCTTACGTTTCCATATTCTGAGTTTCCTCAGGACTCACCATGGGGAGCAGCCATGGCCTCTAGATGGCAAGTATTCTTTTCATCCCAGAGATTCCCTCAGGGTTCAGCAGCTCACCATACACTGTGGCTATAATGTCTGATGACTTCGACCTTCTTTGTTAACTGATATGGCAAGTGATATTCCATTTAACAGGTAATTATGCTTTCTTTTCAAGTTTCATAGAACTGAATTTGTGTTTGCAGGAAACTTTCAAAGGAGTTTCTACTTCACCTATCTGTGAAAATCTTTTCTTTTTTTTTCTTCTTACTTTTTATTTTGTATTGGGGTGCAGGTCAGGAAGCAACAGTTAGAACTGGACATGGGACAACAGACTGGTTCCAAATAGGAAAAGGAGTATGTCAAGGCTTATTTAACTTCTATGCAGAGTACATCATGAGAAACACTGGGCTGGAAGAAGCACAAGCTGGAATCAAGATTGCTGGGAGAAATATCAATAACCTCAGATATGCAGATGACACCACCCTTATGGCAGAAAGTGAAGAGGAACTAAAAAGCCTCTTGATGAAAGTGAAAGAGGAGAGTGAAAAGTTGGCTTAAAGCTCAACATTCAGAAAACTGAGATCATGGCATTCTGGTCCCATCACTTCATGGGAAATAGATGGGGAAACAGTGGAAACAGTGTCAGACTTTATTTTTCTGGGCTCCAAAATCACTGCAGATGGTGATTGCACCATGAAATTAAAAGACGCTTACTCCTTGGAAGGAAAGTTATGACCAACTTAGACAGCATATTTAAAAGCAGAGACATTACTTTGTCAACAAAGGTTCGTCTAGTCAAGGCTATGGTTTTTCCAGTGGTCATGTATGGATGTGAGAGTTGGACTATAAAGAAAACTGAGCATCAAAGAATTGATGCTTTTGAACTGTGGTGTTGGAGAGTCCCTTGGACGGCAAGGAGATCCAACCAGTCCATCCTAAAGGAGATCAGTCCTGGGTGTTCATTGGAGGGACTGATATTGAAGCTGAAACTCCAATACTTTGGCCACCTGATGTGAAGACCTGACTCATTTGAAAAGACCCTGATGCTGAGAAAGATTGAGGGCAGGAGAAGGGGACGACAGAGGATGAGATGGCTGGATGACATCACCGACTCAATGGACATGGGTTTGGGTGAACTGCAGGAGTTGGTGATGGACAGGGAGGCCTGGTGTGCTGCAGTTCATGGGGTCGCAAAAAGTCAGACACGACTGAGCAACTGAACTGACTGACTGATTGTTGACATCTGTATGCATTCTTTGGAGTCTGTTTAGGTCTTCTGCCTATTTTTTGACTGGGTTGTTTGTTTGTTTTATATATATTAAGGTACATGAGGTTTTTAAAAATATTTTGGAGATTAATCCTTTGTCAACTGCCTCATTTGAAAATATTTCCTCCCACTCTGAGGTTGTCCTTTCATTTTTTTATGGCTTCCTTTGCTGTGAAAAGATTTTAAGTCTCATTAGAGCCCATTTGTTTATTTTTTTTTTACTTTAATTACTCTAGTCAGAAGAATGAAAAAGATTTTTCTGTAATTTCTGTCATAATGTTCTCACTATATTACCCTCTAAGAGTTATACTATCCTGCCTTAAATTTAGGTATTTAATTTATTTTGAATTTGTTTTTGTGTTGGATCTTAGAGAGTATTCTAATTTCATTCTTTGCCATGTAGCTGTCCAGTTACCCAGCACCACTTATTGAAGAGACTAACGTTTCTCCCTTGTATATGTTGCCTCCTTTGTCATAGATTAAGTGGCTATAGGTGTGTGGCTTTATCACTGAACTTTCTTTTATGGAAGATTGGGATTATTAGTTTTTAACTGGAATAAAATTTATTTACAGTTGTATTCTAATTTCTATTGTACAATGAAGTAAATCAGCTGTATGTATACTTGCACACCCTCTCTCTTGGATCTCCCTCTCACCCGTTCATTCTGCTCATCTTGATCATCACAGAACACCAAGCGGAGCTTCCTGTAATTTATAGAAGATTCCCACTACCTATCTATTTTACACATGGTGTTGTATATATGTCAATCATAATATCATAATTTGTCCCAATCTCCACTTCACCTCTTGTGTGCACATATCTATTCTCTACATATGTGTCTCTTTCCCTACCTTTAAAATAGGTTCATCTGTACCATTTATCTACATGCCACATATATGTATTTATATCTGATATTTGTTTTTCTCTTTCTGACTTACTTCACTCTGTATGACAGACTCTAGATCCATCCACATCTTTTCAAATGACTCAGTTTCATTCTTTTTTATGGTTTAGTAATATTCTATTGTATAAAGGTATCACATCTTCTTCATCCATTTTTCTGTCATTGGACCTGTAGGTTATTTCTATGTCTTGGCTATTGAAAATAGTGCTGCAATGAGTACTGGTGTGCATATGTACTTTTAAATTATAGATTTCTCTGGGTATATGTCCAGTAATGGGATTGCTAGGTCACATGATAGTTCTATATTTAGTTTTTTAAGGACACTCCATATGGTACCCCTTAATGGCTGTATCAACTTAAAATTCCACCAACAGGGCAGGAGGGTTCCCTTTTCTCTACATTCTCTATAGCACTTATTGTTTGTAGATGTTTTTGATGATGGCCATTCTGACCAGTGTAAGGTGATACCTGGTAGTTTTGATTTGCATTTCTCTAATAATTAGTGTCTTTACAATTCTAAGGAAAAATCATTTCCAGTCCAGAATTCTACATCCAGCTGAAATACCTGTGTGTGTGTGTGTGTGTGTGTGTGTGTGTGTGTGTGTGTCTGTGTCTGTGTGTCTGTGTCTGTGTGTTTGTGCATGCACACTCTCAGTCATGTTCAACTCTTTACGACTGTTTGGGCTGTAGCCCACCAGGCTCCTCTGGATGTTGAACCTCTTTTCATATCCCTCTTGGTATATGATTTTCTTCTTTAGAGAGAGATATATTTAGGGCTTCTGCCCATTTTTTGATTTTTTTTTAATTGAGCTATGTGAATTGTTTGTATATTTTGAAAAGTAATCCTTTCTTAGTTGCTTCATTTGCAAATGTTTTCTCCCATTCTGAAAGTTGACTTTTCATCTTGATTATAGTTTCCTTTGATGTGGAAAAGTAATTATGTTCCATTTGTTTTGTATTTTTCATTACTCTGGAGTTGGGTCAAAAAGAACTTGCTATAGTTTTTGTCAAAGACCATTCTACCATTGTTTTCCTTTAAGAATCTTATAGTGTCTGATCTTAAAGTGAGGTCTTTATTCTATTTTGAATTTAAATTTTGTATGGTGTTAGGTATTGTTCTTATTTCATTCTTTTACATGTAGCTGTCCAGTTCACCCAGCATGATTTATTAAAAAGGTTATCTTCTGACCAGTTTGAAGTGATATCTCATTATAGTTTTGATTTGCATTTCTCTAGTAATGAGCAGTGTTAACCATATTTTCATGTGTTTATTAGCCATCTGTATGTATTTTTTTGGAGAAATGTTTGTTTAGGTCTTCTGCCCACTTTTTTTATTTAGTTGTTTGTTGTTGTTCTGCTGCTGCTGCTGCTGCTAAGCCACTTCAGTCGTGCCCAAATCTGTGTGACACCATAGACGGCAGCTGACCAGGCTCTGCCATCCCTGGGATTCTCCAGGCAAGAACACTGGAGTGGGTTGCCATTTCCTTCTCCAATGCATGAAAGTTAAAAGGGAAAGTGAAGTCGTTCAGTTGTGTCCGACTCTTAGCGACCCCATGGACTGCAGCCTACCAGGTTCCTCCATCCATGGGATTTTTCAGGCAAGAGTAATGGAGTGGGGTGCCATTTCCTTCTCTGTGTTCTTCTGCTATTGAGTTAAATAAGCTGCTTGTATACTTTAGAGTGTTCTGCCTGTGTTTTCCTATAAGAGTTTGATAGTTTCTGATCTTACGTTTAGGTCTTTAATCCATTTTGAGTTCATCTTTGTGTGTGGTGTTAGGAAGTGTTCTAATTTCATTCCTTTACATGTAACAGTCTCAGCACCACTTATCCAAGAGGCTATCTTTGCCACATTGTATATTCTTGCCTCCGTCTAAAATGAAGGTACCCATAGTTGCATCTGGTCCCATCACTTCATGGGAAATAGATGGGGAAACAGTGGAAACAGTGTCAGACTTTATTTTGGGGGGGCTCCAAAATCACTGCAGATGGTAATTGCTGCCATGAAATTAAAAGACGCTTACTCCTTGGAAGGAAAGTTATGACCAACCTAGATAGCATATTGAAAAGCAGAGACATTACTTTGCTAACAAAGGTCCATCTAGTCAAGGCTATGGTTTTTCCAGCGGTCATGTATGGATGTGA
Source organism: Bubalus kerabau (assembly GCF_029407905.1). Taxonomy (NCBI): domain Eukaryota; kingdom Metazoa; phylum Chordata; class Mammalia; order Artiodactyla; family Bovidae; genus Bubalus; species Bubalus kerabau. The sequence goes on along the minus strand of NC_073638.1, from coordinate 16,023,281 downwards.
GAGTTGGACTGTGAAGAAAGCTGAGTGCTGAAGAATTGATGCTATTGAACTGTGGTGTTGAAGACTCTTGAGTGTCCCTTGGACTGCAAGGAGATCCAGCCAGTCCATTCTAAAGGAAATCAGTCCTGGGTGTTCATAGGAAGGACTGATGCTGAGGCTGAAACTCCAATACTTTGGCCACCTCATGCGAAGAGTTGACTCATTGGAAAAGACTCTGATGCTGGCAGGGATTGAAGGCAGGAGGAGAAGGGGATGACAGAAGATGAGATGGCTGGATGGTATCACCAACTCGATGGACATGAGTTTGAGTGAACTCCGGGAGTTGGTGATGGACAGGGAGGCCTGGCGTGCTGCAATTTATGGGGTCACAAAGACTCAGATATGACTGAGTGACTGAACTGAACTGAACTGAATAGTTGTGTGGGTTTATCTCTAGGCTCTTTATCTTGTTCCATTGGTCTATATTTCTGTTGTAGTGCCAGTTCCATACAGTCTTGATGACTGTAGCTTTGTAGTATGTTATCTCACAGCAGTCAGAATGGCCATCATCAAAAAATCTACAAACAATAAATGCTGGAGAGGGTGTGGAGAAAAAGAAACTCTCTTGCACTGTTAGTGGAAATATAAATTGATACAGCCACTATGGAAGACAGTACAAAGATTTCTTAACAAACTGTGAATAAAACTACCATATGACCCAACAATCCCACTACTAGGCATATACCCTGAGAAAACTGGGAAGTTTTGAAGCAGAAATAGCCTTTCAGAGATCTCTCAAATTGAGGCAAGGGGGAAGAGTTTTTGAAACCCATCTCAATAATTGAGTGCCAGTTGTCCATAGAGAAGGGTCATAACATTGGGTGAAGCAACTTCTGGGAATGGGCTCAGCTATGAGCCCTGTGAGGTAACACTCCCAACTGGAGAAATGAATGCCTTAATTCTATAGGGGTCTTTAGTTTTCACTAGAGCTTATACTCTTACTGGGGCTTCCCTGGTGAGTCAGTGGTAAAGAATCTGCCTGAAATGTAGGAGACCTGGGTTTAATCCATGGGTTGGGAAGATCCCCAGGAGAAGAAAATGGCTACCTACTCCAATATTCTTGTCTGGAGAATTCCAAGGACAGAGGAGCCTGCCAGGCTACAGTAAGTGGGGTCACAAAGAGTTGGACACAACTAAGCAAATGACACTAGTGCCTATACTTTTATTATTAACAAGATATCAAAAGGCCTTAGAACTGTTTCAAATATGATCTGAGGACATCTCTTCACAGTCATCTATTCACTTCAATGTGGTACACACCCTAGCACCTATTATGTACAGGTGCTTTGCTTAGTGTCATAAAAAATATGAAGATGATTTAGATATAGGTCCTGTATCAAGAGGTAGATATGGAGATGATAATGACCTAATTATCAAGCAAGGCTGAAAATGGCATTTCTAATATGAGGGATAAATGCATGTCCTGGGAATTCAGAGATGAGAGAAGTTCTTTCCATCTGAGAAATGAGAAACTTGCATGAGACTATCCACAGTTGAAAGTGAGTGAGATTTGGACATGTCAAGATGAGTGGGATTAAGAGGGGTATTCCAAGATAAAGAAATAGTGGGATCATAATGAGTGAGAATAAACAACTTTCATTTGATTGAAGTATAAAAATAATGAAGGGAGGTAGCAAAACTCCATGTCAAAGGGAGTTTGAGGAAATATTGCTGAGAGTTGCAAAGGCCCAGAATTAATTCAATAAGCAACAGTGACCTGTTGACAATTTGAACTAGAGAATGATGTACCAAAAGTTTTATTTCAGGAAGGTTAATCTGGATTAGAGGAAAAGCTGCTGCCGCTAAGTTGCTTCGGTCGTGTCCGGCTCTGTGCGACCCCATAGACGGCAGCCCACCAGGCTCCCCCACCCCTGGGATTCTCCAGGCAAGAACACTGGAGTGGGTTGCCATTTCCTTCTCCAATGCAGGAAAGTGAAAAGTGAAAGTGAAGTCGCTCAGTCGTGTCTGACTCTTTGGGACCCCATGGACTGCAGCCTACCAGGCTCCTCCATCCATGGGATTTTCCAGGCAAGAGTACTGGAGTGGGGTGCCATTGCCCTCTCCGAGAGGAAAAGCTAGACCCCCAAATAACTGTCATCTGCCTCAGGGGGAAAAAACACCACAAGTATCTTTGTCAGGCTTTGTATGATGTATCAGTCCCTTTTTCCCCCATTTCAGTCCTGTATTTTAACCTTCTCTCAAATAGGCATTCTCTTTATTCAAACTACTTTTCCCAGTGATTAGGCTGATAATACCCTATTTTCACTAAGATGAGTTCAAGATAGAGTTCACTCCTTCTAGCCCAAGATCTAATAAGGATCAAGGACGAAACGTATGCCTCAAGAATATCCAGTGGGGATAAAATTACCTTCACATGGAAATGGAGGGTTAGGAGAAGAATGAATGAAGAAGACACAGGTTAGATTGCCCCAGACTTATGAAAGCAAAAAAATTTACCATTTCTTTCAAAAAAGAAATCAGCTGTCATAATGATTTGGTTTATTAATTATATAACAGAAAAATTCATGATAGACCAAAGCAAAACTATAAAAAGTCACTCTAGCCTAATTTAGTGGTGATGACACTTTAGTTTCTATATGGAGTAGTTAGAAATGCAGGCTCTGGAGGCTGATCTTGGTTCTGCAATTTACAATCTATATAACTTGTCCAAATTCCTGGATACCTGTATGCCTTATTTTTCATTTACAAGCTATATCTATATTGTAAAGATTTAATGGAAAAAACCTTTACAAGAATCTGACACAAAGTAGATATCCAATAAACATTAATCATCCTCATCATCATCACAATCATCTTGCTAATTTGCATCACAAATTTTTGTCATGTAGATATATTTTCATAGCTTTGTATCATTTGGTATGTGCATTTCTTACTATCATTCTGTTATTCAGTATCAATGTCTTAGTCAACTTAGTTTCCTTTCTTGATAATTTAGACCATTTAAAAATAACATACAAATAAAACTACCTCTTTTTTAACCCTGAAAATCCCTCAGTAGCTATACTTTAAAAAAAATTATTTATTTATTTTAATAAATTAGAGGCTAATTACTTTACAATATTGTAATGCTTTTGCCATACATTGACATGAATCAGCCATGGGTGTACATATGTCCCCATCCTGAAGCTCCCTCCCACCTCCTTCCCCATCCCATCCCTCAGGGTCATCCCAGTGCACCAGCCCTGAGTGCCCTGTCTCATGCATCAATCCTGGACTGTGATCTATTTCACATATGGTAATATACATGTTTCAATGCTATTCTCTCAAATCATCCCACCCTTGCTTCTCCCACAGAGTCCAAAATTCTGTTTTTTACATCTGTGTTGCTTTATCTGTCTTGCATATAGGGTAATAGTTATCATCTTTCTAAATTCCATATATATGTGTTAATATACTGTATTGGTATTTTTTTTTCTGACTTACTTCACTCTGTATAATAGGCTCCCGTTTCATCCACCTCATTAGAACTGACTCAAATGCATTCTTTTTTATAGCTGAGTAATATTCCATTCTGTATATGTACGACTGCTTTCTTATCCATTTGTTTGCCGATGGATATCTAGGTTGCTTTCATGTTCTAGCTATTGTAAACAGTGCTGCAATGAACATTAGGGTACACGTGTCTCCTTCAATTCTGGTTTTCTCAGTGTATATGACCAGCAGTGGGATTGCTGGGTCGTATGGCAGTTCTATTTCATTTTTTAATGAATCTCCACACTGTTCTCCATAGTGGCTGTACTAGTTTGCATTCCCATCAACAGTATAAGAGTTACCTTTTCTCCACATCCTCCCCAGCATTTATCGTTTGTAGAGTTTTTGATGCTAGCCATTCTGACCAGTGTGAGATGGTACCTCATTGTAGGTTTGATTTGCATTTCTCTGGTAATGAGTGATGTTGAGCATCTTTTCATGTGTTTGTTAGCCATCTGTATGTCTTCTCTGGAGAAATGTCTGTTTAGTTCTTTGGACCATTTTTTGATTGGGTCGTTTATTCTTCTGGAATTGAGCTGCATGTGCTGCTTGTATATTTTTGAGATTAATTCTTTGTCAATTGCTTCCTTTGCTATTATTTTCTCCTATTCTGAAGGCTGTCTTTCCACCTTGCTTATAGTTTCCTTCATTGTATAAAAGCTTTTAAGTTTAATTAGGTCCCATTTGTTTATTTTTGTTTTTATTTCCAATATTCTGGTAGGTGGGTCATAGAGGATCCTGCTGTGATTTATGTCAGAAAGTGTTTTACCTATGTTTTCTTCTAGGAGTTTTATAGGCTCTGGTCTTACATTTAGATCTTTAATCCATTTTGAGTTTATTTTTTTGTATGGTGTTAGAAAGTGTTTGAGTTTCATTCTTTTACAAGTGGTTGACCAGTTTTCCCAGCACAACTTGTTAAAGAGATTGTCATTTCTCCATTGTATATTCTTGCCTTTTTTGTCAAAAATAAGGGTGTCCATAGATTTCTCTCTGGGCTTTCTATTTTGTTCCATTGATCTATATGTCTGTCTTTGTGCCAGTACCATACTGTCTTGATGACTGTAGCATTGTAGTACAGTCTGAAGTCAGGCAGGTTGATTCCTCCAGTTCCATTCTTCTTTCTCAAGATTGCTTTGGCTATTCGAGGTTTTCTGTATTTCCATACAAATTGTGAAATTATTTGTTTTAGTTCTGGAAAAATACCATTGGTAGCTTGATAGAGATTGCAGTTGAATCTATAGATTACTTTGGGTACTGCACTCATTTTCACTACATTGATTCTTCCGATCCATGAACATGGTATATTTCTCCATCTATTTGTGTCATTTTTGATTTCTTTCATCAGTGTTTTATAGTTTTCTATATATAGGTCTTTTGTTTCTTTAAGTAGATTTATTCCTAAGTATTTTATTCTTTTTGTTGCAATGGTGAATGGGATTGTTTCCTTAATTTCTTCCTGTTTTCTTATTGTTAGTGCATAGGAATGCAAGGGATTTCTGTGTATTAATTTTATATACTACAACTTTACTATATTCATTGATTAGATCTAGTAATTTTCTGGTGGTGTCTTTAGGGTTTTCTGTATAGAGGATCATGTCATCTGCAAACAGTGAGTTTTACTTCTTCTTTTCCAATCTGGATTCCTTCTATTCCTTTTTTCTTCTCTTATTGCTGTGGCTAAAACTTCCAAAACTATGTTGAATAGTAGTGGTGAGAGTGTGCACCCTTGTCTTGTTCCTGACTTTAGGGGAAATGCTTTCAATTTTTCACCACTGAGGATAATGTTTGCTGTGGGTTTATCATATATGGCTTTTATTATGTTGAGGTTTGTTCCTTCTATGCCTGCTTTCTGAAGGGTTGTTTTTTTTTATCATAAATGGATGTTGAATTTTGTCAAAGGCTTTCTCTGCATCTATTGAGATAATCATATGATTTTTATCTTTCAATTTGTTAATGTGGTGTATCACATTGATTGATTTGAAGAATCCTTGCATCCCTGGAATAAAGCCCACTTGGTCATGATGTATGATCTTTTTACTATGTTGTTGGATTCTGTTTGCTAGAATTTTGTTGAGGATTTTTGCATCTATGTTCATCAATGATATTGGCCTGTAGTTTTCTTTTTTTGTGGCATCTTTGTCTGGTTTTGGTATTAAGGTGATGATGGCCTCATAGAATAAGTTTGGCAGTTTACCTTCTTCTGCAATTTTCTGGAAGAGTTTAAGTAGGATAGGTGTTAGCTCTTCTCTACACTTATGATAGAATTCACCTGGGAAGCCATCTGGTCCTGGACTTTTGTTTGTTGGAAGATTTTGACTACAGTTTCGATTTCTGTGTTTGTGATAGGTCTGTTAAGATTTTCTATTTCTTCCTGGTTCCGTTTTGGAAGATTATACTTTTCTAAGAATTTTTCCATTTCTTTCAAGTTGTCCATTTTATTGGCATATAGTTGCTTATGGTAGTCTCTTAGGATCCTTTGTATCTCTGTGTTGTCTGTTGTGACCTCTCCATTTTCATTTCTAATTTTATTGATTTGATTCTTCTCCCTTTTTTTCTTGATGAGTCTGGCTAATGGTTTGTCTATTTTATTTATCTTCTCAAAGAACCAGCTTTTAGTTTTGTTGATTTTTGCTATAGTCTCCTTTGTTTCTCTTTCATTTACTTCTGCCCTAATTTTTATGATTTCTAATAATTTGTAATCCTAGGGTTCTTCATTTCTTCTTTTTCTAGTTGCTTTAGGTGTAAAGTTAGGTTATTTATTGGATTTTCTCTTGTTTCTTGAGGTAAGCTTGTATTGCTATGAACCTTCCCCTTAGCACTGCTTTTACTGAATCCCATAGGTTTTGGGTTGTTGTGTTTTCATTTTCATTTCTATGCATATTTTGCTTTCTTTTTTAATTTCTTCTGTGATTTGTTGGTTTTTCAGAAGCGTGTTGTTTAGCCTCCATATGTTTGTATTTTTAATAGTAACTATTCTTTTTTGCGTCTTTTTTCCATCATTTGCTGCCCCTATCTCCTACTTTCCTTTCCCACACTTTGTTCAGAATAAATAGAGCAGGTTAGGCAGATGTCATCAAAATATTTGGGTCCCCAAACGATCTGTATGTGCACAAACACACTGACAGCACTCAGGCCATCAAACCCCCTCCCATACATAATATATACATTGTGTAGGACCTCAGTAACATTCTACTGAGTGCAATTTCCTTATGTATAGCACTCTTTTTTTTTAATGGCCAAACCATGACACATGTGGGATCTTAGTTCTCTGGCCAGGGATCACACCTGTGTCCCCTTCATTAGAAGCACTGAGTCTTAACCACTGGTCAACCAGGGAAGTTCCCATTGCTTTTTTATATATAAAGAAAAATAAATTCCACTACAACTAAAGGAAAAATACACACTTCCTTGTTTCCCCTGGTACTTCAACTGTTAGGAATTGCAGGATTGGATGAAGGAAGATGAAAGGTATGCTTTTATCATTTAATGAGGGTTTAGCAGATCATAGATGAATAGGAAATTAGAAAAATGCTTTACTGTTTTGTATATGAACTTTTCTGATACTTGGAACTGTGTTCCAGAGCCATGATATGGGGAGTGACACGAGGCTGAGTTTCCAGAAGGTTAATCTGAAAGCAGTGTTTAAAAGATAAAGGGAAGGGAGGGGCTGAGGGAGATGGTGTCTGTTCTGTAACTGTCTCAGTAAGAGTAATAAGGGTATGGAATGGGGTCATGGCAAAGTAAAATAAAGATGGGGATGTGATCTGCTTCTGCTGCTGCTGCTGCTAAGTCACTTCAGTCATGTCTGACTCTGCGTGACCCCATAGATGGCAGCCCACCAGGCTCTTCCATCCCTGGGATTCTCCAGGCAAGAACACTGGAGTGGGTTGCCATTTCCTTCTCCAATGCATGAAAGTGAAACGTGAAAGGGAAGTTGCTCAGTCGTGTCCAACTCTTTGCGACCCCATGGACTTCAGCCTACCAGGCTCCTCCATCCATGGGATATTCCAGGCAAGAGTACTGGAGTGGGGTGCCATTGCCTTCTCAGTCTGCTAATTGCTAGCTGCATAGTTTCTCCTCTTAGCAGAGGAAATCAGGCCTCTTTTTTTTTGCCATTGCCTTCTCCAAGGATGTGATCAACAGGTATTAATTAAGAAATAATGACAATATTGGAAATCAAATAGGTATTATTGCCTATTCTATCTGCTGAACCACAGACTCTAATTTGAACACTTAACACACACGTAAACCCTACAAAAATTCATAATCCTTATGGGCCACCATAACATCTTTCCAACTTGATGTTTCCACTTGTTTTATGGCTGTGTTAAAACAGTGCCCCCCCCCAAATAAAATTTCTGTAATACTGCTTCTATGATAATGTCAGGGTCTCTTGATTTTTCTACATTTGGCCAATGACAAGATAGCAAAATGAAACTTTGATAAGAAACATGAAGAGATTATAGAACCATTTCATAATGTGTGGAAATGTCAAATTACTACATAGTATAATTTAGACTAAAATAATGTTTTGTGTCAACTATATATAAATTTTTCTCATAAGAGAGATTGCAATAATCTCCCTGTCTGCCTTGTGGGCTTTTCTCTTTTTTCTCTGACCTCTATCAGATAATAATATGAGGAGTAAGGAGATTATTTGAGGGACAGAGAATTTTACCTCTGGAGTTCAGGCCAGGATGGACATAAAAAGAGAAACACCAGTTTGCACAATTTCCTTCATGGAAAGGTTCATTTTCTCCCAAGTGTGCATTTTCAGTACTGGAACACTTCAGAAAATATGCTGGATGTGAACCTGCCAATTGGGGTCTACTGGCAAAAACAGTGTCCTCCCATTTGAAAGCTAGAATGTTTCACTCTCAATCCCACCTAAGAAAATACGCTGAGTGTTGATCCTCTCTTCACTACATTCCATCCTTGGTGCAGGCAAGTGACTATTCTGAAGGAAACACTGTGCTTGAATCTCATAATATGAGCTCATCTGATAACACCTTAGATTATAATGTGTTGTGTGGGTATTCCACGCACCACAAGAGAACAACCAGTTTACACAACTTTCTTCATGGACAGGTTCAGTTTGTCCCAAGTATATATTCAGTGCTGGGACACTGCAGGGAAATATGCTGGGTGTGAATGAACCAGCTGGGGTCTACACACAAAAACCCTCCACTAGCATTGTTTTACTAGAATGTTTTACTATGAAACCCACCTAGGAAAACAATTTGGGTGCTGGTTTTCTCTAACTGAAGTCAATTCTTCAGGCAAGCAAGTGACTTTTTTGAAGGAAACACTACACTTGGATCAACTTACAAGGAGCTCATCTCATAGAATACCTAGGTTTATAATACATTGTATGGGTGTGCCACTTACCACACAGGGAAGAGCCAGTTCACACAACTCCCTTCATGGAAAGGTTCACTTTGTCCCAAGTTTGTATTTTCAGTGCTGGGACACAGCAGGGCAATATGTTGGGCAGGAACCTTCCAAATGGGCTCTGTGAGCAAAAACACTGTTCTCCCTCTTTGAAAGTTAGAATGTTTCATTCTCAAATCCACCAGGAAAACATTTTGGGTGCTGATTCTATCTTCACTACAGTCAATTCTGGCACCGGCCAAGTGACTTTTCTGAAGGAAAGCCTGTTTGGATCTCCTTACTAAGAACTTATTTAATACAACACTTAGGTTCATAAAGCATTACCGAGCAAAAGCAGGTCACACAACTTCATTCATGGAAAGGTTCAGTTTATCCCGAGCGTGCGTTTTCAGGGCTGAGACACTGCAGAGAAATATGCTGTGTGTGAACCTGCCAGTAGTGTTCTGCTGGCAAAAACAGAGTGTTCTCACACTGTGAAAGCTAGAATGTCTCAATATCTAACCCACCTTTGAAAAAACTTGGGTGGTGATAGTCTTCAGTTCAGTTCAGTTCAATTCAGTCGCTCAGTCATCTCCAACTCTTTGTGACCCCATGAATTGCAGCACGCCAGGCCTCCCTGTCCATCACCAACTCCCGGAGTTCACTCCAACTCACGTCCATCGAGTCGGTGATGCCATCCAGCCATCTCATCCTCTGTCATCCCCTTCTCCTCCTGCCCCCAATCCCTCCCAGCATCAGAGTCTTTTCCAATCAGTCAACTCTTCACATGAGGTGGCCAAAGTACTGGAGTTTCAGCTTCAGCATCATTCCTTTCAAAGAACAGCCAGAACTGATCTCCTTTAGAATGGACTAGTTGCATCTCCTTGCAATCCAAGGGACTCTCAGAGTCTTCTCCAACACCACAGTTCAAAAGCATCAATTCTTCAGTGCTCAGCTTTCTTCACAGTCCAACTCTCACATCCATACATGACTACTGGAAAAACCATAGCTTTGACTAGATGGACCTTTGTTGGCAATGTCTCTGCTTTTCAATATGCTATCTAGGTTGGTCATAACTTTCCTTCCAAGGAGTAAGTGTCTTTTCATTTCATGGTTGCAATCACCATCTGCCGTGATTTTGGAGCCCCAAATAATAAAGTCTGACACTGTTTCCACTGTTTCCCCATCTATTTCCCATGAAGTGATGGGACCAGATGCCATGATCTTAGTTTTCTGAATGTCTTAACAACAGTCAGTTCTTGGTGCAAGTGAGTCACTTTTTTAAAGGAAGCACTATGTTTGGATCTTGTTACTAGGAGCACATCTAATAAAACACCTCTGTTCAAAATGCATTGTATGGGTATGCCACTCACCACAAGGAGAACGACCAGTTCACACTGCTTCCTTCATAGAAAGATTCAGTAAGCCAGAAAGAAAAACACCAATACAGTATACTAACGCATATATATGGAATTTAGAAAGATGGTAACAATAACCCTGTGTACGAGACAGCAAAAGAGACACTGATGTATAGATCAGTCTTATGGACTCTGTGGGAGAGGAAGAGGGTGGGGAGATTTGGGAGAATGGCATTGAAACATGTATAATATCATGTATGAAACGAGTTGCCAGTCCAGGTTCAATGCACAATACTGGATGCTTGGGGCTGGTGCACTGGGACGACCCAGAGGGAGGGTATGGGGAGGGAGGAGGGAGGAGGGTTCAGGATGGGGAACACAGGTATACCTGTGGCGGATTCACTTCGATATTTGGCAAAACTAATACAATATTGTAAAGTTTAAAAATAAAATAAAATTAAAAAAAAAAAAAAAAAGAAAGATTCAGTTTTAACCAAGTGTGTATTTTCAGTGCTGGGATATTGCAGGCAGTTATGCTGGCTGTGAACCCGCCAATTGGGATCTTCTGGCAAAAACAGTTCTCACCCTGTGAAAGCTAGAATGTATCACTCTCAAATGCACCTAGAAAAACACTGTGGGTGCTGATCCTTATTGAAGTCAATATTTTGTGACAGCAAGTAACTTTTCTGAAGGAAACACTGCGCTTATGTCTCCTTACTAGAAGCTCATCTCATAGAACACCTAGGTAAATAACACATCATGGAGAACAACCAACATACAAAACTTCCTTCTGGAAAGGTTCACTTTGCTGCAAGTATTTATATTTAGTGCTGGGACACTGCAGGGAAATATTCTGGGTGTGAACTTACCAATAGGGGTCTGATGGTAAAAAGTGTGTTCTGACCCTGTGAATGCTAGACTGTATCACTCTGAAACCCACATATGAAAACACTTTGGGTGCTGATTCTCACTTCACTACAGTCAATTCTTGGTGCAAGCAAGTGACTTTTATGAAGGAAAAACTATGCCTGAATCTCTTTACTATGAGCTCTACTTATACAACACCTAGGTTCATACTGCATTGTATGGGTATGCCACCTGCCACATAGAGAACAACTATTTCACACAACTTTCTATATAGAAAGGTTAAGTTTATCTCAAGTGTTCATTTTTAGTGCTGGGACACAGCAGGGAATATGCTGGGTGTAAATCAGCCATTTATATTCAGCAGACAAAAACATTTTTTCTCACCTTTTGAATGCTAGAATGTTTCACTCTCAAATGCACCTAGGAAAACACCTGGGCTGCTGACTCTCTCTTGACTACAGTCAATTCTTGGTACAATGAAGTGACACTTCTGAAGGAAACAACCTGCTTGGATCTCCTTACTAGGAGCTCATCTCATAGAACACCTATGTCCATAATGCATTTTATGGTTATGCCAGTCACCACACAGAGAACCAGAACAAATCACTTCATTTGTGGAAAGTATAGTTTGTTCCAAGTGTGTATTTTCAGCGCTGGGACACTACAAGGCAATATGCTGGGTAGGAATCTGTCAATTGAGGTCTGCTGGCAAAAACAGTTCACTCACCCTGTGAAAGCTAGAATGTTTCCCTTTCAAACCTACCTAGGAAAAAGTTTTGCGTTTTGACACTCTTCTTTGCATTCAATTCTTGGCTCAAGCAAGTGACACTTCTGAAAAAAAAAACATGGTGCTTGCATCTCCCTACCGGGAGATCATCTACAAGAATACCTAAGATCATAAAGCATTGTATGGGTTTCCCACTATGCACACAGAGAATAACCAGTTCACACCACTTCCTTCAAAGAAAGATTCGGTTTGACCGAATTGTCTATTTTCAGTGCTGGGACACTGTGGGCCCTACCCACCAGAACAAGACATAGTTTCCCCCCAGTCAGTCTCTCCCATCAGGAAGCTTCCATAAGCCTCTTATCCTTCTCCATCAGATGGCAAACAGAATGAAAACCACAATCACAGAAAACTAACCAATCTGATCACATGGACCACAGCCTTGTCTAAATCAATGAAACTATGAGACATGCCATGTAAGGCCACCCAGGACATATGGGTCATGGTGAAGAGTTCTGACAAAATGTGCTCCACTGAAGAAGGGAATAGCAAACCACTTCAGTATTCTTGCCTTAAGACCCCACGAAGAGTATGAAAAAGCAAAAAGATAGGGCACTGAAAGAGAAATTCTCCAGGTCGGTAGGACCCAATATGCTACTGTAAATCAGTGGAAAAATAACTCCAGAAATAATGAAGAGACAGAGCCAAAGCAAAAACAACACCCAGTTGTGGATGTGACTGCTGATGGAAGTAAGAGCAATATTGTATAGGAAACTGGAATGTTAGGTCCATGAATCAAAGCAAATAGGAAGTGGTTGAACAGGAGAAGGAAAGAGTGAACATTGACATTGTAGGAATCACCGAACTAAAATGGACTAGAATGGGTGAATTTAACTCAGATGACCATTATTCTACTACTGTGGGCAAGGGAACAAGTCATGCAAAAATGGGCTTAATAAAGCACAGAAATGGTATGGACCTAACAGAAGCAGAAGATATTAAGAAGAGGTGGCAAAAATACACAGAAGAACTATACAAAAAAGATCTTCACAACCCAGATAACCACAATGGTATGATCACTCACCTAGAGCCAGACATCCTGGAATGTGAAGTCAAGTGGGCCTTAGGATGCATCACTACAAACAAAGCTAGTGGAGGTGATGGAATTCCAGCTGAGCTATTTCAAATCCTAAAAGATGATGCTGTGAAAGTGCTGCACCCAATATGCCAGCAAACATGGAAAGCTCATCAGTGGCCACAGGACTGGAAAAGGTCAGTTTTCATTCCAATCCCAAAGAAAGGCAGTGCCAAAGAATGCTCAAACTACCGCACAATTGCACTCATCTCACATGCTAGTAAAGTAATGATCAAAATTCTCAAAGCTAGGCTTCAATAGTACATGAACCATGAACTTCCAAATGTTCAACTGGTTTTAGAAAAGGCAGAGGAACCAGAGATCAAATTGCCAACATCCATTCAATTATCAAAAAAGCAAGAGAGTTCCAGAGAAACATCTATTTCTGCTTTATTGACTATGCCAAAGCCTTTGACTCTGTGGATCACAACAAACTGTGGAAAATTCTTAAACAGCTGGGAATACCAGACCACTTGACCTGCCTCCTGAGAATTCTGTATGTAGGTCAGGAAGCAAGAGTTGGAACTGGACATGGAACAAAAGACTGGTTCCAAATAGGGAAAGGAGTACATCAAGGCTGCATATTGTCACCCTGCTTATTTAACTTATATGCAGAATACATCATGAGAAACGCTGGGCTGGAAGAAGCACAAGCTGGAACCAAGATTGCTGGGAGAAATATCAATAACCTCAGATATGCAGATGACACCACCCTTATGGCAGAAAGTGAAGAACTAAAGAGCCTCTGTATGAAAGTGAAAGAGGAGAGTGAAAAAGTTGGCTTAAAACTCAACATTCAGAAAACTAAGATCACGGCATCTGGTCCCATCACTTCATGGCAAATAGATGGGGAAACAGTGGAAACAGTGACAGACTTTATTATTCTAGGCTCCAAAATCACTGTAGATGGTGACTGCAGCCATGAAATTAAAAGACACTTACTCCTTAGAAGAATAGTTATGACCAACCTAGACAGCATATTAAAGAGCAGAGACATTACTTTGCCGACAAAGGTCCATCTAGTCGAATATATAGTTTTCCAATAGTCAAGTATGGGTGTGAGAGTGGACTATAAAGAAAGCTGAGCACTGAAGAATCAATGCTTTTGAACTGTGGTGTTGGAGAAGACTCTTGAGAGTCCCTTGGACTGCAAGGAGATCCAACCAGTCCCTCCTCAAGGAAATCGGTCCTGGATGTTATTGGAAGGACTGATGCTGAAGCTGAAACTCCAACACTTTGGCCACCTGATGTGAAGAACTGACTCATTGAAAAAGACCCTGAAGCTGGGAAAGATTGAAAGTGGACGAAGGGGATGATAGAGGATGAGATGGTTGGATGGCATCACCAATTCAGTGGGCCTAAGTTTGAGTAAGCTCTGCAGGTTGGTGATGAACAGGGAAGCCTGGTGTGCTGCAGTCCATGGGGTCACAAAGAGTCGGACATGACTGGGTGAGGAACTGAGCAAAAACTCTGCTGTTATCCTGTGAAAGCAAGAATGTGTCATTCTCAAACCCACCTAGGAAAACACTGCGTGTTTGAGAAAACACGTGAGTGCTGAATCTCTCCTCACTATTGTCATTTTGGGTCGCCAGCTCCTGAATTTTCTGAAGAAGCACTGTTTTTGGATCTCCTTACTGAGATCTCCTAGATCAACCATCTAGAAGATGTTCATCTCCTAGAACAACCTAGGTTTAAAATGCACTGTATGGTATGGCAGTCACCACACAGTGAGAAACCAGTTCACACCATGTCCCTCATAGAAAAGTTCTGTTGTTTCCAAGTGTGTAATCTCAATTCTTGGACCCAGCAAGGAAATACATTGAGTGTGAACTTGCCAACTGGGGACAGCTGGCAAAAACTGTGTGGTCACCTTGTTAAAGTGAGAATATTTCACTTTCAAACCCACCTGGAAAGACTCTTTGGGTACCAATTCTCTCTTTACCACAGTCAATTCTTAGTGCAAGCAAATGAATTTTCTGAATGAAACACTGTACTTGATCAGAGAAGAAAAAGAAATAAAAGGAATTCAGATTGGAAAAGAAGAAGTAAAACTCTCACTGTTTGCAGATGACATGATCCTCTACATAGAAAACCCTAAAGACACCACCAGAAAATTACTGGTGGTTACTTTAATTAGAGCTAATCATTAATTAATTAAATGTAAGCAATTAAAAATTAGAGCTAATCAATGACTATAGTAAAGTTGCAGTATATAAAATTAATACACAGAAATCCCTTGCATTCCTATACACTTTTGCTGCTGTTGCTAAGTTGCTTCAGTCCTGTCCGACTCTGTGCGACCCCATAGACAGCAGCCCACCAGGCTCCCCCATCCCTGGGATTCTCCAGGCAAGAACACTGGAGTGGGTTGCCATTTCCTTCTCCAATGCATGAAAGTGAAAAGTGAAAGTGAAGTCACTCAGTCGTGTCCGACTCTTCGCGACCCCATGGATTGCAGCCTACCAGGCTCCTCCGTCCATGGGATTTTCCAGGCAAGAGTAGTGGAGTGGGGTGCCATTGCCTTCTCCTCCTATACACTAGCAATGAGAAAATAGAAAGAGAAATTAAGGAAACAATCCCATTCACCATTGCAACAAAAAGAATAAAATATTTAGGAATAAATTTACCTAAAGAAACTAAAGACTGATATATAGAAAACTATAAAACACTGATGAAAGAAATCAAAGATAACACAAACAGATGGAAAAATATACCACTGTCATGGATCGGAAGAATCAATATAGTGAAAATGAGTATACTACACAAAGCAATCTATAGATTCAATGCAATCCTTATCAAGCTACCAATGGTATTTTCCACAGAACTAGAACAAATAATTTCACAATTTGTATGGAAACACAAAAAAACCTTGAATAGCCAAAGCAATCTTGAGAAAGAAGAATGGAACTGGAGGAATCAACCTGCTTGACTTCAGAGTATACTACAAAGCTATAGTCATCAAGACAGTATGGTACTGGCACAAAGACAGAAATATAGATCAATGGAACAAATTAGAAAGCCCAGAGATAAATCAACATACCTATGAACACCTTATCTTTGACAAAGGAGGAAACTACAATCTCTTTAACAAGTGGTGCTGGGAAAACTGGTCAACCACCTGTAAGAATGAAACTAGAACACTTTCTAACACCATAACACAAAAATAAACTCAAAATGGATTAAAGCTTTAAATGTAAGACCAGAACCTATAAAACTCCTAGAGGAAAACATAGGGAAAACACCCCCTGACATAAGTCACAGCAAGATCCTCTATGACCCACCACCCAGAGTAATGGAAATAAAAGCAAAAATAAACAAATGGGACCTAATTAAACTTAAAAGCTTTTGCACAACGAAGGAAACTATAAAGCAAGGTGAAAAGGCAGGCTTCAGAATAGGAGAAAATAATAGCAAATGAAACAACTGACAAAGACTTAATCTCCAAAGTATACAAGCAGCTCATGCAGGTCAATACCAGAAAAATAAACGATCAAATCAAAAAATGTTCCAAAGAACTAAGCAGAAATTTCTCTAAAGAAGACATACAGATGGCTAACAAACACATGAAAAGATGCTCAACATCACTCATTACCAGAGAAATGCAAATCAAAACTACAATGAGGTACCATCTCATACTGGTCAGAATGGCTAGCATCAAAAACTCTACAAATGATAAATGCTGGGGAAGATGTAGAGAAAAGGTAACTCTTATACTGTTGGTGGGAATGCAAACTAGTACAGCCACTATGGAGAACAGTGTGGAGATTCATTTAAAAATGAAATAGAACTGCCATATGACCCAGCAATCCCACTGCTGGTCATATACACTGAGAAAACCAGAATTGAAAGAGACACGTGTACCCTAATATTCATTGCAGCACTGTTTACAATAGCTAGAACATGAAAGCAACCTAGATATCCATCGGCAGACAAATGGATAAGAAAGCAGTGGTACATTTACACAATGGAATATTACTCAGCTATAAAAAAGAATGCATTTGAGTCAGTTCTAATGAGGTGGATGAAACTGGAGTCTATTATACAGAGTGAAGTAAGTCAGAAAAAAAAATACCAATACAGTGTATTAACACATATATATGGAATTTAGAAAGATGGTAACGATGACCCTATATGCAAGACAGATAAAGAGACACAGATGTAAAAAACAGAATTTTGGACTCTATGGGAGAGGCAAGGGTGGGATGATTTGAGAGAATATCATTGAAACCTGTATATTACCATTTGTGAAATAGATGGCCAATCTAAGTTCGATGCATGAAACACGGCACTCAAAACTCGTGCACTGAGACAACCCAGAGGGATGGGATGGGGTGGGAGGCGGGAGGGGTGTTTGGGACAGGAGAATACATGTATACCCATGGCTGATTCATGTCAATGTATGGCGAAAACCAACACAATATTGTAGAGTAATTACCTCCAATTAAAATAATTTTTAAAAATTTTTCAAATCTCAAACCATTTTCCAAACTAAAACTAAAAAAAAAAAAAAGAAACACTGTGCTTGGATCTCCTTTCTAAGAGCTCATCTCTTAAACACCTAGGGTCATAATACTTTGTATGGTTATGCCACTCTACACACAGTGAACAACCAGTTCACACCACTTCCTTTGTGGAAAGGTTTGGCTTATTTTCTGTGCTGGGCCATTGCAGGGAATTATTCTGGGTGTGAACCAGTCAACTGGGGTCTGCTAGCAAAAACACTGCTCAAATAATGTGAAAGTTCGTATGTGACATTCTCAAAACCAACCAAGGAAACACTTCGGGTGCTGATTCTCCCTTCACTCCAATCGATTTTTGGTGCCATCAAGTAACTATTCTGAAGAAACACAATGCTTGGATCACCTTACTAGGAGCTTTTCTCATAGAACACCTAGGTTCATGAAGCCTTGTATGGTTATGCAAATCAACACACAGAGAAATACCAGTTCACCCCACTTCTATCGTTGAAAGTTTGTTTGACTCAAGGGTGTATTGCCAGTGCTGAGACATGGCAAAGAAACATGCTGGGTGTGAACCTGGAAATTGGGATCTGCTAGCAAAAACTCTGCTCTCGTCCTGTGAAAGCAAGAATGTGTCATTCTCAAGCCCACCTGGGAAAACACTTTGGGTGTTTGAGAAAACACATGGGTACTGAATCTCTCTTCACTACTGTCAGTATTGATTGCCAGCTCCTGACTTTACTGATGAAACACTGTGCTTTGATCTCCTTACTACAAGCTCTGCCCATAGAACATATAGGTTCATAATGTTTGTAGGGTTATGTCACTCATGACACAGAGATCAACCAGATCACACCACTTCCTTCGTGGAAACGTTCAGTTTCTTCCTAGTGAGTACTTCAAACTCTGGGACATTGCAAGGAAATATGCTGAATGAGAACTTGCCAGTTGTGGACTGCTGGCAAAAGCAGTGGGCTCACCCTGTAAATCCTAGAATGTTTCACTCAGAAGCCTCTTACAAAAACACTTTGATTCTCAATTCTCTACAGTTCATTTTTTTAATGTAAATTTATGTATTTTAATTGGAGGCTAATTACAATATTTAATGCAAGCAAGTTTCTTCTCTAAAGGAAAAACTGTGCCTGAATCTCCTTACTACAAACTCTGCTTACAGAATGCCTAGGTTCATACTGTCTTATGGTTTGTTAC
This sequence comes from Bubalus kerabau, assembly GCF_029407905.1. Classification (NCBI taxonomy): domain Eukaryota; kingdom Metazoa; phylum Chordata; class Mammalia; order Artiodactyla; family Bovidae; genus Bubalus; species Bubalus kerabau. The sequence continues at coordinate 16,004,624 of NC_073638.1, read as the reverse complement.
TCACCACATGGAGAACAGTTCACACATCTTTCCACATGGGAAGATTCAGTTCGTCCCAACTGTAGATTTCTAGTCCTGTGACACAGCACAGAAATAGGCTGGGTGTGAATCGGCCATTTAAGTTCAGCTGGCAAAAACAGTTTTCTCACCCTTTGAAAGCTAGAATGTCTCATTCTCATAGCCACCTAGGAAAACAGCTTGGATATTGCTGTTCTCTTCACTCCAGTCAATTGGTGCAAGGAAGTGACACTACTAAAGGAAGCAATGCACTTGGGTCTTCACACTGGGAGCTCGTCTCGTAGAACAACAACGTTCATAAGTACCAACGTTCATTTACTTTTATGCCACGCATGACACAGAGAACACCCAGTTCAGCCCATTCCTTCATGGAAAGATTCAGTTTGTCCCAAGTGTGTATTTTCAAGCCTGGGACACTGTGGGGAACATTTGAGTTATAGTGGCAAAACACAGCTCTCACCCTGTGAAAGTAGACTGTTTCACAGTCAAACCCACCTTTGAAAACATCTGGTGCTGATTCTATCTTCACTCACTACAGTAAACATTTATGGCCAGCAAGTGGTGCTTGGATCTCCCTACAGGGATCTCATCTCCTAAAACAATCTAGGGTCAAAAAGCATTGTACAGTTTTGGAAGCACCACAAAGAGAAAAACCAGTTCACATTACTTCTTTCATGGAAAAGTTCTGTTGGTTCCAAGTAATAATCTCAATTCTGGAACCCTACAAGGAAATACATTGAGTGTGAATTTGGCAAATGGGGACGGCTGGCAAAAAGATTGTGGTTACCCTGTGAAAGCAAGAATGTTTCACTTTCAAACCCACCTGGTAGGACTCCTTGGGTTCATATTCTCTCATCACTACAGTCAGTTCTTGGCACAAGCAACTGAATTTTCTGAATGAGGCACTATGCTTGGATCACCTTACTAGAGATCATCTCATAGAATACCTAGGTTCATAATGCCTTGTATGGTTATGCAACTCAACACACAGAGAAAAATCAGTTCACCCCACTTCTGTCATCACATGGTTGTTTGACTCAAGGGTATATTCTCAGTGCTGAGACATTGCAAGGAAACTTGCTGGGTGTGAACCTGGCAATTGGGGTCTGCCTGCCAAAACTGTGCTCTCATCTTTTGAGAACAAGAATGTGTCATTCTCACACCCATCTAGGAAAACACTTTGGGTGTTTGAGAAAAGCATTTTCAGTGCTGATTCTTCTTCACTACTGTCAGTTTTGGTCACCAGCTCATGAATTTTCAGAAGAAACACTGTGCTTGGATCTCCTTACTAGGAGCTCTGTCCATAGAACACCTTGGTTCACAATGCGTTGTAGGCTTACACCACTCATGAAAACAGAGACCAACCAGTTCACACCAGTTGCTTCGTGGAAATGTTTGGTCTGTTCCAAGTGAATAATTCCAACTCTAGGACACTGCCAGGAAATATGCTGAGTGTGAACTTGCCAGTTGTGGACTGCTGACAAAATAGTGTGCTCACCCTATAAATCCTAAAGTGTTTCTCTCTGAAGACACTTACAAAATCACTTTAGGTGCTGATTCTATGTTCACTACAGGCAATTTTTATTGCCAGAAATTGGCTTTTCTGAAGAAACACTGTGCTTGGATCTCCTTACTGCGATCTCATCGCCTAGAATAAGCTAGCTTCAAAATGCATTGTATGGATATGGCAGTCACCACACAGAGAACAATCAGTTCACACCACTTCCTTCATGGAAAGCTTCTGTTTGTTCCAAGTGTGTATTCTCAATTCTAGGAACCTGCAAGGAAATATGTTGAGTATAATCTTGCCAACTGGGGATGGCTGGCAAAAACAGTGTGCTCAAACAGTAAAAGCATGACTATTTCACTCAAAAACCCACCTGGGAAGACTCTTTGGGATTCTCTCTTCACTGCAGTCAACTCTTGGTGCAAGCAAGTTAATTTTCTGAATGAAACACTGTGCTTGGATCTCCATCTTAAGACTCATCTCCTAGAACACCTAGGTTCATAATGCCTTGTACGGTTATGCCACTAAACACACAGTAAACAACAAGCTCACACCACTTCTTTCGTGGATAGGTTTGGTTTGACTCAAGTGCACATTTTCAGTGCTGGGACATTACAGGGAATTATTCTGTGTGAATGTGCCAATTGGGGTTGCTAGCAAAAAACACTGCTTGAATACTATGAAAGTTCGAATGTGACATTCTCAAAAACCACCGAGGAATACACTTTGGGTGCTGATTCTCCCTTCACTCCATTCTATTTTTGTAACTAACAAGTGACTATTCTAAAGAAACACCATGCTTGGATCGCCTTACTAGAAGCTCATCTCATAGAATATCTAGGTTCATAATGCCTTGTTTGGTTACACAACTTAACACAGAGAGAGAAACCAGCTCATCCCACTTCTGTCGTCGAAAGGTGGTTTGACTCAAGTAGGTACTTTCAGTGCTGAGACACTGCAAGGAAACATGCCAGGTGTGATCCTGGCAATTGGGGTCTGCTTTGAAAAACTCTGATTTCATCCTGTGAAAGCAAGAATGTGTCATTCTCAAACCCACAAATTAGGAAAACAATTTGGGAGTTTGAGGAAAACAATTTGGGAGTTTGGGAAAAACACTTTGGGTGCTGATTCTCTCTTCACTACCGTGAGTTATGGTTCCCAGCTCCTGACTTTTCTGAAGGAATACTGATCTTGGATCTCCTTACTAGGATCTCTGCCCATAGAACACCTTGGTTAATAATATAGTGTAGGCTTATGCCACCCATGACACAGAGATAAACCATTTAACACCACATCCTTCGTGGAAAATTCAGTTTGCTCAGAGTGAGCACCTTCAGTTCTGTAACACTGCAAGAAAATATGCTGGGTGTGAACTTAACAGTTGTGGACTGCTGGCAAAAACTCTGTGGTCACCCAGTAAGTCTGAGAATGATTCACTCTGAAGTCACAAAAACACTTTGATTCTCATTTCACCTACCATCAATTTTTAGTGCAATCAAGTTACTTTTCTGAAGGAAAAACTGTGCCTGAGTCTCCTTACTACAAGCTCTGCTTATAGAACACCTTGTATGGTTATGCCACTTAAATAACAGCAAACAACTAGTTCACACCACTTCCTTCATGGAAAGGTTCAGTTTGATCCAAGTGTGTATTTTCAGTGCTGGGACACTGCAGGAAATTATTCTCTGTGTGAACCTGCCAATTGGGGTCTGCTAGCAAAAATCCCATGGACGGAGGAGCCTGGTAGGCTGCAGTCCGTGGGGTTGCTAGGAGTCGGACATGACTGAGCAACTTCATTTTCACTTTTCACGTTCATGCATTGGAGAAGGAAATGGCAACCCACTCCAGTGTTCTTGCCTGGAGAATCCCAGGGACGGGGGAGCCTGGTGGGCTGCCGTCTCTGGGATTGCACAGAGTCGGACACGACTGAAGTGACTTAGCAGCAGCAGCAGCAAAAACACTGCTTGAATACGGTGAAAGCTCAAAAGTGACATTCTCAAAACCCACTGAGGAGAACATTTTTGGTGCTGATTCTCCCTTCATTCCAGTCAATTTTTGTCCCTATCAAGTGATAATTCTGAAGAAACACCATGCTTGAATTACCTTACTAGGAGTTCGTCTCATATAACACCTAGGTTCATATGCCTTGTTTGGTTACACAACTCAACACACAGAGAACAAACAGTTCACCTCACTTCTGTCAACTAAAGGTTGTTTGACTCAAGTGTGTGATTTCAGTGCTGAGACACTGCAAGGAAACATGCTGGGTGTGAAACTGGCAATGGGGCTCTGCTAGCCTAAACCGTACTCCATCCTGTGAAAGCAAGAATGTGTCATTCTCAAACCCACCTAGGAAAACACTTTGGGTGTTTGAGAAAACACTTTCATTACCATCAATTTTGGTCACTAGCTCATAACATTTCTGAAGAAACACTGTACTTGGATATCCTTACTAGGACCTGTTCCCATGGAACACCTAGGTTCATAACATATTCTAGGACTCGGCCACTTACGACGCAGAATCAGTCAGTTCGCACCACTTCCTTCATGGAAAGGTTCAGTGTGTACTGAGTGAGTAGTTTAAAATTTGGTACACTGCCAGGAAATATGCTGGGTATGAACTCCAGTTGTGGACTGCTAGAATAAACGGTGCGCTCACCCTGTAAATCTGAGAATGTTTCACTCTGAAGCGCCTTACAATAACATTGATTCTCACGTCATTACTGTCAATTGTTAATGCAAGCAAGTAACTATTCTAAAGTAAAATCTGCCCAACTCTCCTTATTACCAGTTTGCTTATAGAACACCTCCGTTCATACTATGTCGTATGGGTTTCCCACTAGCCAAATAGAGAACAGTTCACGTAACTTTCTAAATGTGAAGGTTCGTTTTGTACCAACTGTGCATTTCTAGTGCTGTGAGACATAAGAGAAATATCCTGGGTGTGACTCGGCCATTTACATTCAGTGGGCAAAACCTGTTTTCTCACCCTTTGAAAGCTAGAGTGTTTCACTCTCAAACCCACTTAGGAAAACAGCTTGGGTGCATGTTTTCCTTGGGTAATTGATTCAGTACAGTCCATACGCGCAAGGAAGCGACACTACTAAAGGAAACAATGTGTTTTAATATCCATGCTAGGAGTTCATGTCATAGAACACCAAAGTTCCTATGGTTTATGTTTATGCCACGCACCACACAGAGAGAAATCAGTTCGACCTCAGCCATTATGGAAACTTCAGTTAGTGCCAAGTGTGTATTTTCAGGGCTGGGACACAGCAGGGAGGTATGATGGGTGTGAACCTGCCATTTGAGTTCTGCTGGCAAAAGCACTGCTCTCACCCCGTGAAATCCCCATGGGGTGGCAAAGGGTCCAACACGATGAGCGAGTTTCACTTATTATTAGGAGAAAGCTGCAATTTGTAGCACAAAAACATAAGCAAAGAATCCATTAGTTGGAAATCATGAGAGCCATAGTAATTTTTTTTAAAAGTTGGTGGATTTATACAACCTGATTTGATAATTATGAAAAAGCACTTATCAAGGCAGTATGTTGGGACTGACATGTACACATTACTGTATTTAAAACACATAACAAGGACTTACTGTTTAAAAAAATTATGGTACTGGTGGATGAAAATGTAAACCAATAGAACACAGTCTAGAAATAGATCCAGATATACACTAGTCACTTCATTTTTTTGCCCCTTTAGGCAAAGTCTTTATTTTCAAGAAAAAAGTACATTTTCTCATTTTCTGTTTTGGCTTAAATTTTAATTATTTCCAGTGGAACCTTTGAAACCACCTAAATCATTTTCAGTGTCATGTAATGTGAATTTCCTCTATTTCTGGGTAAAATATCCATTCACACATGAGCTGTGCAATTCGATCACTCTTTTTGACTTCAAACTTTTCTTTGCTCCATGGACTGTAATCTGCCAGGATCTTCTGTCTATGAAATTTCCAAGGCAAGAATATTCGAGTGGGTTGCCATTTCCTTCTCTAGGGCATCTTTCTCACCCAGGGATGGAATCCGCCTCTCTTGCATTGGCAGGCAGATTCGTTATTGCTGAGCCACCAGGGAAGCCCTTTTCCACTCTTGGTACTGTGTAATCACAGGTACTGTACAGGTTCATAGAACCCAGCTGATCCCCTTGTTGGGGCAGGGGCTGGTCTGAGAGCAAGGCAAAGCAGAGGCTGCAGGTTGCCTTCCGACAGGAGAAGCAAAACCTCATGGCAGGGGAAAATGTGACTACAAGAGGGAGCAGAGGGAACAAGAGTCATTTCATTTTTGACAAGGATGCTGAGGAATGCAGTGAGTTCTCTTTGTTGGGGGAGAGGGAATTCTCTTAAAGAATCCAGAACAACTGAATAGTCATTTGGGGAAAAATTAATTTATAAACAGCAGAGCAGTGGTCGCTTGGTGACAGATACATAAGTTTAATTGCACGGGTCAGGAAAATTCTCTTGGAGGTGGTAGAAATGTTCTGTACCTTGACTGCAGTGGTGGTTTTGCAAGTACATATTGTCCAAAAGTCATTGAATTCTATACTTTAAATAGGATGAAGTTTTTAATGCATAAGTTACACTTTAATAAGTTTGATTTTTAAAAACTGTCATCCAGAGATGACTAATTTCATCCTTTTGTTATTTTCACTAGCAAGGAAGAATACATGAGAATGTCCTCCCCAAATTCTAGGGGTATATCTTCCTGGGGGCTTGCAGAGTGTTGAGAGTAATAAAAAAAAAAAAAATTCACCAATTCACTGAAATTTTAAAATCCAAATCCAAAAACTCTTTGTAATTGCAAGGAGCAGTTTCTTAATTAAATGATAGAGTAGGAAACAAAATATTTGCCCCCAAATCGTCACTTGACAGCATTCGGCAAATTTGAAAAAGATGGTTTATAGTTACTGTAAGAAGGATTTTGTTGGCTTTTAAAATAATTTAGATCAAGGCTGTCAGAATCTAGACTAGCATATCAAAGTGATTGTAGCATCTACTCCTCTGAAGAAAAAAACAAAAATATTTTATCCCAACATTGTTAGTTGGGTTTACTCCAATATAAAATAAAAAGTTAAAAATAAATAAATCCCAAAATTGTTACCAAAAAAATAACATTAAACATCCCATTGCTATTCAATTGTCTTACTACTAAACAGAAGAAAGGCTAAGATGACTTCTGGAGATGTGTTTAAAATCTATAGAATTAAATATAGAATGTAAAACTTAATCCACCCAGATTTTTTCACTAATATACTCTTGCCTGGGAAATCCCACGGACGGAGGAGCCTGGTAGGCTGCAGTCCATGGGGTCGCTAAGAGTCCGACACGACTGAGCGACTTCACTTTCACTTTTCATTTTCATGCATTGGAGAAGGAAATGGCAACCCACTCCAGTGTTCTTGGCTGGAGAATCCCAGGGACAGGGAAGGCCTCATGGGCTGCCATCTCTGGGGTCGCACAGAGTCGGACACGACTGAAGCGACTTAGCAGCAGTAGCAACACAAAGTAATATATTAACTTTGGCAATATCTTGTTTTCTTTCCTTGATAAAGAATTTCTGTTTTTACATTAAATACAATTTTTTAGTTGTTACCAGAAGAACTTAGCCTTGGGTTTTGCCTCCATCTAGTGGACATTTTGGTCTTTCTCATTTAACTAAAATGAAAAAGGACAATAAGCCTTTCTGCTTTTGTTGATCATGTTCAGTTTTTTGGAATTAAAAAAAAAGTAAGGAAAAAATGGTAACCACAGTTCATGGATAAAAAAGTACTTATTTTTATCAATATTTGTTTCTCAAAAGATCTCAGGTGGTATATAATTAATGGCATGCACGTAATAATTGGGAACAGAAAACCAAAAGCCGTTTAGGAGAAAGAAGGAAGTAAACCACCTAAGTTAGTATAGTTGCTATAATTGATGACAAAATTATCTCCAAGTATTTTGGTACTGCAAACAAAAGTAATAATTGCATAATTCTTTACCATTTGATCAAAATAAACCATATTTTCTTATGAGTAAAAACATTTTCAGACTAATTTTTTCTAACTAAAATATGCCAATTTTTGTATAATTTTACAGCCCATAATTTTATAGAGGTATGGCAAATGCAACAAAGTTTAGAAATTGATGAATTCTATAGAGTGAACAAGTCCATTTAACTACCACCTACATCAAGACATAGAACACAATAAGCAGGAATTCCCTGGTGGTCGAGCTGTTAGAATTTGGTGCTTTCACTATGGTGGCCCAAGTTCAATCCCTAGCTGGGGAACTAAGACCCCACACGCTGTGTGGTGCAGCCACCCCTCCCCACAAAACAGAACAAAGCCAGTGCCCCAAAAGTCAACTTTGTGCTCCCGCTTTCCATGCTCCCTCAAAGGCAATCACTATTCTAGCTTCTATCACCATCATTTGTTTTGCCTACTTAAATGGAATCATTTATTATGTATGTTTTTGTTTGCTTCTTTCACTAAACATCACATCTGTGAGATTCATCCATATTTCTGGATGTAGCAGTAATTTGTTCCTTTTCATTGTTGTATTCTGTTATGCTGCTACTGCTAAGTCACTTCAGTCGTGTCCAACTCTGTGCGACCCCGTAGACGGCAGCCCACCAGGCTCCCCCGTCCCTGGGATTCGCCAGGCAAGAACAATGGAGCGGGTTGCCATTTCCTTCTCCAATGCATGAAAGTGAAAAGTGAAAGTGAAGTCTCTCAGTCGTGTCTGACTCTTAACGACCCCATGGACTGCAGCCTACCAGGCTCCTCGGTCCATGGGATTTTCCAGGCAAGAGTACTGGAGTGGGGTGCCATTGCCTTCTCCGTAATTACTCTAAGACATGTCTATATTAGATAGGTCAACAAACAAACATTAATATCAGGTATTTATTGTATTCTGTTATGGGAATATACAATATATACATTTTAATGCCAGTTTTTGAAGCACCTTTGAATTGTTCCCAGTTTGGTATTTTTGTAAATAGTGCTGGCATGATATTCTAGTACAAGATTTTGATGTACATATGTGTTAGGGCTGCTGGGGTGCGAGGTATACTTATACTAGTCAGCTTTAATAAAAACTGCCAAAACAGATCTCCAAAGTGGTTATGCCAGTTTATAATCTTAGCATCAGGGAATGAGATCTCCAATTGCACCATACCCTCCTCACCCTTCTTACTGCCATGTCTGTTTCTTTAAATAGCTATTCTAGTGCATGATGTCCATGTGTAGAGTCTTCTCTTGTGATGTTGGAAGAGGGTGTTCGCTATGACCAGTATGTTCTCTTGGCAAAACTCTGTTAGCCTTTGCCTTGCTTCATTGTGTACTCCAAGGCCAAATTTGCCTGTTACTCCAGGTATCTCTTGACTTTCTACTTTTGCATTCCAGTCTCCTATAATGAAAAGGACATCTTTTTTGGGTGTTAGTTCTAGGAGGTCTTGTAGGTCTTCATAGAACCAGTGAACTTCAGCTTCTTTAGCTTTACTGGTTGGCACATAGACTTGGATTACTGTGATAGTGAATGGTTTGCCTTGGAAATGAACAGAGATCATACTGTTGTTTTTGAGACCGCATCCAAGAACTGCATTTCAGACTCCTTCATTGACTATGAGTGCTACTCCATTTCTTCTAAGGGTTTCTTGCCCACAGTAGTAGATATAATGGTCATCCAAGTTAAATTCGCCCATTCCAGTCTATTTTAGTTCACTGATTCCTAAAATGTTGATGATCACTCTTGCCATCTCCTGTTTGACCACTTTCAATTTACCTTGATTCATGCACCTAACATTCCAGGTTCTATGCAATATTGCTCTTTACAGCATCAGACTTCTGTGTTGTTTTTGTTTTGGCTCTGTCTCTTCATTCTTTCTCAAGTTATTTCTCCACACTTCTCCAGTAGCATATTGGACACCTACCAACCTGGGAAGTTCATCTTTCAGTGTCCTATCTTTCTGCCTTTTCATACTGTTCATGGGGTTCTCCAGGCAAGAATACTGATGTGGTTTGTCATTCCCTTCTCCAGTGGACCACATTTTGTCAGACCTCTCCACCATGACCCATCCACCTTGGGTGGCCATACACAGCATGGCTCATAATTTCATTGAGTTAGACAAGGCTGTGGTCCATGTGATCAGTTTGATTAGTTTCCTGTCATTCTGGTTTTCAGTCTGTCTGCCCTCTAAGGTATAAGGATAAGAGGCTTATGGAAGCTTCCTGATGGGAGACTGCCTGAGGGGGAAACTGGGTCTTGTTTTGATGGGCAGGGCCATGCTCAGTAAATCTTTAATCAAATTTTCTGTTGATGGGTGGGACTGTGTTCCCTCCCTGTTGTTTGACTTGAGACCAAACTATGGTGAAGGTAATAAAGATAATGGCAACCTCCTTTAAAAGGTCGTATGTATGCACTGCCACACTAAGTACCCCCAACCCTGCAGCAGGCCACTGCTGACCCATGCCTCGGCCGGAGACTCCCGGACACTCACAGGCAAGTCTGGTTCAGTCTCTTGTGGGGTCACTGCTCCTTTCTCCGGGGTCCTGGTGTGCAAAAGGTTTTGTTTGTGCCCTCCAAGAGTCTGTTTCCCCAGTCCTGTGTAAGTTCTGTTGGCTCTGTGGTGGGGTTAATGGTGACCTCCTCCAAGACGGTTTATGTCACACCCAGGTCTGCTGCCCCCAGAGTCCCTGTCCTAGATGGTCAATACTGAAATCAGATTGATTATATTCTTTGTAGTCAAATATGGAGAAGCTCTGTAACAGTCAACAAAACAAGATCAGGAGCTGACTGTGGCTCAGATCATGAACTCCTTATCACCAAATTCAGATTTAAATTGAAGAAAGTAGGGAATATCACTAGATCATCCAGGTATGACCTAAATCAAATCCCTTACAATTATACAGTGGAAGTGAGAAATAGATTCAAGGGATTAGATCTGATAGACAGAGTGTCTGAAGAACTATGGATGGAGGTTCGTGACACTGTACAGGAGGCAGTGATCAAGACCATCCCCAAGAAAAAGAAATCAAAAAGGCAAAATGGTTGTCTGAGAAGGCCTTACAAATAGCTGAGAAAAGAAGAGAAGTGAAAGGCAAAGGAGAAGAGGAAAGATACACCCATCTGAATGCAAAGTACCAAAGAAGAGCATGGAGAGATAAGAAAGCCTTCCTCGGTGGTCAATGCAAAGAAATAGAGGAAAACAACAGAATGGGAAAGACTAGAGATCTCTTCAAGAAAATTAGAGATACCAAGGGAATATTTTATGCAAAGATGAGCACAATAAATGATAGAAATGGTATGAACCTAACAGAAGCAGAAGATATTAAGAAGAGGTGGCAAGAATACACAGAAGAACTATATTTAAAAGTTCTTCATGGCCCAGATAACCACAATGGTGTGATCACTCACCTAGAGCCAGACATCCTGGAATGTGAGTCAAATGGGCCTTAGGAAGCATCACTACAAGCAAAGCTAGTGGAGGTGATGGAATTCCAGTTGAGCTATTTCAAATCCTAAAAGATGATGCTGTGAAAGTGCTGCACTCAATATGCCAGCAAATTTGGAGAACTCAGCAGTGGCCACAGGACTGGAAAAGGTCAGTTTTCATTCCAATCCCAAATAAAGGCAATGCCAAAGAATGTTCAAACTACCACACAATTGCACTCATTTCACACGCTAGTAAAGCAATGCTCAAAATTCTCCAAGCCTGGCTTCAACAGTACATGAACCGTGAACTTCCAGATGTTCAAGCTGGATTTAGAAAAAGCAGTGGAACAAGAGATCAAATTTCCAACATCCATTGGATCATTGAAAAAGAAAACAAGTTCCAGAAAAACATTTACTTCTGCTTCAGTGACTACTCTAAAGCCTTGGATTGTGTCGATCACAACAAACTGTGGACAGTTCTTCAAGAGATGGGAATACAAGGCCACCTTACCTGCCTCTTGAGAAATCTGTATGCAGGTCAAGAAGCAAGAGTTAGAACTGGACATGGAACAACAGACTGGTTCCAAACTGGAAAGGAGTATATCAAGGCTGTATATTGTCACCCTGCTAATTTAACTTACATGCAGAATACATCATGCGAAATCCTGGGCTGGATGAAGCACAAGCTGGAATCAAGATTTTTGGGAGAAATATTAATAACCTCAGATATGCAGATGACACCACCCTTATGGCAGAAAGTGAAGAACTAAAGAGCCTCTTGATGAAAGTGAAAGAGGAAAGTGAAAAAGTTGGCTTAAAATTCACCATTCATAAAACTAAGATCATGGCATCTGGTCCCGTCACTTCATGGCAAATAGATGGGGAAACAATGGCAACAGTGACAGACTTTATTTTTCTGGGCTCCAAAATCACTGCAGATGGTGACTGCAGCCATGAAATTAAAAGACACTTGCTTCTTGGAAGAAAAGTTATGATCAACCTAGAAAGCATATTATAAAGCAGAGACATTACTTTGTCAACAAAAGGTCCATCTAGTCAAAGCTATGGTTTTTCCAGTAGTCATGTATGGATGTGGGAGTTGGACTATAAAGAAATCTGAGTGCCGAAGAATTGATGCTTTTGAACTGTGGTGCTGGAGAAGACTTGAGAGTTGCTTGGACTGCAAGGAGAACAAACCAGTCAATCCTAAAGGAAATCAGTCCTGAATATTCATTGGAAGGACTGATGCTAAAGCTGAAACTCCAATACTTTGGCCACCTGATGCAAAGAACTGACTCATTGGAAAAGACCCTGATGCTGGGAAAGATTGAAGGCAGGAGGAGAAGGGGATGACAAAGGATGAGATGTTTGGATGGCATCACCAACTCAACGGGCATGAGTTTGACCAAGCTCCAAGAGATGTTGATGGACAGGGAAGCCTGAGGTGCTGCAGTCCACAGGGTCACAAAGAGTTGGATATGACTGTGCAACTGAACTGAACTGATTCTAGTGCGTATATAATAATGTCTCACTGAAGTTTTAATTTGCATTATTCTGATGATTAATGATGTGGAACAATTTGTTATATGCTGATTTTACATCTGGATCTTCTCTTTTGTGAAATCTTTCTCCATTTTCTTGTTGGGTTGTGTGCCCTGTTTTTATCAGTTTGTAGAAGTTCTTTATATATTAGATACTATTCATTCATCAGAGAAGGCAATGGCAACCCACTCCAGTACTCTTGCCTGGAAAATCCCATGGACAGAGGAGCCTGGTAGGCTGCAGTACATGGGTTCACGAAGAGTCAGACATGACTGAGCAACTTCACTTTGACTTTTCACTTTCATGCATTGGAAAAGGAAACGGCAACCCACTCCAGTGTTCTCGCCTGGAGAATCCAAGGGACGGGACAGCCTGGTGGGCTGTCATGTATGGGGTCGCACAGAGTCGGACACTATTGAAGCAACTTAGCAGCAGCAGCAGCAACAGTCATTCATAGAACATATGTGTTACAAAAATGTTCTCCCAATCTGTGGCTTGACTTCTCATTCTCTTAATGGCAATTTTAATGAAGAGATCTTAATTTCAATGACCTCTAGTTTATTGACTATTTTTCTTTATGGTTAGTGTTTCTTATTTCATGTTTAAGAAGTTTTGCCTGCATCAAGATCATCAACATATTTTTTCACAGTTGTCTTCTAGGAAATTTACTGTTTTAGTTTCAGTGCTATAATTCATTTTGACTTATTTTTTTGTTTGTTTGATTGTGGTAGGAGTGAGTTCACTTTTTTACCTATATAAATATCCCATATATTCAATACTATGTATTAAAAAAAAAAAAACACCCCGCACACACACAAATGCCACATTACACACCAGTGACAACTGTGCCATGTATTTGGTGATTGTATGTGATTGGGCCTGTTTCTAGACTCTCTGTTTTGCTCAAATTGACCTATCTTTCCCTCAATACCACAGGTTTGATACTATAGCTTTATAGTAAGTTGTCTTTTTCAGCCAGGCTATGTGGCTTGTGAGATCTTAGTTCCCTAACCAGGGATTAAAACAGGGCCCCAGCAGTGAAAGTGCCAATTCCTAAGCACTGGACCACCAGGGAATTCCCCTATAGGAAATCATGATATGTGGTCATATAAATGTTCCAACTTTGTTTTTATTCTTCAATGCTGTTTCTGCCATTCTTGGATATTTGCATTTGCTTTTCAATTTTAGAGTCCCTTTGTCAATTTTGATTTTAAAACAACCCTGCTAAGATGTTGACTGAGGTTACACTATAGATCAATTTGAGGAATTAACATTATAAATAAAGTGTCACAATTCTTGAATGTAATATATCCCTTCATGTATTTAGATATTCATTATTTATTCTTGATAATGTTTTAGAGTGTTCTGGTATTCTTTCCTTTTTAAAAAAAGATTTACCCATGCATTTGCTCACTATTTATGCTATTGTAAATAGTGCCACTTTTCTATATTTTTGTTTCTATATGTCAAAGTGAAATTTATTTGTCTTTATTGGCTATGTGTCCACTGATCCTAATAACTGTATTAATTCCAATATTAATCATTTGTGTATACATTCATTTGCATTTTCTATGTGTATAACCATGTTGACATAGTTCTTCAAAAATTAAAAATAGAATTACCATATGATTGAGCAATTAATTCCATTTCTGAGAGATAGATACATATATATATACACACACACACACACACAAAGAATTCAAAGAAGGATCTTGGAGAGATATTTGCTTACCCACATTCATTATAGCTTTATTCACAACAGCTAAGATATGGATGCAATCCAAATGCCCATGATTAATAAATAGGTAATGAATACAGAAATGCAGTGTATATGTAAAATATGATATTATTAAGCCTTAAAAAGGAAGGAAATCCCAACACAGGCTACAACAGGAATTAACTTGGAGGTCATTATGCTAAATAAAATAAGTCAATCACAAAAAGACAAACTTCCCAGGTGGCGATGGTGGTAAAGAACCTGCCTACAAATGCATGATACATAAGAGAGGTGGGTGCAATCCCAGGGTCGGGAAGATTTCCTGGAGGGGTGCATGGCAGCCCACTCCAGTATTCTTGCCTGGAGAATCCCATGGACAGACTGGTGGGCTACAGTCCAAAGGGTCACAAACAGTTGGACACGACTAAAGCGACTTAGCACCTACGAACTACTCATCAGTATCAATTCAGTCACTCAGTCATGTCCGACTCTTTGCAACCTTATGGACTCCAGCATCCTAGGTTTCCCTGTCCTTCACCAGCTCCTGGAGCTTGCTCAAACTCATGTCCATTGAGTCAGTGATGCTATCCAACCATCTCATCCTCTGTTGTCCCCTTCTTCTCCTGCCTTCAATCTTTTCCAGCATTGGGGCCTAGAGAATTTAAACAAACTGAGGGCTCTGTCTCTCTCTAGCCTACTTCCTCAGTCGTAATAGGAATGTTACTGGTAGCACTACACAGACTAATGGGTGGGGCCAGGCTTTGTAAACTGATATGTGGAGGGGTGACCTTGGTCTTACACACAAAGGAAGGCATGAAAGGACTGTTAAGTAAATTCTCATGAGACATCTAAAATATTCAAATTCATAGAAATAGAATGGTTGTTACCAGGGGCTGCGGGAAGGGAAAAATAGGGAGTTGGTGTTCCATAGGTATAGAGTTTCTGTTTTGCAAGATGAAAAAATTCTAGAGATCTTGCTACACAGCAATGTTAATATACTCAACACTTTAAAATGGTTAAGATGGTTAAAAAAACTATTAGTCATATAAAAAATATAATTGCAATTGTTTGTGATTGTCAAAATGCTTAAATCGTCTCATACATTAACTTTACAAATAAATATTATAATACCGATTTGGAAACTAAGTATTTTTAAAAGATAATTGACCATTTTAACAAAAATACTAACAATTTTTACAGTTTATAGCATATCTAAATGCAAAATATATGTTGTCATTTATATAATACTGGGAAGAGAGAAATGGAAGGTTCTTAAATTATGCTTGAAGCAGTATAATATCTCTTGAAAGTTAACATCATAGATTTAACATCATAGATTCAATGCAATCTGTCAAAATTCCAGCTAACTTCTTCATAAAAAGTGACAAGCTGATCTTAAAATTCATATGGAAATGCAAAGAACCCAGAAGCACCAAAACTATCTTGAAAAAAAAACAAAGTTGGAGGCCTCACACTTTTTGATTTCAAAATGTACTAGAAAGCTGTTGTTAATCAAGACCTTGTGGTAATGGCATAATGATAAATGTATATATGTGCGTGTGTGTGTGTGTGTGTGTATCAGTGAATGGAATTTTGAGTCCAGAAATAACCCTCACATTATGGATCTTTGAATACTTTTGACAACAATGTCAAGACAATTCAATGGAGGAAAATAGTAGCCATTTCAACAAATGGTGCTGGGAAAACCATGCAACAGAATGAGTTGGGCTTATCCATCATACCATAATGTTAATACAAAAATTAACTCAAAATGATCAAATACTTAAATGTAAAACCTAAAACTATAAAACTTTTAGAAAAACACATATGAGAAATCTTTATGATTTTATATTTGGCAATGAATTCTTGGATATGTCACCAAAAATATAGGCATTAGAGGAAAAATAGAGATAAATGGGACTACATCAAAATCGAAACATTTTTAAAATCAAAAGACAAAGTGAAAAGGCAACTCATTAAATGGGAGAAAATATTTATAAATCATATGTGTGATAAAGGATTAGTATCCAGAATATACAAAGAATTCTTAAAACTCAACAAAAAACCCAATTTGCAAATGGATAAAATACTTGAATAGACATTTCTCCAAAGAAGATGTACAAACAGGCTATAAGCACATGAAATGCAAAGCAAAATCACAAAAAGATACCAGTTCATGTTCATCAGAATAGCTGGCTGTTACATTTTTAAAAATGAAACCAACAAATGTCCACAAGGATATAGAAAAATTAGAACCTTTGTGCATTGCTAGTGGGAATGTAAAGTGGTGCAGGGACTTGAAAAGTTTGATGGTTCCTCAAAAAGTTAAACATCAAACTACCACATGATCCAGTAATTGCATTTCTAAGTATATTCTCTAAAGAACTGATAGCAGGAATTCAAACTGATCTTTTTACACCATTGCAGCATTATTTGCAACTCAAATGTCCACCAGATGAACAGATATACAATATGTTACAACATATTGTGTACATAAAATGGAATATCATTTCAACTTTAAAGAATGCAATTCTGATACATGCTACAACATGGATGAACTTTCAAAACATTTTGTTGGATGAAATAACAACAAATTATTGTTGCTATTTTTGTTGGAGGAAAATAATTTTGTTATTATTGTTGGAGGAAAATTTTGTATGATTCCATTTATACAAAATGTCCAAGTAGTCAAGTTCATAGAGACTGAAAAGAGAAGAGGTTACCAGAGTCCTGGGAGAGAGGGAAATTGAGAATTATTGCTAAATGGATACAGCTTCTGGTTGGGATAATGAAAAAAGTCTGGAAATAGTGGTGATGGCTGTAGAACAATGTGAGTGTATTTAATGCCATTGCATTATATACTTAAACATGGTTAAAAGAGTCAATTTTATGTTATGTACATTTTACCACAATAAAAAAGCAG